>NC_143059.1:5490000-6137500 GCF_052426305.1 Pelodiscus sinensis | reverse complement strand
CAGTGGCCCATGACGCCTTGTCCAGCCACCCAGTCTTGTGTGGATACCTTCTGTGACAGGTTTGATCAGAGGTCCCCTTGAGACGGTCATTCAATGTGCTGATCATACCACTGAGCCTGCCTACCTGCCCTTTGGGGCGCCCTCTCCTACCCTGTTCTGCTGGGGCAGATGCTCTGGTCTCCATCCCAGAGCATCACTGCGCTTCATTTGCATAATTAATTAGCAGCTGCTTTTGCGCAAAAGGGAGCTGTGTAGTCGGCTCCTCATTTTTTCAGGAAGAACGGCTCTTGCGCAAGAGGGAGGTTTGACACCAAAAGGAGCCATCTACACAGCTCCTTTATGCGCAAAAGCGGCTGCTAATTAATTATGCAAATGAAGCGCGGTGATATTCCATGCTGCACTTCATTTGCATAAGCTTTTCCGGAAGAAGGCTACAATGTAGCCGTAGCCATAGAGTTCACTCTTACTGACCGAGAGATGCACAGCTGTTGTTCCCTCCCAGTCCTGGGTTACAGTTATTTACAGTCGGTTTGATAAGAAACAAAAGTGTTTTTAAGTATTAACAAGTAGGATTTAAGTGACTGAAAGTGAAAACAGACACATCAAAGTAAATTATCAAGCAAAAACAAAACGCTCAGCCTAATGCGCTCAGCAACGGTTACAGATCACATTTCTCACCCTAGACCTTATTTCAGGTAAAATCCTTCTAGTCAGAGCTGATCTTTCCTTTGTGCTGAGTCTGTCAGCTTCTTCTGTATCCTCTTCGGGTGGGAAAATGGCTTCAAAGACCAGCTGAAGATTATAATGAATTGCTTTCCATCCCTTCGATAGACTTTCCCCAGCGTGGGAATACTTTGTTCAGTCCTTCCCAGCCGAATGGGAAAATACCAAATTTGAGATGGATTCCAGCACCAAAGCATAGGCATGTGTCTTTGTAGGACCAAGCACCATTTAGACTTACAGGATTTAAAAAAAAACACATTTGCAAATTGTTGTTTTAAGCACCTGGCCATTAAAGTTCCCTTAGTATCGCTAGTGGCTTTCACAAGAAGACCCATATTAATAAAACAGGCGTCCATTTCATATTTCTAACTTCACATAAAAGAATGATAGATGCACACAAATAGAATAGAAACATTCTGGAGGTCACAGCCTCTTGAATGGGAGGTTACTTGCCCTGTTTTGTATAAAGCATATTTGAGTCATGCATATTCATATTAAAAACATATTTCCATAGAAATATGGGGGTGTGGTGTCACATCTTCATCCCACGACTTTTCTCCAGTATTCTGGGAATATTACCAATTAGCAATAAGGATGAGCCTGACTTGCGAAGTCCAATCCCCATGTGAATTTTGCCCCAGGGAAGCTCAGGGGTTTTTATTAGGATTTCTGTTAGTTCTGATACTGCATAGATAGTAGGACATTAGTACACTGCCTGGCTAATTCCCAGTGCTTACTTCTTTGTGCCATGTAGTTTGAGGGATACACAGTTACTTTTGTTCTTAAACCAGCAAGATCCAACATCCTGATTCATAAGGTGGGGAGAAAAGATAAGACTCTGAAGAATGTAAATAGGCAAGGAAACAAATTTGAAATCAAGAGCCTATGATATCCTGAGTTGCGGACTATTAGAGGAGGGAACGTTGTATAGCTGTGCGGTAGGGAGTGACTCATGAATACACAGTGTATATCTCCAACTGTTCCCTAATTGTAGTGCTGTGGTTTATGGAGGATAGAGGTTAGGAGAATGCTGGAACGGTAGAAACTATAAATTATGGTTTAGACAATGCTATGTAGACTGTGATTCAGTTCAAACACAATGATTGCTACCAAACTTTAGTTACATGCTGAGAAAATCCAGCCTCTCTCAGGCAGAGTGTGCTATTTTTCTTAGCATCACCCCTGGGAGTTGCATATCTTGGAAATGGAAACGTTTCTAGACCCAGAAGAGAAATCAACCCATCACAAGTTCTTCCCATTCCCATTTTATACTCTCTCTATTCTCCCTTAGCACACTGCAGCCTCCTGTTTCCTCTCAGACAAGAGCTTTGCCCCCTAGGGATGAAACTCGTCCAACATTCAGGAATCATGTGCCAGAGTGACTATCATCAAAGTGTGACACGTCAGTGCTTGCCAAAGACTCTTGGATTGCTAAAATAATAAAAAGTTAGCAATGAGCCAGCCGTCTTGGCCGTACACCAAACCCTTCTCTAGGGCCAGTGTAGCTGGAATGTCTCTGTAGCAAATTTGTCTCCAATTTGAGCAACCACCCCCCATTTTTACCCCAGGTTTTCACCCCAGTATCTACTGAGGGCTCCTTTTTTTGCCTGCGTTGGTGACTCTTTAGCCAGGTCCAAATGGTGAATGACGAGCAGGAGACACCGATAACAAAAGTGAGATTGAATGAGTTGGCTTTGGCTGGGGGTGAATTGTGAGCCTGCCTCACCCACCATCTTAGTCATGAGGCGTTGTGGTCTGGCTTCTCTTCTCATTTACCCTGCTTTTACATCAGTGCAGCTCTGAGTTACTCCTAATTTACACCAATGTAAGTGAGACGCACCCAAGCCCTGTGAGTGTAACCTGGCAGACTGAACGGACGTCTCTCCATCCTGCCACCCCACAAAGAGGTGGATGCAGAACAGTCCTCGCTAGTGGAAGCCATCCCCAGTGGGCAAGTACCAGGGCGGGTTGCAGATGGCAGGAGAGGCTCAGTCACTTCCCTTGGGCACCCAAGGAAGAATCCTGCACTCTGAGACCAGTAGTAAGGATGAATAATAGCACCGTGAGCTGGGGGTCCCAATGTGCTTTGCAGTTTAATGAATTCAATGCCAGCAGTTGTTCTTACCCTACCTTTGAAAGAGTGACTGAGACACAGTGTCCCTGACTTCCCAAGACCATACAGCAAGTACGTAGCAGCGCTGAGACCAGCTCCTGTATCCTCAGACTCCCAGTCCTATGCTACCGTCACGAAACCATGGGCCTGGGCCCCAAGACAGAAGCACAGCTGTGTACCTTAGCAGGCATCTTTGGAAATCCCGGCTTCGGAGTAGTGGGCTCTTCTTGGGCAGCCCCCGGATACGGCCATCCATTGCTTCTTGTGCTTCTGTCTTGGGGCCCAGGCACATGGTTTTGTGACGGTAGCATAGGACGGGGAGTCTGAGGATATGGGAGCTGGTCCCAGCGCTGCCACACACTTGCTGTGTGGTCTTGGGAAGTCACAGAGGTCTCAGTCTGGACTCACTCCACGGCACTAAAATAGCTGTGTAGATGCTGCAGCTTGAAACTGGAGCTCAGGCACCAATGCCTAGGGTGGAGGATGGGTTTCACAGCTCCAGCCACAATGTCTGCAGCTGTCTTGAGCACGGTAGCAGGAGCCTTTTGACTCCAGGTCTGAGTCTTGTGGCTGCAGGCCCCATAGATGTATCCCAAGAGTTTGGCACTCGATTCCCCTTGAATATGGATGACTGCTAGGTGCCTCGCTCTGTCAGGAAAATCACAGCTCAGTCCCAGAGGGAAGGGACAGGTGTTCCTGTAGCGAGCTAAGACGACTCCTGTGCTGTAAAACCTATCTATGGATTGCAAACAAGAGGAAGGAGTTCAGGTTTGGCCTGAGTTTTGTGACTGATGGCCTGGCTTAGGGCTTTCTACCTGGTTCTGGTCACTCGCGGTGACACGTAGCACGGAGCGGGTGAGACAGACTCACAGCAGGGAAAAGCCCGAAGAGGAAAGAAATGTTCAGAAGGAACACTGAATTGTTTATGGTGTTGTCTCAGGAAAGGCAGCTACTGGGGGCAACACACTGGAGAAAGGTGTGTGCTAGAAGCAGCATCTAAGAGAACTGCACCAGCAATTCAATACTCTGTCATCACGGATTTTACTAGCCAAAAATCATCCCCCTCCTGTTTTCCTCACTGTTGGACAGGGGATGCGATAACCACACCGGGCAACCTAATGACATGGGTCTGCCTGCCCCCGCTTCTGGGATTTCACAACCGCGTACAGCTCGGAGTGAGGCACTGGCTTGTCTCGTCTTGTACTGCAGTGTGTAAGCTGTGAGTGTCTTACCTGGCTTGGGGCCACAGCCCTCTTCCCCCGAGTTCTCTCCAAACATCCCTGGCTTTGTGGCTCAGAAGTGGCAGAGTGGTGTTCTGAGACGCGGGCTAGTCTCCTCCCTCTAGAGTCCCCTCTCCTTGGTTTGCCCTAACCAGGCTCTCCGAAAGTAAGGAGGGAGGGCAAGAGGGCAGTTGCCTCAGGACCTGGTGATTCAAAGGGGCCCGGGCCTCTGTTCACTGCCGCTGCCTGCTAAGGGCTGGTTTCCGACCCACCCCTTCCACGAGCACGGAGCTGGCCCCCCGCATCTTGCCTGGGGGCCTGCAGAGGTGGTCTGTGCCACTGCTTCTAACAGAGCCTTTTCACTCCTTGTAATTAAGGAGTTTCTCAACCTTGCTGTTAGTGAGCCAAAACGGTTGTGAAAACCTGCTTCAGTTCCAGGAGGGGATTTCTGTCCCGCTCCGTGAATATCACAGTTGAGACATCCCAGGTTGAGAGAGAGAGAATGGGGAGAAAGCACAGCCTTGACAGCCACACGGGAAAGATTTGTGCAAACTAGGAAAGAATCAGAGGGTGGAATAAGTGGCTGCTCCCCTCCTGGAGGTGGTCTACATAGCGCGTGGGGGGTAGCTCTCTCCCAGTGCGCATGCCCTGGCCACGCTTACAGAGTTTAAAGGTCATGAATCCACACGTGGAAGGATAGGGTATGAGCGTGTAGAAAGTCACGCTAAGTGTGAAAGTCGCATCACATGTTACCACCTGTTAGGGCAACTCCAGCATGTCTAAGTCCCACTCCGGGACAGCCTTGCATCCGGTCTCCTCTTACCACAGACAGAGCAGAGTGTGGGGGAGAGAAAGGCTAAAAATACACCCCAGCTCAGCACCTGAGTAATGTGCTGCATTTGTTGAGACAGAGCTACCAGCAGGGAGTTTCCAGTGAGTACATCCATGAAGATAACAATAGCATTAAGATAGCATCCCTAAAATAACACGCTGCAGAAACTGGTTTTGCTGTAACAGGCAAGATTTTGCTTCAAGTCATTTGCTTCGTGATGCTTAGAGGGAGCATCACAGACCCTTAAAAGGTGAACTGCAGAGGGAAAAAACCCTCTATTTACTTCCATGCATTTCTTGGCAAAGTGTCTCACCAGCCCATGCGCCCCCATAGGCAGGTTTCCTCCTCTAGCCCTGCCATTCAGGTCTGCTGGGGGGCCCAGGCCTAATAGTCTTTCTGACCCTTGTGTCAGGAAAGTTCTCCCAGTGTGTTTATAGGGAACTACTCCCTTCCTCCACCTGGGTTCCACCCTGTAGCATGTGGGTCTGCCCCAGTAAAGTCTGTCTGGTCAGACCTCTTGGTTCTTCCCTGAGCTGCATCCTACAATGTCTCCACCTTCTTTCCAAGGGGGTTTGTATTCTCCGCCGGGGTCTGCTCTGACTTGGCACTAGTCTCAACCTTTGAGGTAACAAAGGCAAAACATTAAAAATAAGTTAACAGAAATAGATGTCTCTACCTACCTGGATCCTGCAGCCCCTCTGTCCTGCTGCTCTCTGCTCACCATCTGCCCAAAGCACTGGGGGTCTCTGGGGCGAGAAGAATCTGGGACGTCTGGTAACCAATTCAACGGGGTTTTGTATCCCTAGTCTGAGGTTGCCTGGCCCTGTCCCAGCCGGGAGGTGTTGGGTCTTGTTTGCCGAGAAGCCACACTTCAAAACCCTTGACACCTGTACTGTTAGTTTAGGACTGGTGGCTGGTTACCTCAAGCCATAACTCTGGTTCCTGCAGAAGTGCAAACTCACCTAAGAGTGACTTACCTGTTCCTCGTTTTTTAGCAAGCAACACAGAGGCAGGTAATGGTCATAAAAATACTGTCAATATCCGGCATGATTTTCACACAGACATTACAGTTGAGTTCATTGTTACTGGATTTACATTGAGCATGAGGTCAAAACTGAAATCGGTCTCCAGGGTGCCGTGAACTGAACGAACACTTAGCAAGAGATACTCTCTGCTCTGAAGAGTTTCCATTCTAAATAGACAAGCGAGACAAAGAGTGGGAGAAAGAAACAATGGATTCTTGTTCTCATTTATAAATGGGGAGTTTCTGCCTTTCACTCCAGTAGACTTTGACTCAGGCCTTAAATGGCTGGCTAAATATCACGCAGGGATCTATGAGAAAACCAGGAATCAAACCCGGAGCTTCTTAAATTTTAACTCCATGTCCACCTCGCAAGACCATCCTTTCTACTTACAGAGAGGTGAGCTAACTGGCAATCCTAGCTAATATTTAAGTGATTATATTTGTATCATGGTGGGCGGGGACATGTTGAGCACATGTTGGAGAAATAAATGGAGTTTTATTTTATTTGCTGGGGTTTTAAATTATTTTAAAAGCACTGCGTAAGTGGGGAAACACCCCGTTTTGCAGATGGAATGGATATCCAAAACCTTGCCCAAAATCCTTTGCATGCCTAAACAGATTAGACAGAAGGATTTCATTTCTGTTCCCATAATTCTGCAGCTTTCTCCTCAATGCCATGTTTTCAAGAGAGATCCACACTGGTTTCTGCTCCTGTTTTCGCATTATTTATCTTCCTTTTGGGGGGAAAAAAAACAAAAACAAAACTCTCTCATGGGAAAACATTATAGTTTATTCCATCTGTGTGAGAAAAGGCAGGATGTTTTGCTGGCAAATCCATCATGCCTGAGGGAAAAAAAAACTGTGGCCAAGACCCACTTAAAATATACTTCTTAAGGAAAGTAGATCAAATTACACTGAGCCTCAAAGAGCATTAGTCAGCATAGAAAGCGAGTCAGCAGTTTTTACTGAGACAACCCTTCTATAATCTCCAGCCTGGCCAGAATGTTGTGCCTCCATTATGTTGTATGAGTATCATCTAACATATTACCCGATAACAAATTGCTTCCATTATGAGCAAATACACACGTTTGGAGAAAAATCCATGCCAAATTTGCTTGGACATTCACTGTACTGGCCTTCTGAGACTCCAAATTCCATCCAGAAGAACTCCTGAAAAGTTCTGAGCCTGGCGTTATCGCTAGGTGTAGGCAAGACAGGCAGTGATGAACTGGAAAGTCTCAGATCAATTGTCTGCCACCAGATGAATCTCGTGTTTTGTTGGAAAGAACAATGAATAAAGCTCAGGAGGACATGCTGTGTATTCGAAGATGACACGTGATCTGAACTACAGGGTCTTGTTTAAAAACAGTTTCCTCATTCCCCACTTTGCTAAGGCACTTAATCCTGCAGCCCTAATGCAAGCAAACGGGAGTGCTTGACTTGCGTGGATTAGAGGAATGGGTACTTAAGGCCTGCATCTGCAGATGCTTACACAAGACATTCCTTTGGCTCTAGCGAGATGCTTCATGTGTAAGTAGCACTTGTGCCTTTGTAGGACCAGAGCTTACGTTTGTGAATAGGAGTTTTTTAATTGCTTTGGGACATTTCAGGATGAAAAGAGCTCTGTAGAGGCCTGCAGAGGAATGTAACAGGACATCACTCATCATCAGGGCGCCTCCTGTAGGCCATCCTGGGAATTAGCTTTGGCTCAGTGGTGCGCCTTCATCTAGTGGGGTCTCCCTGCTGTCACGTCTGTCTGTAGGGCCCAAGTTGCTCTCAGGACTGAGGTGCCCTCTTCTGGACACAGCCCTCCGGCAGTGCCCACCCTGTTCCCTCCCTACTTCCGGAGTCCTCTACCCAGACCCTGGCTTCACTGGCAGACAGCAGTCCAAATTCAGTGGCCAGTGGGGCCAAGGGGAGGGGGTGGAGTCCCAGGCCTGCCTACTGCTCGCGTCCGGGCCTGGGAATCATCTAGCCAGCAGCCACATGCTGCACCACCTACAACCCCCGCTGTCTGCTCCCCTGGGCCCACTTTTCACCTTTGTATCAGGGCCTCAGGCTGGCAGCAGTCGGCCGGCAGCTCATGTTTCCCTCCCCTGCCCATCACTGCTCTGTCCATGGGGCTCTCTCTCCAGCCCCCTTTTAGGGCAGCCAGTTCTCCCTCCTCCAACTCCAGGGAGTGACCGAAGCTGTTCTGTTCCACAGCCCTATTTATGTGGCCCATCCTAGCTCTCCTTAGCTGTCTCTACAATCCCTTTCCTATTTGGCTGCCTCCTGCACAGCCTCCTTGGGATTGCTTCTTCTGCCAGTGTAGGGCAGACACCCCACCGCAAGAAATAAGCCATTACCCGCAGTTGCAATAGCAGACAAACGTGAACATTCTTTTTAGTTCTTGCTTTTATTCCTCGAGGGGGGGCTGCTCGCTTCCCCATTGCATCAAGGGCAAAATCATCACTAGACAGCACCAAGCATTCGGCTTGTCAGCAGGAAGGTGAGGAATCGCACTCCGTGCCGGAGAAACTTCAGTGTTTCTTTCCCAAGAGAATCCTTGACTTGAAGTTTGACTGGGGAAAAAAATAGACAAAATAATCAAAGGTGGCATTCAAAGAACTGGAAAGAATCGTGAAGGCCGGCTCTTCAGACTCCCATTCCCTCGCAGTGGGCGTTAGAGCCAGAGATATCAGGCCCAATTACATCCATGCAGTTCCCCTGACATCACAGGAGTTAAGCTGATTTACACCAAACGAGGATCTGTCCCATAATGGTAGCGGAGTGTGAACCACTCACAGAGAGGGAAAGGGCATATTAAAACCAAGTAATGCCGGACTGGTGTGTGCACTGGAGCTCCTTGACAAATGAGGCATGCTTGAGGAATCCACCCTTGCAGATAAAAGTTTTGCTAAAAATTAACCATTTCTCTGAGTGCATTAGTCTGAAGTAAGAGAAAAGGGACAGCGTGCCAAGCAGGCAAACACCTGGGTGGACTGTGTAAAGCCTTGAATTGTACACTGGTTGGGGATTTGCAGCACAGCTAACAGTGTTAAGCGAGCAGGGACATCCCACAGCAATCTGAACAAATCTTTGTATCAGCGCCAAGTGGTTTATGGGGACATTAAAATGAGGAATGAACTCTGGGCAGGAAATTAGGGTGAGTCCCTGCCCAGGGGCTGTGTTTCTGGACTCCAGCTATGTGGTGCCCTGCGGTAGCTTGAATTACAACTGCCAATCCACTCCATCTGTGCAGCTCTGAGTGTTGGTTTGCAGGGTGGCTGTTCTCACTCAAACTGGACACGCTGGCTTAGCACCCTCATGTCTGTCCACCCGACACTGCGGGAGTGGCGTAACGTGAGAGTGCGAACTGCTGTAGTGAAGACAGGCCCGGAGTCTGAAATGGAGTCGGGTTAGACTCCTCTGATGGTGAGTGAGCCTGTGATTTTCAGTCGGTCCCCTGTTGGATGGTGATATGACAGGCCCAGCTGGCAGGAACCCCCCCTGCCCTGTATGGAACAGAGGGAACCATCTTAGGAGAGGAGATGCATGAGCAAGAAATAACGTAGGTCAGAACGCTTGGGTTCTGCCGCCCCATTCGGCCAGCGTACTGAGGTCTGACTTAAGGCAAGTCTCAGTTCCTCCATGCCTCGGGGTGTGTTAAATGGGAATTTTTTTAAAAAAGAAAAAGCTTTCCCAGCTCCCAGGCATGCCCTGACTTTCAAACAGTGAGTGAATTACCTGCCTGCGACAGAAGATGCTCCAGAAGGGCAATGCAAAAGGTGCTGCTAATGAGAGGGGCAGCGTGGCATAGTGGCTAGAGCACTGGGCTGGTCCTCAGATATGAGATCTATTCCCAGTGACCTTGCCTAAGTCATGTGGCTTCCATCTGCCTCAGCTTCCCCATCTGTACAATGGAAGTCATTATGCTGACCTCCTTATAAAGTGCGTTGTCTACTGATCATAAGAGCTAGGCGTTATTTTTATGAATAGAGAGGGCTGTGAATGTTCATTCTAGGCCCTGCGTTTTGATCCCATGTCTAGTCCTCTTTGACAGCCCACGCCGGAGCCAGCTATCATTCATGAGCATTACAAGCTGCATTCAATAGACGCAGGAACCAATAGTCGGCTGGAGAAACTTACAGAGCTCAGTGGCGTTAAACCAGAAGGGACTGTGACCCACAGGATTCCTTCCGGGCTGATTTCTGAAAGCACGTGGCGCTGAGCCGTGGCCCTTTGGAAATGGTGTTACCAGTGCACTGCGTTTCCAGGGAGGAGTGACTTACAGCTTTGGGAACCAGAGAGTCCCTGTGTGCTCCATTGTTTCCACCAGCTGGCAGCCCCCCAGGGTTCCTGCTATATGGAGCAATCCCTAGGGGGGAACAGCTGCAGGGGGCCTATTCTGTGTCCTGTTCCAGCCCTGCTACCCTATTCCCTAAGCCACACCAGAACCCACCCCATCTTCAGCAGGTCCCTTATCCCACCTTCCTAATGCAGACCAAAGTCTATTCCTGGTGTGGACAGAGGGGACAGGAACCGAACCCAACACCCTATATACCCCAGGCCAGTGCCCTCGTCCCTGGGCCACAGCAAATCTGTGGATGCTTAGCCACTTTGGTTTAGTGCTGACCCCTAGGCTGCTCCTGGGCTACCACAACCTCACCTCCCTACCCTGGCAGACTTTTTCTGCCAGTGCCTCCCACTCCAACTGCACCCAAGTAGGTCAGTGGCAGATCATCTAGGCACCTGCTCCTTGGCTAGCAGGAGCACCCCGAGGGCCTGATCCAATTGCTTGTACAGTCACCTGGAGTCTATACACTCTTTGTAATGGGAGAAGGACTGGGCTCTTACTGCAGGCACTGGAAGTCTGGCAATACCATGCAAGCATCTGTTCATGAGTCGGTGATTTTTCCCTGGCTACAGGCAACATTCAGGAGGTGAACATATCAGATTCTCAGATGACTCAGTGCTTTCCCCTCTCTGTGCTATTTAAAACTGCACAGCAATGGAGCTTCCAGATTCGCTATCTCGGTCAAGCAGCTTTATCTTTAGATAGGACAATGGCCAGGGCTTCCTTCCTCTCTAGCTGCATTCAGCGCCTTCCTGCTGCAGGTCTCGCTCACCTCTCCAGCACAGGTCACAGTACCCTCCGGGCTACATGGGGTGATGCTGACTTCAGCACCTGGGGAAAATATTGGAGCTCATGATTAAACCATCACTTTGTAAGCACCTCAAGGATAACAGGGTGATAAGGAACAGCCAGCATGGAATTAGCAAGAGCAAATCATGGCAAACCAACTTCATTTCCTTCTTTGACAAAGTTACTGACATAGTGAAACGGCTGGGAAAAAGGTGCATGACACACGCATCTGTAGGAACTCCTGCCTCTTCGGCAAGCTACACGCGGGAACTTTTTTCCCAGACTGGAAATTAGTGTTACTCCTTGTGAAAGGAAGAGCGCAGAAATCAACTTGAACGGCACTTAAAGTCGATGGAAGGGGCTTGGAGGTGTGGCCTCATTGTTTAGAAAATTGACCTAATGCGGCTAAGTTTGGCCTAAAGTGTGGACCAGGCCTGACTCTTTCCCGTTTCTCACTCTTCAGGGTTAAGCAATGGCCTAATGATAAGGATGAGGCATTGGGCCTGACTCTTCCACTGTGTGGTTTCAAGCCAGCATAACCGTATTTTGCTGCAGTGCAGTTACTCCGGATTTACACCAGCATAAGAGGTGAATCAGGCGTTTGGTATGTTTGGGTAGTTTTACATTTGCTGTCCTGCCTGGTGCCATAACCTTCAGATGGCGCATTTTCCAGACTCGAGGATATAGGTGGTAGATTACAGCCAAACTCACCTGTTTGGGTCACCTTGACTATTAAGGGAAATCAAATCTTCTGAAAACAGGGATCTTGCCAGTTGTACTGTAAGCCTGAAGCAAAGTGTTTTATCCCTAGGCCATGTAGCTTACAGTCAGCTTAACAGCAGGGTTATTTTGAAAGAACTGATGTTATTCTGAAATAACATTGTCTGCGTCTACACTACAAGCCATTATTTCAACATAATGTCAAAATAATGTTGAGCTGAAGGACTTCTTACTCCGACTCCTGTAACCCTCATTTTACGAGGCGTAAGGGAAGTCAAAGGAAGACTGCTCTAACTCAGAGATTTCCACAGAGATTTCAACAACCTACACCCCACCATTAACCTCAGCCTGGACCATTCCACACGGGAGATCCATTTCCTGGACACCACAGTGCAAATCAACAATGGAAAATTAGACACCACCCTCTACAGAAAACCCACTGACTCATACAGTTACCTACATGCTTCCAGCTCCCATCCAGCACACACCATACGATCCATCATCTATAGCCAAGCCCTTCGATACAACCGCATCTGCTCTAATCCCACAGACAGAGACCAGACACTTCAGGATCTCTACCAAGCATTTATAAACCTCAACTACCCACCTGGAGAAATAAAAAAGCAAATTGAAAGAGCCAAAGAATACCTAGAAACCATCTACTACAAGACAGACCCAAGAAAACCAACAATAGAATACCACTTGTCATCACCTACAGCTCCCAACTTATACCTGTCCAACACATTATCAATAGATTACAGCCTATACTGGAACAGGACACTAAACTCCAAGAAGCTCTGGGAGACAGACCCATAGTCTCCTATAGACAACCACCTAACCTCAAGATGATTCTTACCAACAACCACAGGACATACCACACTAATACCAACCCTGGTACTTTCCCTTGCAACAAACCCCGCTGCCAGCTTTGTCCACATATTCACTCTGCTGACACCATTATTGGGCCTAACCAAGTAAGTTACAAGATCAAGAATACATATTCCTGCGCCTCCAGAAATATAATCTATGCTATCATGTGCCGAAAGTGTCCGTCTGCTATGTACATTGGACAAACGTCTCAGACCCTTCGCCAAAGAATCAATGCCCACAAAACAGACATTAGACAGGATCACAAAGAAAAAACAGTTGCTTGTCATTTCAACCAGAAAGGACACAGTCTCAATGACCTGCTAACCTGCATCCTACTTCAGAAGACATTCAAATCTGCACTTGAAAGGGAATCCTCTGAACTGGCATTCATGCTAAAATTCGACACTCTCCGCACTGGACTTAACAAAGACCCCAGCTATCTTACACATTACAAAGATAGCTTCCCCAATTATCACCTCTAATACTATTAACTCACAGACATTTCCCCTTCCCCACCTCTAATATCATTAACTCACTGGCATTCACCTTCCTCCCCCCCCCCCCCCCCACATCCCCCTTCTGTTCTGTAATGTGATTTGTCCTTTTCATGTGTGTTCTTTTTTTAAATTGTATCCTTTGGTATATATGGTTGTGACTATTTTCTTCCATTATTTGATCTGAGGAAGTGGGTCTGGCCCACGAAAGCTCATCATCTAATAAACCATCTTGTTAGTCTTTAAAGTGCTACATAGTCCTGTATTTTGTTTTTGCTCTAACTCAGACTTCCTGCTGTGCTTGGTAGCTTATTTCGGCTTTCGCTTTGCGGTGTAGACGTACCCCCAGAAAATCAGAGCTGTACCTGACTCCCTAATAACCCCAACCCCTGCTTATAAATTCAGCTCAGCAGAGAATCTGTCCCTAAGTCTATCATGGAAGATCACTGTTGGATTACTAAAGATGGAACCAAACACCCACAAATGTTGGTAGTCTGAAATCCAGATCTGAGTTTCTATGTCATTGCCCGGGCAGTGTTCACTGAGCGAGGGGGCGCCCACCCAGGAAAGATTCAGGTGCCGCCCAGATGATTAGCAGAGCGCCCACAGCCGGCAGCCTGTGTTTCTACGGGTGGTGCACATCTGCACATAACAATTTATTCTGCACCATGGATGGAGAAAATTAGAGGGAACATTGCCTGGGACCATCTTAAGCCATTGTTAATGTAGCTGATAACTGAGAAAGCATGAGGGGTGATCTCCTCCTTCCTTTCCATGTGAACTTCTGCCGGGTTGATGGGAAGCTAAAACACCTGTGAACCTTCCTGTAAATGCACAGATGAATGTGTCCCATTGCTGATTCATGTACAATGCCTACTGCATTCCAGTTCCATTACTGGGAGTGGGTTGGGTGAGAGACTCTGGAGAGAGACAATCCCTGTCTGTGCTTCACTGAACATTGTTACGGACACTGACTTCCGTCCACTGAGTTATTTATATCCCCATTATTAAGCTTGGCCTGTTCTTCCTGGCTGGGATTACAGTGCTCCTGAAGGGTTGGGAGCTGCGGAGACAAAAGGTGTTAGCTGCTTTTGGCTCCCACCCTAGAAGGAAATGAGGTTTCTGACACTATCGGCATTTGAACTTGACAATCTTCCTCATCATCTGCAGGTCATACTCTCAGCGCTCGTGAGTCAGGGACACTCCTTAGCTTGCTTACCACGGGGGAAGGGGCACCTTCTCAGGGATCGCTGACTGTTCCCCATTGCACCTCTGCTCTGGCTGGCAGACCGAGAACAAGGCTGGGTACGCAAAGGATGTATTCACTTAGCAGTTATTCATGTCAAGAAGTTTCTCTGTATCAGGGCAGGCCTACCCATAGAAGTTGGACCAGTTTCATCAAAGAGGTGATGGTAAACTGAGTTAAATGGGGGCATCCTTGTATGTGGACATTGATTTAAATCAGATTTATATCAATGTAGCTTATACCTGTAGATGACGGCAGTGGTGAAAGTCAGCGAGTGCGCCTGAGTGCGCAGCTCTGGCAAGAGCCGGCAGAGCTGCGGCAAAAGCCGGAGGGGAGCTATTGAAAGAGTTAGCAGAGACCTGGATCACAATAGGACAGGACCTGTAAGAAATGGGAAGTTCCTTTCACCGCTGGATGACGCTGTAACTTTCTGTGTAAACCGGGCCTCAGCGCATGGGCCGGACACCAACAGAGTCAAGCCTAGTCTGCTCCATGCTGGAATGTGTTTGTCAGGGACTTCCTGTAGGACAGCTGGAAGACTGTTGCACCGTATCTCCAGGTGTGCTGCCATAACAGCTCTAAAAACACAGGTCTGCAAGTCGTGGCTTTCTGCCCCTCCTCCTCATTTCCCAGCTCAATTAAGCAACAATGTGTTTTCTGTGCTGCCTGCTTCCCGGCTCTCTCGTGTGTCAGTGGGTTTCTCTTCTTCTTGCGTGTTGGGGCATGAAGAGGGAATGCTGAGACAACAACACTAGAAGCAATCACAGCAGGTCACTCTTTTGGATCCCAAACCCCAGATGCACAGTTGTACTGGCTGGACAGGTGACCTGGCTTGGCTAATCTGGCAGTATTGTGGAACCTGCAGGATGACAGTGACCAGCAACTCACCCAAACCAGTCCACAAGGAGGTTAGAGAAGGGCTGGCTCTCAACGCTCATCCTTGGCAGAGACGCCCTTGGTGGGAATGCACTGCTTAGACCCGAAAGAGTCAACAGGGGAGCTGTCTGAGCAGCTAGGTGGATCTCTGGCTAGCTCTATTACGGACTGTGTCTACTTTCCTCACTCCTAATTCCTGCCTTCCTCAGCATGGCCTCACTTGTTCCCCGTTCCTGCCTCACTACAGGTCCCTGCTCCCACGTTCTACACTGACATGATGCCAACTCAAGCTTCAGCCCCGGCTTGACTCCTGACTTTGTCTCCAGCTCTGACCTCTGGGCCATCGGGTTTGGAATTCTGTTTCTTTAATGGGCCTACATCTGAAAATTCAAAGGACAGCACAACATCTCTCTTCCTCTTTAACCCTACTAAAATCTAAGCATCGGTGCAATGGTATAGCCAGCATGGCGGTGTAGAGAAGAGCAAGGTCTAGGATTCAAGAGAGCTTGGTTTTTTTCCCAGGTCTGCCACTGACTTACTGAGTGACCTTGAGTAAATTAATTGGGTCCCAGTTCTAAAGAGGTCCATCTTTTTTGGGGTGTGTGTCCGTCATTGGGATGCCAATTTAAGCCACCTGGAGCATAGTCTTCAGAGGTGATGAGTACACTCAACTCCCACTAGCCCTTATTTCTTAACCCCTGTAGGGGTATGTCTACACTGCCACCCTAGTTCGAACTAGGGTGGCTAATGTAGTCATTCGAAGTTGCAAATGAAGCTCAGGATTTAAATATCCCAGGCTTCATTTGCATCTTGCCGGGCACCGCCATTTTTAAATCCCCGTTAGTGCAGACTCCGTGCCCGCGGCTACACGTGGCACGGAGTAGGTAGTTCGAATTAGGCTCTCTAATTCAAACTACCGTTACACCTCCAATAAACTGAGATGATCCTTTTCCAATGAGTCTCTTTGAACTTCCTAATAAATGAGCTTTTAAGCATCTATGTCTGGTTAGCTTCAACTTTATACTTGTCTTAGTTGGTGTCAGTGGGTTTCTCTAGTGAAAGTAAAATACTTACTAGGAACATAAATAACAGATGTTCATAATCATATGATGAAAGATGAATGGAAATATCCAAAGTCTTGAAGGACAGTTTTTCAAGAAGGTGCATATTTTGATGGCACATCTCTGAGCTATTAACAAACAGACTGTTTCAATTTAAATGGGTAACCTGAGAAAACACTGAAAAATATGAATAACATTGTTTCTAACTAAACAAAATGAGCTAGTCTGAGGGAAACGAATGATCATTCGAATCTCAATGATTAGTCTTCACACAACAGCTGAAATGATTGCACAATGCTGCACGAATGCGTGGACTGGAAATAACAGCCAGGTTTCCTACATCAGGGTGCAACCAGCTTTTTCGGATCGTTTTGATTCTGAGCATTTTCACATCTCTTGGTCTTACTCCTGGTGAAAAGTTCTGGACCACATACTGGAAACTATAAATGTCCATTCACAACTCATGTGCCACGTATACGGGGACGTGGCATCAAAGTGCCACACACGTGACCTGAAGTGACCGCTCTCTGAAGTTGAACTGAGAACACTGGATCACTGCACTAAAGCTGCTGAATAATCCTTTGTCTTCCTGCTTATCGGAGCTGAAAGCACAGCAGCAGCCTAAAGATAAAAAAATCCATGCCATTAGCAGTCCTTAAGTTATATAGTCCCCTGGTTACACAGAACAAGCCTTGGTCTCAAAAGTGGAGGAGAGAAAGAGAGGAAAGAGCACAAAAAAAGGCATTCAATTAGCTGGCTCAGCTTTTCCTGAGGGAGCAGGTTGTTCTGTGGCTCCCTTTGTAGCTGTGTTTTCATCACCTTCTACCTCCACTGGCTAATGGTGTTTTCAGACATTTGAAAAAAATCGGGAAAATGCTGATGACCAGACTGTGAGCAGCTGTGAATCGTTGTAGCATAGAAATCAATGGATCGAAATCAATTTACATGACCGGTTGGACCTCCCTGGCCTGGCACCTTTGGGACTTGACCGGTCCTGAACCGGGGAGCTTGCCAAGCCAGGGGAGGTTGATGCCAGCGCCTCTGCTCCTGTCCTCCAGGTTCTGCTCCTGGCTGCTGGACCCTGCTCATCCCCCTGCTCCCGGCTCCCAGCCCCAGCCCGAGCCGCTGGGCTCCGACTTCCAGCCTCCTGCCATGGCCACTGGGAACTGCTCCTGGCCTGAGCTGCTGGGTTATTCTGCCAGCTGCCAGGCACCTTGACCCCCTCCCTCGCCACCAGGCTCAGGCCCTCAGGACTGGCTGCTGGGGTCCAACCCTCCCGGCCCTCCCCAGCCGCCAGCCCAGCTCTCTGTGGTCATGGTGCACTGTTTTTTCCCCATGAGTGTTCCAACCCTAGAGCACCCATGGGATCCCTGATGATGCCGGACCACGGATGTTGCCAGACAAGACAGTCCTGGACTACAGAGGTTCACCCTGTAGCTAAGATTCTGGCCTTCGTAGATAGTAAGGGACCAACTGTGAGAAAGTAGTCTCGTTGCCTGTCATATTGGATAGGAGACAGATCTGCAGATTCCAGATTTGAGTAGGCCTGGCTTGCTGCATTTAGACTTATCTGTACATTATTTATTTGTATTTTATTTAATGTAGTGGTAACACATAGGGGACCAGTCCTGGAGCAGCTCCATGTTGCACTAGATGCTGTAGAAACAAACAGAAAATTCCTGCCCCAAAGGACTTACAATCTAAGTGAAATTAGATTTCTACCTTTCTACATGTAAATGAGAACCTGTTACTTGGTAGCAGCTCCGATAGAAATCTCACAGCATTTATACAATTTAGAGGAAATAAATGACAATACTGAGCCAACGGATGGGGTCATTTGGTTTGGGGGTTACCCCATATTTGATGGAACTGCCCTAAAGTTTAAAAAAATGATGGAGGAATAGACCATAATAATGAGTTAACAGGTCGATTTACCTCCCATGTATGTTTTTCTGGGTTGGATGATGTCAAAGGATGATCTGTAGCTAAAATGAAACAGCATTGCTCCATTGACCTCAACAGAGCGAGGTCAATTTGCACAAACTGAGGGTCTGCCTCCAAATCTGTAAGGGTCACTGTTTATTGCCCCATCAGCTTCTACTCCAATCCGCTTCCATACTAGTGACCTACAAGTTTAGAGTTGTGGCTTTACTCTTGCTGTCCTGCCTGTATTTGTTGCTTGTTTTCAGTACGTTACTTCATTGGCCTGAATCTTATCCAGTTTTGGTTCTGGGTGTTCCAGCATCTGTGGAATTAATTGGCTTGGGGGGCTGCAATGCAGAGCCCAGCTGCAGAAAGGCTGTCTCACACTCATGCCTGTCATTTGCACTTGCTCATCGTTAACTGGCAAGGAACTTGTTCCTTACTTAGGACTGAGACCCTGTACTAATTCCAGGGAAAAACTTACGCACGCAGCCCCTGAGGGGCTGACAGGAGTATACATGTTGCACCATTTCCCATCACACAAGTGTACCCACCTGCGATCGGAACGCCCATACTGGTCTGCCTCCCACTCATTGTCTGGGCGACTGAGCAAGCCCATTCTTCAGGGAATCAGCATACAGATCTCCTCGTGAAAAGGAAGAAGTAAATTAGAAATATTCATGAGAACATGTTCATATACTCCTAACTTGAACCAGGGTCTCTAACCCTTAGGAAATTCTTAAAAAACAACAAATGGTCTGGTAGCACTTTATAGACTAACAAAACATGTAGATGGGATCATGAGCTTTTGTGGGCACAGCCCACTTCTTCAGATGACCAGAGTTTGGAGTTTAGGATGTGCAGACCCAAAATAAATAGGGGAGAAGGGGGGGGAAGCAGTGGGCGGGAAACAGGGAGCAGAGGGTATGAAAATATCCATGGGAAAAACCTTAGCTTGAACCAGTCCTCATGAGAAATCCACTTCCTGGACACTAGAGTACAATTAAATAATGGACTAATTTCCATCACCCTATACCAGAAATCCACCGACTGCTCCACTTACCTTCATACCTCCAGCTTCCATCCCAGGCATATTTCTCAATGTATTGTATACAGCCAAGCCCTAAGATACAACTGGATTTACTCTGATCCCACAGACAGAGACAAACACCTACAGGATCTATATAGAACATTCCTAAAACTGAAAATACCCACCTGGAAAAGTGAAAAAACAGATGGATAGAGCCAAAAAAGTACCCAGACATGAGCTCCTCCAAGACAGACCCAAAGGAGAAAATAACAGAACTCCTCTTGTTATTACCTATAGTCCACAACTCAGACCCCTCCAATGTATTATACACAATCTGCAACCCATCTTGGAAAATGATCCCTCACTCCCAGAGGCCTTGGGGGAAAAGCCCATTCTTGCTTACAGACAGCCCCCCAACCTGAAACAAATTATTTCCAGTCACCATGCTACACAACCGCATCGTAAGCATCCAGGAACCCGGAACCCAGCCCTGCAATCAGCCGCGGTGCCAACTCTTCCCTCAAAACTATACAAGCCAATTCATCATTGGAGCCAACAACATAAGCTACCAAATCAAAGGCTCATTTAACTACACATCCAGTAATTTGATCTATGCCATCAAATGCCAGCAATGCCCCACTGCTATATATATTGGACAAACTGGACAGTCCCTATGGGAAAGAATCAATGGACACAAATCAGATATATGTAAAGGGAACATACAGAAACCTGCTGGAGAACGACTTCAATCTACCTAATCACTCTTTAAAAGATCTCCAGGTGTCTGTCTTGTCACAAACCAATTCTACAAGCCAAATACACAGAGAGGCGTTAAAATTACAATTCATCCACAAAATCAATTCTCACACTGATAACCTCCTCAATCTAGATAATAGATGGCTGGGACATTATCAACCTAACATTCAATGAAGGTGCCAACAGCTCTTTGTCTGTGTAGATTCTTGCATTAGTACCCTTTCTGTCTAATTGCTATCCTATGATCCTTATCTGCTTCTTTTTAGCTATCCAATCTTCAAGTGTTTATAGATTACCAGTTCTGCCCACTTGTTTTTCCCTTTGATATTTTCATACCCTCTGCTCCTTGTTTCCTGCCCTCCCCCTTCCTTTTTTCCCCTTCTCCCCTCTCCTTTCTCCCCTATTCATTTTGAGTTTGCACATCCTAAACTCAAAACTCCAGTCATCTGAAGAAGTGGGCTGTGGCCATGATCTACATAGACTACATGTTTTGTTAGTCTATGAAGTGCTACCAGACCATTTGTTGTTTTTTAAGTTTCTCCTGTACAGATTAACTTGGCTACCTCCTGATATATATATATAAAGGAGGAAGTTCCTTATCTGATGAAGTGGGTTTTACCCACAAAAGCTTATGCCTAATAAATCTGTTAGTCTCTAAGGTGCCACTGGACTCTTTGATTTTTGGTTTATTCTTGAAATAGAGAGCCATTTGTTTCCAAGTGTTTTCACAGTTTGGCCAAATAACTTTTCCTGCCTCCCCATGCAACAACAGGGATTCAAAAATAAAGGATTACCAGTGTATCTCATTAGCTAGCTGTCCTTAATGTGTGAGCCTGTGGCAAAGACCCTAGACTGCCATTAATCCAGCTTGGAGGTGAGTAATTAATTAAAACTCCTTGACAGTGTAAGGCACTCCTGGGACCTGTTCTTTCCTCACACCTCTTTCTATTTACTGTTTCAGACACACCATAACTGAGACATTGGCAGAGCTCAGTGGCAGTCTTGTGTGACACATTTTGTTCTGCTCCAGCTCAAAAACAGAGCCCCTCTCCCCTCCTGTGTCACGAATATTTGTGATGTAATTTCATTCCCAACTTTTGGAATGTATTGGAAAACAACAGCATGCAACTCATTCAAGGTGCAGTCAATAGTCTTCCCGCTCATGGCCAGACATTAGGGGAAGTAGAGACTCCAGACAGTGGCTAATCCCTGTGTTCACTAGAGGGCTATGCATTCAGGGTCACATAAGGAAACCTGAGCCTCTCTGGATTTATATTTGTTTGTCTTGTACGGGTCATTTCTGGGGCCACAAGCCAGCAGAACTTGATCTCATTTTAAAATTGAAATAATCTGTGAAGTCAGGATCTCACATAGACATTCACAGAAATAAACATTAATCTTTGCCAGCTCACTGTCACACATATCCATATTTACTGACCTTTCCCCACCAGCTACAAAGTTCCTCCATGTGTTACATGCACTGCTATTAATTGGTTTATTGGTGATACACCAATAATAATGAGAATAAAAAAGAAACAATAAATAATAGACCAAATTCTCAGCTGGCAAAAATTGATATTGTGCTATTGACCTTTAACAATACTTAGCTTCTAGAAAATAATGATGATGATAATAAATAATACCGAGCTTATATAGTAATTTTCATTAACAGATCTCAAAGTACTTTACAAGGGAGATAAGTATCACTGTTGTCATCTTACAGATGGGGAAACGGAGGCACAGAGATAGGAAGTGACATGCCCAAGGTCTCTCAGTTTAGAGCAGGGAGCAGAACACAAGTACAGGCAGTCCCCGGGTTACGTACAAGATAGGGACTGTAGGTTTGTTCTTAAGTTGAATTTATATGTAAATCGGAACTGGTACATATTGTAGGGGAAACTCTAGCCAAACATTTCTCCAGAGCTCAGTTTTATTCTCCCACACCTCACTTCCCTCAGTCCTTTATTCTCAAGCTGAGGTGTCTGCTGAGAAAAGCCGCTCCGCGTCTCCCTGGTCTGCTGGGGGTGGCGCTAGCTTTGCGTCTCCCTGGTCTGCTAGGGGGAAGCAGCTAGTGCGGGGTTGCCTCACCCCATTTGTAAATAGGGATCTGATGTAAGTCGGATCCATGTAACCCGGGGACTGCCTGTATTTTGGTTTCCAGTCCAATAACTGAAGGTAGCCTAAAGAATGTAAATTACCTGATGAGGGCTGGATTGTGATACCCTCACTTGCCTAGAGTTGTCCCCTACTTCTTGAATGGTCCTTCATTTCAAGGGAATCATTCAAGAAGTAAGGTTCTACTTGAGCTGAGTAGAGTGCTCACTATCTGGTCTGGATTTGACCTGGATAATCTTGCAAGTAACTAATGTGGTGATAGACTCAACTGAAATGAAGAGTCATCAAAGACAAGATTGTCCTATGATGCTTAAGAATATTGACTGTTGGAAACCATGCACAGAAGATGCTTTCTTTTGTTATTCAGAGCTCTGTGGAGCCCTCTGGATTAAGAATATGTGTTTGAATAAACTAGTGTAACTGCATGAGGGTCTCAGTCCCGGTCTGCATTAGAGAGAGAGTTTGGGTCTGAATTCAAAGTGTTCATTTGTAAGTTCTTCTCAGAAAATTTTGGTCCAACATGGCAGAAATTTCACAGCATCAACTGCTGTCACAAGTCTCCTTCTACCCATTTGGAAGTTTGTACTGGGTTGAGAGTGATTTCCTGTCCTTACAGTGAGGACTACTCCTCCAGCAACACTGTTAAAGTATCACAAGTTGGTAGGAAACGTGACCAGAAAATAATAGAATTCCATTTGTCATTTCCTACAGTCTACAACTCCAACCCTTCCAACACCTTATCCACAATCTACAACCCATCTTGGAAAAAGATCCCTGACTCTCAGAGGCCTTGGGGGAAAGGCCTATTCTCACTTACAGACAAGCCCCCAACCTGAAACAGATTCTTTCCAGTAACCATGATACACAGCTACATCATAAACATCCAGGAACCCAGCCCTGCAATCAGCCACGGTGCCAACTCTGCCCACATATCTATACAAGCAAATTCATTACTGGAGCCAACAACATAAGCCACCAAATCAGAGGCTCATTTAACTGCACATCCAGTAATTTAATCTATGCCATCAAATGGCAGTAGTGCCCCACTGCAATATATATGGGACAAACTGAACAGTCTTTACAGGAAAGAATTAATGGACACAAATCAGATATCCGTAAAGGGAACATACAAAAACCTGTCGGGGAGCACTTTAATCTTCCTGGGCATACATTAGCATATCTTCAACTAGCTGTTTTGTTACAGACCAATTCCATAAGCCAAATACACAGGGAAGGACTGGAACTACAATTCATTCACAAGTTCAGTTCTCATACCTATGGTTTGAATAAAGATACTGGATGGCTTGGTCATTATCAGCCTACTAAACAATGAAAGCAACAATGGTTCTTTGTGTATGTAGAATGTCATGATACCATCTACATGTTTTGTTAGTCTTTAAGTACTGGCAGACTATTTGTTGTTTGCTAATTAATGTTTTTTATCTGCCTCTTTTGACTATCCAGACTGAAGGGTGTGTCTACACTTGCACCCTCTTTCGAGAGAGGGATGCAAATGAAGACATTCAAAATTGCAAATGAAGCCGGGATTTAAATATCCCACGCTTTATTTGCATAATCACATTATGGCGCTATTTTGAAATACAAAACGCGGTTTAAATGCGGTTATTTCAGGAGAACACCCTTCTTCCGAAATAACTGTTAAACCTCATTTTATGAGGAATAAGGGTTATTTCAGAAGAAGTGTGTTCTCCCGAAATAACCGCATCTACACCGCATTTTGTATTTCGAAATAGCACCATAATGGGATTATGCAAACGAAGCGCAGGATATTTAAATCCTGGCTTCATTTGCAATTTTGAATGTCTTCATTTGAATGTCTTTAAAGTGCTACCAGACTATTTGTTGTTTTTTAAGTTTATCCTTTACAGACTAATTTGGCTACCCCCTGAAGCTTCTATGTATGGAGGACATTTTCCTGAGATCCTTGTGGTCTTGGGAGAGTTCAGGTAATGAAAATAGCCTTTGTGAATTTTTGGCCATCACCATAACCAGGAAGTAGCCCTGTTCTGGTACGGAATTCTACCTGAAACCACTATGATAAGTAGAGGGGCTCTACCAAATTCATGGTCTGGCTCTGTAGTTCTAAAATGTTGGCAAGTAGAGAACAATTCCGTTTGGAGTTTTCATACAGTATGACAGACTCTGTAACATTTACAATGGGTAGAGCACAGGGAATAGAAGCAGGACCTAAATCATTTCCCACATGGATGCTGTCATCAATTTGCCATTGAACGAAGTTCCTCTACAGCACATACCTTAGGAAACAATCCTGTGATCGTTTGTAAAAGAACCCGAGGGATTAATTAATACATCTCATCCTCTTAATCATGGGAGCCAACAACCTCCAGGGTTCCCCGGGGCAAGGTTTGTGTGTGTATCTGGCTCCATGTTCCTGGAAGGGGCAGGGCTTTGGCAGAAGAGGCGGGACTGGGTTAGGGTTAGCGCTACTCGGATTGCTTTGAATCCTCAGGTCCCGGGGCAAGTGCCCCCTGCTGTCCAGTCCACCCGGCTGCTCTTAATTCAGGTGATTCCTGCAGATTGGAGTGATGCGCATGTGACATCTGGAGGATCTGAGCTGTAACTGCAGCAGTGGCACTGTCATCCAGTTCCTGAAAAGTTTTGAAAACTTCCCTACCACACAAACAATGCAAACTAAAAGTTCATTCGCTGGTAAGGACTCTTCCATGGATGTCATGCCCATAGCTGCTCTCTTCGGGTATGTCTACACTTGCATCCTCTTTTGAGAGAGGGATGCACATGAAGACATTTGAAATTGCAAATGAAGCTGGGATTTAAATAGTCCACGCTTCATTTGCATTTTCACGTTATGGCACTATTTCAAAATAACAGATGCTATTAAGACGCGGTTATTTCAAGAGAAAACCCTTCTCTCGAAATAACTGGTAAACCTCATTGTATGAGGAATAAGGCTTATTTCGAGAGAAGGGGTTTCTCTTGAAATAACCACATTTTAATAGCATCTGTTATTTCGAAATAGCATCATAACGTGAATATGCAAATGAAGCATGGGATATTTAAATCCCAGCTTCATTTGCAATTTCGAATGTCTTCATTTGCATCCCTCTCTTGAAAGAGGGTGCAAGTGTAGACATACCCTTTTAGACTATCTGTCAGTAGGGAAAAAAGATCTACTTCTTCTTGAGCAGTGTACTCTGTGCTGCTTTCCAGTTCTTTTTGTAGCACCACTCACCTAGATAAATAGACTTCAACAACTAGTGATTTCTGATTCCACAGGCCTCACTTTGGACTCACCCGTATTTATCTGCTTTTCCTGTGGATTTTACACCTTTGATACAAATCTCTTTAAATGCTTGTGCTATTCAGTTCAATGAGGCTCTTTGTGAGGCCGAATAACACAGGAGTCTGTTAACAAAGGGGAAATGGTATCTCTTTGGAACCGAGCCATACACCTTGCACAAAGGGTCTTGGAACTTAAGAGAAGGACAGAACTTAAAACTCAGGCAGGCTGAAGAGGGAAATCGGGTGAGCAACCATGCTAATAAATCTTTGCAGAGACAGCAGCCAATCTGACATATCCGAGTGAGGTTCTTTCCGCTTTCCCAAAGGCCTGCTGTCTCTGGGGGGAGTTATGATTAGGCAAAAAGCCACAGCTGAAGATCCTGAGTAGGTGTTAACGGAGAGGAAGGGGCTATGCGCTCTCACCTGGCTCTGCAGGACGTGTTGGATTCAGTCCAATTTCAGCTTCCTGCAAGGTATGAAGGGATCAGCCTGAGAAGTGGCTGCCTTAGGGCTCACGTAGCATGGGGAAGAGTGTAGCAGTGTTGGTTTCCTTGGTACCTGTGTGTTTCTGAGTGAGCTATTGTCCCGTTGCTCTGATTTTGGGGGTTCAGGCTAGGGGGAGGGATCAGGAGATTTTAGAGCCTCCTTCTTTGCAGGCTGGTGGCCTGAGAACCCTGTTGTTTATCCTGTCTCCAAGCCAGGAGTTCTTTCACTGACTGCTTGGGGTAAGTGAGGTTAATAGATTGGTAGTTGTCCTCTCTGGAAACCCTGAGAGATGCATCAGGTGGCAGAATCTGCTTCCCCCCCCCTATAAATATTAAGGCTCAGGACTGCTGAATGTTCAGTTTTAGCCCCTTCTAGGGTTGCCAGGTGTCCAGTTTTAAACCGGACAGTCTGGTATTTGAGCTTTCTGTCTGGGAAACAAATTGAGAAAATACTGGACATATAAATGTCTGGTATTTTCTAATTAAATTGTATTATTATCATGAGTATCAGTACGTAGTTGCGTACTACCTGGCTGGTAGATGTGCTCACATTGCATGAGCACGTCTACCAGCCAGGCAATATGCAACTACGCAGTAGAGGGGGGCCGGGGCTGGGGCTGGGGCCAGGGAGGTATGAAATCCCCAGGTCTGGACTTGCCTGTGCACCCCACCGGGACCATGCATGGGACGGGCAGCACCCTGGGATCTGCATGCGCTCAGGTCAGCCCCACTTCCTGCAGGCTGGTTCCGCTCCTCCCCAGGCCAGTCCCGCTGGCTGGTTCCCCCCCCCGGCCAGCCCTGCTCCCCCCAACGCCCTCCTGCCCAGCCCTGCTCCCCCCAACCCTCTCCCAGCCAGCCCTGCTTCCCGCCGGCCAGTTCCTTCCCCTGATCGCCCCCGACCAGCCCCGCTCCTTCCGACCCCCTCCCAGCCAGCCCAGCTCCTGCCAGCCAGTTCCCCCCGGCCAGCCCCACTCCCCCCGACCTTAGAGCAGTTATTTCAAACGTGGCCGGCGGGCCACATGCGGCCTGATTGAATTTTTTTGAGGCCCGCAACTACATTTTTATAAAAGATCAAAGAGCATCCCACTGGCTGCTTTGAACATGCAGCCAAGTGCCTGTTCACAGCTGGCCGGCTGGCCGCTCTGCGCTCGGTGCCCAAGGCATGCACTGCTTACAAGGGTCTCTTGAGAATCAAGGATGCTGTTGCTGCCACCAGGTGGTGGCCTAAGAAAGGGGCTGGCTCAATGCTGGAGGAATAGGCCCACAAGATGAGAAAGGGAAAGATATAAACAACAGTTCAACCACAAGTAGCACAAATGTCCTCCACCTGTTCAAGGGTGGTGGTGGTCATGACAAACGTCCACCAGGGGGTGATGGACGACAGTCTGTCAGAAGACTTCCTCAGTGGCCCAATGAGGTCTTGTGCATCCACAATGGTGTTAAAATCCCTAGCTAGAGCCAGGCATTCACAAGGATCCAAAACACTGAGGAAGGTGGATGCCTGTTGATAGAAGCACTTCAGGCCTGGTATTAGGGCATAAATGTTGATCCAGTTGAGAATAATTCCTCCACACACACCTGGAGGCGCAGCAGGCACTCTGGCATGACCTCTGCAACCTCCAGTTCTCCAGATCATAGATCAGGGTGGCCATTCTTCCCAAGAGCATGGAGGAGTGGCTGAAATACACCCTGTCTCCCTACTGCAGAAGCCCACTGGCTTCAGCAGCCAGATTGGTGAAATCTTCTGCTGGAACATCAGAATACTCCCCTACCTGAATGAAGGTGAGCACCTGCACCTGCAGAGACTTGCCCTACTATAGAGTTTGAGTGATGCACAGAGTGGTCAGGGACATTGGTTCTGAAACAAAAAACAGGACTATGTAGCACTTTAAAGACTAACAAGATGGTTTATTAGATACTCTAAGACCATTATTGGACCTAACCAAGTGAGTTATAAGATCAAGAACACATATTCCTGCGCATCCAGAAATATATTTTATGCTATCAATTTGCTGACAGTGTCCGTCCGCTATGTACATTGGACAGACGTCTCAGACACTTCGCCAAAGGATCAATGCCCACAAAACAGATATTAGACAGGATCACAAAGAAAAAACAGTTTCTTGCCATTTCAACCAGAAAGGACATTGTCTCAAGGACTTGATTACCTTCATCCTGCTTCAAAGACCTTTTCAGACCACACTTCAAAGAGAATCCTCTAAACTGTCATTCATGCTTAAATTCGACACTTTACACTTAGGTTTAAACAAAGACATTAATTATCTTACCCATTACAAAGATAGCTTCCCCAACTATCACCTCTAATATCATTAGCTCACAGACATTTACCTCCCCCCCCCCCCCATTCCCCTTCTGTTCTGAAATTTGATTTTGTCCTTTTCATATGTGTTCATTTTTTTAAATTGTATCCTTTGGTATATATGGGTGTGACAATTTTCTTCCACTATTTGATCTGAGGAAGTGGGTCTGGCCCTCGAAAGCTCATCACCTAATAAACCATCTTGTGAGTCTTTAAAGTGCTGCATAGTCCTGATTTTTATTCCAGCTACACTAGACTAACACGGCTACATTTCTCTCTCTATTGGTTCTGAGGGAAGAGTTTGAGTGATGCACAGAGTGGTCAGGGACATTGGTTCTGGGGGAAGAATTTGAGTGATGCACAGAGTGCTCAGGGACATCCGCCATCCGGCCGGGCCCCTCCCTGCCCCGAGTCTGGGCTTCAGCGGCGCGTGCCGCCCAGCCAGGGCAGCCCGGGGCGCTCGCGGCGCCTTGCAGCAGCGCGCTCGGCGCGGGGAGCTGGGCGCCGCTTGGCTGCCTAACGCCGCAGGCACGGGCTGGATTCGCTTTTTTCCGGGGGTTTAATCGACTTTAGGTTGGGCTGCGGGAGCCTGACGGGGCATCGCTCCGTTCTGAGCCGCTCCACGTGGCCCCCAAGGGCAGCACAGAAAAATGTTTCTGTTTATTTAAAATAAAAAATGTGGACCATTTCTGGAAAAGAATGCGAGCGAGCATTACTAGTGCATGGGGGAAGCCCCGGCAATGCAAGATAGGATTGCATGGGCAGCCACAGCTAGCCTCTCTGTGCCCACTGCGCGCGCATTCTAGTAGAAGCTTTAATTACATCGTAATTGTAATAAAATTGATACTATTGGAGGGGAGAAGCACTGCTCCTTCCCTGATCCTCATGTTAGCAGCATTTAGACAGTATTGCTATTTGGAGCAACGTTTTAGACAGTAATGATGTTTTGGGCAGGATGTTCCCCAACATCATAGGTCAATTGAGTGTGTGAATCCTTGGCTGTAATAAGCAAGAAGGGGTCAGAATTATTAATATTCCCAATTCGAAAAATTATCGATACACTTCTTATATAGTCATCTTGTCCTTATTTCTCCGTTATTTCTCTTCTAGACTGACCTGTGGGAATGTTAGAGAAAAATGTTACGTTTTTCAACACGCTGCAAGCTGTTCAGAAGAAAAGTGGAGAATTTGATGTAAGATTTGTATTTCTGCTTCTTCGCCGTGGTCTGTTAGCTTAGAAGTGTGTCACTGTATGATGCTTCCCACTGGCAAATGAAAAAAATCATGTTCTACAATGTAAAATTAACCAAAATGCTTTTTCTATTAGACTCGTCTAAGCCAATGTCTACACTACCACAAAAAGTCAACCGAATGTATGCACCTTAAGCTATGTGAATAATGTTGCTGGAGTTGACATACCTTAAGGTGAGTTACTGTGGGGTCCACACAGGTGGGGGGGAGGGTGTAAATGGGAGAAACTTTCCTATCAACTTACCTTACTCTTCTTGTCAGGGTAGAGTGCAGAGGTCTGCAGTTGATTTGGCAGGTCATCACTAGATTGGCTAAATTGACCATCGGTGGATTGATTTTTGGAGTGTGGATCCCCACTGTAGTTTAGATGTAGCCAAAATATAAAGTGGATTAGGAATCCATAGTTTTTACTACAGCTACATCTTATTCTCATATTTGCAGGTGGGAAACTGAAGCAGATGCATTGACTTGCTCATGGTGACTCACTGAGAGTATCTGCAGAGGCTATGCTGACATACCTGTAGCTACCCTGGCATAATCCCTGAGTCCCATAGATGCAGAATCTGCTGAGGAAAGGTTTTTTTTTCCTCTTGTCATAAAAATATACGTCACCTAGTGACAATATTTGCATCTTCCATGAGGTTTAGGTTGGTATAGCTATAGCATTTAGGAGTGTGGATTTTTCATGTCCTTGAGCAACATAGCTATGTTAACCCTTAATTTTAAGTGGAGACCAACATAAGAACATAAGAACAGCCATAATGGGTCAGACCAAAGGTCCATCTAGCCCAGTAGCCTGTCTGCCGACAGTGGCCAGCACCAGGTGCCCTAGAGAGGGTGGACCGAAGACAATGATCAAGCGATTTGTCTCCTGCCATCCTTCTCCAGCCTCTGACAAACAGAGGCCAGGGACACCATTTGTATCCCCTGGCTAATAGCCTTTTATGGACCTAACCTCCATGAAATTATCTAGCTTCTCTTTAAACTCTGTTATAGTCCTAGCCTTCACAGCCTCCTCTGGCAAGGAGTTCCACAGGTTGACTACACGCTGTGTGAAGAAGAACTTCCTTTTATTAGGCCTTAGTTGGTGGCAGAGCCAGCAATAGAACCCAGGAATCCTGGCCTTTGTCCCCCATGCTCGTCTACTTAAATCAGCTGATAAAGACCAGAAGGGTTTCATATAGTCCATCAGGCTTTTCTCTTGCCTTGCTCTCAGCAGTGCTCTGTTTAGGGTACTGAGAGAGCCAGAAAAGCTCAAAAATGTGTGCTGTAACATGTACAAATCTTTAGACAGCGTCTGCAATCATGGATACTCAGGGGCCAGGTTTTGCTGAATTGATTATGGAAGGGAGCATTGTGGTGGTTTTCTGCCTGGCGGATCTGTGACAGTGTCAGAGCGGCCTCACCCTACCACAAAGAGTATAAAGGAGAAGGACTGTCATGAAAACTTTTCCAGAACTTCTAGTTTTCAGTTATTCTTCCATCTCCTACAAGGCAGACCTGCCTCATAAGTTTAAGTCTGTAGAGACAGGTGATCTGTCTCGTGTGATGAAAAGCAGTGCTGAGGGGTGTGCAAGCCCCAATGATGGATTTATTGCCTTATCTACTAGGAGAATAGTATGGTTTGTATCTCTTTCTCATTATGTTGTCCATCGCCAGGTGATTGTTGTACACTCACTGTTGAGATACTGAAGACATTAGAATCCTTTATTGTACAGGTGCAAGAATGACAAATTGAATTACTAGAAATCCCAGAGCACTTGGATATCCAGCAAGTAAGAAACAAGATTTTCACTTATTTATTTAATCTTAATCCTTTTTAGTTTGCCATTTCATTAAAAAATATCCTTACATGACCAGAGTTAAGTTGTAGGCATTTTTATTGGAAGATACTGTAGGACTGCTATAGGGTAACGGTAAATAAAAGGTTAGAAGTCAGAGAGAGCCGGACTTTTCTGTGGTGGGTGGATATAAGAAAGAAGTCTTTGTTGGTGTGCCAGTCATGTCCCTGAGATCAACAGAATTTGTTGTTGGAAGAGCAGGTGCAGCTTTATTTGCTTCAGTGGAATAGTACCAGTTTATGCCAGCTGACTAGCTTTTGGGTTCCCTTGTCTGGATAGAGCTTAAATAGTTCCTGCTCTTCTTGTTGGATCAATAAATAACTAGCAGCAGACTAGCTTGCTGTGTCCTTCGGACCCATTACTCCTTGGAAACCACATCTGCAGCAGAAGTAGGGACAAGCTAAAAAATAAAGTCCATGTTTTCTTTTAACTCCGACACACGGTGGTTTGACTTCATTCAGCTGCCTGATCAGCATTACACAGAGAAGAAGCCTGATTTCAAGCAAAGTTGAGTCTTTACTCGGTCTGGCTCAGAGGGAGCTCCGGTGAGGAAATGGGAACAAAAATATAAGACTTCATAAAGCAGCTAGATTCCATGAATAAAACCAGACAATGAGTATCAATAGTGGTTTTTTTTCTAGTATAGGAAGTTCCTGGTCTTCCTGAAGAGATAATTGGGTAGCTTCTGGGCAGTGGCACAAATATGTTTGCATGACTATTTAAAGGAATGCAAGAGTTTAATACCCCCTGTGCACTGGGAAGCATAAGGGCATGATTTTCAGCAGGCTGAGATGTGCAAATTCATTATGCTTTTACTTTGGTTTCAGCATACAAACATAAAGATGCTTCGTGCTGGGAGCTCAGGCCCTCTGTGGACAGGAGCTGCCAACACCCTTTGCAGTGTCAACAGTGCAGAGAGGCAGGTGGGAGCTGTTTTTTAAACCAGCTCTCTGCATAGACCAGTTTCTGCCTGCTGACCCATGCTGCTGCCTCTGCATTAGAGGCAGCAGCACAGTGTGGCAGGCAGCTTCCCTGCGGGCTCTTCATTTAAAACTCGGACCTGTGTGTTGGGACTGAACCAGCCTGCTGGTGCAAATTTTAAAGGGAGGGAAGGAGAGAGAGAAAGAGAGAGTGTTTGTGTGTTGTGGTTAATTGGGACAGGCAATTGCTTATAGATTAACTATCGGGTAAACGGTTATTCGGCTTAGACACTAACATCCCTACTTGTGGCTTGTGTGGATCAAGGGGAGTGAAAACACTCATAATATCTCTGTGCATTGTGCTTTTTGCAGCTGGAAATGTGGCTTTGAGGGTTCCTCCATCCACACTACTGGAGCAGCTCAGATCAGAAGAAAAGGGATGTGGGGTCAACCTGTTCCAAGAGATCCTGCCAGCCTCTGGTGCTGCACACACTGAGTAGAGGGCTTGCAGAAGCACCTTTGTGGGGAGAGTGGAAAGGGTTAGTGCAGAGAGGAGAAACAAAGAAGAAAAGGACAGAAACGTGCAGCAGTTCATATTAGCGCTCTCAGTGCCAGACGGACATGTTGGAGACTTCAGGTGCAAGTAACCCTGGTTTGCCTCCCGTTGCAGTCTATTGATAACTGCATTCTGAGACCTCTCTACACTTCCTGCCCCCCACATTCTCCACATGTTTCTGTGTTACTGCAGTTCTACCACATCACCCTGAGGGAGAGTACACGCAGTCAGAACTGCATATATGCTGATGAATGAGACACATTGTGTGTGTGACATGAGAATGGCTATTCTTTCCCCTTCAAAAGTTATTTTCCCTGTATTTGTAGAGTTTCATTCAGTTACAGTTATTTTTGGTTTTATGAGTTTGTAATAAAAGTCTATTTATGAAAACTTAATTCTTCTTTAATTCACATCCTATGGTAGCTGGGCCTGACATTGCACAATAATAGCACTTTGTGTATTTGCAATGTTATATTACCACCTTGCCTCTTGGGCCCAAACCTATGAGCCTTCAGTACCCCAGTTTCACATCCTAAGTTCCCCTCCGTGAGTCTCTTTGAACTGGACTCTTGGGGAAACCTTGCACACCCAAGTGGAGCAATGCACCCCTAAATTCCTTAATCTGGAGTGACTTTCAGACAGTGTTGTAAAAAGCAGAAGGATTTATTAATAGTCAGGAACACAATGAAGAAAGTCCTTGGTAAACAAGGGAACAGAGTTACAGGAAAGTCCATCAGGGTTGGTCCTGAATCCAAAGCTCTCTCTGACCCCTCCTGAGTCCCAGTCTGCTTCCAGGTGCTTCCCTTGCAGTTTGGAAAATTTGTTTTTCCTATAACTTTTATCATGTTTAGCATAAAATATATATTTGATATACCCATCAGAGATGCACTTTTACAGCAGTTGAGAGGGGAGCTGGCATTAAGATATTGGCTTAGAAAAATGATGAATTACTAACTTAAAGTAAATGTTTAGTAAAATAACATTAAGCTCTTTAAGAGCTTATTTGTGGCTCTTGGTCACTTACAAAAGAGGAATATATATTTAAAGATGAGGCAACTGAGGGATTGAAATGTGAAGTCACTTGCACAAGGTTGGGCAGCAGCATGGTGGCAAAAACAGAACACATCTCCCGACTCAGTCCTGTCTTTAACCAGAAGCCCCTCCTTTCTTTTGTCCATTTGCGGAATGAGATCTGGAGTTTCATATTTGTGGAGATTTCATGTGCCTTCAGTTATTTATCTATATAGACAGTGTGTCCAAATTACTAGCCACCGTTAGGTAATATACAATTGTACTTAAAATGAAGAGATGAAGGCAGTGATGCAAAACCACGTCTAGACTGGCATGATTTTCCGCAAATGCTTTTAACGGAAAAGTTTTTCTGTTAAAAGCATTTGTGGAAAAGAGCATCTAGATTGGCACGGACGCTTTTCTGCAAAAGCATTCGTGCTAATCTAGACACGGTTTTGCGCAAGAAAGCCCCGATTGCCATTTGCGCCATCGGGGCTTTTTTGCGCAAAACAGTTTTTAGCTGTCTACACTGGCCCTCTTGTGCAAAAACATTTCTGGAAAAGGGCTTTTGCCCGAACGGGAATGTCAAAGCATTTGCACAAGAAGCACTGATTTCGGACAGTAGAACGTCAGTGCTTTTGTGCAAAATCAAGCAGCCAGTGTAGACAACTGGCAAGTTTTTCCGCAAAAGCAGTTGCTTTTGCGGAAAAACTTGCCAGTCTAGATGCAGCCTGAATGTATGGCATCCGTGGTAAGGTAGTGCTGCCTAGTTTACATTTCATTTTCCATAGTAAAATGACTTTTAAAAATGAAAAGTGAGGACTGCATCTGAGTAGCCCTAATTGTACCTTTATGAAGTTTTTGGTTACTTTGTTCATGAGGGGACTTGGCAGAATTTGTTTTTATTACAATAAATTTTGACACATGTTTAATTAAGGCAATTTTTTAGATTCTTACCTATTTAAGTTTTAAGTTAAAGGAAATTATGGGAGGGGGTCAGACAGTTATTTAATGACAGACATTTATAAAGCACTTTTCCTTGTAAACACACGCTGTCAAAATATAACAAGTACCCTTAAATGGCGTGGCATGTTCCTGAGTTGCTGCTTCTCTGTAATCTAGGGCTGTAACTGATGCAGATGTTTTTTCCAGCTGTGGGGAAGCTGACAGGCTCTGATACAAATCAAGTCCTACCAAGCCTACCCGGGGGGAGGAATGGGTGGCGCTGCCCCCCCCCTGCAAAGCTCCCGCAGAGCTCTGCTCCAGGCGCCACGCGCAGGGCACGTGCTGCAACACATCCCCGCCCCTGCAGGGAGGTGAGGCCGAGGGGCGTGGCTCAGCCGGGGAGGCGTGGCTTGATCTGCATGCGGACCGCGCGCTCCCTCGTCGCTGTCGGGTGGGCGGGGCCACGGGCTCCCGCACGCGCCTCGGCCGTTGGCGAGGAGGAGGGGCGGGAAGCGCGAGCGACGCCGTTCCCCGCCCCCGCCAGGCGGGAAGTGACGCACGCGCTGGTTTCCGGGCGAGCAGCCGGGGCCCGGGCGAGGCATGGAGCGGCCCCCGGTGGGCGCGGCGCTGCGGGGGCAGCCCGCGGGCAGCTGCGGCCCCTGGGAGATGCGGGAGCGGCTGGGGACGGGCGGCTTCGGCAACGTCTGTCTCTACCAGCACCAGGTGCGGGGGGGGGCGGCGCTGACCCCTCCCCCCCGGGTTCGCCCTGTCAGTCGCCCCGCCCCCCGGGAGCCCGGCCCGTCGCTGCGGGGTCACCCCGCAAAGCCTGCTGGGTAACCCCTCCCCCCCCGCTCACCCTCCTCCCAGGGGCTCCTGCCCCCGCAGGGCCACCCGTGTGCAGCGGGGGGAGGGATCTGTGTGGAGGGGGGGGGTATTTGGGGCTGGTCACTGGGATCAGGCTAATGGATTGACCCCCCCTTAGCTCCCCCCTTAGCCCCCTCCCGTCCCCCAGCTTTCTGGCCCGACACTGACCCCCCCCCCGCACCATGCCCTTCTGCTCCAGCCTCTTGCAACCCGGCTGGGGCCGCAGCACCTGTGACTGTTTGTGTTGCAGGAGCGGGGTGACAAGATCGCCATCAAATCTTGCCGGTTGGAACTCAGCACCAAAAACAAAGACCGGTGGTGCCATGAAATCCAGATAATGAAGAAGTAAGTAGGTTGCATCATGGCCTTGTCTTTTGCTTTTGGGAGGCAGTGTTCTCAGATCCACGGGGGAGCGTTTCCCCTTCAGAGATGTCACTAGCTACAGACTTCTTTCGGTCTTATTCACTCTCAAGCTTCAGGGGGTAGCCGAGTTAGTCTGTACAGGGGAAACTTAAAAAACAACAAATAGTCTGGTAGCACTTTAAAGACTAACAAAACATGTAGGTGGTGGTGTGATGCCATCTACATGTTTTGTTAAACTGCAACCAGACTATTTGTTGTTCTAAAGAAGGTTATCGTTAGCCTCCGGGGAAAGAGCTGTATTTTAAAAACAGTTTTACACTGATACCATAAAGGGAAAACACTGTAATTATGATACATTTAAAAAGCTCTTCTTTTCGTGGTCTTGCAGTTTGATGGGAAAACTATGCTTGGCAGTGAGGTGTGTCTGTTTGCTCTTGGCACAGAAGTGAACATTGTGAGACGGGTTCATAGAAATACTTTTGGCGGTTTTGCATTTTGATTACTTTAATATCAAAGAGAACATTGAGAGGTGACTTGATCAATGCATCTAGGCACTAATAAACACAAAAGGGAGCTCAAAATGGATTTTTTTTAAACCTGGTAAACAGAGAATGGGGTCTTAGAGCTGGAAGCTGAAATTGGACAAATTCAATCCTGAAACGAGACAAGGTTTCCTAGCATTGGAATAGTTTACTTGAGAAGTGGGGCAACTACCATTGTTTGGAGTCTTAAAAAAATCTTGTCGTACTGACTGCCAGATTTGGGGTCAGGGAGGATGGTATGGGGTATGGTTCACTTTCAGGGGTCATATGGCCATGGCTAACCTAATCAGTAGAGCCCTGTGGGGATACAAATATCTGTCTGTGGATGCACATATCTGCTGATCAACATTGGCATATGTTGACCTGTAGAGCTCTACTCCCAAGAGGCACTGTAACCAAAGAGAGGAGCATGGTCATCTTGTCATTCCCAGAAGCCAGTGACAACAACTCCTTCCTGCCATGTGGCTGTACTGTCTCCAGTACCACCCCTAGTGGGGCTGTAGGACCTCAGACAGAAGATGGCAGGGTTGGGGGAGGGGGCGTACAATCACACTGCTGAGACGAGCTGCTGGCGCAGGGCACTGGCTCCTGGGAGCAATGGGACCATGGAATCATAGAATACTAGAACGGGAAGGGACCTTGAGAGGTCATCGAGTCCAGTCTCCTGCCCTCACAGCAGGACCAAGCCCAATCTAGATCATCCCTGATAGTCTATCTAACCTTCTCTTAAATATCTCCAGTGATGGAGATTCCACAGTCTCCCTAGGCAGTTTATTCCACTGTTTAATCACCATGTTCTTCTCCTTTAGTCGCACTGCCTCTTGACAGTAGAGCCCTTCAGGTCAGCAGATACTGATGTCTATCCGCAGATATCTGCATCTGTGGAAACATTTGTGTAGGCATAGGGCTCTACTAATCAATTTCATGCTGTTGAAGGGGCCTCCTGCATTTGTGCCACCTCCATCTCTCCCATCTGCTTGTGGGTCACAACAGTTTAGTTGAACCCAAGTCATTGGACTAAATATAAAGGTAACGAGGTGAAACTTAATGGCCTGAATTTGAGGCTACGATTGTCATGGAGGTCACAAAATCTGACTTTTTTGTGACCAGTGACATTTTTTCATCTCAGCCCTTGGCAGCAGGGGACCTTCCCAGTTCCTAGCTTTAGTTTAGCTCTAGTTCATATGTTAGTTTCATCCAGGATGGAATATTCTTTACTGCTGGGATTTGAACCCAAAACTCTTGTCCCACTCCAATCCTTAGCCTGAAGATTTTTTCGACTCATCCATGATCTGCCTGTTCTTAGAAAATCTGAATTCTGTTTATTGCCCCTGGGTAACTTACTGGAGTAAACTTGTTGACAATTATGTGCTGGCCATCATGCTTCTAACATTAAATGTTTTGGGAAAAGAAATCTTAGGCTACACAGCAGCATTATTTTTGAATAATGCAGTGCACTTCTACACAGGAAGTCCGTTATTTTGAAATAAAATCGAAATAATAGGCTTCTTACTCCGACTTTGATAAACCTCATTGTATGAGGAGTAAAGGAGGTCGGGGGAAGAGTGCTCTATTTCAAAATAACTGCTGTGTAGACGGCACTAAAAGTTGAAATAAGCTATTTCAACTTAAGCTACTCAATTAGCAAAGCTCAAGTTGTCGTTTATTTCGAGTTTAGCACTGCTGTGTAGATGTGCCCTCTCCGTCTTCACATTTGAAACACATTTTATTGATTCATCTGCTTGTTGATCTTCTGAAATACCTGTATCAAGATTTTCGTCATGCTTTCCATTGCTTAGGTTAAACAACCCCTTTGTCGTAAAGGCCTGTGATGTTCCAGAGGAGATGAACTTCTTAGTTAATGATGTCCCTCTTCTGTCAATGGAGTATTGCTCAGGAGGTGATCTCAGGAAGGTAAAATCTGCTTGTTTGAAATTATAACTAAGTGATCTCATAGTTGTGACTTCCTGTACGACTAAGTAGACTTGGATTTTTGCACCTGTGTAGCAAGTGCAAATCCATATACTACACCAGTGTAAGAAGGGGCCTGCACCAAGCATCTTACAGAGGTAAGTACAAGTGCAGTCCCCTTTTTACTCTGAAGCAGCATGTCCATGTAAGAACTCTATCAATATGGTGCAAATTCTAATAGCCAAGTCAAGCCCTTAGATAACCATTAGTGTGTTTCATAAAGATACATAAGAGAAGTTATTCTGGAATGTGTGAAAGTATAAAAGGTGTCACACTAAGTTGACTATTTAGGTTCTCGCATGACCTCCACCAGCCTTTCAGGGCTGAAGAAGGAATCAGAATGCTAATATTCTCTTAGAAATGTGTTTATGCCACTACTTGGGTGACCTTCATTTGGGAAGACACTAGACAGCATTTTAGAGGAACTTGCTAATGGTGTATTCACCAGCACCTTTCAGTAGTTTAACGAAGGGAAGTGACGTGGACCAGTGCTTTGCACTCCTCTCTCTGGCAGTGGGAATTGAGAATGACACTATCATATGTAGGCAATTAAATGGGAGATTGGACAAGAATTTGATCTTCTAGCTAAAATGACAATGAAGGCTCTTGATGAGAATGCAAATGATAGGCAAGTCAGAGATGTGGCCCAGGCTAAGGACTGGAAGAGAGACAAATGAGCTTTAGCAATGAGACTTTTATATTCTGTTAACCAATAAATAACTTCATAATCTCAGTTTTTTCCATTTTTACTTGCATCTTTTCTTTGCTTACTATATTTAACTACTTCTGGCTTTATTGGAAGCAATTGGAGCAATCACTGGTTGGAAATCTGCAAGAGGAGGAAACAATCTGACTCCAGAGAGGACTGGTTAAGGATAGATAGAGATACCAACATGGATGCTGAACTGGCGATATGATTCGCAGGGGCCCCACTCAGAGGTTATGCCTTCAGTGAATAGGCTCAGTGACATTGGCTATGTAGGATTTAGTTTCAGTGTAGCATTTACGTTTCTGAGATTTTGAAAGCTGTGTTTGTACCATTGGCTGTTCTGGAAGTAAAATGCACTAGTCCAATTGAATTTTTAATGACATATGATTGCATTTTCATCTCTTCTGCACTTGTTTTGTGACATCATCTTTATTTTGCTCTTATGTCGCTATCTAGTTAGAAGTCTGTGGGAGCACCAAGTCTGGTGTTTAGCCTGATACTAAGTTGAGATCTTATCAGTTACTGGACATCTTGATCTTTAGGAAGTGTTGTCTGAAGAGAAATGAGACCCAGAAACAGCAGAGTTGGGAGACTGATTCTGCCAATGACTCCTGTGTCTTGAGGCATGCTGTGTATGCTCTGTCTACACCGGTAGATCATTTAGGATTTATGACCTCCATTTATAAAAATATGATCAACCTTAGCTCAGTGTTTCTCAAAATGGTCCACAGATCCACTCTGAGAAACCTGCTAACTGGCCACTCGGGTTTGTTTATTTACTGGCCTCGCGGCTTCCATTGTCTCTGGTTCACCGTTTGCAGCCGGGGGGAGCCACAGGAATGCAGATCTAGGATTTTACAATCCTATTGGAGAGCAGTAGCTGCTGGCCAAGATCCCAGCTTTGAAGGCGCAGCCACCACCAGCAACAGTGTAGAAATAAGACTGGTATTGTATGGTGTTGCCACCCTTACTTCTGCATTGCTGCTGGCGGGTGCTGCCTTCAGAGCTGGGTGCTTGGCCAACAGCCATCACTCTCCAGCCACCCAGCTCTGAAGGCATCACAGAATCAAGGCAGGCAATACCATGATCCCCATAAAATAACCTTGCAACTCCCTTTTGGGTTGGGACTTCCAGTTTGAAAAATGCAGGTTTCCTCTGTGAAATCAGTATAGTATAAGGTAGAAGTACACACGACCAGATTTCACCATGGTAGATAGGGAGAGACCAGATTTCAATCCTTGATGTATTTTTCATGGCTGCTGAATTTGGTAGGGCCCTTCCTTTGTGCTTCCTTCCTGTTCTTTACATGGAGTACTAATGTAGGGGTTGCAAGGTGTCATCCTTCTGCTGTGAGTGTATGTGTATACATGTGCTCCTTCCTGTTTGTTCTTCTTGCTTGGCCTGATTTTCCTTGGCTCTTCTGAAATGGTTTAGACAATTTGTTTAGAGCAGTTGATCCCTCCCAAGGAGTGATCCTACTCCTGAAATGCAGGCCAGTCATAAATCTCATTTGTTTGCTTTCATATAATGTTTTGAATTTGTCAAAGTGTTGGGTAAAGTATAGACCCTGGGGACCAGGAACTTCCTAAAATAGCTGTCCATTTTGAATCTGTCATAGCTTGGTCCTGCCGCGCGGGCAAGGGACTGGACTTGATGACCTCTCAAGGTCCCTCCCAGTTCTAGTAGTCTGTGATTGCTTATCCTCTAAACTTCCTACAACCCTCTCCCGCCTCTCCTCCCCCCCGCCCCTTGTTTTATGTAACTATGACATTCTTCACAAACTTGGAATCTTCTTTCCAATCCACTTTCCTGTTTGTATATGCTTTTGTCTTTCTGAACCTTTTATATGTTTGTACAAGACCAATTAATTCTGTGGCCCACTTTCAGTATAAATTGTATTATTTTCTCATGGAGTTGTGGTAGAAGACAGAAGATATTAAATAATTCTTGCATTGCGGACTTAGACATATTTTTCTTTTCTGTAGCTCTTAAACAAACCAGAAAATTGCTGTGGACTTAAGGAAAGTCAAATACTTTCTCTGCTTAGTGACATTGGTATGTAATCTGCCTTTTTTGCCTTTTTATGTTCGTCATATGTAACTTCATTGTTCCAGCAAAATGCTGCAAATGCAAGTTGTCAAAACAAGCAGGCTCATTTCTAGGGTCGTTCGTTCTGCTTACCTGGATAATTTATGATGCTTAGGGCTTGTCTGGAGGATTTAGTCTGCATTAACTCAGGTTAGGGTGGTGTGAAAACATCCACATGCACCCGCATGCACACACTGCAGTTCATTACAGCACATAAAGCTATGTCTATGCTACAGACTTTACAGACATGCTGTACTGTTAACAGCTGCGCTGTGGTAAGGTTTCCCATGTAGCTGCTCTCTGCCAGCAGGAGACAGCTCTCCTGCCATCATAATTAAATCACCCACAGTTAGTGTTGTCTGGGAGCATCTCCCATGGACATAGCACTGCCTATACCAGCACTGCATGAAGGAGTTCAAGGAGCAGCTCTTATAATAGCTGATGCTTAGTGTCATCCTCTTGTTCCTTGTCCTGCTTTCTCTGCTGTTCCTGTGGGAAGAGTCACTGCTGCAGCCAAATCTCTGCTTGGTGGTCTGGTGGGTGAAGTCCAAAACCAAAGCCACCTGGTTTTGAGTGCTGAAATAAAGCCCAACAAATCTACCTTTATTACTGACATGCACACACTCAAAACAGAAGCCTCGCTGCTAATGAACAGGAGAAATGGGGCGCCGAGCATTGGTATTGACAGACACCAATGCCAGGGTGCTGGATTTGTTTGGATATAGCGATGTAAAATTTTGATTATTGGCTAGTCGAATAGTTGATGCAGTTTGCATCGACTATTTGATTAGTCGATAAAGGTGCCTCCGCCTTTGAAGTGTAGCAACAGCCCCAGGGCTGTCAAAGTCCCCCGCTGGCCCTGTGCTCACTGCGCCATTTCAAAGTGGCAGTGCTGTATGGAGCCTGGGATCAGCAGGGGATTCCCTTGCTGACCCGGGGCTCCACGCAGTGCTGCTGCTTTGAAGCACTCCCTCCTCTTCCCCCCCCCCCCTTTGCTTCCTCTTTCTGATTGAGGCAGCAAAGGCGGGGGTGAGGGGTGAAGAGTGACTAGTCGACTAGCCTGTCGACTATTTGGTAAGTATCTGCTTATCGGATAGTCGACTAGTTGTTTACATCCCTATTTGGATACAGACTTTATTCCACAGGGAGTCTTCAGTTCAGGAATCAAATCAACAGGCACTTCTGAGCTGCGCTGACTTCACCTTCTGGGAGAACGTTGTCTTTAAATTTTATAGTCTGCCAGAGAACTGTAAGCAAGAGTTTGCGGTAATGGTAGATGATGGCAAGCTGATTGCCAGAACTGTTCTCCAGGATATCATGTGCAGTGTAGATGCACTGGTTTGAAACATGGCATCACCCATTACAGTAAGATATTTTGGTACATGAGGATCCCACCAGAATGCCTTTCAAAGGTCGATATTCATCTTCAGATAGGATGAACATTGGAGTTAGTAGCTTAAAAGATACCAGGATAACATTAAAATCTCTTGAGATCTATATTCTGGTGAAAAAGAGGAAACATTTTGATCCTCAACAACTGTACAGACTCCAGGGTGTTTCTTCTCAGTCTCAAGATTCACCAAGGAGAAAGAGCAGGACTTTATATGGGACAGTCTCCACAGTCGTCCTATTTGGAATGGGTTTATGCCTTCTAGCTGCTGTATTCACACAGCCATTCTGATGAATTTGTCAAGACCGTGTACCTGCGGCTGTAGTTCCCTCTATTTCCTGACCTTTGTTTTCCAGCTGATGGTCACATTTTATAAAATCCTGGGCCCAAATAACATTGGATCAGTGGGTCTTAAGCCTGGTAGAACTGGAATATTCCCTTCAGTTCATGTATAGACTCTTCTTCCCTTTCCTCCTTCAGTGAGCACTTTGGTTCTCCTAACGAAGGATGATTGTGTCAATCACTTCTTTCATTCAGGGGCTACAGCAGAAGTTCCACTGGGCCTCAGAGGGAAGGACTTTTATTCATGGTTATTTCCTGATTCCCCCAAAGCCGAAGGAGAGGTCGGGCCTATTGTAGATCTAAGAGAGTTAAAGAAATTCCCGAAGAAAATAAAGTTGATTGTGGTTTCTCTAGCTTTGATTATTCTCTCCTGGAACTGGGGACTGATATGTTGCCCTCATCTTAAAGCACACTTGTTTCTATATTGCAGTTTGACACAGCTGCTGGAAGTTTCTCAGATTTATGGTATATGGGTCCCGCTGTCAGTTAAGTGCTCCAGTTTGGCCTCAGCCACTCTTTCGGTGTTCACAAAATGCATGGTGGTGGTAGGAGCTGATCTGTAAAAATCAGGAGTCCGCTTCAGGGATGTTAAAGGTTAACTGGTTATCCAGTAAGCATGAGTCTTACCAGCATGCTTACCAGGTAACAGCAGGCCTGACCTGGTCAGAACAGCCCCTTGCCCACGGTGAGCCTGGCTGCCACACACATGCAGGCAGAGGGCTGCTCCAGCTTGGCTGGGTCCACCACACTGTGCCATGGACGAGGGGCTGCTCTAGGCTTACCTGGTAGCATTTAACTAGTAAACTTTTTGAATGGCAACTAACATCCCAAGACTTTGTGTTCCCGTACCCACGGTACTATGAAATCTGGTGTTCACAGATGGAATCAAAACGCTAACACGGAATTCTGTTCTCCCCGGCACTCGGACGGCAGTGGCAGGCAGGATGGGCTGCATGGCTAAACTATTGTGCAGCTGCATTTAAGAGTCAAGTTGTCTCTGTAGTGGTAGCAGCAGGTGCTGTCTGAACAAGTCTTCAGATTCCTCAGCACTCTATTTAGAAAGAGAGTGCGTACTCACACTCTTCTCCCCCCTTCCTCTGCCAGACAGAGGTATACACACTTCTGTGGATGTTGTGTTACTTTTCAGTGGGGTCAATTTGGTTGTATTATTCTGTACTCTACTCTGCTACTCCAAAAAGTGATTTTAAAATGTTTTCCTCATTTGTTATATAACCGCAGGATGTTCTGTTTGAATTTTAGATTTTTTTCTAAAATCAGTTTTTCCCATTGCAATCCAGTCCTGAATATATTTATGCATTTATAATAATGCTACTTAATTGTTGTCAATGTATCAAATAACTTTGATTTAAAAAAACCCACAAAGACAAAATTATTTTTAAACGGGGGAAAAAAAATAACATCAGAAAATAAGAAATTTGAAACTCCATAAGAAAATGGATTTCATAGGGCCTTATTTACTTGAATAACTAGTTGAGGCTCAGGTTTTATACGGTGTCTCCATCATCCTATCCACGTTTGATGCATTTGGGCTCGTAGTGAATGGTACAGATCAGTTCTTCTACCTTTACCTAAGACAGCATTTATTGGTGTGGTCTTGGACTCCACAAGGGCCAAAATCTTACCACCTCAGATCAGGTTTGGGATGCTGCAGGATCTGGTGCTATGTCTGAAACATGTCTCCTCATCATGGCACATACTGTCTCCTGCGTATTTCTGTGGTTCAACACAGCAGGCTGTACCCAAGTTGACAAATGTGGACAAGATGGTCCAGGTGCCAATGCCAATGTTGTAGTCCCTGAATTGGAGGGTAGAACCTCTGAAACTATTAGTGTCCTCCCACTAGGTCTACCGTGGCAGGCAGGCAGAACAGGTTGCATGTCTGAACTGTGGTGCAAATACATTTAAGGAAGTCAAATTGTCTCTGGAGTGGTAGCAGCAGGTGCTGTCTGAACAAGTAACTTTAGTCGTGAATGCTTCAGACCTGGGGCAGCAAGAATGCCTGACCTGTGTTCCTGCTCCTGCATCTTCTCATCTCTCCCCCTTTTGGTTTGGATTTGGGGTCTAGAGACACAGCCATGGTATCTTTGCCATATGGCCTTTTCAGATACCTGCTCTGCTAGCAGCATTGCTAGGAGAGAGTTGGTGCTTTCTATCTCGAGTCAGCAGAGGTCTGTTTCTAAAAAAAGTATTGGCCTTAGCTGGTGAAAATGTCTTCTCTAAGCCAAGGTGGGTGTATCTGCAGGAGGAGCTCCATGGAGAATAGTCTAATGAAATTGGCTGGACATTTCCTTTAGAATAAATACCCTTTAATATTCAGTTAGTGGGAGAGAACACATGGCCATTTAAACAATATTGAATTTGTTCAATAATCAATTAAACATTAGAAAGTGGAAACTTACAGGTGATGTTGCAAAACAAATTTTAATTTTGTTTTGTATTCCTGCCTGCCTCCCACTTTTAGGAATGGCCATATGTATTCTGAAGAGATGCATCTAAATTCTTTGGCCTGGCCCATGAGGTCAATGATTTCCAAATGGCTGGCTGGAAATTCTGTGGCCCGGCCTTGTGGGTTCATGGCACTCTAGTCCAGCCAGCTGGAAATTCTGTTGCATGGCCCATGGTGCTCCACTCCAGCTGGCTTGAATTTCTTGGGCTCCTTCAGGTAAATTTAGACAATTTTTTAATACATATCTCTTATGTGTTCCTGGCATTAAATTTAGCTTCTTGTGCTGTGGCTCTACATTGCCAGTCCTCGGTTTCCTGCAGATTTTTCTATTGATTGTGGTAAATGCACTTTTGAAGCTGTAAACTGGAATACTGAAGCTTTTCAGCATCTGGTACGGAAAAGGTGGGGCTTTCGTTACCTGATTCCTGTGGGGATGGCAGCTTGGAATTGTGAGCTAAGCACTAATTTATAGTGAAGTACATAACAATATTCATGGTTAAATATTCATTGTTACATTTCAAAGTTAACATATGGTGCAGATCTAATGCTATGTAGTCTGCTAAAATTAGAAATCTGAACCATCATTACTTATTGCCACATAATTAACAATTGTTTGTTTGTTGTTGGGGGAGAGGGGAGTGTTGCCAGGCCCTTGATTTCTCTTGCACATGACCAAGCCAAAAAATAAACATGAAATGTGCACACAGTTGGATCCCAAAAGAGCAAATACACATTTTAACAAATTTCCTTTCCTTCTATTTCAGCTCTGTAGTCTTGTATAGAGAAAACTCTAGCTTGACCGTCTTCTAGATATGGCTCAGTGCCCTGATGTGGGTAGGGGAGAGGATTGCATCTTATAAAATGCTTATATTTAAAACTCAGGTTTTTGTAGTCTGACCCTGTTTCTTCTTAAATACACACACAATGGCTGTGTCTACATTGGCACCCCTTTTCGGAAAAGGGATGCTAATGTAGACTTCGGAATTGCAAATTCTGCGGGGGATTTAAATATCCCCCGCGGCATTTGCATTTACATGGCTGCCGCTTTTTTCCGGCTTGGGGATAAGCCGGAGAAAAGCGCCAGTCTAGACGTGATTCTCCGGAAAATAAGCCCTTTTCCGGAGGATTTCTTATTCCTACATTCTCATGGAGCTCAAGTAGGAATAAGAAATCCTCCGGAAAAGGGCTTATTTTCCGGAGAATCACGTCTAGACTGGCGCTTTTCTCCGGCTTATTTCCAAGCTGGAAAAAAGCGGCAGCCATGTAAATGCAAATGCCGCGGGGGATATTTAAATCCCCCGCGGAATTTGCAATTCCGAAGTCTACATTAGCATCCCTTTTCCGAAAAGGGGTGCCAATGTAGACACAGCCATAGAAAAGAAAGGGAAGTGCAGGAGCAGCAGCAGGGAGAGGGAGCCTAGAACATGGGGACTGGTGCAAAATATGAGGCCTGAACCAAAGGCTTTAAACCAAAGTCAGGCCATGTATTAAACCAGGCCTGGGGGACCTTTTTAGGTTCAGGGGCCACTGACTCACAAAAAAATCAGTCAGGAGCTGCACACAAGTGAAAAGTGTGGGGGGGGGGGGGGAATCAAACCCTCACTGATGTGGCCCCTAACTGAGAAGGAGAAAAACGCTCCTCACATTCCTCACATCAGAGCCTAGGAAGGCGCAGACTTGTAGATGTTGTGTGCTCCTGCCCTGTGAGGGAATGGCGGGGGTGCTGGGTTGCCAGCATGGGCTCCCCAATGCTGGGGGAGAGCCCTGAGCCTCAGGGGCTAGATCCAGGCAAGCTGGGGACCACATCTGGCCCCTAGGCCTTAGGTTCCCCACCTCTGTATTAAAACAAGTGCATATAACTTTACTGTCCAATATATGAACTTGGCAAAGTAGTTGCTGTTGTACTAGGCTCCAGTATTTATGTAAATAAATTTTAGCTACTACAAATACATCCCGAATTAGTACAAAATAAAATTAATTGACAAAGTAAGGAATAAGGCTGTTTTTGTCCAATCTATTAGAAGCAAGTGGAAGTTAAAAACCAAATGTCATAAAACATGTAAAGGAGTGTGTAAGTTGTTTGTGTATACATATCACCTTAACCCTTTGTGTGGTTGAGGGAACAGTGGAAGTTCCTTCTGCTAATGAAGTTGTTCTTTGTTATTGGGCACTTGTGTTAGCAAAGGGAATGTAGACAAGGTCCCAGTTTGGGAGTATGTAGTATGAGGGGGGCTGAGGCCTCTTTGTGCTGAGTGAGGTAGGTAGGTAAAGGTAAATCTATATACTTTGTCGTTAGGGATTGACCCTTTACCTCTTGGGGGATAAGGGTAGTCTGTACTGTGGAATTTGCAGGCTCTTTTTGCACAGTGGTAGAAGTAGTGGAACGTCTTTTCTAGAGAAATGGTAGTTGAAGGACCTTTTGTGGTAGCAAAATACGGCACACTGCAGTGTGTCCTGTAGCAGGAGAGTAGACTGGTGAAGACAGCTGTGTCTGTATGAGGTACTTCACTAGGCATTTGACAGCTGGTTGGTGGCCTATAATGGAAATGCAGCTGGCAATAATTAATTGATGGAGGTTCTCTGGTTTATTAATGCAGTGCAGGGAAGTGACAGGCTAAGCTAAGATTAGCATTGGAGCCATAAGTGTAAATTTTCCAATTACAAAACTTTATTATGTTTAAAACTGTCCTAGTTTTTAAAGGGAAATACATAGATCTTAACTTAGTAATTCTTTTCTTTTTGGGCCAGGAAATCCTGTGTAGGTGTTAGAAATTCTTAACCTGATTTGTACTGCTTCTGTTTCACTCTAAGTCAAATACTTCATTTTATTCAGGATCTGGTATCCAGTATTTGCATGAAAACAGAATTATACACAGAGATCTAAAGCCTGAAAATATTGTTCTCCAGGAAGAAGGTGGAAAGGTAAGTCATATAACTGTGCCAATGAATAGTACCTTTTTGTCCCAAATATCAGGCCTGGAAGTCATCTAACAATTTTACCATGGCTGATTAAAATGAAGGATGCTACTGCGCTTTTACTGAGCATAGCAATGAATACCATTGAATGATGCTCACGCAGAAGACAACCATGATTTTAATAAAGTTCATATTCCATCTTAACATTACAAATTCTGATTGTAATATCCTTGAAGACTTGTTAATTGAAAGGTCACTGTACAGCAATGTATTTGCATTTTTTTTCTATCCAGTATTCCTGCTGCTTGCCAGTATCAACCTTGTGATGCCTATTGTATTCTGGTATATGTTTTGGATTTCTGGGGGCGGGGGAGGACAGGTGTGCATAGACAGTCAAGATTATCCTTGTTCTCAGTTGGATACATTTTTTCTTGTTTTACTATTTCTGTTTACTTGATGTCATCAAAATAATTACATCTTGTAAATCCTCAAAAGTTTAGATGGTGTGTTCAATTGAATCCAATCCAACTAGATTCAGGATAATAATGTATTGGATATGCATGTTGCTGTAAATGAATGAGCTTGGTGTACATGGCTGAACAGCTCTGTGTAGCATTTTCATATTTTTGGACTCGTTCCCCCTACCCATGGTCGCCCATCCCTGGGTTTGACTCTGTACCTCTTACTTAAAACGTGATAAAAAGAGAAAATTTAATCATACATTTGCCTTGGTTATTGACAGATAATTCACAAAATAATAGACTTGGGCTATGCCAAGGATCTGGATCAGGGAAGTTTATGTACATCATTTGTTGGGACCTTACAATATTTGGTAAGTATTTTTTTCATGCTTACAATTTACTTAGGCATAAATCAGCACAGTTCTACTTACATGTATTCCTCAAATTGTATATTTTTCAGAAATAGAAAAAATACATTCTTTGGAGTTCTGCCACTTTAAAAGTAGCATGTTGTTGTTTTTTAGGCCCCAGAACTCTTTGAGAGTAAGTCCTACACTGTTACTGTAGATTATTGGAGCTTTGGAACAATGGTATTCGAGTGTATTGCTGGATTTAGACCATTTTTACATAATCTACAGCCATTTACCTGGTAAGACATTTACTTTGGGAGGGTGCCTGGGTTTGATAGAGCTGATCTTTTTGTGGGAATGTCACTGTATGAACTAGACTAAATAAAATAAGTATGTTAAGTCAGTCTGTTCAGAGAATTTTATTTTTATTTTATAGGCATGAAAAAATCAAGAAAAAGGATTCAAAGCACATCTTTGCTTTTGAAGAGATGACTGGGGAAGTTCGGTTTAGTACCCATTTGCCACAGCCTAACAGTCTTTGTAGGTAAGTATGTTTATAGTTGAGTGTATGTTAATCACAGACTCTTCTTTTACACTATTAAGAGCCAATAGTGCATATGAACAGACTTATTATTTCAGTTAGTTTCGCAAGAAAATGGCCCCTGGTTCCACTGAAGCAGTTTTCCATTGGTTAATGTGCTTTACAGCATGATAAAACTAATATCTAGCAGTTGTTTAACTCTTTATTAAAAAAACTTTGAGGGGTTTTTATCATTATGAATGAAAAAGAGGATTACTGGAATATTGAGGCTCACCTTAGAGTAGTTGTCCATATGCACATTCCACTACTGGTGGGGGTGGGGTGTGTGTGTGTGTGTGTGTGTGCGCGCGCGCGCATGCCCGAGGTTTGTCATGCCCTTCGGCAAGGGGATATATGAAAGAAGGGCAGCTTTTTTCGGGGCGGGGGGGGGGTGTATACCTATCTCGTAGAACTGGAAGGGACCTTGAGAGGTCGAGTCCAGTCCCCTGCCGTCATGGCAGGACCAAGTACCATCCCTGACAGATTTGCCCCAGATCCTTAACTGGCCCCCTCAAGGATTGAACTCACAATCCTGGGTTTAGCAGGCCAATGCTCAAAACACTGAGCTGTCTTCCTCCCCCTTCCCCTCCCCCCCCCCCCCCCATGGTTGCCATTAGTCCCTCTTGGCTGCCTCATGACTTGAAACACGCATATCTGTGACCACCAGCAACCTTCCCTTGCATTTAATAGTAGTTAGCCGTTGGCAATTTATTAATTGATACAAGTTTATGATTTATCTAAATTTTAGCCAAAATAAGTTTGAACCTCAGGATGGCTGCTTCTAGGTTTCCAGTTGCAAAGCACTGTCTGATAAGCAGTGGAGTTAGGCCACTAACTGGTGGACATATTAAATATTTAAATACCTTTGTCCAGTTGTATTAAATGCAAAGTTCATGTATTATTGTGGGCTGGAGTTGTATGTAACCCCTTCTAGGGTGGAGGTGTGATGTGAGGCCTGTCAGTTTAGAGAACTAAATTGAAAATGTGCCAGAATGGAATATCTAGCAGGAGATTAATGCAAATTCTCCTCTGGTTGAGCACGTATGGAATACAAATAGGGACTGCATATCACAATGAACTTCCAGTTACAGTAAGTAATCTCCATTTCCAAAATGAAGCCCTTCATATTTTTAAATGCCTGAAAGACGACTCTGCAGTCTTTTGGAGTACAGTCACGTGTGAGACATGCCCCATCTTTGTTCTGCTTTACTATTCTGAACTCTCTCTGAAAGTCCATTTAGCACCCATTTCAACCTCCCATGTATTAGAGGACAATAGAATCTTATTTACTCATGACTTAAGAGCTTTGACGGGTATAGTGAATGTATCACTACCATACCATCTTGGGACCTTAACTTAGTCTTTACTCAACTTACGAGACCACCCTTTGAGCCGATGAATTAGTGCTCGCTACTTAATCTGTATACGTTTCTATTATAGCTTCATTCAACAGATGTGTATCATAGACTATATTGGATTCTCAATATGGCCAAGATGTTAACATTTTCCTTGCCTAATGTGTAATTGTTTAACCTTAATGTTGTAGGAGTGTGTGTGTGTGTGTGTGTGTTTTGTTTTGTTTTGTTTTGTTTGCTTTTTGCATTGAGTAAGTGTAACTACTTTATTAGAGATACAATAGAGGATGCATTTTTTGAGTGGAATCCTGGTTCCACTGAAGTCAGTATGATTTTTGTCTCCTTTAGATTTTTTTATAATACTGGTAGAAAACACCTTTGAATTAACTGGACTGTTGATTGTAGAATTTTTGCCTTTTTCCATTTGGATTACACATCAATATATGGTTTGTTTTTATTTTGTTTAGTATAATGGTAGAACCAATGGAGAGTTGGTTACAACTGATGCTGAATTGGGATCCACAGCAGAGGGGTGGAGGTATAGATGCAGAAACCAATAGACCAAGATGTTTCCTATTAATGGATCATATACTGAATCTGAAGGTGCGTTTTTAAATGTGTTATCTAAATAATGACAGTGAAGGCTTCTTGGTGGACAGTGCATGAGCTAATTGAGTGGAAATCCTTAAACCCTCCGAATCTATTGTCAAGGGAAGCATTCTTCCTTTCCTCCTGGAGAAGACGCTTGTACCTTAATTCAGGTCATATCTAAAGGCAAGAATATAATAGTATTGTGACTCTTTAACCCTTAGTCTGGAAGCATAAGGGTGGCCTCATATGAATATGTCACACATGAGGGATACACTGTTGTTAGTAATTAAAAATAAGTTTGTCTAAACAGTCCAATTTTTATTTATTTGTACATCAGCACATCACTTTTCCAGGGCAGTGTATTATATAGCCTGATGCCTTTGTGCCATTTGTCTCCTGAAAGATGTTAATGACTTTGTTCTTGGTTTTACAGATAGTACACATCTTGAATATGACTTCTGCCAAGATTGTTTCTTTTCTTTTGCATCCTGAGGAAAGTCTTCATTCACTTCAGTCTCGCATTGAGCTTGATACTGGAATAAGTACTGGAAATCAAGAGTTGCTTTTGGAGATGGGAATTTCCCTGGACCCTCGTAAACCTGCTTCCCAATGTGTTATCGATGGTGTGGTAAGATTATTTCCATTTTACTCCAGTTGTGTCATATCTGTGTTAAGTTTTCACATTAAAAATCTAAGGGGAAATTAATTGCTCTTATTTAATCACAGTGAAGTTTGTAGCTTAAGCTATTTTCTTTCAGTTTAGTCAGTGGTTAGGTAAATTTTAGCACCCCCTGGTTTACACATTTAACATCAAGTCAAGTGATTGGCCATGCAGAATTCTACTTTTGGTGCATATGTCCCCCCTGGTTGGATAACTGTACTCAGAGAGTAGTTATTAATGGTTCACAATCCTGCTGGAAAGGTATAACAAGTGGGGTTCCGCAGGGGTCTGTTTTGGGACCTGCTCTGTTGAATATCTTCATCAGCGATTTAGATATTGGCATAGAAAGTACGCTTATTAACTTTGCAGATGATACCAAGCTGGGAGGGGTTGCGATGGCTCTGGAGGATAGGGTCATAATTCAAATGATCTGGACAAATTGGAGAAATGGTCTGAGGTAAACAGGATGAAGTTTAATAAAGACAAATGCAAAGTGCTCCACTTAGGAAGGAACAATCAGTTTCACACATACAGAATGGGAAGCGACTGTCTAGGAAAGAGTATGGCAGAAAGAGATCTAGGGGTTATAGTGGACCACAAGCTGAATGAGTCAGCAGTGTGATGCTGTTGCAAAAAAAGCAAACACGATTCTGGGATGCATTAACAGGTGTGTTGTGAGCAAGACATGAGAAGTCATTCTTCCTGTCTACTCTGCGCTGGTTAGGCCTCATTTGGAATATTGTGTCCAGTTCTGGTCACCGCATTTCAAGAAAGATGTGGAGAAATTGGAGAGGGTCCAGAGAAGAGCAACAAGAATAATTGAAAGTCTAGAGAACAGGACCTATGAAGGAAGGCTGAAAGAATTGGGTTTGTTTAGTTTAGAAAAGAGAAGATTGAGGGGAGACATGATAGCAGTTTTCAGGTATCTAAAAGGATGTCATAAGGAGGAGGGAGAAAACTTGTTCATCCTGGCCTCTGAGGACAGAACAAGAAGCAATGGGCTTAAACTGCAGCAAGGGAGGTTTAGGTTGGACATTGGGAAAAAGTTCCTAACTGTCAGAGTAGTCAAACACTGGAATAAATTGCCCAGGGAGGTTGTGGAATGTCTATCTCTGGAGATATTTAAGAGTAGGTTAGATAAATGTCTATCAGGGATGGTCTAGACAGTATTTGGTCCTGCCATGAGGGCAGGGGACTGGACTCGATGACCTCTCGAGGTCCCTTCCAGTCCTAGTATTCTATGATTCTATGAGATGCATGAGGTCATGTTCTGTTGAATATCAGTGTCTGGCGGACTTTGCCTGTACCGCTCCTGTTCTCTTGCTTCCTGTAACATGGAAGAATGGAGGTGGCAGCTGCAGATTGCACTCAGTTTTTTCTTATTGCCTGGAGCTATGAGATAAAACATCATAAGGTCCTCATTCTTCTGGTGTCCTCTGCAGTATTCCCATTCTTGGGAATGTGCCAGCCCTTGCTGCTCTGATAGACAGTACCAAAAGGTTCCACTATCAGAGTGCTCATGTGCTCCAACTCTTAGAATCTGAGTTGGATTTGAGGCCATGGCTAGGAAAGTGGTTACAGCACCAGCTGACACCCCTGTACCTTTCAGCCACAGCAGCAAAAGGACATAGACTTCTCCAGATTGCAAAGATCCATAGCTATATATAAAAAGCTTTGTTTTTTTCATTACTTAATGTTTATAGCATTTAGGCTGTAGATAATTTTAATATAAGGTAGTTTAGCTAAATAGAGTCTTGAGAACACGTCAAAGGATACTGCTACTCAAAATAATCCAATTTTGGTCTTTTATGTAGGATCTGAAACTAAGCCGTGCTTCATGTTTCTATCCCTGCATAGTCACAGTCCCAATATTTAAAAAAAAACAACAAACACACACATGCTTAATTTTAGAATCCTTAATTCCTGTTTAAGGACTTAAATCAAACAGTTTGAGTCACTGAAGTGCTGCATTCTCATCAGCTGTCAATATATAAAATGATTGTTGTATCTGAGATCAGCATCTCTTCTAACTAGTTCATAAAGTTATATGGTAGCAAGCGATAGGGTTGGCAAGAAGAGTTGAAATCCTTTTGATGGTTTGTTCGGGATTCCCTATTTTACAATCTTTCTTTTCCTCTTCAGAGAGGCTGGGACAGTTACATGGTTTATTTGTTTGATAAAAGCAAAACTGTATATGAAGGACCCTTTGCTTCCAGAAGTCTGTCTGACTGTGTAAATTACATTGGTAAGTGTATTCCAATAGACTTTGAACTTGAATGCCCTTCGACTAATTTAATACCCAAATTTGTCTTGCCTAAAAAATCAGCACTGAGAGACCATCATCCCTCTCTACTGTCCATAAATAAATCCCAGCCAAATAGAAACACAACAGGTGTAGCCAAAAATTCTATAGTGGGAGTGCCTGTGGGGGCAGACTGCTCTAGAAATCATATGAATTAGGTGGTTACTGGACCTCGTCTCCATATCTCACTTTTTTAGTCCCCAGGTGTTCCATTACAGCCTTTGGTAACACAGGAGGCTGGGAGTGGACACATTTGCCCGAACCTTGTTGACCAAGATGAAAGGGAGTGGATTAGATTGCACATACCCATTCCACTGCATAGGTCTGAGCACTTGAGGGAACAATTATCCGATTTTCCCCAGTGGTATTTGTTGAGGAAGCACAAGTGCCTGCTGTGCCTTGTGCCAATTGCACGCACGTACAGGATGGAGCCACCCTGACCCCCCTCAGTTGCTTCTGCTGCCCATGATAGGTGTTGGTGCTCCTTGTTCTTGCCTCTGCAAGTCTTTTTGTGACGTGTGTAAAGAGTGCCCTCACTGGCTCCTGGGGAGAAGTCCGCAGCCATCCCAGCCCCTACTCTGACACTGCACCTCCCCCCTCACTCTAAGCCCCTCCTCACCCTCAACCTTCACTCTCACACCCTCCAACGTCTCTTGCCCTGAGCACTCCACATCCCCAAGGCCCTGTCCTGACTCCTGCACCCACCACACCGCAAGCCCCCTACCATAAAGGACCCAAGCAACACCGGACTGGGTAAGTCTTCTAGTAAGGTTATAAAATAAATGCATAAACGAATGTATTCTGGGAATATGTTCTTTTCAATCACACTCGGTTGATTAACTTCTTAAATGTCATGTATGCTATGAAAAATCTATTACATATTAAGTAACTGCCAGTGGGTCAAAGTTAAGATTGAGTGGGTGGTCGAATTGGAGATATCTGTGATTGGCCAAGGGGTTTATTTTTGGTGGTAGGGTATTAAATGAATACTAGTGTGTCAGAGTCTCATGCCCAAGTCGGTTCAGCTGCCCCGTGCTAGAGCAGATGCTCCCAGTCGGTTCAGTGAAGGTGGTAAGATGGCATCGGAGAGAGAGGTGTTGGGGAGATTCCTAGTGTGTGACTGTCTGCCCTCAGCCAGGAAGAAGGCTGAAGGTAGGAGCACCATAAGAGCCATTTGCTGGCTGACTTCCTCAGTCTGGAGATTCTGGGCCATAGTAGAGGAGAGGGCTGCAGGACAGAGCAACAGAAGACTTTACCTGTTAGTTCTAAGCTGAGTGCCAGAGCTAAGTGCTGCAGAGGGCTGACAATAGGGGAACAAGGGCTAGAGAGCTGGACTTGGAGAAACCCGGAGGGAGCAGGGAAGTGAGGTGTGGTAAAAATGATCTCCCAGCAGAGAGGCTGGAAAGAGAAGGGTTTTACTGCTGGGATGACTGCATGGGGATAGAATAGGGTGGGCAAGGAGTCTAGGTGTGGCAGAAGACACTGGAGTGTGGTATTGATGCACTTTCAGCAGAAAGGCTGATGGGGATTCCTTCTAGGGATGTAAAATTCTGTTTAATTAGTTAACTCGTTAAATGGGGATGTGTAGGGGCCCCCTCTGCTGTGGGCAGGGGCTACTGTGGCTGCGCTTGAGTGCCCCTGCCCACAGCAGGCCCCATGGGGCTTCAGCAGCCTCCACTAGTTAACCATAACTAGTAAGCATCATCTGTTAAGGATGATGCTACCCAGTTAACAATTCACATACCTAGTTCCTTCTCAGAAGAGTGACATTTAAGGACGACCTGGGGGTGGCGATATGGACTCAGGGGAGTTTTGTTCTGGGGTGGTTTGCAGTGTGTTTTGTTAATAAGCTGGCTCCTAGGAGGAGTTTTGTGTTGCACGTAAGAGAGCCTGAAATGACATCTTTTGTGTTAACTAAGAAGGGAAACTGAAGCAGGCGTGTGCATTTTGCTGTGGTCTGCCACAGAAGGGTGCTTCATCAACTAGCTAAACATATTTCCAACCTCATGACCTATTTCCAACCTCTGCAAGACAAACCTGAGAATACAGTTGAATCTTATGCTGTGTAAATGATAGTCACACCAATAATGTCCTTAACTTTTCAGACACCTTTCTCATCCAACAGTTATGTTAAAACATTTTAAACTACCTTATATGTCTGGGAAAATTGGATGTTTATACTAGAAGCTAGCTCAAGTTTTCTAACACAGGGGTTTCCAAATTTTTCCTATTGTGGATCTTACTCCTGCACATGATTGCAACCTCCATGTGGAAACTACCACAGTTCCTTACCTAAAAATGTAATATTAGTAAAGTATGGCTAGCTGTTACCAAATCAGTAAGTGTGGTTGGCATCCCATTTGTCAATGGGGCAGTTTGAGAATTATTGTAACATAAACTAGAATCCACTAGAAATCAGTGATAATTGGGTTGAATTTGGAATGTCTTAATTCTAATTATAATGGTTTATAGTTTTTTAACAAGTCTATTGACTGGACCTGCATCCTATACTTTATTATTCTCTTGAAATGGATTATTTCATAGCTAAAATGCTAAAGAGAATTTTTCAATGTGAAAAATAACATTGGAAAATTGTGTATAGAAATGAAGAATTAGTGTCTTACAAATATTCCAGGAAACTTCATTGATACAGTTTTATTGTTTCTTTTGTGTGCAGTACAGGACAGTAAAACGCAGTTGCCCATTTCACAGTTGCGCAAAGTGTGGGCAGAAGCTGTGCACTATGTGACTGGGCTGAAAGAAGATTATAGCAGGCTGTTCCAAGGGCAGAGAGCTGCAATGTAAGTTGATTGCCAATTCAGTAGACCAGGGAGAGACATGAACATGGAAGTTGTGAACTGACAGCTATGTGGATTAAAGGGTTCTTGAATACCTGCTCTTTTGAAGTGCTTTGTTCTTTTTTATCATAAACTTAAAATGTAAACTATATGGAAACTTGTCCTAATCTGTGGTGTTTTCATTGCTTCTATACATGATATCACAAAAGTCCATCCACAAAAGGAAGAAAAGTTTTCAAATGATTTCAGCGAGTTTTAATTATACAACAAATTAGAAGTTTGTTACTCTTTTAAGACTTCTCTGAACAGTTACATTATCTTTAGAGAACCCACTTCAGAATGTAAATGTTTAATTTCTAAACTAATGGATTTACCTGCAAATACTCTTAAAATTCATTGAATGTTCAGAATAAATGCAGTAAGTTTAGTGAGGGTCTGCTGTATTCACACAGAGGGATTGAATCTCCACTTTATGTACAAAACTCAACTCGGCTTTAACTGTGGAGTCAAAGTTTCATAGTTCAGTTCTATGAAATAACAGAAGTTTCATGTGTGTTGGAAAATGGTAGCTCTGTTTTCAGTGAGGAAGACTATGTTCATAAAACAGAGAGCTAAAAAGGATTTTCAAAAATAATTCACCATATGCCAGGAACAGACAGCAGTTCATGATGAAAATTGTTTTTATGGGTTTATGATGGTTGCTCTGCATATTACATATATTACTAATACAGATAGTTCAGAGTAGTTTGCATGTGTAGGGATAGATGGTCTTATTTATTATTTGTATTATGGGAGCACCTGCAAGCCCTAGCCATGAACATGCTCTCCTTGTGCTTGGTGCTGCACAAACACATAGTTGCAGTCCGTCTCAGCCATGGAGTACTCACCTGCTCAGGGTCACACAAGGAGTCGGTCTCTGCTAAGAATCTTACTCTAAAAGGTCTTAAGAAATTCAGCACCACTGATGCATTTCCTGTAGACGTTGGAATTTAGGTTTTCTGTGCATTGATTATAGCAGTTCATTTTTTGTTACTAAATCACAGAATTCCAGCTGTATTAATTTCAATAGGCCCCGTTCATAATTATTGTTTAGGTTGAGTCTTCTTCGATATAATGCCAACTTAACCAAGATGAAAAACAATATGGTGTCCGCATCTCAGCAGTTGAGAGCAAAGCTGGAGTTCTTTCATCAGAGCATTCATCTGGATCTGGAGAGATACAGTGACCAGATGGCTTATGGAATATGTAAGTATTTTTGAATAGTTGAAGGCCCCTATATATGTCTGATGGATGCTGTTACCCATGGTGGTTAGACCATTCGTGCTGCAGAGAATTTATCATCTAAATGATAGAGATAGAGGATTGAGAATGAAGCGCTTACATAAGCAAACAAACTTATTGGGAGATCATCATAATTCTGTTAGTGTCTTGTATTTTTTAAGTGGGAAAGAGGTCAGTGAACCTAGTTAACATTTTTGTTAATGGCCTGGAAGAAAACATAAAATCATCATTTAATAAAGTTTGCTGATAGATAATGTAGGTGAGGTGATATCTTTTATCGGTGGAAGGTATAAGCTTTTGAGTTACACAGAGCTCTTTTTTCAGGTCGGGTTCCCTGTCTGTCTGTTCTCTCCTCCCTCCGTCGTCCCCTCCCCCCCCCCCCAATCCTGAAGAGGAGGCCTGTGTTACACAGGAGATCCGAATAGATGATCACAATGATCTCGTCTGTCCTTATAATCTATGAATGGCAGAAGTGAGGGCGTTAGTTAAAGTATGGGAATAGAAAAGCAAGGAAGGAGAAGGATGGTCCCATTTCTGCACATACCTTATCATGGTAAGGTTTTGTAGGCATCATGGTGGGCATGCCATAGGGTGTGAAACAGATCTGTTTAAATCTGTACCTAAAGAGAGAGGCAAAAAAACCTATGAATTTGGTGGATGGTTTGACACACACATCTGTAACCATCAGGCGCTCTCATTGGCACATTTTGACCAAGTTTATGGGAAGGTTACCAAAGCAGGTCTTCCAGGCGGTGTTCAGTGATGTTTGCCTAGCATATTTAGCCCCCAAAGTAGCCTAAGCATAGCCTGGCATACCTAGATTATCTGACAGGTGTTTGTCCAATGTTCATTACTAGCTCATTGAATCTTCACGCACTTTTGGCAGTGGTGGTGATTTATTTTGGGCAAAGGTCCTGTCCTTGTACAACACTAAGGAATTGTCTGAGACTTCTAGGACATATGGCAGCTTTCATGTATGCGACTCAGCATGACAGTCTCACCTCAGAGGCATGCAGACGGAAGTTCTTTTCGAGGTCACTTGATACCTTTTTCCTTTTTGTGCATTAATCAAACTCCATTTCTTTTAAGCTTCAGAAAAGATGCTTAAAGCCTGGAAGGAAATGGAAGTAAAGGCCGCCCTGTGTGCTGAGGTATGGAAATAAAAGCAGGATGTTTGTTGTCTGGAGGAGGGGGACTTGTCAGGCAGATACAACAAAAAATACTGCATTTGTGTTATTTTTCCCATCTGAAGCTTTACTGAGGAATAACATACTCTGCCACTTTCTGCACAGGGGTTGTGTATGGTGTAGAAAACTCAAGGATTTGCATAGGCATGTTTAAAGGAACTGACTCAGTGAGTCCAATTGATGAAATACATTCACTTAGATAAATGTTAAAAAATCACTTATTAAACATTAGCAATAGTGTGTGCCATACCTGAAGCCATTGTTGAAGATACCTCATGAACTGAGTGAAGTAGCAATAGCAACATTATTTCAACCAGTTTCTTCCTCAGGGAACAGTTCAGCTGTTACTGTGTTGTTCAAATATAACAATTTATTTCACTATCAGACTCTTTCCGTTGCCTCCTTAGAGTCCATAGTAGAAATGCAGCATCATAGAAAATTCTTATTCATTTCTAGCATGAGGTGATTTGGGAGTACCTGAGAATTTGAAATCTGTGTAGTTCTACCCCTACACAATAGTTTTGGTTTACCAAGGTTGGCAGGGAATCAGTGACTTAACATCTTACCACTTTGTTTTAAACTTGTCTTGACATCAGAGTGATTAAAATACAGGCAGTCCCCGGGTTACATGGATCCGACTTACATCAGATCCCTACTTACAAATGGGGTGAGGCAACCCCGCACTAGCTGCTTCCCCCCAGCAAACCAGGGAGACGCGAAGCTAGCGCTCCCCCCAGCAGACCAGGGAGACACGGCGCAGCTTTTCTCAGCAGACACCTCAGCTTGAGAATAAAGGACTGAGGGAAGTGAGGTGTGGGAGAATAAAACTGAGCTCTGGAGAAATGTTTGGCTAGAGTTTCCCCTACAATATGTACCAGTTCCGACTTACATACAAATTCAACTTAAGAACAAACCTATCTTGTACGTAACCCGGGGACTGCCTGTACTTAAATTGGTTACTTTGATGTTCTGTTTATAAGACTTGCTTCTCATTATGGAAGCATCTCTCATGGTGCTGTTCATAGCTTTCAGGGCCAGAAGGGGCATCTAATCTGTGAGCATCTAATCTGACCTCCTGACAAGACTTGACTGAATTAATCCCTGCTTCAACTAGAACATCTCTGACAAAAATGTCTCATCTTGATTTTAATATGTCCAAAGATGGCAAATCCACCACAACATGTAGTAAGTGTCATGGATATACAGGTTTGGTGCTACATCTCCAGTTTTAACAGGCCTGCTAAATCTACTGTTTGTGGATTGATCTCAGAGCCTCAATCCCTGCTGTAGCCTAAATCTCAATACTCTGTCATAAGTTACTGCCTTGAGCACTCTGAAGATTGACCAGTGCTTTGTTCCAAGTGCTGACTCCACCTGGATTCTTGTTAAGGTTGTCTTGTCAAACTCCATTTGTTCCTCTTAGATTCAGGATGTGACATTTTTATTTTGTCTTCAGTGTTTTTTCACCGAAAGTACTTCTCGAAACTCCAAGATTTCTTGAACTAGTATGATTGCTGTGTATCATTTGTGACGGGAACAACTTTTCCTTTCTTATGGCCTTAACCTTGTGCGTTTTCGAAGAAACATGCAATCGCCTGGATGTAAGCAGAACAATCCAAATCCTTTTGATTAGGATGTGATCCCTCTGGCATTCAGATATCTCATTCATATCCTTCCTGGCAAAATGAAAGACCTGAAAGATTCAAAATTTACCATCTCCTGATGACTCATTCAGCTATTTTAAAAGCATTTAGGGAAAAATGTGGACATCTAAAAGTCTCAGAACTCAGTTTGATTCCACAGCCTGGGTAGAAACAAATAGAACCTCTTATGAGAAGAATTGCAGATCTCTAGCTATCAAAGCGTTTGATCAGTATATGCAAGGAGATACAAGATGTTTTTCCAGTACTGTCTTTGGTCAGAGTCTTTTGGTCTGCCATTCTCCCTGCATGTGTCTTCTCATTTCATCCTAGTCTCTTCCATTACTCCCACTTAAGCAAATATATTGTTACTTCCCATCAGTCGTCACTCCAGATTAGTAGATTCCTTCAGCATGTGAGAACAGGAGACCATTTGGACATATCACAAGTTTGTCTCCTAATGGAGGAATCACTAGAGTGGCATTTTGCCATCCAGGTACATAGTTTATCTGTTTATAGTTTTTTAGGCTTTCAAGTTCTGGAGGCATCTCAACTTGGCCCATAATGTTGTTCCGCAACTTTTATATGACAGCAGTTTCAGCACCTAAATTGAGACTTTCTGCTACTTCTGTGGTGGTGTAACTGGTTAACTCAACAGGGCTGACTCTAGACTATACAGGAATCCTTTGCTATAAGAAGACGTTTGCAGTTTTTGTATTGTCTGTTTCTATCCAAGGTTGTGGAGGGTATTGTATATTGTGTGGAAACTAGTCTGATTTCCATAGCATTATCGCGGTAACCAATCTACTGAATGATTATTGTCCTTCAATACAGCAACACTTACACTTTCAGAATGTTCTTAATTCCATTCAGATTTACTTGTCTTTTGAACGAAGTAATCTGGAGTATCTTTCTGTTGGGTTTTTTTGTATTTCTGCTCCTGAAATGGCTTTACACGTATCACTTTCCGTTTAAAACTTGGGATTTATAACACATTATATTTTATCATTAGGCTGGAGATATCGGATACCTAGATGAACAGATTATGGCTCTGCACACAGAGATTGTGGAACTGCAGAGGAGTCCATATGCAAGACGCCAGGGAGATGTCATGGAAAGTCTGTAAGGAAAAGGGCTATTCTCTCATACTTACTGAAATCATTTTACATTGTAACAGGTTTTAAAAAATTTTTTGGTGTCTATTTTGTTTTTAATTCTCCATTTTGTAGAGGTGGGTGGGTGGGTAGGAAGGGAAGAGTCCGTGTGTTTCCTTCAGTACTGTAGAATTATATACCCAAACCCTTTGAAAACTGCATGCTTGAGAGAGCCTGGCAATGGCTGTGAAAGCTGTTGTAATACCCTTTTTCATGGGATTACCAGCACATCTGATGCACCACTTGCACCTTGTTCAGATTCAGCCATGCAACGGCTTGCTAGTTGAGCTATTTCAGCCTGCATTGTGTTTTTTACATCAGCTGCCTGTTAAGTGGCAGGTTCTGGCTGTTAGCCTTACTGGTTTATAAAGCTCTGAATGGGACTGCCATGGTCACAATTGAGACTCCCTTTTGGAGCCTCTAGCAAATGGATTTTTGTTCTTCCACATGACTTGGTGCTGAGAGATTCCACCATCATGTCAGAAGTAGGCCTGGGAGCAAGCCGTGGCTGTGGCGGTCCCCACAGTGTGGAACTCCCTCCTTCCTGAAATCTGCCCATTTCATCTCCCCACTTAAAAACCACCAAATGCTCTTTTTCAGGTGTCTTTAAATTACTGCTGCTATTCTGTTTTGTTCTTACGGGGTTTTTTTCCCTCACCCTGTCTGTAATTTTATTGAGGTTGGGCTATTTTCTGGAAGTTAACAAGAAAATGCTGCTATGGCTGTTCAGCAGCCCCAGGGCTTTTTGTGGAGGGAAGTGCTCTATAAATGTATTATTGGGAAGAAGCACAGGACATCTGACTGGAGTGGATGATTTCCTTAACTCCTCTAGAGGTGACCTACGATGTGAGTTCATGAGCTGGCCAGGGAGTGGGAAGTTCCAGGTTTTGGAATTGGCTAGGAGGTAATGGGAGAAACTAATCGGTTGGAGAAGATTATGCTGAACTTTTTGAAATAGTAAAGTGAGGATGTGTCATGGAGTTGGAAGCTTCAGCATGTAACTGATTCTGAGTTATTTGAGCTGTTCAGAGCAGCAAAACTTACTTTAAAAGGAGAAGGAAATGTACTTTTTTGGGATATCTTCCTTGTACTCTTCCCGAATGTCCCCTATGGAACTGCGAGCAAGCAAGGAAACATGAGTGCAAATAGGGAGTATGTCAGGCAATTATACAGCTGCAAAGCTACCAACATTACTAAAATCAAACTTTTTAATGTATAAATATTATATGGCAACAAAATCCTGATAGATTTTCATGGAAATCGTACATATGTTCAAAATTGAAGAAAGCATAGAATCAATGCTATTTAGACTGAATATCAGAAAGGTAAACACTGAATCATGAAGAAAAGGGCAGTTTTTTTAGGAAATGTGGACTTTTTATCACAGGATGAATTTCATTGGATTTCTAATGTAGAGGGAGCAGGCTGTCTGTTGGCAAGATGTAAAAATCTGCTCCATCTTAGTAAAGACTTGAATATGAAATCTTTTTACTCTTGAATGTTACAGATGATCAGTTCCTCTGTGTGTGCTAATACATATCTGAAGTGATTTTTTTTCTTTTTGCAGTGAACAAAAAGCCATAGAACTATACAAGCAATTAAAACCAAGACCACCAGGTATGGAACAGGCTTGTTCTGTGACCTACATAAAACCCAAACCCTGCAAGCAATCTCTGCTTTTAACAGTAAATATTAGACTTTTTACATTATCATTTGCAGCAGGGAGGAGGGACTTCCGGGCAGGAAGGGGTGAAGATACACTTAGAATGATGGAATGGGAAAGAAGAAGAGCTTTCTAGGTCTTGGTGGGAACTGCGAGGAGTGGTTTGATGGTATGCCTGTCCAAAGTCATAGGTGGTCAGTGGAGGAAATGTCTGCAAGGGCAATGAGTTGTGTAAATGACATCAAATGTCTTTTTGGCAGTGGAATAATTACGTTATAAAGTGTAGCTCATTTAGTGATTGTTTTCATTACACCGTCCTTAATAGTGTCAGAACTGCCACACACCTTAACTTTGTCCTGACCCACAGGGGTATCAGTCAGGTGTTACATAGGATCAGCTGTAGTATAAAAAGTGGTAGGATTCTTGTCTTTTGGTCTAAGGCTTAATTGTTCCCGGGCTAGGCATGCTGTTAATCCTTCCCAGTCAGCTATTAAAGTGTTCAGAAAATCCTGCAAGTTACCAAGACAGCCATATTGTTAGCTCTTACCTTAGTGTGGATTGATGCCATCAAAACCTTTGCTACCTACAGAGCTTTCAGTTTGTCGGGGCACTGTTGCTGGACAACGTGGGCAGACATCCGGCTGAGAGGGGAGAGAGGAAGAATAGATGCTTGATGTGACCATGGTGCCTTGATGGACCACACTGAGAGTGCCACACTCATGGCAGAGTGCAAGAAATAGGGCACACAATCCCCAAAACTGGTTGTTTATGCAATAATTAGATTCACCCAGCCAGTAACAAAAGAGCTTCTGAAGGCCCACACTGGTTTAAAAGAAGCTAAATACAGCCTCCTTTAGGCAGTGCAGCCTTTGGCGCCCATCTAGACATCCAAGTCTAACATGTTGAGGAATTATGGAAACATTATTGACCATGTTTAGGACCCTACCAAATTCACAGTCCATTTTTTGTAAACTTCATGGTCCTGGCATTTTAAAAATCTTGAATTTAATGGTTTCAGATATTTAAATCTTAAATTTCATGGATACTATGTAGCTATGAACTGTTTGCTGAGGCGCTGTCTTCTAACCAGATGATTGTTATCCCTTCCAGATCACGCTTACAGTGACAGCACTGACATGGTGAAGATTATCGTGCAGACAGTTCAGAGCCAGGATCGAGTTCTCAAGGAGCTCTTTGGACACCTTAGGTACCAAGAGAGCTTTCCTTTCCAGAGGAAACCAGAGATAATATGCAGCTTCTGTCATTCTGGGCTGGAGACCTTTTAACATACTAATTTCTCTTTAGGAGCAGAGAGCTCTTGCATTTGTGTTCCAAGAGCAAAACTTTATTCCAAGCTCAGATTGCTGAAGGGCACGTTCCCATCATAGTTCCAAAACTTCAAAGCTAGTAAAGGGGAAGATCTGTCCCAGACCTTACTATACATCCTCCTCAGATTAACTGTCAGTGGAACACTGCAGCCCCCTACCAAGAATTGCTTTCCCCTTCAAGGACATACAGCCACTCTACATTCATCACAATCGTCTGACTCATACTGTAGCACAGTCCCTTAACGCTGTCTCTGTAAGCATTTCACATCTTCAGGAACCTTCCCTCAACTGAGTTCCATGTACATATGTGACTGGTGCTGAGATGGAGGGATCTATGGCAGGAGATTTCTTTGTGAAGAAAGATAGTCCTGAACCTTTCTTGCATTGAACTTTTTGTGCTGCGCACTTTCATCGTTAGACCTTAAGACTTCCGGGAGCCACCATAGTCCCAAGAATCTTTCAGTTGTGTATCTGTGTGCCTGCAGCTATTCGTGTAAATACTGAGGGCCAAGTACATATTTACCCAGTTTTCCCTTAAATAGCAAGGTGTAAAATTGGTGCGACCACCTTCGCTTTGCCAAAGCCTGTGTCCTGCTGAATGGCAAAGTCATTGTGATTTCTCCTTTATTACAGTAAGCTGTTAGGCTGTAAGCAGAAGATTATTGATTTGCTTCCAAAGATTGAAGTGGCTTTGAATAACATCAAGGAGGCTGACAGCTCAGTAATGCAGATGCAGGGCAAAAGGCAGAGGGAGATCTGGCATTTGCTGAAAATTGCTTGTGTAAGTGACTTTAGGATTGAAATCCATATATGTTAACAATAACCTCTACAGCCAGGCACTGTGCCACCTTGGCCTTGGGAGCGGGTGGTGCGGGTGGCATCCAACTCTGCCCCTCTCCCTTGGCAAAGGCCAGGAGGGTGCCCGGTTCCCTGGCACCCTATGAGAGGGGTAGGGAGGAGGCCTCTGGCTGCCTGCTGGAGTACTGGGCCGGGCAGTTGGGGGCAGAGGGGCTGTGGGACACTAGAGTGACATAATCCCATCACTCTGTTGGGGGGGGGGTGTGTGTGTGTGTGTGTGTGTGTATATGGGGGAGAGGGAAGAGGAGAGGGTGTGGGGGTGTGTGTGTGTGTGTATATATATGGGGGAGAGGGAAGAGGAGAGGGTGTGGGGGTGTGTGTGTGTGTATATATATATATATATGGGGGAGAGCGCCATACTTTGGCATTAATGTATATTTATCTTTAATTATGCTTATAATGCTCTGATCTCGAGTTTCTTGGCACATATATAGTGTGTAAACTCCAATGGAACAGGACTAAAATATCCTCTGAATATGTCCATCCACTGAATATGTGCATGAAGAATGATTCTGCTTCTATTCTAGACTCAGAGTTCTGCTCGATCTCTTGTGAGTTCCAGCATCGAAAGTGCAGCCACACCTCCAACTGCTACATGGCTTCCTCCGAACTCGAGCAACATACCCCATCCTCTCTCTTCTATGGCAGTTCCTAGAGATGGGTAAGAGCCAAGGATGAGAGGTTATTGCTAAGACCAGTCGGCCTCTTTTTGGAAGAGTATCCCTATTTTATATGCATGAGCTCTGAAAGCTTGCCCTCCCTCATGCATTTGTAGTGGAGACAGGCTCCAAATGTGATACAGTAGCAGTTTGACCAGATGACAAGTATCAGCGGGGTGGCCATGTTAGTCGGAATCTGCAAAAACAGCAAGAATTCCTGTGGCATCTTATAGATTAACAGATTTATTTGGGCATAAGCTTTTGTGGACTAAGACCCACTTTGTCAGATTCATTTTGAACAGATGAGTGTTTCCACTCATCTTTGAGATCTCCAGTAGAATAACACCTCTCTGGAACTCTGCCCTGTCCCGAGTGAAGTGCAGTGAACCATTCCTAACTCAGTCTGTGTCCTGTGGCTGGAAGCTTTCTATGTCACTCCCTTGGTATCAGCAGAGTGGTATAGCAGATACAGTTTTAGGATACTTCTTGGTAATGTTGCTGTTCAGTCTTCACTGGGGTTATAAGGATGTATAGACATGCTGTGTGTCAAGGTTCCAGAGGCAGCTATTTTCTCTTCCGTTGCTTTTAGTTTTATGGACCTAGAGGATTCTCTATCTTGGAATCCCATCCTTTACTCAGATGGAGTTCTCTTGTCAGTGTCTGCTGCAGGCATGATTTGGGATGATTATTGAAGTTCTCTTTTGATGAGAGAGCATTTTTAATGAAGTCAGCTAATTTTCAGAAGGGGGAATCTGTCTGAGGGGCCCTGCTATGGAAGCATGCAAGGCACATTGCTGTATAAAACAGGATAGAGTAACTTGCACAATTACAGATAAACTGCTGTAAATTTCTTTTCCACTCCCCCATTCTGCTCCTTCTGGAGAAGTGAATCCGTCACAGTTTAAATCTGCATCCTTTATCCCTTTTTTGTAGGGAAGTTTTTGCCCGTGTGATAGAAGAGAATCTGAACTATCTTGACCGCTTCAGCACTATTATTCAAGAGGCAAAACAGGAGCAGAACAGCAGCATGATGGTAAGTCTGTTTCTGTGATTGAGGCTTGACTTCTCAAAGGTGTCATTGGCATCAGGTAGAAGATTTAACTTACTGAGCTCTTCCTGTAAACCTCATTTTTTGAGGAATAAGGAATCTTGTGCAAAAGTGGTGGTGGTTTTTTTGTTTGTTTGTTTTTGTTTTGTGTTTTTTTTCCTGATACATGGCCCCGTCTACACTGCGGGTTTTTTTTCGCAAATACCTCTTCCGCAAAAAGGATCAGAAGAGAATATGCAAATGACAGCGCGAGATTTGCAAATGAGCGCTTCATTTGTATTTCCTCTTCTGAAAAAAACAGTGTAGACGTGGCCTTATTGGGATAACCACTTAACTGGTGCCTGGGCCCAGCTGGAGTAGTCACCGCAGCGCAGTGGGTGGTTAGCCAGTTAAACCTATAGTTTAATTGGTTAACATACTGCACGGGATTTGACATCCCTGTTAAATATGTGCAGTGTCCTGGTCTGCTGCTCACAAAGGATATGAGGTGCATTGGCAAAACAATCACCTAAAGAATCCTGCTCCTGGCTCTGGAAATGTGCAAAGCGATGGGGCTGTTCAAGCAGGCGATGTTGGTGGGGGGTATTGTCTCTCAAGGTCTTGTTATAGAATGGAATAAACTGCCCTGCAGTAACCCTTTTCTCCTCTTGCTGAGCCCTGTCCACCCTTTGGCTGCGTCTACACAGCAAAGTTATTTCAGAATAATGGCGTTATTCCGAAATGACTGTGCAAGCGTCTGCACAGCAGTAGCACTATTTCGAAATAATTTTGAAATAACAGGAGGCTTATTCCGACTTCTGTAAACCTCATTCTACGAAGAATAATGCCTTTTTCGGAATAGGGGCTGTGTAGATGCACCACTTCTGCTATTTCGAAATAGCCCCTCACCAGGGCCATTCTAACTTCTTCCTCCCCAGTGCCTCCTGGGGCTCTAAATTGAAATAGCACGTCTGTATTAGGGAAGCCTGTCTCGGACTAATTTTGAGGCTTCCCTGCAGTGTAGATGTGCAATTTTGAAATAAGCTATTTCAAAATAACTATTCCGGAATAGCTTATTCCGAAATAAATGTGCAGTGTAGACATAGCCTTTGACTTGAGGGGCAGAAAAAATGGGCGTAAGGTTCAGAAGGAGGAGGAGGAGCAAGTGGTGTGGTTGGACAAATCCGATGTCATTCTGGGGTCTGAATTGGAAGATATTTCACCTTTCTCTAAATAATGAGGAATGGGAATTCGTAAGTCAGTGGGCTAGGCAGAACCTGGGGGCCAGCTAGTCCTCCTGTGCTTTCCCTTGAGAAGACAAGGGATGTGTTTGAACACAACTGTAATGGATGAAATGAGGCTCTTCCCATGAGCACTCAGTATGGTGTCCAGACACATGATGAAGATCTCCTGTCGGACGCCAATCTCTCCTGGTAGCTTGCTCTGGTGCAAGCTGTTTATGCAGCCACATTAGATACACGTCCCTCCTTCCACAATGACGTTAAGCTACTCTCCTAACTGGAAGGTTAGCTGTTCCCTCCCGTACACTTGGCTCTGGGGATGATGATCTATGAAGCCATGATAAAACCAGCATGCTTCCACTCCTCACCAGCCACTTGAAAGCATGTTAAGGGGGCACTGTTCTTATGCATGTAATTGTTGTGGCAGCTATATAATAGAGTAATGAAGAATTTTCCCAAAACAGGAGCAGCCCATGGCCAGCATAATCTGCACCTTGTGGATCCCATAAACCCTGGTGTAGGATTGGAAAGGGATGTAGAGTAGCCAGAGTGAGCACTGGATTCCTGAACAGCTACAGGCAACCCTGGGGAGGTTACTGTAAGTTAGGGCAGAGCCCTGTTGCCCAGAATCCGGAGGGTAAAACGTGTTGTAAAGTCTCCATGGCCTTTTCTCTTGGGCTGCACCTTTCAGAGGCACAGCACAAACTAGCTTTTCGTGTCTGGTTTTGATGACTCTGTGTTGCTTACTACGTCTCACCTTATTTTCCTCTAATTTACAAACCAGCTGATTGCGAATAGCTGTGACACTTTACAGGGGATTGCTGCTGAGACCACAACCTAGGGCCAGTTAGTGTCAGCTAATGTGGTAGGTTTGTGATAGTAAGGGACTGAGCTGGCACCATTAACTCATGTCATGTTGCTACCCAGTAGCCTTCAGCCAGTAAGGACGTCTGATTCCTTGCATATCCATGTCAGATGAAACCAGTAGCTTAGCGACCAAAAGTTAACTGTTGACTTGTGTCTGCTGCCTGAGTTTCAGTAGCTCAGACCCTGACACTGAAAATCCTCATTTCTGGATTTTCATCTGTTCCTCTTCAGTGCTGACAATAGATGCTGGGTGGCATTACATAGTTGCTGTTTGTGAAATTTCAGAAGCCTTTAATATACCTTAATTAGGTGTGTTTGTTAACATCAGGTTTTGGGTAGTTAAAACACTTCCCCTTTCAATCTCTCCTTATAATTCCAAGACTGACATCAGAGAGCGGTTTTGGACAATGCAGGCTCCCAGGCAGGTGATGGTTGGTTTGAAAATTAAATTTACTGAACTCTGGTTGCTCTTTTGCTTTCTTTTTAGAGTCTTGATTGGAGTTGGCTGAAATAACTAAGGAAGAAAAATAGGCACTGTTGCCATCCCCAATATGACCATGTGCTCAAGGTTGGCTGACAGTCTGTGATGAGACGAAACAGCCCAGTATCAGTCCTATAGTGCTGATTCCACACGCTGCTGATCCAGGACTGAATAATCTCTCTCCCACTGCATCTGGATGACAATTCTGTGAGAGGGATTTTGTGTTTTGTAAACATTAGCAGACTTGATTATAGAGTACATGGGCAGCAACAGAGACTTTGCTTTGGATGTTTTGCTGCTAGAGGCAAATGTTTTTCAATCTGCTGCCTCATGTCGGGGCTTTTAAATCCATACTGAGGTACCTAAAGAAGTGGCCTGATTTTCAGAGATGCTGAGTGACCCTGGCTCCCACTACATCCCTGAGGGCTGCAGATGCTCACCACTTTAGAAATTACACCCTTTCTACTTAGAAGCTTTTTAGGCACCTGCGTTTGGTTTGAAAATGTTTGCAATAGCCAAATAGGGTCTTTCTAGCAACAGGACCTATCTGACAGACGCTGCTGGGGAAGGCAACTGTTGCTCTGACTGAAGAACTAAGATCAGGGCACTATCTGCAATGATTTATCTGTGGAGAACTTCTTTTGGCCGGAGATACCCTGTCTTCGCATTTGACGTTAATTTATCTTGGTGCTAGAGCAACTGTATGCTCTGTAAGAGAAGCAGAGGCAGCAGGTACCTGGAAGATGTTTGCCTTATGTCTTCTGAGTAGGAAGAAGGTAGCAAGTGCCTCCTAGATGCAGGCAGATTTCTGCCTTAAGTGGCCAAGATGCACAGTACAAGCAGCAGCAGTATTTGCAGTGTTGTGCTGCAGTGCTGAGCTGTTGCACCCTCTTTCTCTGGGGCTGGCATCTCGCATTTAGAATCCCATTGGAAAATGACACATTGCCTACATTATCTTGCCCCTGTCCCCCAGCATCTCAACCCTCAGAGCCCAGGTCGGGGAATGTAGTTTCTGATGGATAAAAGAAAAATAATGGCCATAGCTTGCCACCTTTGCTGTATTCTCTTGTATACCAAGAAGAGGTTTTGACAGGTGTTTCTTACTGTTCAGGAAATTCTCCTCGATTCCAAACACAGTTTTATATCCACTGGCTCCTTAAAATATTTAAGAATTCCATTTGTTAATTTGTGATAAATACTATCTTATGTAGAATCTTTTTATGATTCTTTTTCTGTTCCAGATTTGTGTCATTGTAAAGATTCTACCTTCAAATGGTCTGACTTGCCAATGTTCAGTTTGGGCAGGATGTAGGTGGGGAAGATAACAAGCTACCTGGACTTCAGTTTGCAGGAAAGGTTTTCAGCACTGGCTAGTGATTTGGGGTGTGCAACCCAAGCTCTTTAACGGGATTTGATTTTTTTTTTTTCTTTCAGAGGGCAGGTCCTCATACTTTCTGAAAATCATGCTCTTTTAAAATGTCTTACTTGAAAATCTTGATTCTTGCCTGTCTCTCTCCATTACTCTTTCTATAAGGATAAATTGCTGTAACACATTTCAAAACCAGTTAGCCACAAAGCAACAAGTTCACCTCACTATTCAGTACTTAAGTTTGGTAAGTGAGGTGAACTTGTTGCTTCATGGCTAACTGGTTTTGAAATGTGTTACAGCAATTTATCCTTATAGAAAGAGTAATGGCAACAAAAAAGTGAAGAAAACTATACATTTCACATCCCCCACAAAGTAACCAGTAGTACACTAAGTGAGCGTCCATTCCCTTGCCTGCTGGTGCAGTCATTTACACACGTGCAAGGTGAGTGTACATTTTGCGCTGGTGTGAGTGACCAAGGATACAATACAATGGCAGTTCTCAAACTGTGGGTCAGTACCCCAATGTGGGTGTCAAATCCATTTTAATGGAGTCACCCTGACTGGCTTACACTTGCTAGGGCCTGGGGCTGAAGCCAAAGCCTGAGGGTATCCATGCTGTGTAGCTGGGCTCAGGTTACAGGTCCCCTGCCTGGGGCTTTGGCTCCCCACCTAAGCCAGCAGAGCTCAAGCAAGCTCAGTCTTGGATCTCCCTCCCTGGGGTCATGTAGTAATATGGGTCAGAAGGGGTCATGGTACAATGACATTTGAGAGCCTCTGCAATGGGAAATTGGGCTCACTGGTGAACTAAGCACAAAAAGGCATATTTCATCTAGTGGCAAACTGAATTCTGATCCGTGAGATTAAAACAAGCTCTCGAAGGAAAATATATCTAAGTGTCTTCTGGGTCTGTGCTGCTTCATACACCAGAGATCACTACATTGGTTTTGTCCATTCTCAGTGTAGCCTCAAGCCCCTCCCACCTTTAAGTTACTCAGTGCAATTTCTGCTTGGTGCCATCCTCCACAAGCTTTCTTAAGTTAGAAATAAGGGGTGTGCAGACATTTTGCTATTCACCAGTAAGGTTTCCATCCATTAGTCTGCGCTTCTTGCATTTGATGTGTCTCATAGCAGAAAAAGTCTGCATGTGTATGTTGATCCAAAATTTGACATCTTATTGCAATGCAGTACTGGAGAACTAGACTATGGGTATTCAACCAAAGTTCTCATGTGCTTTTTCTCTTTAGCTGGTTAATTTCATCTTCATCCAGGGCACTAACATGAATTAATTACTTCTCAAACTTCCTTTTATGAACTCCAGTCCTTTGATATACTACTTCACACTTTCTCAGATGAAATTCAAATAGATTTGAGAACAATAAGAGGAAGGACTTCAGATCGCTGAGAAGAAAAGCAGTTCTCAAAACTCCCTGCTGGTGTAAACAGCACTTGTATGTGAAATGATGGATCATAGTCATTTCCTTGATCAGTGTGTTTCATGGGGGGAAGGGAGGGGCTTTTTCCAAATGTGGCAAGTGTGTGTCACATGAAGTGTCACATGCAGGTAACGGAGCTGACATTAACTAAAGGTGTAACATGAATTTTCTGACACTAGCATTTAGTATGAGCAAGCAGTGTTTTTTTCCCCCCCTTGCAATGTCTCATTCAACACCTTCAGGTGACCAGTTATGATAAAAGCTAAAATCCCATTTTTATTTTCTGACTTTGCGTGCATTTGAAATTTCTGAGCAAGAAACCCTTTGATTTCTGGTAGAAGTGCCAGGAAGAGGTCCAGTACTTCACCACAGGGTAACCACTGCACTTCAGTGTGCATGACAAGATCTTCATATTCTGTTTCAATTTGTTCCATCAGTTCCACAAACTGATGGTGATGCAGGGAGCAAGCATGAACTAAGTTAATAATCTGTATCACTTTGTCCATTACAGCTTTCAGTGTGTCTCCCTTGTTAAGTTTAGCATAGAGCATCTCTTGGTGTATTATGCAATGCACATTGCATATGTCAGGTACACAAGATTTCAACAAAGCCATGGCATTTTGCTGTCATGGAGGAGCGCCTATCTGTTGAAACTGATACCTTTGATATACCTTTTTTGGAACCAAAAGAATTGTAACTTGTTCTCTCTTAAAATCAGTAACTGTCAGAGAAAATGCTGAGCCTTGTGCTCTCCCATTTATTCCCAAGAAATCTAAGAATTCTTCTGTCGTGTTCAACACAATGAATGCGTGTGCAGAGCTGAGTAATGTTATTAATATCTTTGCATTCATGCAGGGCTATCCTGATAGCCACACTTGAACATACAGTTATGAAAAACTAGTCTTCCTGATGATTTGACTTCATTTCTGTAAATATTGTAAACAATAAAATTTTAGTAATAGCGGTTTAGAGTCATTTTTGTTAGGTAGATTCTGGGGATTTCCCCATCCCAGGCTGCACCATCTTGTGGTAAAGGATTAAGATTATGCCTAGGATTCCACGCTTCAAGAATGGCATTTCTTGTCTCCGATCCTTCCTGGTCAGCAGTGATCATTTAGAGATACCTGTATTGCTTTGGAGACACTCACCTCTTCAAGTGGAATATCTACCATTCCTTTCCCCGGTAAGCCCAGGAATTCAGACTTAGGAAGCGTCTCATGGCTTGTGCTATAGGCCTCTCCTGATCTTGACCAGGCAGACCCCCCGTCTACATTGGTGGAAGTATTGAACATACCACCCAGCTGTACTGCCTCTCAGATGGGGGGAGCCAAAGGTAGAATATATTCCTGATTGAGTTCCTTGAGTATCACTACTTTACTTAACAAATAAAAGATAGAGGGGGGACTTGATTACAGTAAGTTAATATCCAAGTGGGGAACATTTTAATAATGGGCTTTCCAATTTAGTGGAGAGAGATGTAATAGGACCCAGTGGTAGTAAACTAAAGCTAGTCAGACTGGAAACAAGCTGTACATTTTTAACTAAGAAATTAACCAGTGGAATGACTTTGAGATCATAACCGATTTTTCCATCATTGGCTGTTTTTCGTAAGATCCATGCTCCAGGAATTATTCTGGAAGAGCACCTGGCCTGCGATAGGCAGTCTAAGGAGATGGCCATAAAGGTCCCTTCTGACCATGGAATACGAATTCAGGTTATCCCCTTGGCTGTTTGCTTTTATTGCTGAAAGATCTAAGGATCAGGCAGTTTCAACCCAGAATATTTCTGGGTGGATGTCAGGTTGTAGGAAGTTAGGTTAGGAGATGGTCAATTTACAGTTACCCAGAAACAATAGGGACAGAGCCTTGTTTATAGGTTATTCCAACAGCTGATAATTGTAGGGATGCTATTTGTTTGTGAATATACATTCCTCTAATTATTGTGGAGGTGTCATGTGCTCACTTGGTTGGGACTGTATTAAAATACCTATTTAACTAGACTTGCAGTAGTGCCCTCTGCTGTGTAATAGACTCCCTGTGAGACCTTGGTTGGGGCTCCAGTACTGGTAAATCCAGACTTTGACAAGCCCTTTATGGTGTTTACCCATGCCTCTGGTGGCTGGGTGTGATGCTAATGCAGGTGGACAAAAAAAGGAAGAGATGCCCCATTGTGTACTTGAGCAAGAGGTTGCTGCCTTGCAAACAGAACTGTGTACTCATAGTGAAGGAATGCCTGTCTATGGTGTGGGCTCTTAGAAAACTGCAGCCATATCTATTTGGGTGGCATTTCAAGGTGTACACGGACCACTCTCCCCTGACCAAATGAAAGGGCGAATACCAAGCTGCTGCTATGGAGTCTGCTCCTGCAGAATCATGACACAGAGGTGGTCCATGTTAAGGGGAGTGCTAATGTCATAGCCAATGCTTTATCACAGAGCAGGGGCCCCGAACTTCCCCAGGCCACTGGCTCAGTGCCCCTGCTCCGTTTGGTCTCGAAGGGAGAAGAGATGCGACAAAGTGGGGGACTGTGTTTGCTATGTTATTGTTATCTCTACTACTATGTTATGTTATCTCTATTACTGGGTAGTAACCCAGTGCATGTGCCTTAGTTTCCCTAGGCACTTCACCAGGAGTGAGATGCTGATGGGAATTTCAGTGTCTGTCTCCTGCAGGTACACAATGGATGATGCTTTCTGTACCCTGAGCCTCGGTGGGGGTGTCCTGTAAGCAGGACGCAGGCTGCAGAAGGGCTGGAGCAGGCTTTGGGGTGTTTTAAGTCTTGGGGGGCAGAGACGGGGCTCTGTTCTGCCTGCTGGCTGGTGGTCAGTGCTGGCTGCAGATGAGGGTTTGGGGCCCCCACACACACTGACACCACCCAGTGCCGCCCCCCCCCCCCATTCAGCCTGGTTCCCCCTTGTGACACTGCACAATGCTACTCTGGCCCTGAACCCTGCCCAGCGCCGAGCCCCGCCCCCATACGTCACACACACCCCTCTGCTGAGCCCCGCCCCGCTACACCGCCCGTCCCCGGGTCGGATTCGGCCAGGGAGCGGTGCTGCACGACGCGGTCCGGGACGAGAGGTATTTTGTCCTCGCTGCTTTGCCGTCCCAGGGGGCGCTGTGATTCTGTTCGGTGATTGGCTGGGGGAGGCGGAAGTAGCCGGGCGTGGCTGCGCATGCGTGGGAGTGATGTATTCGGTGGCTCGTGAGGGGCGGCGCTGAGCAGGTACTGGGGGCGCAGCGGAGACTTCCCCTTCCCCCTCCCCCTCCTCCTCCCGTCACGCCGGCTGGGGGGGGGCCCTCGCTGCGGCCCGGGGCGCTGCCCTCAGACTCCCCCTCCCCCCCCCCCCGAGCCGGGGAATGCGGCGGGGCGCGGGCCTGGTGCTCCCACAGGTCTCGTGGCGAGACTCCCGGGTGCGCGCGCGCGTGGGGAGGGGCCCGCTTGTTCCGCGCGTGGGGAGTGTGGGGGGAGGGGCCCGCTTGTTCCGCGCGTGGGGAGCGTGTGTGTGTATGGGGGGGCCCGCTTGTTCCGCGCGTGGGGAGTGTGTGTGTGTATGGGGGGGGCCCGCTTGTTCCGCGCGTGGGGAAGTGTGTGTGTGTATGCGGGGGGCCCGCTTGCCCCGCGCGTGGGGAGTGTGTGTATGGGGGGGGGGGCCCGCTTGTTCCGCGCGTGGGGAAGTGTGTGTGTGTGTATGGGGGGGGCCCGCTTGTTCCGCGCGTGGGGAGTGTGTGTGTGTATATGGGGGGGGCCTGCTTGTTCCGCGCGTGGGGAAGTGTGTGTGTGTATGGGGGGGCCCGCTTGTTCCGCGCGTGGGGAAGTGTGTGTGTGTATGGGGGGGGCCCGCTTGTTCCGCGCGTGGGGAAGTGTGTGTGTGTGTGTATGGGGGGGGCCCGCTTGTTCCGCGTGTGGGGAAGTGTGTGTGTGTATGGGGGGGGCCCCGCTTGTTCCGCGCGTGGGGAAGTGTGTGTGTGTGTGTGTGTGTGTATGGGGGGGGCCCCCGCTTGTTCCGCGCGTGGGGAAGTGTGTGTGTGTATGGGGGGGGCCCCGCTTGTTCCGCGCGTGGGGAGTGTGTGTGTGTATGGGGGGGGCCCGCTTGTTCTGCGCGTGGGGAGTGTGGGGGGGGAGGGGCCCGCTTGTTCCGCGCGTGGGGAGTGTGGGGGGGGGAGGGGCCCGCTTGTTCCGCGCGTGGGGAGTGTGGGGGGGGGGGGGGGGGGGCCCGCTTGTTCCGCGCGTGGGGAGTGTGTGTGTGTGGGGGGGTGACGGGAGCCGCAGTCCGTGCTCCTGGCTGCCAAGTCAGCGCTTGGGAAGCTGCAGCGGTGTCTCCTTGGGACACTTGATTTTGGTGGGGAGTCTGGCGGCGGGAGAGTGCCTGCCTGTTACTAGTAGGAGCCTTAATGTCTGCAAGGTGAACGGGAAATGGTCTGTTGGCGCTTGCTGAGAGGCGGTTAGTTATTACACCAGTTTCTTGATATCCTCCTAGATTAGTCGTGGGCTTGGTGGACACAGACCCCTTCTGCCCTGTCCCTTAGTCACGGTGGGTTTGGACTCTCTTACCCAGTGAATAATTCCGATGCTGCTCACACTTCTGAGCGTCCGTCTGCAGGGAGACTTACCCAGAAACTTGCTAACTTGATTCTGCTGCCCTTGGCAATTTCTGAGCAGCAGCTGCAGACGCCTTAATGCTTCTTTGTCTGCAGAAACAGGAAGACAAGACTCTGGATTATACCTGGCTTGTCTTTGCAATCTTGGCCACTAGAAATGTCACTTTTTCAAACCAAGGGAAAGCACAGACTCTGCAGGAATAAACGACTAATTTCTCCCTTGCCTGCCCTACACACTCACAAGTGGGAAGCTTTGGTTCTCAGCCATTTCTTATAGGGGCCCTTGGATCTCATATCTCTTTCCTGATTTGTACTAAGCTAGTCATGACTGTAGCCTTTAGTTGGGAAAGAGTGACTAGCTGGACACAGATTGTTCTAGGAAGTGTGTAGCTTGGTCCAGGTGAAGGATGTTTAATCACCTGGGCTGAATAAGGGACATGGAGAAATCTGCTCTGCACTTGGGCAACTGTGGGCACCAAAGGGAAAGTTTATTTTCTTATCCTGCTAGAATCTACGTGCTGGAAAACTTAGTTTTGGTTAGGGACTCTTACTACATTTAAAAGGCAGAACTGCAATTCTGCTGCACCTCTGCCTCCCCTCCCCGCCTCTCACACCAGCTGCTGCCTCTTCCCCCTCCCCTGATAGAGGCAGCAAGGGGGGTGAAAATGCGAGTAATCGACAACTCTCTTACATCTCTAGTTTGGGTTCCGTGAAATGACTATTTAGAAGTACATTGCCTTGCTGGCCTCATTCAGATTGCACGTTTAGACTCTTGCCTATTCCTTCCTGCCAAGAGCTTGCGCTGTATTTCCTGATCAAAGTCCAGTTTTTTTTCCAAAGTAAACAAGGCCAAATCTTAGCCAGTTTGTGCCTGTCTGAGAGAAGGGTAGATTGTGCCTACTATATTTTTTACAATGGCAAAAAAAGAACAGTCCCATAACACAAAAGCTCAAGGGAGTTTTCTCTAATACAGGCAGTCCCCGACTTACGTCGGATCCGCACTTACGAACGGGGCTTTCTCGCCCTGGAGGTCGAGGTGGCGGATTGCTACCTGCGAGCTCCGGGGCGAGAAAGCCCTGTTCGTAAGCTGCTCCGGTGCCCCTGGTCTGCTGGAGACCGTCTCCAGCAGACCAGGGGCACCGGGCGGGTTCCCCGCGCTTCTGAGGCTTTGTCAGCCAACGGTCTGTCCCTTAAGACCGGCTGAAGTTCTTTTAAATTGTGCCTGGTTCTGTTACAGCAACTTAAGGAGTCAGGTTAAAACTTAAACAGTTACAGGTTTATTAAAGAAACTTATAAATCATATGGTTGCAATGGCTATTGTTCTATTTCTTAACTACTAGCAAAATATAGATCTTAAAAATGGTTACAAAGAAGATAAAGATAGAAAAATAGAAATAATGGTACCAAGTAACAGCTTACTCTTTCTATGTGTACACTTAAGACAGAGGACCACATCCAGGTACAATTTTTACCCCCTTCTGTGCCTCTCAACTCCAGCATGTCAGGCCAGGGCCGGTCCCTCAATTCCTAGGAAAGATGAAAATACGAGGTGGGCGTCCCCATAGAACCTCGGGAGGTCAAACATCTAACCTGACCAGCAGGTAGAGGGTAGAATGACACTCAAAGTGAGTGTGTGCTGGGCCCATCTTTTATACTCATGGGGTCACGTATTTCTCTTTCTTATCTGTCATGCCAAATGGGGCTGGTCTGTCTTTTGTGAGACCAGTTCTTACAAGGGAGTTGTGAACTTAATTTACACTTGTAAGGCTGTGTCCAGACTCAGGGGTTTTTTCGGGAAAAGTAGCCTTTTTCCGAAAAAACTTCACCTGCGTCTAGACTGCAGCCGCGTTCTTTCGAAATTAAATCGAAAGAACGCTGCTTTTCTTTCGACGGCGGTAAACCTCATTTCACGAGGAAGAACGCCTTCTTTCGAAAGTGCTTCTTTTGAAAGAAGGCGTTCTTGAATGTAAATAGGGCTTCTTCGAAAGAGAGCATCCAGACTCACTGGGTGCTTTCTTTCGAAAAAGCAGCTTGCTCTTTCGAAAGTTCCGCGTGCAGTCTAGACGCTCTCTTTCGAAAGAGGCTTGCAGTCTAGACATAGCCTAAGAGAGAGAACTAAATTGGAATTACTGGGGATTCTTTTCTCAGTGGGAAATTCCTCTTCCAGGGACTGTGTGTGTGTTCGAATCAACATAGGTGCCAGCCGGTGGCAGTCTCGCATATCCTGATCTCTCCTCATATCTATGTTTCAGCTTCTCAGGATCAGATGAGCCAGCATAGACTATGCTGATTTTATTGCTCCTTCTCTGTCCTGTATGCTTCAGAGAGGCAAATAAGATGGATGTGATGAAGGCGGGCTGTCTGGCCACAGGCTTTGCCAGAGCAAAGCCTCAGAAGCGCGGGAACCCGCCGCTGCTGCCGCTTCAGTCCCGGTGACTGTGGTCTGCTGGGGACGGTCCACAGGCACCGGGACTGAAGCTGCAGCCATAGCGGGGTCCCGCGCCTCTGAGACTTTGCCAGAGCAAAGCCTCAGAGGCGCGGCACCCCGCTGCTGCTGTGGCTCTGCTCCCCGTGTCCCTGGTCTGCTGGGGGGGGGGACGGGGGCGCAGCTAGTGTGCCCCCCCCCCCCAGCAGACCAGGCTTTTGTTTTGGACCCTGGGGCAGAGCAGCTGGGGCGCTGCCGATTGGTCCTGCAGCGCCGCTCTGGGCACTACTGGACCAACCCGGCAGCACCCCAGCTGCTCTGCCCCAGGTCAGCAGCTGATTCCAGGAAGCCCGGGGCAGAGCAACTCTGCCTCGGGCTTCCTGTAGTCAGCGCTGGTCAGTTTCAGCAGCGGCTGAATCAGGACGCCTGGGGCAGAGCAGATGGGGTGCCGCTGGGTTGGTCCAGTAGCACCGAGGAGCGGCCGCGCTACTGGAGCAACCCAGCAGAACCCCAGCTGCTCTGCCCCAGGCGTCCCCAAGTCAGCTTCTGCTGAAACTGACCAGCGCTGACTACAGGAAGCCCGAGGCAGAGTTGCTCTGCCCCGGGCTTCCTGGAATCAGCTGCTGATCAGTTTCAGCAGCAACTGACTTGGGGACACCTGGGGTTCTTAAGTTGATTCTGTATGTAAGTCAGAACTGGCGGTCAGTTTCAGCAGTGGCTGAATCTGGACGCCAGTTCCGACTTACATACAGATTCAACTTAAGAACAAATCTACAGTCCCTATCTTGTACGTAACCCGGGGACTGCCTGTAATTAAAATCCCATTTGGGTAGAGATGATGTGACAAAAGCCTACCAAGCCGATGACAAATGTGAACGTTTTGGGATATCCTAGAGTGTGTTTTCTCTCCTTTAAAACATAACTCAACCGCTGACTGGATGGGGGTAAAGCAGGAATTCTTGTGCTCCCCACCCAAGATGCTATTCCATAATTAGCCAGCACTTTCCTCTTGAAATGCGTACTTTGGCTTCATTTGGAGATAAGATACCAGATTACAAGTCACATCCAGTGTGAAAATTTCTATGTTCCTAATGAAAAATGTGCAAGCTGCAGGTTCCTGGGTGAAGAAGGGGTGGAGTGTTTGTTCTTTTTGCTGTTTATATTAATAGATGTGCCCACGCTACCTGAGTCCGCCCCCCTGTGCTCCTCAATCAGCCCCACATCCTCCTCCCCACCTACCCGATGAGCTGCCTCCACAAGGCCAGCGTCTCCTGTGGGCCATAGTGCAGGGCCTGCATGGCTCTTCTTGCTGGGCTCGGGGACAGCTGAGAGCAGCCCCGCTGCTGCCTCGGGGGTATGTGTGTGCATTCGCTGCTCCCATTCAGCCCAAGGGACATGCTGTGCTCCTGAGGGAAACCTCCAGCCCAGCACGCTTCCTGCCAAGTCACTGCCTCGCCCGGGGGAGCTGCTGAGCGCCGCCACTGTAAGGCGAGATCTAGGATAGGGTGGAGACCGCTGGTTGGAGGAGGGGGGTGCTCATGTTGCAGATTCCTTATTACTAAAATGTTTCAGGGATCCATTTTACACCCGCTCACCACAGGTGAAAGTAAGCGAGTGTGTAGCAACCGGGGGAGAGGGGTGTTGGTAAGCCTAGCAGGGGGAAGTGGAGGGAACGGTTTGGTGTGTGTAGTAGCCACAGAGGAGGGTACAACTTCCTAGCATTCCTTTAAAAAAGAATAGAAGGACAGGTTTCCATGGAAACATTTCTTTTGATGGGAGGTGTTCTTAAACTACATTTCGTTTCAGAACCTAAATGTTGGGCCTAAATTAATTTTTGCAGTATGATTCTAGGCCCATCTACACTGCAAGTGCAATCATATCACAGGAAGCACTTAACGTGCTGTTGTCCCTAGTCATGGTTTGACTTTGGTATTGAAACAGGCTGTGACGCTGCGCAATGCTAGTGCCAGTTCAGGCCTTAAAAAGGTACAGTCAGCTGTGGTCCCTGTGGCTGGGGTGTTCCTTTTGGTAGCTGGGTGTTTCTCTGGAGGAGCTTGGAAGGCAGAACCCGCTGATGTGACTCCTTGTTTAAGTTGAGCCAATGCAGGAGCCTGGAGTCATGTCCCTTTGAGTGTGTTGCTGAGATGAGCTGCTGCAGTTTGAACCAGCTGGAGCCTTGTGTCGCCAGATACATTGTTACAGTAATGTAATTGAAAGGTCACTAAAGCATATGTCACCTGTGGCTGGGCCTGAGACTGACAACTGAGGCAGATGTAGAAGGAACAAGACCTTTCCATAGCCAGAGATTTATGAAGGGTCCAGGATTGTGTTGATAGACTTGTCTATCTGAGGGCAGGTAACAAAGATTGGAGTGTGTGGGGGGGTGTTGTGCTCTTGCACACCTCTGAGTCTGAGAGAGGACAGCTGTGATCCATCACCGATAGTATACACGGCCTTTCGGATCTAGCAGCCATCGCATGGCTGTACACCAAAATCCAGGGATAAGAAGCTGTCATCAGCATGTCCACATAGGAAAGGTTTATAGGTGACCAGTTAACTGGTGGGGGCTGGAGCAACACCCTGTTTGCCACAGGCAGGGGGCTACTCCAGATCCATGGGGGCCGTCCGCCCCTTTAATTGGTTAATTGTCTAAACAGCATGTTTAACTGGTTAACCAATTAAACAGGATTTTACATTGCTAGACCACAGCATCAGCTCTGTCCTGCTCTAGCCTGAAGTTTTATTGGGAGAGATCCAGAATATTGGAAGTGGCCTGGGAGATATTTCTTTACTCAGAAATGGGAGGTTGGATACTGAGTGTTGGGTGATGGAGCTGGTTGTGTGGCATGATATTTCCTCCCCAAAAAAGACTTTGGTTGTCATATGAACTCTTGCGGTGCGTCTGGGGCTTCCTGTTAGGCCATTTTGAGAGGCAGGGTATTGTGTTATTGGGTCTGTGGTTTTGTGACTATTTCTTGACAATAATTGCTCAAGACTTTACAGTGGGTTGAGCACATAGTTAGGGGTCCCATCTACACAATAAAATGCAGATGTGCTTTAGCCATTTTGGATCACAAGTGCATCTGTCTGCTTGTTCTTCCAGCACAAATGGGCCCTGTGGAGCCATATTTTTGCAGCTATTTATGCACCTGGCATTTGAATGCAAGTTTATTCTGCCCACCTTGCTCATTTAAACATGCTCAAAGCACTGTTTTAGGCTTTTAATCATTTACAACATCAGAAGCGAATTGTGATAATATGGTCTGACCTTCCACATATCACAGGTCATGGAGTCTAGTGATGCCTCTATCTATGCCAACTTGTATTGGAGCTTTAACATGTCTAGAAAAACACCCAACCTTGGTTAATACTGCATGTGCCAAGCAATGGAGAATCCAGCACATCCCTTGGTAACCTCTTTCAATGATTAATTACACTAATTGTTAAACATTTGTGTCTTGTTTCCAGGTTTTCTGATCTGAACTTACAGCCACTGGCTCATGTTTTTCCCTTGTCTGCCAGTTTAAATAGCTCTCTCTCAGCTGTCTTCTGCCTGTATAGGTAAGTACAGATTGTGATTAAACTTTTTGATAAGATAAATAGATTTAGTTCCTCTAGTCTCTCCTTGTCAGGCAGGTATTTCAGACTGTAAAGCATTCTTGTGCTACTGTTCTGAAATCTCGTTTGCCAGCATCTATTTGGAAATGTGGCATCAGAACTGTAAAAGTCTCTCCGATGCTGCATACCGAAATAGTATCCCTTCCTGTTCCCCACAGCCGCACATTTATTTGCCTTCCTAGTACACTGCACTGGGAGCTCCTGCTCAGCTGCTTATTCACCATGGCCCCAAGATCACTTTCAGAATCCTGCCTTCCAGAATAAAGTCTTCATCCTGGACTGTGAACTCTGGTCACAGTTCTGAGATGCATGCAGTGTTGAAAGGCATGTGGCATGATAGTACCTAGTTAGCTATATTGCCCTGTAGAAGTGGAGCCCTGCAAATCTGTGGATATGCACTTTGTCAGATATTTGCGGCTCACTTTTGCTGATGCAAATTCTGTGTCTCGAATGCTGCAGATTTGCAGGTGTCTGCTTTATATCGCGGGTATTCACCTCCACTCATAGGGATGTGGATATCTGTGGATCTCCAGAGGCAGATGCCAGTTTATCTGCTCAGGGCTTTATGTACATGGGCTTTGTCCTTGAATTGCCACCTATCAATGTGGTGTTTGTAAAGATTATCCGCCAATGGTCTCATGTTTTCTTCCAGTTCATTGATAAAGGTATTGAATGATGGTTAAGCATCCCTGTGGAATGTCAATAGAAACACTGTCCCTGGGCAGTTATCTCCCCTCCCATTAATTATATATTTTTGTGATCTATCAATTACTTGGATTTTAATCTGTTTAATCCACTTTTAATATAGAAGTTTTGAATCATTATATGGTTTCAGAAGACAAAAGTGTATTATGCCAATAGTTATTACTTTTGTCGATCAAACATGTAATTTCAGATTCACTTAAAGGAACTATTTTCTTTGGGATTGTGTTGATTAGAATGAAATACCTTTCCAGTCTTCAGTTCTTTGATAGCCCTCTGTCAGCTAGTTCTGTCTTTCTGGCTAACTGGCTTGCAATTCCTGTTTTATTCGTGCTCTTAAGCCTTGGTACAGCAGTAGCTTTCATGCAGGCCACTGGAACTTCTCCAGGATTCCAAGATTATTAAAATTTAACATTAGTGGTCTGTTACTGTAATGATAGTGAGAGACATGGGTGGAGCTTCAGGGGGGAGGGGAGAAGAGGTTGAAGAATGGCTTGGGGACAGAAGAGGTCTGAGCCGGCATTAAATACTTCTGCAGTACATGTACCACGTGTGGTTCATGGGCTCTGATCAGTTGGTACGTGGGTTGATTAAAATCAGACTGGAGTATTTTGAGTACAATAAATAAACATACAGAACTGCTTAATGAATGTGAGAAGCTCTACACGTCTGTTTTAAGATACATTAATTTTAGTGAAAGCAGAAGGAAAATTCAGAGATAAGAACAGAGAATTAATCTACTCTGTTCATAACTGACTGTGAATGGTGCAGCTGTGCTGACAATGAAGGCATGTGGACAGATTGCAGAGAGTCCAGCAGAGGATGATGAAAATGATTAGGGAGCTTGGGCACATGACTTAGGAGAGGCGGGGCTTATTTAGTCTGCAGAAGAGAAGTGTGGTTGATTAACTGATAAGCAGTTAATAGTTAATATTAGTTAATAGTGCAGTTGATTAACTGATAAGCAAAAGCTTATTGGTTAATGCTATAGACTACACGCATTCCCCCACCCAGCCAGTAAATTTTTTAGCAGACTGGCCAGCAGCTTGTCTCAGTCCTGGCTCACTGGGTCCAGAACCTATCCCCATTGTGGCTCTGCATTTAAAGTGTATTAGGAGCCAGGCGGGCAGGCAGAGCATCTCAGTTCCAGTTTGCGCTGAGTCCAGGAGCTCAGTCCCCTTTCCCCCCAGACAGGGGCTGCTTCTACCGGGCTTCTTGGGAGTGGGGTCAGAGTGCATTGGCTTCCAGTTCCACTCCCTGGGGACTGTAGAATAGTTGAATAACTGATAAGAATTCATGAGGTTAACCGATATTTAACATCTCTAGTGTGGGGGGGATTTGATAGCCTTCAGCTACCTAAAGGGGTGTTCTAAAGAGGATGGAGCTAGGGGTGTTCAGTGATGGAGCTAGGAGCAATGGTGTCAAGTTGTTGCGTGGGAGATGTAGGATGAGTATGAGGAGGTTGTGGAATCTCCACCACTGGAGATAGGTTTGTCTAACCTGCTCTTAAATGTGTCGGAGTGATCGAGATGATGCTTGGTCCTGCCGTGAGTGCAGGGGACTGGATTTGGTGACCTCTCAAGGTTCCTTCTAGTTCCAGTATTCTGTGTTGCTTTTTGAAGTGGGAGCAGAATTATAAGGCGGCACATGGGGAGGGGGCACTTTCCTTTAATTTCTGCTCAGGGATAGAGAAAACCATGTCTCCATTCTCCGCTCCCTCAAAAAGACAAAGGATACACACACATGCCTGGCTAGGGGAGAAGCACTGAAAACACTCCTTCCTGCTGACCTGAGTGGCTGGACAGAGGAGACAGCTGCAGGGCAGCCTTCTGCTTTTTGGTGCGGCTGCATCCTGGGCTGCAAGAGGCAATGTCCAATTAAGATTACAAATATGTGTTGCTTTGGCTTTTGAAGTTTAGGTGTGGAAACAGTTGATTTAGCTGGATGGGGCTAAGAAAGCTTGACTCTGAGTTGAGAGAGCTTGCTACAGCTGGGTGGGCAAAGCTTTAAAGCAGTAGGATCTCTAAAACTCTTGTAGGGGTCTGGGTAGTACTGCTCAGCCACATGGTACTAACTTAGGGGTGGCCAATCATTTTTGATGGAGGGTCTACTCCAAGATTTTGATAAGTAGTCAAGGCTGCATTTTTCTATGGAAGCGGTACGGGCTATGGGGGGGGAGGTTGGGTGCAGAAGGGAGCTTGGGGTTGGGCACTGGGGTCCAGGAGAGGGTGTGGGGTTTGACAGGGAGTTCGGTGAAGTAGGGGATTGTGACCTGGGGCAGGGGATTGAGGTGAAAGGTGCAGGAGAAGATTCTGACCTGGGGGAGGAGTATAGGAGGGAGTGCAGAGTCTGGGAGGGAGTTGGGGTGCTGTGGGGAGGTGCGGGGAGTGTCAGAGGCAAGCAGCTCCCGGCCAGCAGCACACTCAGGCAGGTTTCCCTACCGGCCGGCAGCCCCTGGCTGGCTGTTCCATGTGTCTTTCTGCGCTGCGGAAGGGGAGAGTTTCATGTGCTGCCCCCAACCCCAGAAAAATCTCTCAGTTCCTATTGGCCAGTGGGAACTGAGAAATGTTGCTGGGGGTCGGGGCTGCATGCAAAGCCTCCTCCACCCCCTTGGCATTGCCAAGAGCACAGGGAGCTGCTAGCTACTTGGAGCGGCACTGCTCCGTGCCGCAAGGGTGGGCTGGCCAGATTAAAAGGCTTGGTTGGCTGCATATTGTCCACCCCTGTTCTAGCTCCTTTTCATTTCCATCTGACACCATGTTAAATTAAGCTTAAAATACATGCATTACTCTTCTGGTATTGTTCATGTGAGCACCAAGTTATTGGTATCGGATTGTCGTGAGTGTGTGGGGGCAGGCATGGAAATGGTCCTTGACTGAGAATGGGAGAGGGGTGTTTGAAACATTCTGTGAAGTTGTGGTCTAGGTTATAAAAAGGCTTGGGAGCCTGTGCTATTAGGAAAATCCACAGGCGCAAGAGAGACTGGGGAACCCTGTTCAGATACTGGCAGCAACATTGATGGATGACCATGTGTTTTGTCCCCACAGATGAAGTTAGTATGACTATGGCCCAGCCTGGGGCGGTAGTAGCAGCTATTGTGGGAGTCGTGGTTCTCCTCCTCTACTCCTCCATTCACAAAGTTGATGAGGGCCACCTGGCAGTGTATTACAGGTACGGTCCCTATGAGCGCATCCAGTGTTCTCACCAGTAAGTGGCATTCTGGGTTTAATTCTCATTGCCCTGCTCCATGTTCCCTGCCTGGGTCCCCTCCGAGTGTGGCAGGGGGGCCATTATTGCTGACTAAAGAGGTAAAAAATACGACACTAGGCTAATAATCATGAGAGAGTGTGTGGTTGTTTTTGGTGGTTTTTGTTTTGTTTTTTTTAAAGAAAAATCAACTTGCTTTCTGATCTGTCTGGATTTTGAAGTCCTCTGTCGCCCTCGTGTGCATTAGGCAATTACAGGTTAAGATCCAGCTTTAAATGCATACAGACAGGCGCTAGCTCCCCAGCTTCTTCCCTCACTACTCCATGTCTCACCCACATCCTTGTGTGCTTGTTTCACAAATCCCAGTCTTCCTACACCACTGAGTACCTAGTCTCCAACTCGCCCATCTCCCCTCACTACCCAGAGCCCTTCCTACATCCCCATGCACCTCACCTAACTCCTTTTTCTTTCCTGTACCCTGGGATGCCTGCTCAGCAGCTTCCCCCAGCAGCCTTTCCTGAACTCTCCACCCTTCCCTGGGGTCTGGTCCCTGCCCAGCACTCTGGCTCAATGCGCTTCCCTGCTGTACTGTGTGCCCAGTTGCCACCTTCCACTGCTGGCAGCTCCCAACTCTGCCAGACATGAGCAGTTAGGGGCAAAAACCTAACTGGCTTCAAGCCTGAGCTTACGTTTATAGAAGGGGCAGTACGAGGAGACCGCCAACAATGGCATGTAGCTGATCTGTGGTTGCTAGCAGCAAACATAGCCAATGGTGGCTGATGGGGAGGGCTCTGAGTTACTACAGAGAATTCTTTCCCAGGTGTCTGGCTGATGAGTCTCGCTGAGGATCTATTTGATCGTCATATTTGGAACTGGGAATGACATGAGGAAAAATTCTGATTGTCATGAGTCACGGATCACTTGCAGGTTTAAACTAGTGTAGCTGGTGTATTTTCTGTTACTTGAAGTCTTTAAATCATAGTCTTTAAACTTCAGGTAACTGAATCAGGCTAGGGATCTATTGTAGGAATGGGTGCGTGAGATTGTGGCCTGCCATGTGCTCGAGGTCAGGCTAGATGATTACGATGGTTATTCCTGACTTTAAAGAAGGACACATAGAGACCAGAGACAGTGAGGTCAGTTCACTAACTGCAGCTACTTCCTTTGTTTAATAAATCCGTTTTAAATGGAAGACGTCTTTTGACAAACTTTTCTTGTGTATCCTGCACATTTAAGGTTGTTTTATTTAATTGAAAATTTCAGATGTTGGTTTTGTGCATCTTAACTGATTTTCATCCAAATAGATCCTGTCCTTATTTTAGTAAATAAGAGATGCGCCTTTCATCCTTTTCTTAACTTATTCATTGTTAATTTTTTACTTTAAGCTATAGCATTACCTAAATAGCATATCTTCCTCCTCCTTCTTCTTAAAATGTGCAAATGGAAAACACTATTAAAATTAATAATTTAAACCAAAGTTTCCTGCTTGCTGATTTAAATCATTATATTGGTGATTTAAATTGCCTTGATTTAAATCAGTCTCCCTGGCTAGACTATCTAGGGACACCCTTTCCATGTTTCTGTAATATTGGTTCTAGCATCTCGTGGTAGCTGTGAGTTTATTGCTAGGCACGGAGTGGCCTCAACAGCTCCTGCATTACCAAATCCACCTTGTCACTTAGATTCCTTGTCTATGAATGGTGCCGTTCAGTGACCGTTTCTTAGCAAAGCCCTTTGGGTTAATATGCACTCCTCTGTGGGATATTAATGTGGAAGAAAGAGGAAGATACTAATGGTAGTAATTTGATGTGTGTGTAAAAGTGTTTTCCAGAGCTCTGTTTTAGACAGAAGATTACTAGTCTCTGATAGCTGCCTTGGTTTACATTTTAGCACAGGTACTACTGCAAATCTGTGCAGGGTTGTGCTGTTGAAAAAGCTAAGCAGGAATACCCATCTTGTCTAATTGTAAGCTGCATGTTTTGTACATTGCTGGCATGAAGCAGGCAAACTGAACACAGAAGGTACAGGGCAAATGTTATCTTGTACCAGTACTAAGGATGTAAAATCCCATTGAATTGTTTAACTGGTTAAATGATTGAAAGGGGCACAGGCAGGGGAGGGGCTGCACCAGACAGGCTGGAGCACTCCCTGTCTGTGGTGGATCTCCCACAGGGCTGGAGCAGTCCCCTGCCCACAGTGGGTGGGAAGCTGTTCTCACCCTCACCAGTTAACTCCGTTAAGGGTGAAGCTTACTGATCAACTGGTTAAACATTCACATCCCTAACCGGTACCCCATAAAAGCTGATGAAATCAATAATTATTGGGAAAGTTTTGTTTAGTCTGCATTAAATAGCTTCCTCTTTAGCCCAATGACCTGTTAGATCACAAGTGTATTTTCTTTACCCTATGTTCCAGTAATGCTGTGTGTATTAATGCAGCCCTGTCAGATTTGATTTGTTCAGGCAAGTGACTTGGTTTTGGTGGGTGAGTAAAATAATCATTCCCCCCCGCTCGTTGTCAGTCATGGTAACGAGCAGGGTAGTAGAGCTTAGCTGATCTGTTGTGAATTATTGATCTATAGAAGCTTGTGGCCACGTCAGTCCAGTACTTTGAACGAGGTCTGGAACAGTCAGTACTGCTTCAGCATCTTCCATTTGTCTTTTCACAGGGGTGGTGCGTTATTACCCAGCCCAACTGGACCAGGCTATCACATCATGCTTCCGTTCATTACCACCTTCAAGTCTGTGCAGGTTAGTAGCTTCTCACAGCTGAGCTGGAGTAGGGTGGGGTCATATGGGCCTGTCTGTAAAATGAAGGCCATATTGGCCAGCCCTCAGGAGCATCAGAGCACAGTACTTTGGCATATTGTCAGGCTGTAGCCACCCCCCTTTCTCTGATTCTGGCGTAGGGACTATGTTTGGTGTATCATGTTCTGCTGCGCTTTGCTCTCCTCTGAATTGTTACCACCACCACGAATCTGGAAGGACTGAATGAGTTACTCTACCTTACTGTGGCTAGAGGTGCTGGTGACTTTCTGAGGACGTAGTGTAGAACAATGTTCTCTTTACTTTTTTTCCAGTTATGTGCAGAATAAATCTTATGCACCAAGGCATGTGCAGATGTGCACCACCAATAGAAGCACATGTTGCTGGCTATAGGAGACTGTGCGCGCTCTGCTAATCAGCTGGGTGGCAACTGAATCTCTCCTGGGTGGCCACCCAAATGCTTACAGGGAACACTGGTGTAGAAACCCCCTACATTGCAAATAAAGGTGGGACCTGTGCTGTTTCCAATGGGAGCGCTCCACTGGCACAAACAAAAAGCTACTTGCTGACCCCGAGGCTCCTGCCTTGGGATGCTTCCCTTGCTGACCCAAGTGCCTTCCCATTGCTTGGGTCTGCAGACGTTCACTGCTATTCACCGGGCAGGGAGCTGCAATCCTTTTGGGTGCTGAGGGAAGGAGAGTCGGAGGAAAGAGAATGGCATTGCCTGCACCATCCTTTTTTTCCAAAACCATCACACCGAACTTCTCTAGCACACATTCCTTCTGCAACCCGGCTTATAGCAATCACAGCCCCCAGCAGCCTAAAGAGCAGTGCTCCTCTCTCTTTACCCCCTCACCCCGTCCTTTCCCCTAGTAACCATTACAGAGCATGCGTGCTGAACTTCCAGCAAGAGTATGGTCTGAACTGGTCCAGAAAGCGCCACGGGGACCTCTTTAGGGCTTGGCTGGTGACTGGTTAGTGCCTGGTGTCCCTGAGCTCTGATTACATGTCTCTTGTTTCAGACAACACTGCAAACAGATGAAGTAAAAAACGTGCCTTGTGGGACAAGGTATGTCTCTCCTCTGTGTTCCTCCTGTGGCAAGCCAATTTGATCAGTTTAATTCTCAGCTTGTGGCTACTTCGCTTGGAGGCACACGAGCCTGGGATCTGAGAATTATGGACAGAAGTCTTTGAGTAGCTTTTCAGGGGGGTGGGATCTGACATGCCCATTCAGAGTGTTTATCTAGTAGTAGAAATAGTCCCGGTTGTCTTCCATTCCCACTCCCTGCTGGTGCCAGAACTGACTTTCTGCGGCTGTCTGTGCACATGTGCCACTTTATCCAGGGTGTATTTATGTCCGTCTCGTTTTACTTTTCTCCTGTTATCTGATATTCCGTTACTCCTCCTTGCCCTTAATCAACCTCTTAGTGCTTCTAGGTTGGAATTTGCACTCTAATGATAGAAGCTCCTCAGTTGATTTCCATGATATGCCAGGGAAATGAGAACCGCACCCTCTTGTGATTGGGCTTTCACGTTTGGAGTGTGGTCACATCACCTGAAATGAACCCTGACAAAGCCAGGATCTGGTGAAATGCAGAATATTTGTCAGTCTGGATCACCAGAAACTTTCTCTGAAATAAGAGCAGGTGAATGTTGCTCAAGTAAAGTTTAGCCACCCAAGAGGTTGATTTTGCAGTATTAACAATGCATTAATATGTGCCTAAATAAAGCACTTTGGGATACTTTGCGAAGATAAGCACTGCACACACCACATTGTTACTACTGCTTTCAAATGATGCATAGTCAGGACTTGTATATTTAAATGCTATTGAATATTCCATAATTGAAAGTTTCTTCTGAAACACTGACCTAGCTATATTGCACATCCTGTATATTTTATGCCGGGGTGGGGAGAAAACAGTTGGGGGCTGCATACAGGTGAGACGTATCTAACTCCCCCTCTTCCCCCCAAATTCCCCCCCCAATCACTGACATAGACACTCCTCACATGCCTCTCGCACACCAGAGCCTAGCGGTGCCCAGCCTAGTAGATTTTGTGTGCTCCAGCCCTGTGGTGGGACAGCAGGGTGACTGGAACTCTGGCACAGGCTCCCCAGTGCTTGGGGGGGGATCCTGAGCCTCGGGAGGGGGGTGCATCTGGCCCCTGGGCCTGAGGTTCCCCACCCCTGTTACGTGGCATAAGTCATTATAATATTCTTTGGGTTACTTAATGAGATCCTGCCACAAAATAAAACACCACTTTCCTGAATTACAGACCCATCCTCCTAACCTGAAAAGGTTTTGAAAAAACTGTTGAGCAATCAATTTGTAAGTACCAAGAGAATAAATAACAAGCCGTTAAGAAGTTGCCAGTATGGCTTTATCAAGAAGGTAACTGGCTCGGTGGACGTGGGAAAGTCAGTGGATGTTATATACCTTGACTTTAGCAAGGCTTTTGATACGGTTTCCCACAATATTCTTGCCAGCAAGTTAAGGGATTGTGGATTGGATAAATGGATGGTAAGATGGATAGAAAGATGGCTAGAAGGCCGGGCCCAGCAGGTAGTGATCAACGGCTCGATGTCAGGATGGCGGTCGGTTTCTAGCGGAGTGCTCCAAGATTCAGTTCTAGGACCAGTTTTGTTCAATATCTTTATTAATGATCTGGATGAGGGGATGGATTGCACCCTCAGCAAGTTTGCGGATGACACTAAGCTGGGGGGGAGAGGTAGATACACTTAAGGGTAGAGATAGGGTACAGAATGACTTAGACAAATTGGAGGATTGGGCCATAAGAAATATGATGAGGTTCAACAAGGACAAGTGTAGAGTCCTGCACTTGGGACGGAAGAATCCCAAGCATTGTTACAAGCTGGTGACCAACCAGTTAAGTAGTAGTTCTGCAGAAAAGGACCTGGGGGTTACAGTGGATGAGAAGCTAGATATGAGTCAACAGTGTGCCCTTGTAGCCAAGAAGGCTAATGGCGTATTAGGTTGCATTAAGAGGAGCATTGCCAGCAGATCCAGAGATGTCATCATTCCCCTTTATTCGGCTTTGGTGAGGCCGCATCTGGAATACTGTGTCCAGTTCTGGGCCCCCCACTAAAAAAAGGATGTGGACGCATTGGAGAGGGTCCAGCGGAGGGCAACCAAAATGATGAGGGGGCTGGAGCATATGACTTATGAGGAGAGGCTGAGGGACTTGGGTCTGTTTAGTCTGCAGAAGCGAAGAGTGAGGGGGGATTTGATAGCAGCCTTCAACTTCCTGAAGGGAGGTTCCAAAGAGGATGGAGAGAGGCTGTTCTCAGTAGTGGCAGATGGCAGAACAAGGAGCAATGGTCTCAAGTTGTGGTGGGAGAGGTCCAGGTTGGATATTAGGAAAAACTATTTCACTAGGAGGGTGGTGAAGCACTGGAATGGGTTCCCTAGGGAAGTAGTGGAGTCTCCATCCCTAGAGGTGTTTAAGTCTCGGCTTGACAAAGCCCTGGCCGGGTTGATTTAGTTGGAATTGGTCCTGCCTAGAGCAGGGGGCTGGACTTGATGACCTCCTGAGGTCTCTTCCAGTTCTATGATTCTAAGAACAAAATCATGCCCAACCAGCTTAATTGACTTCTTTGACAGGGTTACTGGCCTAGTGCGGGGCAGGGAAGCAGTCAATGCAATGTATCTTCATTATATTAAGGCTTTTGGTTGTTTCATATGACATTCTCATGAGTAAATGAAATTACTGTAAGGTGCAAAACTGATTGAACGACTGTACTCAGAGTCGTTATTATTGATTGCTGTCTAATTGGGAGGCTGTGTCTAGTAGGGCCTCACAGGGATCAGTCCTGGATGCAGTAGTAGGCAGTTTTCTCACGAACTACTTGACGTGGAGAATATGCTTATAAAATCCACAGATGACACCAAGCTGGGGAAGAGGGCTTGCAAGCACTTTGGATGAAAGATTTAGAATTCGAGATAATCTTGACAAATTGGGGCAATTGATCTAAATTCAACAAAGTGAAATCCAGTAAAGAGAAGTGCAAAGTGCTTCACTGAAGAAGGCCACATTGAATGTGCAGTTGCAAAATGGGAAATAACTAGGCAAGTTGTAATACTGCTGAAAGTGATCTGGGGACTAAGGTGGATCACAAATTGTCAGCAATGTGATGCACTTGTGGGGGGAAAAAAAGCTGATACCATTGCATTAACATGAGTGTTGCATGTAAGATATGGAAAGCAATTATCTCAATCTACTTGGCATTGGTGAGGCCTTAACTGGAGTACCGGGTCCATTTCTGGCTTCCAAGCTTCAGGAAAAATGTGGACAAATTGGAAAGTCCAGGGAAGGGTGACAAAAATGATAAAATTTCATAATCCTGACCTGTAAGGAAAGGTTAAAAAAGGGCATATTTCATCTTAAGAAAAAATGACTGGCAGATTGGGGGTAACCCTATAACTGTCTTCAAATTTGTTAAGCTACCTGGTGAGGCCTGTCGTTAACCAGGCAAACTCATTTTGTGTAGATTACATTTATAGGAAAGTTCAAGAAATTAAATAAATGTGATAGAATTTTGTATTAATGTGTTTGCAAAATGGAAGTAAAAGAACAATTTTTTTAAATTGTAGGATTTCAACTTGAAACATTATTCATTTTATTGAATAATTACCATACATAGTAAAAATGAATCAGAAACTCATACAGCTTCCATTTCTCTTTCTGTAATTAATTTGAATTATTTTGTGATTTATAACAGGAAAAATTTTCTTTGCACTAAAATGACAGTTGAATAGGTGACTCGATTTTAATTTTTATCAAATATTTTTTTATGAACTCTAATCTGATGAAAAATAATTTAACCTTTCATCCAGCATATTTTGGTGTAAAAAGTAGTGTATTTAGCTAATTTAAATGGCAGGATTGTTTATGCAAAATTTGGTATCTATAGATAATAGTGAAGTATGACTTTACTTTGTACAAACAAATCCACACGCACACACACACTAACTCCAAAATATATGATCGATATGTTAAGGGATGTTGTCATAAAGAGGACTGTGTGTTTCCATGTCTAGGGATGGTAGTAGGGCAAGAAGTAATGTGCTTAATATTTAGCAAAGGAGATTTAGATTAAATATATAGGGGGGAAATTCTAAGTAAGGGTAGTTGAAGTCTGGAATAGGCTTCCAAGTAAGGTTTTGACCTCCCTCCTCCATCTCTTGGAATTAATATTTGTTTATTCACACTGTTACCATGGTGCTAATTTAACCATATATTCTCATATTATTTTCAAAGGATTTATATAGTTGATCTAAACAATCCTTAAAAAGCCCAAATAATCAAGTTACTGCATCCAACTATAACAAAATATTTATAAACATTTGATCAAGATACTTACAAACAGGCTAACCCCAGGCATGCTTATACCTGTTTTGGTTGACTCCAACATGGACAGGCAAGATTAGCAATGAACTCTGTAAGAGTCTATATCCCTCAACAAATAAATGTCATTCCCAGTTACTAACTTTAGCTAAAAGATGAGACAGTTCACTCTTATTTCCAGTCTTAATCCAGATAAGATTGACCAACACTAACTTAATCCAGATTAGACTGATCAACAGTTTGTCCGTTGCTTCTTGGTTCACATCAGCGTGGATGGATTTAAATCAAACTGATTTAAATCATTTCTGCCCCATCCCCCATGTTCAGTGTTTGTGCCACTTGTATTTCTACCCTTCCTGATTCTCAAAAGGGCACATATCAATCTGCCCTCCTTTGATTAAATTTTACAGGAAACACAAAACCTGTGTAATGCCCCTTATGCCTAGCATGCACGTATGGAAAATTCATGTTACCGTTTCCTAAATAGTGATTATCGCTGATTGCTGTTCATTACACAGACACGGTAGTTTCATTTGTCCTCCGGGCCCTTGTGGAGTTGTACATGATACAGCAGCATTGTTTGTTTTGCACCAGAGCAGAGTTAAGCTTCTGGCTGTTACTTCAATAACAAAGGCTTCCTCATATCCCCAAACTCAGATTGTTGTTTGTGTTTTGTTAAGTTGTTTTCTCTGTGCTCCAAGGAGGTAGGTTTCTTACGCATGATTACATCAGCTTCTCCATACAGTGCCTACAAGCTGAAAAGTCAAACACAATTGCTGATTCTCCCTTAGTGGGAACCTTTGAACAACTTTTCACTGAGTAGCATCTAGTCATTGATCTTTGGGGGGGGGGAGAGGAGAGGAGGGGGAGGGAGAGAAGTGTGTTGTTTTTTAAGATCCTGCTTCTCTTACTACCAGATACAAAAAGCCAGCACTGCAGTTTATTATATAGTAGCCATCTGCCCCTCTCTTAGTGTTGGGAATGTTGGGGGGCAGATTTCTGGAGCTGACTGTCCCATCACCCTGTCCCCTACTTGCCGAACTACATGTTGGACTGGTTTGTTGAAGTATGCCCTCATTTTATCATGAACCTGTTGCTGTGCTTAAATAAATCCATCTGTCCCCCCTCCATCCCCGGTAGATTGCTTTTTGCACAAATAGGGCAATTTTTAACATGGATTTTTACTTTACAATGGGGCCACCAGTCATTAAGTGACATCAGCATTTTGGTGGGTCATTGATGGCACATCATGCACCAGTCTTAATACTTCCTTTGAGAAGGGGCTGTGCTGGAACTTTACCTGATGAGTGATTTACCATGTAACTCCCCAAGCATGACTTGCAGACACCTCTGGATCAATTTCTTACTGGATCAATGGCTTTTGTTTGTGCTCGCATGGTAACGGCAAGAACTAGATAATTGGGGGTGGGACCACACTGAAGTCTGGCTGTTGGTAGCTTCATTCACTCTGTTTAACTTGCTCACTTCCCCATGTCAGGTATGAGCTCTTCACCTATCCTTGTGGGGTCACATCTGGAATACTGCGTCCAGTTTTGGGGGCCCCACTCCAGAAACAATGTGGACAAATTGGAGAGTCCAGCAGAGGGCAATGAAAAAGATTTAGGGGACTGGGGCACATGACTTATGAGGACAGGCTGAGGAAACTTCTCTTCTGCAGACTAAATAAGACCAGAGTGAGGAGGGATCTGATAGCAGCCTTCAGCTACCTGAAGGGGGGGTTTCCAAAGAGGAAGGAGCCAGGCTGTTCTCAGTGGTGGCAGATGACCGAAGAAGGCGCAATGGTGTCAAGTTGCTGTGTGGAAGATCTAGGTTGGATATTAGGAGGGTGTGGAATCTCCATCATTGGAGATATTTAAGAACAGGTGGGACAAACATCTGTCAGGGGTGATCTAGATGGTGCTTGGTACTACCATGAGGGCAGGGGACTAGATTTGATGAACTCTCAAGATCCCTTCCAGTTGTAGTATTCGATGATTAGGAAAAACCGTTTCACTAAGAACGGTGATACACTGGAATGGGTTACGTAGGGAGGTGGTAGAATTTCACCTGTTGAGATGTGTAAGGCATGGCTTGACTTGACAAATTCCTGGTTGGGATGACTTAGTTGGGTTTGGTCCTGCTTTGAGCAGGGGGTTGGAGTAGATGACGATCTGAGGTCTCTGCCTATCTAACAGCTGCTTTTGCATATTAGGATACTGAAGGAATGGGATGGAGAATAATGCAAAGAATGTTATAATGCCACTATAAAAATCAGTAGTGTAGCCTCTTCTAGATACGGAGAGCAACATGGGTCCCCTCATCTTAAAGATATGATAGAATACAGCCTCTCTCCGAGTTACGAACGAGTTATGGACCAAACACTTGGCCGTAACTCAAGCTGTTTGTAACTCGGACCCCATTGAGTTACACGCGACTGCGCTGTTCATAAGCACAGGTCGCGTTTGTAACTTGGGGACTGCTTTTACGACTGCTCCATGGGAGCTTTGGTTGTAAGTGTGAACAGTCGTAACTTGACCGTTCGCAACTCGGGGAGCGGCTGTAGTGGGAGCTTAGTGAAGGCCAGTGAGGATGCTTAGTGTCCTGGCACATCTCTCCTTTGAAAAGATTAGGATTGTTACTTTGGAAGGCAGATGAATACTAAGGGATGTGATAAAAATGCATAAAGTAATGAATGGTCAAGAGAAAGTAGAGTGGGAACTTCTATTCTCCCTGCCTCCTAACACAAGACTAAAGGAACGTTCAGTGAAACACAAGGGGGGGGGGCGATATTTTTTCCACACAGTGCGTAATTAGACAGTAGAACACGCCGCCACAGGACACTGTTCAGGCTAAGAAATTAAGTTTCAAAATGGGATTGAATGTGTATGATTATCTGGACTGCTATATCTCCAGTCTTCTGCATTTAAACTGCTGTCTTAATGATGAGGGATGAGGAGATCTTGATGGGGGAGGATTATGCCAAATCTGCCTAACTTGGGGTCTTGCCCCTTCCTCTGAAGCAACTAATGCTGAGCACTATTATAACAAAGGAACTGGGCTAGATGGACCCACAGGTATGAGTCCATCAGGCAATTCCTGTATTCTTAAAATTGGTTGGAATTATAAGCAGCTGAAAGCAGGTTTATAATGTAAGATGTTGCACATCCTTATCTTCCAGTGCCACAGTGCACTCAGCCATGTTTGGGTAAAACTGAAAACCTCTGATTATTATAAAGCCTTATATTTCATGGTCTACATATGCAGAATATCTGAGGGGTAGCCATGTTAGTCGGTAACTGTAAAAACAATGCACAGTACTGTGGCACCTTAGAGACCAACAAATATGTTACGTCATGAGCTTTCATTTTTAAAACCCACTGCATCACATAAGTTGGAGTGGAAATTACAGAATTCGGGGTGTGTATATAACAGCAAAAGAAGTTACCTGTCAATTGCAGCTTCATTAACACTTTGAAGTTGTGGAAGTAGTCTTTTTGTGGTGGACATGGTATCTATTGCACTCTGTTCAGCCTTGCATCTTGTTGCAAGTGGCCTTATATATGGGTCTGTTTGGAGTCACTACATGTGCGCAAACTTGTGCTGACAGAATTCTGTGTTCTTTTCAGCACGTAGTCTGTCCCAGTCCGTGTCCCATTCTTTTAGATCGATCTGTATCTTTTTTCCCCTAATGCTAATAGTTGCTTGGTCATTCCAAGGTCATCTTCCTTTTCTTATTCACATTTCAGTCTAAACACAGGGAGGCATCAGAAAGAAAAATGAATGGGTCATTTTGGACTTAACTTTTTTGATTCACGCAGGAGTGAAGTGCCAAATACTAACCTGTGATTTATTTCCAACTGCAGTATTTCAAGATAGTGTGAAGAAACAAGGTGTTGTGGGTAAAAAGTCAACCCTATAGATTTCTAGCAAACTCCGTTAAGGATTGTTGGACTCTGAATTGGGATTGCAGTGAATATTTGTCAGTGTAACTCACAAGCTTTTTTTTTTTTTATTATTATAGTGGAGGGGTTATGATCTACATTGACCGAATAGAAGTTGTGAACAAGTTAGCACCATATGCAGGTATTCTTTCTTTCCTATTTCATCAAGAAGTATTGCGCCTCACCCTGTGTGTTCATTTGGGAAAGGGAAGAGGTGAAAGTCCTGTTACTTGGGTATCTACAACTGTACTGGGCAAAGCACATGTAAATAGATCACAGTGGACACATGCAGCCTCCCTTTTGTTTTATCTAGTTTAATCTGAGAGTCACTAAAGCCTTTCCTTCAAGTAGCCTGGTACCCAGCAAAGGCCAGGTAAGTGTAAGAGTGAGGAAGAATGGCCTTGTGTTTATGGCCCCAAACTTCAAACCCAGGAGAGCTGAGTTCTCTTCTGGCACTAACACAGGCTTTCTGTGTGACTGTTCGCTAAGTCCCCCCTTCTCTGTGGCCTCTATAGGCCACCTATTACATGGGTAACATGAGGCTGCCTAATCTTGCAGGGTGTCTGGGAGACGCCATGTTTAATGTTTAGAAGACAGTAGAGGGTGCCAGAGGAATGCAGAAAGCTTCATGGAGTAGAGCGTTGTACTGGTCTTGCCTTGACACATGGGAGTCTTGTAGGAGATGGGAGTCGTGTCTGCACAGTGATGTTTGCATTTATTTGCTGTGTGGACTCTTTACTGTAACAGACTTGATAAGCAAACAGACCAAATGGTGCCTGCTTTTGAGAGTGCAGAGCTAGTGAAGCTACTGTGGATGCACACAGCTGACGGGACTTTCCTTTCTTTGGGAGCCACATCCTGTTTGTAAACCGGTTACTCTTACCTTGGGCCTCGCTCTCAAGCAGACAGCTATTGCAGCCTTTGTCCCTCAGGACTGTATTGAACCTGAGCATGGCAGGAACTGCCTACCTGATTTTCCAGGTAGCAGGACCAAAATGAGCCTGCTGGCATCAAGTTACTCCAGTCAGTCAGAATGAGGGCAAATGTAGACAAGCCGAATCTGAATATTTTTCCACTACACTAGAGCAGTCATTCTACAGTGGCCAGCGCATCGGTGGGCAGTACCACTTCCATTCACTCTGTCCTGGTGTGGTCCCTCACCAGCGAATGATTCTACAACTATAGATCCACATTCCCACAGGCTGGAATTTTCCAGGCATGGTTTGTCCAAAGGTAAATGAGTAGGAGCAAATAAACTGTAAAGAGATTGCCTGCCTCATGATCTTCAAATCAGTTTGACTTTTGAAGTGGCAGGCTTGGTTTGCAAAGAGCCCCCGTTCTGAATAACTGAGTTGGCTAAGTTTGGACCTAAAAAAAACTGCAGGACCAAGCACATGCAACTAGCTCAGCTGCTCAAAAGCTGGTAAAGTGGAGGCGCTTGTGAAGGCAGCAGGCTTGCGTAAGGCCTCTGTTGCTCCACAAAGTCACCTAATGTGACACAGGAAACTGAAATCTCTGCTGTTGCCATATGTGGAACCTGTGCTCCCAAGAGGGAGAACCTCTGACTTTTCTTCCTTCCAAACATGGCAATGTACTGCCGGAGACTAGCGTTACTGCAGCTGTGAGTAAGGAATCCCCGCTCAGGTATCCACAGCATCTTACTAGGCCTGTTCCTGTTACATGGCTCATGGCAGACTTCCCTCTGTTTGCTGTTGCAGACCATCAAGCAGAGCTGTTCAATATTTTTATTTGTGCATAAGTATCCTACTCTTCTAGGTTTGGTTTGCACAATCTAGAACTGAGGGTCTCTAACCTTATGAGAGACCATTAGAATGGCCGTGGGGACGGAAAAACATTGCTCTGTTGCTGTGTTGTCCTGAGTAATTCTTTCTCTCTGCTCAGTGTACGATATTGTGAGGAACTACACTGCTGACTATGATAGGGCCCTGATCTTCAATAAGATTCACCATGAGCTGAATCAGTTCTGCAGTGCCCACACCCTCCAGGAGGTGTACATCGAGCTGTTTGGTAAGTATGTGGGGACCGGGGAGTTTACAACGTAACCACGCGCTTAGCTCCTTGCTGCCCTTCCCCAAAGAGTGCAGCTGAATTCAGGAAGCGGTGGAGGGAGCAGTACCGCGCTGTGTGTGGGTCCTGATCTCCTCAGCGCCTTGCATATTTAAGGCCAGAGCCTTAGCTCTAAACGGGTGAGGGAGAGCAGGGTTTCCACTGAGCTAGAGAAGGCATGGGGCATTTCTCACCCTTTAGAACTCTGCCGAATGCCCCGAACAGCAGCGGTTGAGAGGGACATTAAACTAAACACAGAGGTTATCTCCGAAAAGCAAACCCATAGAGCTCCCAGTGCAACAGCTGTTGGTCTCTGTGGAGCAGCAGTCCAAGTACCGAGCTGGTAATAGTATGCCCATGACCCCTAGGGCGCATGTAGCGCTGGGGAATCAGGAGTCGGACAGCATGTTGTGGAGGTTTCCTTACCCTTATTTAGTACTAGATGGGCTTCCCTGCCCTAAGGCGAGCAATGTATTGACACTAATCCTACGTGTATGTTAGCCAGGGGCAATGCTGAGTGTTACAGCGGGCTACAGTGTTGCTGAATGTTTCATGTCCCTTGAATACAGATCAGATTGATGAGAACTTGAAGCTGGCGCTGCAAAAAGATCTGAATGTCATGGCTCCAGGTCTCACCATCCAGGTAGGCTCCTTCCCCAAGGAAAACATCGGTATTTCAGCTCGCTAAAGCTCAGAGTTGAGATGGAATAGAAATGGTTTCCTGCCTTCATATTCCACATGGCTTTCGAGTGCCAAGGATTTGTCCTCTCTCTGTGAGGAAACTTTCTGCTTGTTCCCCAGACCAACTGCCATTTCTGTACATCCTGCCGTGTGATGACGTGGGTTGCCTTAAAAGTGTGCAGCTGTATCTAGCAGAGCAGTGTTGTAATTCTACAATCGGCTTCTGCGTTCTCTCCGCAGATCTGCAAGGCTCTGGCCATTCTAATCACTTCAGCTTTTCCCAAAACCCACTTAGACATCCTCCTCCCCATCTTTTTTTTCATGGAAAACTTGTCATTATAGTTAGAAAAATGAACTGATGTGGAAGAGAAGTGACCCCTTTCTGCACATATTTGTGACATCTGCCAACATATTAGTGACAAAAATGAGTTTTTACTGTTTCTGGCATCCCTGCAGAGCCAGTCCATCTCTAAATATGCTTATCATCAGCACGCTTGATCAAAGTAACTTAAACAAGAGAAAACTGGGCTTGTTCTTCTCCAGGGTCTGTCATTTGTACAGAGGGAGGTTGTTTCCAAAAGACTTTTTCTGCTTGCAGTTGACATTAGAAATCTGGTTTCATCTGGGCTGGGAGGCTGTCATGGCTGAAGAACTTGTGAGCAGTCATTTGAACAGGAACTAAACATGCAAAAGTTGCGCTGAAGAGGGGTCGGACTCAGGCTTTGTCTATACTGCACAGCTCTGAGCCACACAGGTGTGGGGCTGTGTGAGCGCTGCTGTTGTTGGCATTTTTTCCAACAAACTTGCACCTCCCACCTGCGAGCTGTGTGTTTGTGGGCAGGAGAGCACTCCTGAGGACAAAGTGCTGTTACTGTGGCAAAGTGGGGGGAGAATGGGCGGGGAGAGGGGGGTGGTAAGCATCACGACACAAGCTTTGTCACTCGGTTGCCAGCATCGCCAACGACTCTACTTTGCTTGTTTTTGTTGCCAAATTTAATTTGCCCAATTAATATTCTGAGTGGAGGGAGCCTTTTTTTTGAGTTCATAATAAACATCCCTACGCCTTGACAGCTTGACTTTGCTGCTGTATGCTCCCTGTGTGCAATGACAGGTTGGGGTAAGCATTGCATCACAATCAACTCTGGAAGAGCCCTGAGGCCTTGCTTTTCCAAATCACCCTAAGCCATCCAGATTTAAAAGGCCTGATAGGTTAAGGTATAAAGAAGCAGGAAAAACCCTCTTAATTTTTTTTTTTAAAGCAAATCCCTTCAGACCCTCGGTAGCCACCATAAAGAGCACAAGCACAATTTCACAGCTTATTTGCAGCTTATTTCCGTTCACTGAATTTAAATTGCAGAGGCAAATCCTGTTCTCAAGCATGTGCCATCCTACTGAATACAACCGAGGGCAGCTCTTGGTGTGCCAGTCTTTGTTACCTGTTAGGAGTTGGAAGGCAGCCAGCTTGACAAAGCCCAAACTGAGTTGTGGGACCAGCAGTTGGAGAACAGGTTGTTTAAGTTGTGAACTAAACACACATCATGTCAAGTCCTGCCTGGCGTTTTCAGCCTCTCCTCAGAATAGCATTGCATTTTCTAGCTTCTGGGACAATGTTTCTTACTGTGCTGCTTGCCTGGCATACTCTGTATCTGTGTCACTGAAGCCATGTGCTCACTTGGCAAAGGTGGCATCAGGATCTTCAGTAGAGCCCTTTACCTATGACGGCTTGAAGCTTTCTAGCCTGAAATTCTGTAAGCCCAGCATTGAGTTACTTTGGAGCTTTCAGGAAGTTTTGCTTTGTCAGTATGTTTTGAGCTCGTGAAGGTAAAAATATTTCCCCACTGTAAAAATGGATTTGGGAACACACAGCTCGAGGATGTAGTTCTCTCAGCTGCCTGCAAATACAAGTTCCCCGTATTGAGGAGTTGGGGAGGGGGTGTGTATAGCAGAACCTCTTGTGCCTGCTCAGACCTATGACCCCCAACATCAGAGCTATGCATCACACAGCAACTGTTTGATGTAGACTTTAAGCACAAAATCAGTTTGTTTAAACTTCAGGTCAGACTGTTTTTGGTGCAGAAACTGTTACACCCTGGACCTTCTGAATGGCCAACGGGCTGTAGGAGTTGGCGTTTTCTATGAGGAATAAACTAGGAAAGCTTTTCTGTCTTGTGCATTGTGTGTGCTGCAGGCCTGGTGGCAAATCCACAGCACCACGGTAGGAGTCTTCTCTTCGGAGCCCTTTGTCCAGTGTGTAACACGGGGGACACTGACCCCTTTCCTCTTAAACCCAGGAAACTAAAACACTCACTGACTGGTCAGGATAAAAGTGACTGACGGTCTCATTCACTGAGCACTAGATGGTCAGAAGCGTGCCAGCATCCGTAGTGCTGTCCATTGTCTCCGTGCTGCTGGCATAAGAACTAGAGCTTTCTCCACTAGGCGGCACTGCCTGGATCTGGGGATCTCACCAAATGAGTTGCATTTCTTGCCGATGGAATTGTAGAGAGGCTGCTTTTAAATGTCCCTTGGCTTCTTTTCCAGGCGGTACGTGTTACGAAGCCCAAAATCCCAGAAGCCATCCGAAGAAACTTTGAACTAATGTGAGTAGCTGTGCGGCAGATCCCATTGTTTAGTGGGTCCGTGCTCCTCACAGCAACTAGGGTGTGTCGCCGTCCCAGGAGGAGCAGTGGGCCCCTCACACCCATTGCAGTGGCTCTCCGCTCCTTATTCCTCCCTGTGTCTTGGCGGGGGAATTCCATGGCAAGAGGAAGATTCTCTCCTCGGGTCAGTCCCATCTGCTTCTGTTGCTAGAACTTGACTCCCAGAGACCCTCGAGGAAGGCTCCCCTTCCCTGCCCTTGGGTAATGCATAGAGCTGAGCTCAGCAAAGCCCTAATGGCATCATAGCTACTGAATTACCGGGCTCTTTAAGGCCACTGCAGCAGCTAGGGGAGCTCTGTATCTGCTGAGCATGCTCTGTGCGTGTCCCCTCCCTGGCAGTAGGAAAGGCCACAGGCTCTGATGTAAATGCAGATTGCCAAGGACTCAGGTGCAGCAAAGTGGAGCTCTTCTGTCCCACTTCTGTCGGTTTTTTGAGGAGATTCCCCCTCCCCGATTTCATGTAGACGTGACATTTGAACTCCCTCCCTCCCCCTTTCCTGGTTTGTGCATCATCTTCCAAACCATTAGCTGCTACTGCAGTACCAGAGGGGAGTCCTGGAGATGGCTCCCACACACATGAAGGGAGGAGGCAGCCTACAGCCTTCTTGAGGGGCTGGTGATGCAGAGCTCACTGACTGATTGTTGCAGACCCATAGAACAGTACCGCAGTGCTATCCCCTCCAGCGTAGGGATGGACACAGAGCTGCGTGGAATCTGGCAGAGCCAGGAACCAAATCCAAGGCTCCTGAGTCTTGAACAAGTTCCTCAATCGCTAAGGCAGTTGGTGGGTGTCATCATTGAAAAGGTTGGGAACCCCTTTTTCCGCCACCAGACCACCCTTCCACTTCAGCAGCCTTTGGCACTGGGCTCCTCAGACGAGGACAAGACACTCGTGATGAGGGCAGTCCTTGGCTCTGAACCAGTGTGTGAGATGAGAGCTTGCAAGAAGAGGGTAACCCGGATTAGTCCGATCGGGTTTCCTGTGTCGCTCCCAGTTGAGTCAGAGGGCTGCATGGAGGTCCCTCCGACAGCGGCAGTGGCTGTCTGTGCACGTGGACGCTGCTTAGCTCACTGATAGACACCTTTCTGTGCACCTGCAAGACATGACATGGGGCAGGAATTCAGAGCATGGTGAAGTCCCCGAATTAAACACCATTCTGTTTGCTGCTGGGAGACCTTGGCCCAACCATTCTGTTGCCCTTCGCAACCCTCTAGCATTTTGAATTTCTCTCCCCTTTCCCATGTCTAGTGGTGTGAGCAGGAGTGTACTCGGAGGCTGGGACCAACGCTAATTGTATCTTCCCAAGCTAGCAGAGGGCACGAGACTGAAGCAGTAACATTGTAGGGCCTCGCCCTGGGTAGCATGCTGTCTTCTGGGTGGTACTCTTCCACTTTGGCATCTAAATGTGAGGCTGATCTGCCCAGGGTCTTGGCTGGAACAAAGAGACCCTCTGCTGAAAGGTGTTGACTCTGTCAGGACATGGTTTAGTCTTGGGGTCGTTAGAGAGCGCTGGCTACTTCGGCTTTGCTGGTGTTAGTAAGGGTGGCACAGCTGCAAGCGTGTTTTGCAGAGCAGCTGGCCCGTCCAGCCCGGAGACTCGACGGTAGTGTGCTCTGCCTTGCAGCTGTCCTGGAAAAGCAGTGGCAGAGCGCAGTAGCTTGTCATGTGAGTGAGACACACATTTGTGTAAGCTCAGTGCCCTGCCCCAGGTATTGGCTGCCTGTTTCTAGGTGCTGGTCCCGAGCTTGGATCTGTAAAGACGGCAGAGCTGTAGTGCACAGTTGCTTGCAATTCCCACCTGAGGCAAGCTAATTACAAGCCTTCCTTGCTATTTGATGCAAGGTGGGCAGCAGGATACTGTCAGACTCTCCTGATTCCCTAGAAGGTTACAGGTGCAGTGGGCAGGTGTTTCTGTTCTCTGCGCCTTCCAGGGATGCTGAGGCTCCCATGTGCAGAGGATCATTCAAGGTGGTCTTTAAATCAGTAACTCTTCCTCCCTTGCTAAGCTTGTACTGGGGGGTAGAGCCCCAGGGCCTGTTGAACCTCCCTTTTGCTCAAGCAGCCAACTGGCCTCCAGTTATGTCTCACGTGGAGTGAATCCCTCTAATTGGATTCTGATTTAAATGTTGACTAGTAAGAGATTAACTCCCACGTTGGACTTCAAGAGTAGCTGGCGGTGACACGGCGTCCACTAGTGCAGGGCGGCACAAAGCCAAGGAGCAAAGCAAAATCCCAATAAGTGAGCTGCTCTTCTTCAGCAGCCAAGTTATTGGACTCTCTAACCCAGTGTTTCCCAATCTTATTTGGCCACGGAACCCTTTTTACCTTGAAAGGATTTCAAGGAACCCTGAGATTCTGAGAAAAAAACAAACAAACCCACTGCGATTTGTCGAGCCCAACCCCTCCCCCCCCCCCCCCCCAAGGTCTCTGTCTCTTTAAGAGGAAGCAGTGGAGTGCAGGGTTCTCGCGGAGCACCAGTTGGGAAACACTGCTCTAACCAGTACCGTAAACCTGCGGCTCGCCCCATATTCCCCAGGCGTGCCGCTCTGTGCGCTGTACGTGCAACTCCATGTCTGTTCCACCTGCACTCACGCGGCCCTTCGAGCCAGTGACCTTGCTGGCTTTGTTCTGCTCTGCACCTTGAAAGCTCACTGGCAAACTGTTTTGGGATGCAGGGAGGCTGAAAAGACCAAACTGCTCATAGCTGCCCAGAAGCAGAAGGTGGTGGAGAAGGAGGCGGAGACCGACAGGAAGAAGGCCCTCATAGGTATGTAGAAGAGCACGGACACAGAGCTCTGCCAGGGCCAGTGTCTTCACATTTGATCTTTTCACAGGCTGTCTGCTGTGCTGGAGCGGACTTGACAGCACGTCCTAGCTAGGCCCTTTTGACACTCTGCTGTCCCTAGCCAGGCTGGGGCACTGGGCGGGGGAGACCTCCAAGGTAAATCGTGCAGCTGATGATTCAGTAGAGGAGGCTGCTCCCCCACCAGGACTGGCTGCTTTGGGCCCTGCAGCAGTCAATGCCCTGGCTCCCATTTTTGTGGTGGTGACGTTCCTGACCATTGGGAGATACAGCCGGGCCTGTTACTGCCCAGGGAACACGTGGTGTAGAAGTACTTAACCTTATGAAGGCAGGGGCTTACCTGGAAGTTTTACTCTCCCGTGTGATGTCGGTGACGTTTGTGTTACGCTGTTCCTGGCCCCCATGTGGCATTGGGGATGCTGTGCTGCTGGAGGCACCGTCTTTCAGAGAAGTTGCGAAACTAAGTGCCTACTTCTGGGGGCTCATGCAAGATCTCCCAGCCCTTTTGGAGAGCAGCTCCAGTGGCCCTTGTCAGCTCTAGTTCAGGGAGCACATGCCACCTCCATGAATGATTCCCCCTGGTAAGGTGCTGCATTGGGGGGCAGGGCAGGGGGTGAGAAGCTCATTAGTTAATGACTCCCCCCCCCCCCCCCCCCCCCGCCCGCCCCGCCCCGCCCCGGCAGCCGCTTAGAACTTTGAGACATTCCTTTTAAGGGAAATTCTCACTTGTCTTCTACCCCAGGGGTGTGCGTCGCAGGACTAAAAGGTTTGTTTTCGGGGTGCTGTAAGGGCATTCCTATTGCACTGGGAACACTTGTAAGCCAGATCGGGCCTGCGGACTGGAGTCAGGAGCCGTCCTGGTGACTGTGTCTCCACCCCAAGGAAGTTCGTAGGCCATAAATGACTGGCCACGTTACCCGCGCGAAAGGTGGCAAAGTTACTGCTGTGCCAGAACCTGCAGTTGCTTTGCTGTGCCACTGAAATGCAGACAGCTGTTGATTTGTGAAGCACCTAGAGGGGGCAGGAGACCCTTCCCCTGCAGAACTACCCCCCACGTGACTGGCCACGGGCGCCTGAGTGGCTGTTTGCAATTGCAGAGGCTGAGAAGGCGGCTGAGGTGGCCAAGATTCATTTTCGACAGAAGGTGATGGAGAAGGAAACTGAGAAGAGAATTTCAGAAATTGAAGGTAAATGGAGCTTGAGGGACACTTCTCCCCCAGCTCACGCTGGCTGTTGGCCAAAGGTCTCCCAGCAGTAACTCTGGGTTGGGCAGAAACCTCAGCGGGCACCCTCGCTGCTGGCAGTGCGAATCATAAACCTCGCACAGCTGAAGGATGAATTCTCCCTGAGTTTTCCGCCAGCTCTTCAAGGCCCAGGTGGGGATGCGCAGCCTGGCGGTTACCATGCCTAGCCAGGGATCCCTGTACACGGGCTTGTGGTAATGTGTTGCCGTTCTAATGCTCGGTTCTGTTTGACTTCCTGTTGCTGTTAGATACTGTTTTCCTAGCCAGACAGAGAACGAAAGCTGATGCAGGATATTACACGGCGCAGAAAATGGCTGACTCGAACAAGGTACGGGGCGTGACCCAGCGCTTAGATTCACTCCGTTTCTTTGCTCCCCTAGGAAGCCAGGCGCCAAATGGTGAGCGACACGGGAATCTTTTGGTTTTTGCTGATAGCCGTCTAGTTTTCTGCTGCAGGGATTTAAATCTTGGCCACAAGCCCCAGCTGCTGGGTGGGGTGAGAGGGGACCTGTGGGGAGGGACCCAGGGGTGCCTGCTTGGGAACGTTTTACAGGATCTGCTCTCTTGCTCTGTGTAGCTGAAACTCACGCCGGCGTATCTGGAGCTGAAGAAGTACCAGGCCATCGCTGCCAACAGCAAGTTCTATTTTGGTAACAGCATCCCCAGCATGTTTTCGGATTCCTGCGCCTTCAAGCAGGTGGCTGTGCGGACAGTGTCAGAAGCCAGCCTCCTCTCCAAGGAGGATCCTGCGCTCTCCGGGGAAAGCCACCTCAAAAAACCAGAGAGCACAGGCTGATGCAAGGGGGCGGGGGGGGGGAAAGCTTCAGCAAGCTCTGGAGGAAAGGGCCGTGTGCTGCAGGGCACTGCTGTGGGGCAGCCACAGCACGGGCAGCCTCCTTCCGCACAGGTGTGACAATTGGGTTGATTTGTGGAGGGCTCTGCCTTTGCCTTTTCTCACTCTGTTTGAGCTGGTGCTTCCAAAGGAGGGACAAGCCTGTACTCCAATCTGCCTACACTGGAATATTAAAGGACAGCAGCCATGGGGGGTTCTGCACTAGATGCAGTTCTTCAGAAGGCCTGTGTTCTGCATAACTCGCAGGGCAGGAGCTTTGACCTCCGGGCCTTGAGGGCACTGGGTGGGTGGGGTGGAAAGCCTGGTCATTTTGCTGCCCACAGGCTGAAGCTGGTCCAACTCGTTAACCTCCCTCATAGGCCTCTCGCTCATCTAGACACTTCATTTCTTATAAAATGCTACCGCCTGTCACCTGGGCCATGCCTCGCTGTGCACGCCTCCCCAGAGGCTAGAGCCCTGCTAGGACGGTTTGGTGGCAAGTAGACCAATCGCATAGCTCTTCCCCTTGCTGTAGATAGCAATGCTGCCTGCTTTGAACTCAGCACGAGAGCGGCACGGCCGGCGCTGGGCCCGTCTCCTTAGCTGCCCTGCGTGCAGTGGGCAGAGGGGGCTGTTCCATGGCGTGCTCTTCCCATCCCATCCATGCGTGGACTGAGCAGCAGGCAGCTCTGAGGGCAAAAGGACAGAGCGTGTGAAACCCACCTCTGCCAGACCTCCAGCTGCCGCTGTGGGGGGGCTGCTGCCTCCTGGCCGGCAAAGGGCAGATGCAGGAGATGGGACTCTGCTCCCCCCCACCCCCAACACACATGCAGGGGGGGACTCTGCTGTCCTGATGCCCAGCTTCCTGGGTAGTGCTGGGATGGCCCAGTGTTTGTTCTGCCTCTGAGCAGGGACTGGGCTCCCCCTCTGCTTCAGCTCACCGCTGCGCTCCCCTTCCCCAGCCTGCTGGAGGGAGCCAGAATTGGGAAGCTGCCCTGAGGTGGGCGCTCTGCAGCAGCAGCTCCCATTGGTTTGGCATGAAGTGGTGTCACTCCCCCGCAGAGCAGGCACTTGGTGTGAACGGCTCCCGTCACCCAACCCAACTGTCAGCATTTTTGAGCAGCCTGAGTGTCCTCAGCTGGGCTGGCCTGCGAGCGGCACACGGTGCCCATCCTGCTGGGGGTACTATGCTAGGTTAGCCGTCTGCCCCTTGAGCCACTGGCCTCGGCTGGGGGGACTCCTGCAGGAGCTGTGCTTGGCGTAGGCTCCTCCCCAAGGGTCATGGGAGATTTCACACACGCTTGTCTGTGGTGCTGGAGTCCCTGAGAGTGTGGAGGGCTGAGACCCCTAGGACTGGTTCTGCCATGTCTTGCCTCCCATCTGGCCCTGTCTCCTCTCTGAGGAGGGGCGTGGGGTGGGGAAAGAGCAGCCTCATGGCCCAGAATTGGAGTCTACCTGCTCCCCCCACCCTGCAGGCTCTGCTCAGAGGTGCAGGGAGTGTGGGGCTGAGACTGGCCCGGGGAAGGAGCTGGGGTTGGGAGGTGTCTGGGGAACATGCTGTTTTCTGAATGCGAATCATTTACCTTCTCTGAAATACCCAGTGCAAGGTTTAAAACCTGGCCATGCCGTGGCGCCTGCTAATGGCCCCCCAAGTGGGCACGGGGCTCCTTGCAGGGACTGGCCCACACTCAGCTGTGTAGTGGGTGCAGGGGTTCAGTGAGTGTGAGCCCTTGTGTGGGTGCTGTTGCCTGGGGTTGAAAGCTAGGTAAAGCTGTTCCCTTTCCTCCGCAGCACCAGTAATGCTGGCCCAGCCTCCTTTGTCTGGGGACGGCTGCGGCCACGCTCAGTCGGCCTGATCTCTCTTACTGCCAGTGTGTGCAGACGGGGCCTGAGGCTTGGGGCTTCCCTTTCTGTTCTTCCACGTGTCTGCAGCTGGCCCTTCTCTCCTCCCTCGGGAGTCGCTGGGCTGCCGCGCTCCCCTGGGGGGCAGCATGGAGCTTGCTTCTCACTGCAGCTTGTGGCGGTCAGTCACAGCACGGCCTGTCCCCGTGGGAATACAGTGCACTTTGCAGACCCGCGCTGCATCTGCCCCGTCGGCTGTTAGTGGGAGCCAGGGAAGTGCTCCCCAGAGTGGAAGTGACTGTTGCAAGAGGCCTGTCTTACCTGCCTCTAGTGGGATTTGTGCCTCCCTTGTCCCCGGCCAGTTCCTAAACTCCTGGCTTGAGCCACCTTGTCCCACAAGGGCAACCCCCTTCATGTAGTGTCTAAGCACAGGCCGGGTGTGTGGGGGGAAGAAGGCACTTTGACTTCACTGCTTGGGCTCAGGTCCGGGCCAAGGCTGGGGTGTGTGGCAGTGCTACAGCCCCCTCCTCTCAGCCCAGGCCGAATGCCTCCCCGCTGCCCCAGGGCTGAGAGGGGAGTTCAGTTTGGTTCAGGCCGCGGTTGAGCCTGCTTGCTAGCAGGAGACTAGCCCCGTCGTGGTCTTTAAGCTCTGTCCCCACTACCCTCCCATTTCCCCAGGCTGCTAAGCACTCAGCGGCTAATAGCCTGTCAGCACTTTCTAGGCCTGCCCCATTCTCTGTTGGGGTGGCAGGAGAGCGGGGCCACACCTGCAACTGCTACACGCTGTGACTGAACAAGCAGTGACCCTAACCACGTGAGTCTGCTGTGGGCCCTGGGGGTGGCCACTGAGGGGAAGAGGTGTCCAGGGGAAGCCTGACAGGGCCTGGGCCAGTGATGTGGCCTGCACTTAGCAGGCTGGCTGTATCAGGCCTGTACGTGCTGTAAGTGTTCTCCTGCGTGGAGGGGTGGTTCAGTGGACTCTAGGGCACCCTGCCTCCAGCCATAGGTGCTGCTGGATTCAGGGTGTGTACAGAAAACACTGCTTTCTCCTCCAGCCCGGGGCTCATATGGGGCCTCAGGCTGCTGCCAGGGAGGGAGCTGCAGGCTAGACAGGGCCTGCGCAGCCCGTCTGGGCTTTAGATTTTCTCGGTCTGTCATGGAACGTAGGCGTTAGCTACTCGCGCGCTCTTGCTCTTCCTACCCTTCTCTCTAAGGCTGCCTGAGGCTGGTCCAGGGCCCTTGGCAATACTTGAGCAGTACGGAGGGCACTAGGCAGACCTCTCTCGTTTTCCTTACCGACCTTCTCAGCTCTGTACTGGGATCACTTTCACCTGCTCTCAAATAGCGTCCAGGCCGTGCTGCTTGTGGCAGAAGCCCTTGTTCCTTCTCACACAAGTGGCCACAAAGGGCGGGCCGCTTCTGCACGGCCGTGTGAACTTGCCCAGGCTTCGCAGTCGGGAACTGACCTGTTCCGAAAATGAATTGGGAAGTGTCCATTTGAGATCGCAAACAACCTTCCCTCCACTAGCTGCTGGATTGTCCCGGGGTCAACTGAGGCCTGGACACGTTTCTGTGGAATCTTTTTAAAACTTTGTTCGCATTTATATACAGAATGTTAAATTTTTGGATAAAAATAAAATTATTTTGATACCAGGTAGTGGGTGGTTGCCTTGCCCACGTTCTCGTGCTTGGCCTAGGCTGCCTGTCCTCCACATGGCATTTCCCCCAGGGAGTTCAGGTGGAGGCAGGCCCCCGTGTTTCCCCACAGCCTGTGCAAATGCCTGGGAGGACACAGCCCAGCACAGAGAGCGTGAACAGATCCAATACCCCCATGGCCCAGCCTCTGGTGCTGGGTGTAGACAGGTGCACGTCATGGTGCTTTCTACCTTCCAGGAAAGGGAACCGCTACACAGGCTCCTGCCTCCCATGCGAACCAGCTGAGGCTAGAGGCTTTACCTGTGTGCTGAAGGGGGAGCTGCGGCCTCCTGGCGATCACAAGCCAGCCCCTGGTTGCTGGAGAATCTGCCCCAGCCCAGCTGCGGCTCGGAGGGCAGAGCTGCTGTGAGAGCGGACTCCCCTCTGCCGCTCAAGTGGTAGGTAACTCCGTGGGGGGAGGCCCTGCCACACGGCTCCTTGCAATCCGTGCCCGAGACCAGCAGTGCTCTGACGTACAGTCAACAAGCGTTTAGCCGAAAGCCCTCAGCCTGGGCCGCTGCTCCCGCTTCCCCTAGCCAGCGGCCAGAACCACCCTGCGCCAAGCTGGCCTACAGCTTTTACTGTTACCAGTGCCTGTTATAAATTAACATCATGGTAAAAACCCTGCCCCTGCCTTGCCCTTCAGGCAGTTTGTGCCTCACAATAAGTTAAATGAGACGCTGCCCTGGCTGCTGCCCATCACCCAAACCAGCTTCAGGCCTGCTGAAAGCGCTGGCTGAACAGGCTGTGCTCTGGGGGGGTAGGGCAGCAAGCGCTGCTGTGGCATCAAGTTACTGCAGGGAATTCTGGGGCCATACGTATTGTCTCCTGCACTGGCACAGCCTAGAGCTGGGGATCACGGTGACTGCACCCCCAAACCAAGGAACAGCCCAACTGTCCGCGCCAGCCAGGAGCCCCGCTTCATCCTGATGTGCTGTGGGAGGCTGGCTCTGGGGAGAGTAGGGGCTGATACGTGAGGCAGCCAGGGAACGGGGGCTGGCAGCTCGGCCCAGTTGCTTTGCTGGCCCAGGAGAGGCGATGGGCAGGGGTATGTCAGCCAGCAAAACAGCTGGGCTGGGCTCAGGCACCATGGGCAGAGCACACACAGGCTCTGATCCCATCTGCTAAGGGGCCATCTGGTCCCTAAGAGGCAATGGCTGGAAGGGCGTCCCAGCCTGCCTGCTGAACTGGCTCACCCATGGGGTTGGGGCGGGTGGAGGACGCGGCCAACGTGATCCCAGGAGGCTGCAGGGGGCAGAGATTTCAGTGCAGGGGATCCGCCTGACCTGGCCTTGCAAGGTCTCCACGGCACAGAACTAGGAACTGCCCCTCCGTGAGTGCACGGGTGGGGGTGGGGGTCACTGCAGCGAGAGGAGCGTCTCTCAGTTGTACTTTTGGGAAGGCCTTGAACGTCTAGTAAAAACCTGAGAACATCCCTCTACACGGGCTGGTGCCAGCCGCCCGGTCCCTGCAAGCAGCCCTTGCAGGCCGGCCCTGCTGTCCGGCGCAGCCACAGCATCAGTGTTAAGGCACAGCTGAGTCAAGCCTTCCATGTAAACTCCCAGGCCTGGCAGGAGGACGCTGCTCAGCGAGTCGGGTACCATGAAGCAAGAAGCAGAATCGCTCTAGAGAAAACGCTGGAGCCAGCCACGCATCCCTGTCCCAGCCGCCAGTCTGGGTCATCTCCGGGAAGAGGGAGGCTTCAGGGCCACCTTCCAGGGAGCTGCCTGCTGGAAAACAGAGAGGCGGCATGGGAGGGGTGGGTCCTGGGAGGCTCAGCGCCTCACTCGCACTGACTGAGCGAAACCCGCCCCCCTCCACTGGGTAACCCAATCGCAAATCTGATCACAGACACGCAGCGCTGGCTCACCTGGGGCTGGCTGGGTTGACCCGTCAGGGCAGCCGGTTTGGTAGGCGGGACGGGCGGTGGTGGCATTTTGGGCCCCTCCATGCTACAGCCACTCAGCTCCTCTGCCTTCGGCTGGCAAGAGCAAGACAAAGAGCGGTGCCTTTAGTGCAAAACGGTGCAACGCTTTCGGGAGCTGCCCCCATGGCCGCTGCAAAACCTGGCAGCTGCTGGCCTCGGATCTGCGGCTAGCCGAATACGGGAGCAGGAACGAAAAGAAATGAGGAACACACCCCCCCCTCCAGCTTAGTCCCAGTAAGCTGCCTTAGGGCAGCGCTGGAGACAGGTGTCTCAGTTTTGCCCAAGTGCTGCAGTGCAGCTGGAAGGTGGCTGGCCCCACAGCACAGAGCATCCAGTATTTACTCCCAGGCGGCCCTCAGCACCCAGAGCACAGCCCCAGGGAAGTCAGGCCATGCCACAGTCATGGGGGCGGGGGGCAGGGGTGCAGCACAGCTGACCCCAGCAACGGTGCCGTGGTCACTCCCCCAGACCCAGCTCCAAGTTGACTGGCAGGCACACAGCCACCAGGATGAGGCCCCCATGACCCCTTGGGCACGCGGGGGGGTGCACGTGCAGTCCCTATGCATGAAGCGGGAGCTGAGCGGCGCGAGGGCCCGGGAGGAGACGCACCTGCTTGCTTCTCAGCTCAGGCAGAGGCCGGGTCGGTGGCTTCGGCTTCACCTAACAACAGGGTGCAACAGACTCAGTCCTTCAGGCCCAAACCGGCTCCCGCCAGGTGCCCCCCGCCCCGGTACACAGCTCAGCGACGCCCACGGTGAAGGCGGGGCCCTGGCCCGAGAGCAGGCAAAGACCAAGGCTGCAGGACAGCCTGGCTCTGGGCTGGGCCATGTGAAGGGGGGTGTTTGAACCGTGCTGACACTTTCCGCACCAGGCAAGGGCCTCGCCAGGACCCTGGCCGGGGGGCAGCTACTCCGAGGGCAGCACCTGAGGGGGTTTGAGATTCAACCCACCAGCACGGCTGGCATGTCCGGGGCAGGGGTGAGGGCTGGCCGGTGGATCGCTCCCATGGGGCTGGGGAATGGGGGACAGCACCCCTGAGCCCCACCCCTGGAGGAGCAGTGGGGGACAATCGGCCCCTGGGTGGGGCGATCGCAGCCTGGAGCACTGCAAGGCGGCCTGGCAGGAGGCGAGGGCGCTGGGGGGTGGGGAGGAAGCCTGGCTGAGGTAGGCTTCAGGCAGGGAGGTGCCACCCTGGGCAGGCCCGAGGCACCTGCTGTCCAGCGCCACCCTCCAGTGGGCATGGGGGGCGCTGCCATTCGGGTCCCCCTCCCCTGCGTGAGGAGCAGCGTTACCTCGCCAGGCGCCGCTCCGGGCTTCGCAGGGACCAGAGGGGGAGGTGCCACGCTGGCTCTCACTCCAACCTAAGGCAAAGGCAGAGAACAGAAAGCCGGGCTCAGATCACGCCGTCGTGGGTCAGTGAAAACACTGGGGCTCCAGTCAGCCCGGGGCCCGCTGCACACGGCAGCCGGTGCCGGGTGTGGGGGGGGGCGCAGTGACGGGCGTGCCCCTCGGCCGGCCCGTGGCCGTGACACGCGAGGGCGGGAGTGGAAGGGCAGCGCGTGCAAGCACCTTTCCAGCGTGTCACATGCGCTCGGGGCAGCCCAGCATGGCGCTCCCGGTGCTGCATCTAGCCCGGGCCTGCTCCAACCCTTCCTCTGCGGGCTCCTGCCAAGGGCACAAAGGCCCATCTGGCTACAACCTGCCCATCCAGGCCTCAGCCTGTCCTCCCACAGGGCTCCTGCCCCAGCTGCAGGGCCCTGCTCCCCGCAATTCTTTGGGCCCCTGGTGCTGTGCCCGGAGGCAGCAGCTGTGCCCTGGGAGCTGCTCGTGACAGGGTCTGGCTAGCGCTGGTCACGGCCCGGGAGCCAGGCAGCGGGAGAGGTGGGGTATAAGGGTGTCCTGAATTGCACTTCATGCAGCCTTGCCCGGTAGGAAGCTGCCTGCCTGGGCGGGGATTCCCTGGGCTTTGGAATGGCTCATTCATCGTGTTGCCACCGGGCCCAGGAGATAGTTCCCCAAAGCCGCTCAATCACCTGGAGCTGGAGGCAAGACGCAAAGTGCATCTCTAGCCTGGGAAACTGGAGAAGTGGCCCGAAATACACAGGGTGACGTTCCATAAGGACAAATGGGAACCCTCAGTTCACACATGCACCATGGGAAGTGGCTGTCTGGGAAGAATCACCGTGGTAAGGGATCGAGGGGTCAAGGTGGACCACACGCTACAGGTGAGCCAACAGGGTGACACTGCTGCGAAAAAGCAAACAGCATTCTGGGATGCATGAGCAGGAGAGCTGTGAGCAAGACACAAGTCCTAACTCTCTACTCTGTGCTGACTGGGTCTCAAGCGGAGAACTGGGTCCAGGTTCTTGGTGCCACAGTCCAGGAAAGATGTGGACAAACGGAAGAAAGAAGAGCAAGGGAAATGATGAAAGAGCCAGAAAACATGAGCTATGAGGGAAGACGGGGGAAATGGATTTGTTTAGTGCAGAGACAGTGAAGAGGGGACATGGGAGCCGTTTTCAAGGTGCTACACGGAGGAGGGAGAAAAAGCGTTCTTAGCTTCTGAGGATAGGACAAGAAACAACGGGCTTAAACTGCAGCCAAGGCCCTTTCGGTTGAACATTAGGAAAAAGCTCCCTGTCAGGGTGGTTAAGCACTGGAATAAACAGCCTCGGGAAGTTGTGGATTTTCCAACACTGGAGATTTTTGAAGCAGATTAGACAGACCCGTCAGGGCCGGTCTAGATAATACTTCATCCTGCCATCCTCTCCTGGTCCTTTCCAGTCCTCTGATTGATTCTACGATAGCTGGGTGTTCGCCTGGGTGGGGGCTGATCCAGGGACCAGGCCCATCCAGTACTGTCCCAAAATGAGATGTTGACAGAGGAGGTTTTGGAACAAATTGATAAAGAGGTTTTGGAACAAATTGATAAAGAGTATTAAGTCCCCAGAGCCAGAGGGGACAAGAATGCGGAAAGAACTTCTATGAAACGACAGAACTACTATGTGCTATTTGTAACCTAGCGCATAAATTAGCCTCTGCATTTGATGCCTGGAGGAGACCTAATGTAATGACCATTTTTTTAAAAAGCTCCAGAAGCGATCCTGTCAATTACAGGCCAGTAAGCCTAATCTGGCAAACGGGTTGCAACTCCAGTAAAGAGCAGAATGATCAGACACAAGGTAAAAACGATTTGCTGGGACAGAGTCAACACACGTTTTAAAAAGCGAAATGTCTCCCCAATCTATTAGATATTTTGAGGGGAAACAACAAACGTGAACCAGGATGATCCAGTAGATATAGGCTACGTCTAGACTACGATCCTCTTGCGGAAGAGCAAATGCAAATGGAGCACTCATTTGCATATGTCGCACTCTCATTTGCATTTCCTCTTCCTTTCCCTTTTGCGCAACAGGTTTTTGCGCAAAAAAGCGCTGTGCGGACGGCGCCTTTTTGCGCAAAAACCCCCTTTTGCGCAAGAGCCGTTCTTCCTCATTTTTTGCTCTTCCTCAAGAGGATCGTAGTTTAGACGTCGCCATAGTGTACTTGGACTGCCAGAAAGCCCTTAACAATATCCCTCATTAAAGGCTCTTAAGCAGAGTAAGTTGTTCTAGGATAAGAGGGAAGATCCTCCCATGGATCGATAACCGGTTAAAAGACAGGAAACAAAGCTAGGAAACAGCTTCAGTACGAGAGATTAGTTTAGAAAAGAGATGAGTGAGGTGGGCTATGTAGAGTTCTATACACTCATACAGGATGCGAAGAAAGTGAATAAGAAAGTGTTATTTACCGCTTCCCGTAACACAAGGAATGACCAGGGAGCAGGTTTAAAACACACACAAGGAAGTACTTCTTCCCACCCCACACTGACAGACTGTGGAACTCCTCGCCAGGGGATGCCTGCGAAGGCCAAAGTATAGCTGGGCTTAAAAACAATGAGATCCATTCATGGATGATTGGCCTCACAATGGCTATTAGCCAGCACAGTGAGGAGTGTAGCCCCCGTAGCCTCTGACTGCCAGAGGGTGGGAGCGGATGACAGGGAATGGATCACTAAGTTATTGCCCGGTTTAGTCCTTTCTCTCTCGCATCTGGCATCGGCCACCTTTGGAAGACAGGCTACGGGGCTTGCTGGGGCTACGGGGAAGAGGAGTACAAGGGGAGTGCTCCGTCATTCGTAGTCTTTCTCTCCAAGTTCTTCCTCACCCTAGATCTAAGGGCCAGGCAGAAATTTCTGAGGGACACGTAACTCAGCAAGGCAGAAAATTCAGTCGGAATGGCTGCCCGGGCAGCCTCCTGGCAAGAAAGGCAGCGTCCAAGGGAGGCGAGGCTTGCCAGCAGAGAGGGTGAGGAACAAGGCTAAGCCTCTCCACGGCTCAGCTAAAAGAATCTAAACTAAAGCGATCTACAGCTGAACGAGGCGCTGGGAGGGAATCACATGAGAGCTCCCGCTCAGGCTGAGGCGGCTGAGGAGGCTCTGAGGGCGGGTCGCTCGTGCGGCTCTAGAGTCTCGGAGTCAGGCCTGAGGCAGGGCGCACAGAGACGCCGAACAGCTCGGCTCCGAGGCCCACAGGCTGCCAGCCCACCCGAAGCGCAGCACCCACAGGGACACGGCTCGACAGACTGCCGTGTTCTCCGGTTAGGGCAGCCTCCAAGAGTCCATGCCGCAATCCAGGCATGTCCACTCGGCTCCCTCCAGCACGGCGTCCCTTCACCGTGGCGCACAGGCCGTGCTCCGCCCCAGATGGGAGGGCAGGAGCGGGGTGCAGTCTGCCCAGGGCCCCACAGCGGCGACTCCCGGCCCCTGGATTCATTGCGCTCAGCTCGGCTGCACCGAGGGGTGTTCAGCAGACTCCTGCTGAGAGGGCAGCGGTGACAGCCTCAGGCACTGGACAGCACAGGGGCCACGGACCCACAGCGGTTCCCAGGAAGAAGGCTGGCCCAGGCCGGTGACGTACCTGCTCCGGTTTGGCTGGGCGCGCTAGGGCGCTCCGACTGGCGCTGCTGGCCACCGCGGGAGGCTGAGAAGGGACACAGAGAAATTATTGGCTTCCCATCCCTGAGGAGGTGAGCAGGACCCAAAGCGACCCAGCGGCGTCCTACCCCAGGAGGCACATCCCCCGCTCCCATGCCCCAAATGGAGAGGGGCTTGCCCCAACTGGCCATGACCCATGCCCACCGAAGGGAGACACCCTCCCCGTCCTGCCAGGGCCCAGCCCAGCCTGCCCTGAGCAAGGGGAGGGGCCGACCCCACACACCCAGCTACTCAGGCCGAGGAGCCGCCAGCCCAGGGCAGAGCAGGGCCCCTCGAACCCAGCTGCTCCTCTGCCTGGGCTCCAGCGGCTTGAAGCCCCTAATGGCCAATGCAGCCAAGAGAACAGCCCTACCAGCGGGTAGCCATGGTAACCACCCTTTAGGGCCGAGCATGATCCACACACGGGGCTCTCCTGGGGGCAGTTAGTGAGGGGATCTGCCCCTCCACACCTCAAATCTGGGTCTGCCCCGGTGGGGCTCACACAGCTCCAGGCTCCCGCACGGAGCGTGTGCTATGGGGCCTCTGCCCGGCAGCCAGCTCCTCTGATGTGGCGGAAGATCCCCCGTACGGCCCCATTCCCCACGTTTTAACTGGATTCGGGGGGACGGGGAGAGTCCTGGGGAAGCCCAGGCACAGCTACAGCCTGGGATGCAGGGGGATAAGAGGGTCAAGCTACGGGACCATCCCTCCACTCCAAGGACTGTCCCGACCCTGGGCGTCTGGCTCCACTGAGGGGCGCTGATGACACCCGGCTGCCCAGCAGTAGCAGAAAGCACCACCAGGAGAAGCTGCAGCTCTTAGGGCCAGGCCTGCCTCCCTCAGCCCATCCCTATGCTCAGATTCACACCAGGCTGGGTTTGTTCCCCGCTCCCGCTGGAGAGGGCAACAGGCTCCGAACTGTGTCTCTGGTGTGATCGTCGGGGTGACAGGCAGCCGCCCGACTCCCCTTTCCACAGCAGCATTGCAGGGACGCCATCACCAGGAGCCCAGCATCCCCCACGAAAACACTCCAGCCAGAGAGCTGCCCTCCTGCTCCCTCGGCTGCCGGCCCCACGTACCTCAGGGGGCGGCCGGCTGGGAGCCAGGGGCACGGACCTGGGGCTCGTGAGGTCTGAGGTGGTGGCGATCAGGTTTGGGCTGCCGATGTCACAGCTCTGCAGCTCGGGCCTCACGCTCCTGCTGTGGCTGCTGCCCTCTTGAAACAAGGGGTTGGAGAGCCCCGCCGCGGTGTTGGTCACAATCCGCCTGAAACACACGGCCACAGCTGAACGTGGCCCCCACGGCTCGGCGGCAGCGAGGCACAGAACAGCCCAGGGCTCACCAGGCCCTGCTGCCTTAGTAACGTGCCACGTGGGCCTGTAGCTTTCCCCAGGGGGCTTTGGGCGGGGGTTTCTCAGCCCCGGGGCGGGGCGTAGAGTGAGCCCCGGCTCCCCTCTCTGGGACATGACGCACAGAGGGGCTCTCGCCTCAGAGAAGCTGCTGCCCCTTCCCTCAGGCTCCAGCGAGGGGCGTCACCCCCCGGCCCAGGCGTCGAGCTGAGCAGCAGACACCTCTCCGCCCAGCGCCCTCAATATTCCCCTGCCACCTAGAGGGGACAGGGACAGGGCCCTGCCAGCACCAGGGCCTTGCAGCTCCTTGTTCGACAGGACCACGATGCTCAGCAGGGAGATGCCTGGCCAGGCCCATCAGAAGCTCCTGCTGTCCAACAAGGGGTGGACAGGACTTGGGCCCAAGCGGCTCCTCCCGAGCAGGCCGCTCGGAGCAGGCAGCGGATGAAGAGGGTGCAGGAAGGGAGAGCCTGGAGCGGCTGGTGAGGAGGGGTCTGGCGCCAGTGGGTGGAGGGTCCGTTTTTCAGGGATTCGGGGCACACCGCTTCCCACGCCTGACACTGCTCAGACCCCTTGTAACTGCAGCTCCCGTGCTGCGGCCAGACAGCCGCTTCTGTGGGCAGCGGGCTGGGCTTGTCAGGGCGGGTCACAGTGACAAAAACCACCGAGGCAAACTGACCCCCTCGGCGGATGGGCAAGTGTGGAGGAGCCAAGGGGGAACGAACTCCTCTCCCCCACGGGCCATCGGGGAGGGGAAAGCAGGGGACGCCTGCCTCTCAGCACAGACTCTGACAAGCACCCGGATATCGGGAGCCAAGCAGAAGTGCTAGTGGGGGGGGGGGAAGGGAGACAGGTGGGGGGGCTGCAGTCTGTCCACCCAGCTGTCTCATCCGCCCGTCGCTTGCGCCCCGCCGCAGTCTGGCTGTCGCGTGTCCTAGGGGACGCTGGGCAGGGAAGAGCCGCCTTACCCTTTCTGGAAGTATTTCCTCCCATTGCCTTTGTAGAACACGACGCCTCCGATGACCAGCACGGCTCCCAGGACCATCATGGCCACCACAGCTGCCACGATCACACTGCTCCCACCTGTCGAGACCCAGAGGGAGGGTCAGGGCGGGTGGTGTTCCCCTTCCCCTGGCGTGGCGACTCTTGGCAGGGGTTGGTTTGGTCCCTCTCTGCCTTGTGTAGGAAACTCTGGACGTACCCAGAATTCAGTCACCCAGCTCAGCCCACGGTGAGCAGGGCAGGGCCAGACTGCCCTTGGCGTTCCAGGGCTTTGGCCGATCTGAGCTGCTCCTGAAAGGAGTGTGTTGCCCAGTCTCTCAAACATCACAGTCAGGACCTTGCTGCTGCCTGTTTCCTCCCACAGATCCATCCCAATCCCTGCCCTCATGGCCCTTAAACAAAAGGCCGTATTTCTTCATGCAATGCACAGTTAACCTGTGGAACTCCTTGCCAGAGGATGTTGTGAAGGCCAAGGCTATAACAGGATTCAAAAAAGAGCTAAATAAACTCATGGGGGATAGGTTAGCCTGTTAGCCAGGATGGGTAGGGATGGTGTCGATAGCCTCTGTTGGTCAGAAGCTGGGAATGGATGACAGGCGGGATCACTTGATTCCTTGCGCTGTTCATTCCCTCTGGGCACACCTGGCATTGGCCACTGCCAGAAAACAGGACCCTGGGCTAGCCGGACCTTTGGTCTGACCCCGTCTGGCCGTTCTCCTAGTGAGCACTGTACCTGGCACAATCTCCGACAGCTTCCGCTCGCAGTAGGGCGCGGCCCAGCCGGGCTCACAGTGGCACTCCCGCTTGTGGTTGCAGACCTGAAATCCAATCCGGCAGGTCAGGGACCCGGCCGCAGCGCTGCTCCTCTGACGGAGCGTTGCAAAGGGAAGGCCTGGACTCAATCCTGCGGCCTCTACCGTGGTCACCCTCCTGTCGGCTTCAGCACCACATTGGCTTTACCGAGCAGGCATGCGGCCCTGGGCCCCTCGCAGCTGCTGCACATTTGCCCTGGACTCAGGAGCACGACTGGTGAGTTCTCATGAACACACTGACGCTGGCAGCCGGCTCTGGGCGACTCCGGCCCGGGAATCGGCCCCACAGTGTCTGTTTGCGGTGCAACAGGGTGCCACGCTGCTGTGCCCCCTTTGTCGCGCTCAGCACCAGCCCCCGCCTGGGACAGACCGAGCACCCGCGAGCAGCTCACAGCTGGCCCACCCGGGCCGGGCCTCCCGCGCTCCCTGCTGCTGGAGGAGACGATGTTCTGCCGAGCTCGGTCCCCCCCATCCTGGGCCAAACTGCTCCCCAGCCCAAAGTGCCCGGTGAATGGCAGGGCAGCGCTCCACGGGAATCTGGCCCGAGCCGGAGCAGCCACGCTGACAGAAGCCACGTGCCGTGGGGGTTCTGGTGGGGACGTGGGGCCTGTGATCACACGGAGCCCACACAGCCCGGGCACAGGTGGCTTGGGGCTGCATGCCCCGAGGGAGGGGAGTGGCCAGACGTAGTAAATGCACCTTGGGGGCCACGGGTGACTGGTGGTGGTGTTCAGGAGGCGCCCGCCCTCCCCGCCAACATTTCAATCGCTAAATGGCGTGGCCCCACCCGCCTCCTGCCTTCACCCCCCTCCGGGCGCCTCGGGAACACGGCAAGTCGCTGGCTGAAAGGCAGCCCATCACGGGAGCAGGCAGCAGCACCCGGGTGTCGACGCCCTGCACTCCGGCCAAGCGCGGGCCGTGTGGGGCTGCAGGACAGGGAGGGCAGCTCTGAGGTCAGACCCAGAATGGGGTGTGGCCAGGGGGAGGAGAAGCGCTGAGAAGCCAGGGGAGACCCCGCAGGGCTTGGGGCACATGTCACAGACACATGGGGTCCGTGGGCAAAGCCCCGTCAGGAACAACACTTAGCACCTTCCACCCGCGCCTCCCAGCTCTCCACGGCACCGTCCGCGCTCCGATTCCCCAGAGGAGCAATCTGCGGCACAGTCGCTCCTGTACAGTCGGAGGACACCCAGTGGATCGTGGCCGTGCTGGCCCCTTGGTGGGTGCTGGGTAAACCAAAGGAGGGGCGAGCGTCCTTTCCCCGGCCTGAACCTACCCCGTGGCCGTTGCACTTTGCAGAGCAGTTTTTGGCACCGTAAATCAGGAGGTCCTGGCAGCGCCCGGCATAGCAGACCTGGAAGGCGAAGGCAGAAAGCTTTCAGCACCGTGTGCACTGGCACCCTGCCCCGCGGCTGCTTTCCAAACGCAGGCCTCTCCCTCCCCACCAGCAGCCCCCGGGGCACCCCCCCTGCTCCCCGCAACCCAGCGAGCGAGGACGTGGGCGGGGCGCTCACCATTTCCTCCCCGCACTTGGTGCCCGTCGGCACCAGCACAAGGCTCGCCACCATGTCGCTTTCTTCCTTGTCCGTGAGCACCGCTTTGCAGGTCACGCCCCCGAACGACAGGGAGTGGAAGCCGCCCCCGCCGACCGGGCTCCTGCTCCCGCTCAGGCAATGCAGCGTGCCGCACTTGACGTCCCTGCGGGCAGAGTGAGCGGCGGGGTCTCAGCTCGGCTTCGTCTGGCACGGCCCCGAAGCCTCCCCCCAGCCAGCGCCCCTGTGGACCAGCTCCTCTGCCTTTTGCAGCTCTGCATCGCAGAGGGGAGCTCACCCGCAACCCAGCGAGTGAGGGGCGTGAGCAGGCCCAGCTCAGCAGCTCCTGGACCGAGATCACCATATCCTGTGGCACACCGCACCAAAGACCTGCCCCGGCTCAGCAGGGCTGCATTTCCCTACGCTGGGGCTCCCCTTCCCTCTCTCCTCCTGGCAGGAAGATTATCTCCGGTGTTTCCTCCCGGGCTCTGGCGATAAGCCCACAGGGAACGCAGAACCCATCTCCAGCCCTTTCATGAACGCGGGGTCTCCTCCACTCCCTTTACAGAGCCTGGCAGATCGCCACGCAAAACTGCAGGCATGCGGAGGAGACGCCCTGCCTCCCTGCCAGGTCCAGTCGCTTAGAGCCACTGTCCGCCGGGTGGTCCTTGGCAGTGGGACGGAGCCCTTTCTGTGGCTGCCCGTACCACCAGGGAGTTGGGAGCAGGGTGGGAGAACAAAAATTCCACTCCCATAAGCAGGAAGGAAATTTCTCTTCTCTGTTCTCTTCAGGGTCGGCGCACACGCCGTTGGAGTCTGCCCTGCCACGCCGGCCAGTTCTGGGATGGCTTCCTGAATCAGGAGGCAAGGTACCCAGAAGCCAGTGTGGAGGGTCCTGGAGACCTCCTCATCTGGAAGCTATTGGCCACTCTTCGCTACAGCCGGCGCATCAGTGGAGGCGGAGAGAGAGGAGTGAGTAGGATCATGAGGAGATGCCTGTTGGAACCGTTGGTACCTGCAAGCCTGGAGCTCCCTTTTCTTCTCCGTGCTCGGACAGGCACAGCGAGCAGTACGACCTCGAGAAGATGCCGGCAGTAAGGCTCACAATACGAGACGCGGGATTGGGTGGGTAGAGGGGATCCCAAGGGAATTGCTACCAGTGGTTCCTGACGGAGTCGTACCAAAACCAGCAAGCAGGACTCCTTGAGTATCTGTCAGGGCTGTCTCCATGGAGATACTGGAAGGGCTCATCTCCGCCTCATCCAACTCTAAAAACTGCGCCACTGGTAGCAGTGGAGTTGTATTAGGCCACTCCTGACAGGTGTGGAGACAAGACACCAACACAGACTCCTTCTCTGGAGTGAGAACACCCCTCAGGAGGGCCAGGCCAGAGGGAAGCAGAGATTGTCCATGTGCTCCAAGTCTCCACACGCCCTGATGTCTGAGGGGTGCCGGCAGTCCAGCCCCATGGCCCGGTGTGTCCATGGCAGCGGGGCGGTGCTCGAACGGACGAGGGAGTACGGACACTGAGTCTGGCCCAGCGCTTGTGGACGGAGCCGGTGAACGTCGGTCCCCACGATTTGGTAGCAAGGTGGCCGACAGCACTGGCGGATCTTTCTTTTCAATTGCTTTGTCATCCAATGTGCATCCAAGTGTTTAGCACGGCGAGTTCCTCAGGTTCCAGGCGTGAAGCTTCACTTGTCCTGGACAGGCTTGGGGAGAGAGCACGTCTCTTATGGATGGTCCTCAACGGGATCTATCCTGATGTCCAATAGAGAACCTCCTACCCTCATGGGGAGCCCCGGACGAAGAGTCTTTGATCTTCAGCGGTGGAGGCTCTGTTCCTAGACATGTGCTTGTAGGGGCGCTGCTAGTTAGTACAGCACGTGTAGGCCAATGGACACAGCCTGGAAGAGGGTCCATACTCAGGGGCGTATGCATACCCACGCAGGGAATACACATAGGCACCCTCTCTCTTAGAAGCTACTGCTGTCCTATCCTCAAGGTGGAAAAGACTCTGGCAGACGCAGCTCTTACAGGCTCATCTCGCTGCTGACTCATGGCACAGATGTTAGCAGAAATACTAGCTAGCCGGCTGCAGTCCACGCCCTTGGTTTAAATAATCTCTCATCAAACGGGGTTGCCTAAAGACAGAGAACGTTAAACAAGACTCCTTGGAATCATCCATAACGCCAGATCCAAGAGAGATCCATTTCTCTTGTTACCGTTTGACGCAGAGCAAGAATTTAGCGTGGACATGTTCCATCGTTCATAGAACTAGGAGGAGGCTGGTAACCAGATATCGCAAATGGGTAACGCCCCTGAAGCTTCCTAATGGAAATCATCACACAAAAGGAAATGAAGAACTAATCTCTCATCTGCGATTAGCAGCTGGGCTGACAGCCTCCCTGGCAAAACGAAAAACAGCGGAATCCCGGAGTGGTTCAAACAATATGAAAGTTTGTTATGGAAAAACGAGCCTGCCGGTTATATAATCACTATCCAGACAAAGGACCGTCCCCTGCGAAAGAACCAGCGCACCTGCCCAGTTGTTTTTATGGTTTTTCATGAACGTTTGATAGACAAGCCTGGTCTGCCACGTATGTGCGATCCGACCCCTCACTGAACTGAAGAGAACGGCTGGAAATGATGCGGCTTGGACAGTGGGGAGGCGCTCGCTGTGTAAGATGGGAACCCCTGTTACACGCAGAGAGCCACCACTCACATTACCGCACAGTGTTTCTGGACGCCCCGCTGTCACGGTGACTGTGCTGCCGAGGCTATTTGCATAGCGAGGGGGGGGTGAACCTGGTGAAACCTCCTAGAGAAAGACGTGGTTTGATATTTTGAAAAGTGCCCGTGTCACTGAAAGGGAGGGGCTGCAGCAGGGGCCCCTCACAATGGCCTGGACCTCCAGCGTGGAAGCACCACCTCTTCCCTGTGGCCATGTCCTCCCTGCGGACCAGCTCACGACTCTCTCAGCCCCATGAGCTCCCTTCCCATTGGAGCAGCTCACAATGGCTCTGCCTCCACCCCACAGCTCCCTCCCCCTTGGGCCCAGCTCACTGCACTACCACACACACACACACACACACACACACACACACACACACACGGCACTGGGTGCTCACTCTCACACACACACACACACACACACACACACACACACACACACACACACACACACACACACACGGCACTGGGCGCGCTCACACACACGGTACCGGGCGCGCTTACACACACCCAGCACTGGGTGCTGCAGTTCCTTACTTTGGGCTGCAGGGCCTTTTCCCGTTCTCTGTCAGGCACTTCTGGCGGCTATTGTACTCAAAGCAGATATCAGGGGCCACCTGTGCCTCTGTGGGGACACAGAAGAGCGGACGTTGGTGTTTCCCCAAGGCGCGCTAACCGGTGCCTGTGCGAGCGGCACGCGGTCGCCTCTGCCCGCCTTTCCCCCAGGCCAGGCACCCCCCTCCCCTCCGGCATCTCCTAGCCCTCATCACCCCTCCTGTCAGGAACTGATGATAAAACAATGCCCATCCTGGCGCCTGCCAGCCAAGATCCCAAAGCGCTGCGTAAACATTAAGGCCAATATTTTCAGGAGCAGCCTCAGATATCAGGGGCCCGACTTAAGGTACCTCAAAGCCCCCCAATTTGGTGCCCAGAGTGGTTGATTTAGCTTCGCCCGTCCCGCCTGCCCTGCACACAGGGAGGTGGGGAAACAGAGTCACAGAGCGGCCAAGGCCAAGCTTGTCGGCGTGGCCCCCTAAGCTCCTATCCTGCAGTTCAGAGTGCCTGCCCCTGCCCTGGCTTCGCTGGGTTACAGCAGCCTCCCTGCCAGGTGCCAGGCACACCGCGGGTCTGAGACACGGGCTCTCAGTCTACGTGCTGCAGGCTCAGCCGTGGCTGCCAACAGCCTGGCCTTCGCTCTCCCGGTGAGCCCGGCGTGGGTGCTGAGAGCCCCGTTACCTGCGCCCCAGAGGGTGCGGCAGTGCTCGCTGTGCGAGGGGCACACCCCGTTGTAGCAGTAGCCAGTCCCAAACTGGCACGGCACCCCGTTCTCCTGGAAGACGTCCTCCGGGCACTCCGCGGAAAGGCCGGTGCAGTGCTCAGGCAGATCGCAGCTGTTCTTACTGGCACGGCACAAGGCGCCAGCAGCCTTCACCTGGGCAAACACAAGCACAGGCCCCAAGGAAGGGGAGGGGGTCAGCGAGCGACTGTCCGTCAGGCGGCAGCCTTGCTGTACGCCCTCCCTGCGTGGTGCAGGCCGCTTGGAGCACTGGCATGTGCTTCCGTGCGGGGTCTGACCCTTAGCCGGGAACTGCTGGGAAGGCAGCGTAACTTTGAGAGGTGGCCCTGGGTGAGCCCTCTGGGACCAGGAGAGTGGAAACCCGCAGACATTCACCCGCTTGGCCTGGGACCCTTCCTCGGTGACTCGTCCCCGACCGTAACGATTTGTACAACGTGGCATGGAGGAAAGGGAGTCGCGCTCGCTTCTGGCGGTACGGCCAGACAGGCGCATTATGATCGTCCAGGACAACAGGAATAGCCTCCTGTCTCAGGCAGAAGATGCCTCGGACTCTGCGATTCTGTAAAGGCTACACATGAAGGGGGCCCTGCCAGCTTCCTCCATCAGCTGTTCCAGTGGTGAATTACCCTCCCTATTTCTAGCCTGAACGTGACTCGTTTCAGCTTCCAGGCCCTGGATCTCGCTCTGCCTTGACCTGCCAAGTTAAAGAGCCCTTTGCAAAAGCCCTCCCCCAAGGTAGGCACTGGCCGATGGAGATCAAGTCCCGGCTCGTGTGGTCGGTGAGGATAGCACTGGGGGAGGCAAGCCCCCGCCCCCACCGGAACCAAGCCGTCTCCCTGCCCCCCAAGGGGAGGTGGGGCAGCACGCAGCACGCCCCCTCCCACCACGGGGACGGGGGGAGGATGGGCATGTGTGTCCCAGCCTCCCCAGCCTGGATCACGGGGAGGGTGGGTGCTGGGGGCAGCCATACTCTGCCCCAGGATGCTTACAGCAGGCGTTCTGGGGGCTGAGCGGGGCATGGCCAGGCTGGCGGTTTGGGAAGGCAGAGCCTCTCCCTCCTAGGCTACCAGATGCCCATGTCACTGCTTAACCTGTCCTTGGGTAAATAAATGGAGCTTCCCAACTCTTTCTTTGGCAGGCAGGCTGTGTGGCTCTTTTCTGAACCTTTTCAATGGTGGAGCCCCCCTTCTGAACCGTGCACGCCAGAGCGGGTTGCAGGTTCCAGTCTCGTTAGCGCCATACGCAGAGACAACCCCCCCACTGCTGCCCAGTCCTCCCCCGCTTATCCAGCCGAGGCTCACGTTCGCCCCCGAGCGCGTGTCCACTCAGCAGGCACTACACCTAGCGCAGGCTAGCTCTGTTCAAGCCAGTGTGCTAAAAACAGCAGCAGGGCCGTCGTGGCTCAGGCTGGAGGCGGGAGTGTTCCACGGTGGCCAGCCCGAGAGCCAGACGTCTGTGAGCATCCCAGTGGTTTCGTATCTACCCGATCACATGGCAGCATCGTGAGTGTCGGGCTTACTGTGACTCTCCCTTGGGGAGGAAATTGGTGACCAGAGAGCCAGGCTATGTCCCGTTACTGCGCTCCGGCGCTGGGCACGTTAGCAGGGTGGGGAACTGGCCGTGTTTCATTCCTCTGGGCCCTTCTCCCTCGTTGCCCATCAGCCAGGCTAGCCCCCGGCAGCTCCTGGAGACGGATTTTACCTTGCACTGGTGGCAGCATTCGCCCTGCGCGCAGTCGGCGCCGTCGTTCAGTCGGCAGCTGGTGGCGTTGCAGCAGGGATCCCGGCATTCCTAACAAACAAACGCAGCACACACGGGCTGGAGAGGGGAGCAGCGAGTCCCGCTTGGGCTGGAGAGCCTCCTCGAACCAGCCTCTCTGCAACGTCATCACGGGAGACCTCCTGAAAAAGGGCTTGACGCGTCCCCGGCTGTGTGGCTCCACAGGGGGGATGCAGGCAGAAACCCACACAGGAATCTGTTACTAGGACTGGACTATGGACGTCGTTACAATCATACGTCGCTCTTCTCTAGCCTGCCTCATCTGTGGGTCTCAACACACCGCAGGGAGACACGGGCAATAGCAGGGGAGCAGCTGTGCCTGATAAACAGCAGGATAACATCCTTCAGTGAGCGCCAGGAGAGCAAAACACCTCTCTATTGATCCTTGGGAGACTGCGCTGCTCTGTTCCTCTGGCTGCCCTTCAGGCAGGGAGGGGAAAGCCTGAGCATTACCAATGGGCTACTCTGGACTGTTTTGCTGAACTGACGAGTTCACACATCTAAAGCCAAACCTGGACACAAGACGACCAATTCAGCGCCAGGAGGAAGGTGTGAAACGCCACCTCTTCTACACCGCTAGACAGGGAGGGGAGGGCTTCGGCAGCATGGAGGGCAGCGTGCCAAACCTCTGCCCGCTGGTGGGAAGGAAGGGTGCCTTCAGAAGGACGTGAGTCACAGGGGAGAAAGAGAAGCCGGGCAGGGTCGGGAGCGGGTTTTGCCGTCACTGCTCCTCAGCCAAATTCCCGGCACTAATCAGAAAGTTACCACAGATCTGCAGAAGCGCTGGGTGGCTGCTGAAAACAGGCTGCTTGAGCGGGACGTGTCAGAGGAAACGTCTCCCTTACCAGATTGCGCAGCACAAGGTCTTACGACAGAGCCCGTGCACTGGCGGGAATGGACGGACTGCCGAGCTCATCGGAAGAGTTATTTTTATTATACGGAAAAAAACATTTGCAAAAGGGCTTGGCCTCAGTGGGGGCAGGTGGCAGGATGGGGAGCAGTGGTCTCAGGGGGCAATGGGGGAGGTCTAGGCTGGTTATTAGGAAGAGCTATTTCCCGAGGAGGGTGGGGAAGCGCTGGGATGGGTTCCCTAGGGAGGGGGTGGAATCTCCGTCCTAGAGGTGTTTAAGTCCTGGCTGGACAAAGCCCTGGCTGGGATGATGGAGTTGGGGTTGGTCCTGCCTTGGGCAGGGGGCTGGACTTGATGCCTCCTGAGGTCTCTGCCCACCCTGGGGTTCTGTGGTTCTGTGATAATATTGCAACTCCTGGCCAGGGCCTGGGACTGGCAGGGGAGCAGGCCTTTACTCCAGCCAGCCTAGGTGTAGAGGTAGCCATGGTGATTCGACGTGCTGCCCTCGGCGCAGCTCCCAGCCAATAGGAGCTGTGGAGCTGGGACTCGGGGCGGGGGCAGCATGCGGGGCCGTGGGGCTGTTCCTCACTAGGGGTGCGTCTAGACTACCACCGCGTTCTGTCGACGGTAAATCGAAAGAACCCGGCGGTTTTGCTGATGGCGGTAAACCTCATTCTACGAGGAAGAACGCCTTTTTCCGAAAGTCATCTTTTGAAAAAAGGCGCTATTTCATGAAAACAGGGCTTTTCCGAACGAGAACATCTAGACTCTCTTCCGAAAAAGCGAGCCGCTTTTTCAAAAAATCTTCTTGTTCTCTAGACGCTCTTTTTCAAAAGAGGCTTTTCGAAAGATACTTTCAGAAAAGCCTCTTTCAAAAGAGGCTTGCCGTCTAGACGTAGCCTAGGTGTATTTGCAGTGCCTGGCACACTGTGACGCCGATCTTGGTGGAGGCCTTCGGACACCGCTGTAATATGCCCAGTAAGAATCGTGCGCTCGGCCTTACCCGGAAAGCCTCACACACAATGAGGGAGGCCAGATTTGCCATGTCTGACTCTGGATCAAGCAGAAGATACCCTTTTTTATTAAAAAAAAATCCTCTGGTTTCTCTGGCCCTCTGTACTCAGCACAATGAAGCAAAACCCAGGGACACCACCCCGTGAAGCAAAACATCTTTCACAAGCCACTTTTCGGCAGAAAGATGCGCAACCCCGAGGGGGAAGACAGGAAGGAAGCGGTATTCACCCAGCAACGGGGGCTCTGGAAAGCTGCTTGCAGCAGCAGCTCCGTGGTCAGCTCACCGGCCCAGCAGGGCGCTTGGGTTGCAGACGAAACCCACAATCCTGCTGCCTCGTTTCCCTTCCCTCCTTTAAAGTCTCCCGATGGGCGGGGGTCAACCTACCTTGGGCGTCCCGCAGTCACACTGCTCCCCTCGCTCCACAAACTGGTTTCCACAGACAGGCACCCCGTACAGCTCCTCCGCCTTGGGGACGTTCAGCAAGCAGCTGGTCCGGGGATCGCTTAGAAACGTCTGCAGGTCGCTCCTGCTGCAGGTGCTGAAGAGCTTGGGGTAGATCATGCTGGAGGGAAGAGGAAGCGGGCATCACGGCAACCGACACGTGAAGGTCCCATGGGCCCGCCCCTTCGCCGCGAAACGTCTGTGGGAAATGGCCACGTGGACTCCAGGCCAGGAGTACCAGCTGAACGACTGCGGTCCTGGCCTCAGGTGTTCAGTGGGAACCTAAGATGTGCAGGGACCCCTGAAGCCCTGGGCCATTCTCCTTACCCAACGCTAGCCGCCATAACGCATCCTCCTTCGGTCTTCACGGCCGAGCAGCTGCAGCCACTGATATCTTCGTCGTGAGACATTCCCAGGTTGTGTCCCATCTCGTGAGCCACGGTGGATGCGGCTCCGACGGGATTCAAGCTGTGGTCCTGTGCAACAACAAGGAGGACGCAGGCTAGCACAGTGCTTCTTAAACTGTGTTCTGCTGGTGCGCCGCAAGGCAGTCGGAGAACACAGAATTCAAAATGGTCACCCTTAAAGGAGCAGGCAACTTTTTTTGGGGGGGCTCAATAACTTCCCCCGACCTTTTTTTTCCCCAAAAACTTTCCCCCCAACCCTTCCCCCCTCCTTTTTTTTTTCATTGCTCAACAAAAAATCCTTGGTGTTCCCCATAAAAAAAAATATTGTTTGGTGCTCCTCAGTCTTAAAAAGTTTAAGAAACACTGGGCTAGCGATAGTAACGGCTTCCGCCCTATCTTTCTTAGGGTTTCTACCATGCCCATCACCACAGTTTCTTGCCTGCTTCCATGTCAAGACAAATTCAGGCTGCTAGGTAAGAGATTGAAGTCCAGGGCCTCCAAGCTACTGCAATGCTTCCAGTTCTGAATACAGGACCAGTTAGACAGGCAGACCTGCAGGGTTTCTATGAGAGGATGAGACAATGGTGGAGGGGGGAGGAATTTAGGATTATTAGAAACTGGGGAAGCCTTTGGGAAAGGAGGAGACGATGCGGGAAGGGTGGGCTCTAAACAAACCAAAATTGAACCAGACTATGGGCGTGTAGCATTCAAAAGGCCATAGAGGGCTTTGCAAGCTAAGACCTGGGGGGAAACTGACAGGTGCTGAGAAACACTCAGTGCAGACAGAGGCCTCTCTTAGGGATTTTCTATATCCTGGTGAAGAGGAAGGGACTGACGTTTTTAAAGTAGAGACAGGAACTGAGGAGCAACAGTCAGAAAAGAATCCCATTCAATTCCATCAACATGCCGGCAGACAACTAAGTTCTGACAAATTGTGTAAGTGCTTGTATCCAGACACGAGAAGTCTACATACTAAGGTGGGTGAACGTGAGTGCCTGGTATTGAATGAGGATATTGGGATAACAGGTATCACAGAAACTTGGCGGAGGGATGAAAATCAATAGGACACAATAATGCAAGGGCATAAAATATACAGGAGCCTATTAGAAACGGAAGAAGTACGCGGAAAGGCAACAAAAATGATTGATGCTCTCGAACAGCTTCTACGTGAGGAGAAATGAAAAAGACTGGGATTTTTCAGTCTGGAAAAGAGGTGACTTTGGGAGGATATGAGTGAGGTGTGTAAAATGAAGAGCAGGATGAAGAAAGTGAATAAGGTAGTTTTATTTACCCCTTCACATGACACAAGAAGCAGGGTCACCTCATGAAATGAATAGGCAGCAGGTTTCAAACAAAGAGAAGGAAGTATTTCTTCTTCCCACCATGCACCAGCAACCTGTGGAACTCATTGCCAAGGGATGATGTGAGGGCCAAAGCATAACTGGGTTCAAAAACAAATTGGGTTTAAGTTAATGGAGGACTGGTCCATCGGGAGCTCTTAGCCAAGATGGCCAGAGATGCAATCTCATGATCGGGGTGTCCAGAAGCATCTCCTGCGAGAAGATGAGATTCAATGATGGGACGGTTAACTCAGGAATTGCCCTGTTCTGGTTACTCCCTCTGAAGCACCTTGCATCAGTCACTGTTAGAAGATGGGATCCAGGGCAAAGCGGATCCCTTTGGTCTAACCCAGTTTGGTCGTTCTTAGGTTTCCTCTTCAATCAAGTGCCACAGCTACTCTACTTGGCAAGAAAAGCCAAAGCAGACATCAGTTCTAGTAAACACAGAACACAACAGCACAGGCCCAATGGGAGATTTTATAACAATTTCAGCTCCCCAGGGCTGGCTTCTGGGGCTGGGGAGCAGTGTTCCTGCTGGGCTGCAGGGCTGCACAGCTTCACAGGAGATGAATCAGCCCCGCCCGGTCAGAAGCTCAGGGCTCCTTGCAAGAAGCTGAGTGATGGGCAGGACTGATGAGCCCCCTGTGAAGCTGTGCTGCCTTGCAGCTTAGCGGGAACGCTGCTGGGGAGGGGCAGAGAAGGGCGAAGGGGAACACCCAAAGAGCCTGATTTCACAAAGTCCCGGGCAGCTGATGGGGAAGAGGACAGACGGAGGCCTGGTGTGTCTGTAGCTGCTTTGTGGGCTCCTAGGACATTTGTACAGAGAGTCTGAGCCCCTTTGAACCTTCCATCCCAGGGAAAGCGCCAAGCTCCTTGGGCCAGTCGCCTGCCTGACATCTCCGTCCGTGTCCAGGGGGGTAACGGCAGCTCCTCTAGGAGCAAAGTCTGCGCAAACCAATGCTAGGTCACAGAGCACAATCGATGGTGCCATTTGGGCAGGATTTGGCCTTTCTGACCCTCCGGAGCCAGCACAGAGGTGCCTACAGATGGACAGAGCTGTAGATAGCTCCTCCCTGGCCGCATGAGTACACCACTCGCAGCCAGGACGGCCAAGCACAGAAAGCCCCCAGTGTGATGGGGAGCCCTGGATCCAAAGGAACAGGTCAGCCAGAAGCAGAGGGTGCTTGTCTGCCCTCAGCGCGGGGAGCCCACTTCCGTCCCTCGTCTAGTGGTTAGAAAGGAAGCGCTTATCAAGCCCCACCTGATTTACTCCTCCCGAGTCCCGGGTGCACATGGCGTACTTCTTGGCCAGCCCCACCGTCGTGCCTTGGAAGTCTATGCCTCTGCAGGAAGGCAAAATGCTCATAAAAGGACACGTGTCATCCACAATCAGTCCCGTGGCCTCGTGCCGCATTGTCACGTCCGTGGCCAAGGGTGGCGCAGTGTCCCCCAAATGCAATGCACCGCCTCAACGATAGCCCTGTCTACAGAGCACGCCCCATATCCCCGCTGGCCGGATCCTCCCCAGACAGCTACCCCAATGTCCCCACAGCTGCCCCCGTGAAGTATCCTCCAGGCTCTCCCTGGCACCTCCCAGCTACACCGGCAGCTCCCAGCAAACCAGGACCCGCACCAGCAGCATCTCCATTTCCGCCAACAGTTTGCAAGGGATCTAAATCCTCTTGCTCCGGGGTTGGCCCAAGACCCGACTGGTGGAGGCCAGGAAGGCATGTCCCTTGCGGGCAGGTTAGCCCAGAACTGGTGTCGTCACGGTTCTTGCCCCACCCTCTGATGCAGCTGGTAGCAACCCTGCCAGAGACAGGAAAGCCTGCACCACTCTCTGGCCAGTCCCGCCTTGCTAGCGCTGCCGCCGAGTTCACAGTGATAGTGTCTAAGGCCAGAAGGAGCCACCCAGTCGGAGCTGCTGTGTCACGTGCCACCAACCCCTCCCAGCATCCGCATGCTAAACCCACATCCGGGCATCCCTGCTGCAGCAGAGCCTGGCAGTGTCTCAGCCCCAGCGTTGGGCTCCCTGCGCCAGCGGCTCTGGCTCCTATGGCAGAGACTTACGTGATCAGCTGGGCGTTGTCGTGCTTCTTCTTCTGTAACAGCTCAGTCTCTCGCCAGAGGAGAAAATTGTCCAGGGTGGTGTCTGGGTTGGGACTCACCGCGATCCTGTCCTTGTAACTCCAGACTTCCAGGCCCACCAAGGCCACGCGGATATTGAGAGTCTGGTAAAGCTGCGGCCGGGAGAAACTGTATGAGAGCTGGACTGCTTGCACTCAGTGCAATTCTGAACCCCCAGCCTCTACTGCGGCTCCCCGCTAGGCCAGGCTCTGCCTGTGGCCCCCACTGGGAAGCTCAGGAGAGCCCAGTCATACGCGTGCCGTTTCCCCGTTCTTCTCCAGCCACGCCGGCTGGCAATCCCATAGGCAGTGGGAAGGGCACTTGTGCTCACCCCTCCCAGACTAGTTTAGGGCTGGACAGTGGCAGGACGTGTGGGACTATGGGGCGCTCAGCAGCAGCCTGACCAGGGATACGCCGCAGGCCAGCCCTTGTGAAATCAAAGGGTCAACACACATGCTGGAAGGCCATCACATCCTCATGGGCTCTCCTGGATCAGGGCCAGAGAGCTCAGGACCTTGCTGGATCAGACCTTGAGCTCCCTTGGGACTCACAGCGGCTCCCGCTCCCTCAGAGGTCGGGTCAGTGAGGGCTGAGAGCTCCTCGACACCACTCCAGGTGCGCTTTGGGAGCTGTGGCGGCCATTTTGGCCACGTGGGAGACCAGCCACTCTCCCTGAGCAGGGGTCACTTGGCTTGACACTGCCCAGGTTTGTGGGTCAGGATGTCCCAGTGGACAGCCATTTGCTCCAGGCTTAACGAGCCTCCTCGTCTAGCAAATGGAGAAGGTCAAAGTGCCTCTGCTCATTCCAGGGAGATGGCTGAGCTGGATGGGGGAAAGCAGAGCTCCTCCGAGTGTCTGCTCTGCATTACGGGAGGTTGGGTCAGTGGGACCATCGGTCAGTGTTTATCATTTGTCCGCCTGGTTGGTCGCGGGGCAGGATAGAGCTGGGCCTCGTACTTTGCACAGGAAGACACTCCAGTCATCCCTAGCACCTGTTCTTATATAGGCAGAAAACACGAGCAACGGTCCCTTGCCTAGGAAGCTGACCTCGTACTGTGACGGGTGCGTGGAACAAGATTCATTATTGCGAGCGAGCAACGGGACAAGTTCCGCCAGCCTTGCTCCACGGGAGTCCGTGGGAACAGTGCTGGCAGCTTTGCCCGAGCAAGAACTGCAGGACAGGCCTCCGTCCTCACTGCAGCCTGGGGATATCTCACTGTTACCTTGTCAACATGATTCACAATTTCCTTCATGCGATTCTGAATCGTCCGCATGTCTTTGGATTTCTTGTACTAAGGGGGGAAACAGAGAGATTGCCAATCAAGCTGCTGCAATGGGATGATAAACTGAATCGCTGTTCGGCCTCTAGGTGTGCCATGACAGCATACCTGACTTAAAAGCAACAAGCAGTCCTGTGACACCTTAAGAGACAACCAAATATACGGCATCATGAGCTTTCCTGGGTAAACCCACTTCATCCGGTGAGCTGGAGTGGAAATTACAGACTCCAGAGTATATACAACAAACTAACATGGCTACCACGCTGAAACTTTTAAGTTCACAACAGCCATTCCTGGCAGGGTATTAAAGGGTCTTAGAATGAACACTTCTGGTGTACGTTCTCAAATATTGAGGTGTGAACAAACCCACAATGCGGGTCAGCACAGACGAAAGCAGCTACACCCTAAGTACTATGGTGTAACGACGTGGACCGGAGTGAAAGCCAGTTGCATTTTGCTTTCACCCTCAGAAGCAGACAAAGGAAATGCTGAGACTGAGAAGGAAGGCCTGGAAAGTGTATGTGAGAACTTTTACAGCTATATGTCTTAGCGGGATTCATTTACACTGATAAAACACCACAAACCACTTGTAACCCTCCCTCCTCCATGGAAAAGATACAGCACTAATGATACATCAACGTCTATTGCTGATTTTAATGCAATTTAATCCAATGGCTAAATATGTTCCTGGGAAAAATCTCACAGTAGCTGACAGTCCTGTATCCCAGGGTCACACTTAACTATCCATGAGGCCAAAGATGATGTAAGGGTGTATGTGGACACTGGATACTACACAGACAAAGCAGAATCAGAAAAGAGATTCACCAGCTACAAGAAGCAACCTTGAGACACATGCAACTTCAAGATCTAAATTATATGAGGGCTGGTTGGTCCAAGTATCTAAGGGAGAATAAAAGACTATTTGCACAGTGCACGGGCAATTAAGTGAGACAAACAGACTCGTGAGTTTGACATAATGTACCCCCGTGTTCAGATGCTACACATTATTGTAATCATCTCTGTACAAAGTTCCTTGTGAAGAACCATTTGAAAACTGAGGCTTTGCAAATCATTTTTGTCCTGGGAAAATATATGTGGCAACTTTGTATATAAAGCGGTAAGATTCCACTCTATGGGTGTGTCTTTTGTCTTTTGTCGACAAAACTAAACCTGCGTCTACACTACCGCTGAGTTCTGTCGACATAACGTCGACAGAACTCAGCAGTTTTGTCGACGTTGGTAAACCTCATTCTACGAGGAATAACGCCTTCTGTCGACAGAGTTCTGTTGACAGAAAGCGTTATTGCATCTAAACTGTCCTTTGCGTCTACATTGCCATGTCGACAAAGCAGCTGGCTTTGTCGACAGAACTGAATGTAGTCTAGACGCTCTTTGCCGACAGAAGTTTTGTCGACAGTATCTGTCGACAAAACTTCTGTTGACAAAAGCCTGTAGTCTAGACATACCCTATGGTGTTATTAACACCTGTTCCAAACCTAGTTGGCAAATGGATAGGTCTCAAACAAAAGAACAGGTGCAATGCTTAATTTACTTCTAAGCCGTAAACAGAGTCATCAAGCAGGAAGGAAAACAAAAGATGTTCCAACAGGTGTGAAAAAAGTAGCATCCTTCCACACAGACTTTTTGACTCCTGGTGCCTAGCTGAAAATGCCAGGAGGAGGTTGTGCAATTAGAAACCAGTTCAGGTGGAACCTCTCTAGTCTGGTACTTTTTGGTTCAGCAACATCTGTGGCCTGGCAAGATCTGAGTTAGCTAGATGTCCACGTATCATGAGTGTGGCCACGTTTCCTGCAGTCCCATAAAGTTTGTTTACAGCCCCCAGTCCTGGATCTCAGCGTTCTGGGCTGTTATTTAGCTCTAACTTATCCCTAAATGTCTTCTCAGAGCCCAGTAAGCAGGAAGTGTTGATGTTACTGCTAGACAATATTGACCACCTATAGAACATACTTTATGTAAGCTCACAAGAGCTATTTCCTGGAAGTGCACTAAATGTTCTGGTAGGTGAACAGTCCTGGTGTATCTCTCTGTAGCCGCTCCATCCCTGGTGCAGAAACCTGGCCTGCTAGGTGTAGTCTGGTAACCTACCGTATACAAGAAGCACCTGACAGCTGCTGTCCCCCTTACCTCCGCATTGTCCACAACTAGAACCAGCTCCACATAGCGGGGTCCTTTCTGAAATGGAGCTGATTTCTGAAAGGAAAGGAAAAAGCAGATGCCATGTGGGACCTGAATTCCATCTCTGGTGGCTGTGAGCCCAGAGGGAGCCGTTTCGGGGTGAGTTATTCTAGCTGCTAAACTTTCTGGCGCCGGATGATTTTACAGCTTCTGCCTCCCACACTGACCGGCAGAAAAAGTGCCCTGTATCCCCAGCCAGTCACAAACCGTACAGTCGCTATGGTTTTGGTGAAGGGGTACAAATCATTCATGAGCAGCCCCCCCCCAGTTGCTTGTTTCTTTCACCAGTGGCTCAATGCACAGCAGCTGGGTGAAAGGGACATTGGCTGATACTGCAAACACCTCTTTATACACTCTTTCTATACAATCACCGGGGCTGCTAAAACAATACGCTAAATTTTGGGCAATGACACATGCACGGCGCCTGAAACACTCGCTCAGGGAGGGTTCAGCTCAATGTAACTCAAACTGATGGAGGACAACTAAAATGCACATTTCAATGCAGAGATAATTCATTGTGCTGCTGATCATCAGAAACACTTGGCCAACCCCACCAATCCAAGCTGCCTTCCAAGAGCCAAAAAGCCCCAACTGACCCCACCTCCAGACACCTCGGTGGTGCAGGTGGGAGTGGTCAATAAAAAATCCACAGTATTTTGAAGTGGAATGTCTTCTTATTAGCCATCTGCAGCGTGATAGCACCAGGCCCCTCTGTCTGAGTCAGGACCCAGTGGCAGATGCAGCACGCACAGGCAATAAAAGAAACCCCTGTACCAAGAGCTCACAATCAAGGCGGAGAAAATTAACAACCCAAGGGGTAGGGGAACACACCCGCCGCCAAACCCCTGCTCCCAGGTGCTTTGTGCATGTCAGAGCATGAGACAGCGGTAGGGATTTGAACTAGGACAACGCAGTTACTCTGGGGACTCGGACAAGGCAGCTCCTGTGCACGGGGGAAGCATGGCAGAGAACATGGTGTATGTGCAGGGGAAGAGGACAGGCTGGCATCTGGCAGAGCAGCGGAAAGGAATCTGTAGGATGAACGTAGGAACGGCCATGCTGGGTCAGACCTATGGTCCATCTAGCCCAGCATCCTATCTTCCAGCAAAGGCCAGTGCCAGATGTGTCCAAGGGAGTAACTCCCATCTTCCGGTCCTAGCAACCGGCAGCCAGAGGCAAAGGGTACCCAGGACAGGAGCTGCATACCTGACCACCTTAGCATATTGCTATTGATGGGCCGATCTTCCGCGAACTCGCCCCGGTTTTTTTTGAGCCCTGTCCTACTTTTAGCTTTCACGAGCGCCCCCCACAATGAACCCCACCAGCTGACTGTGTGCGGGGTGAGGAGTTTGGTTTAAGCTCTCCTGAACCCAAGGCAGAGCCGCGACTTCCCAGTGACAACTGCAGCAACTGTGACAACCAGCGCATGCAGAACCTTTGCGCTCAGCCACTGCGCCGGGGACCTGCTCCAAGACCCAGCAAAGTCAAAGGACTTAGGATCAGGCCCCCCATTCCTACCGATTAAACTGCAACCCGGAGGAACGGGCGATTTCCTACCCAGTGATGGGGCTTCATAGCGGCAGCGACTTTCGGTTCATGGTCGTACTCCAACGTGACGTTGGCGTCTCCGCAGGTCCCGCGCTTGGCTCTCAGGTGGTCCGCCCGGTACACCGCGTGCTCCCCTGTAGCGTCACCTCCCAAGGGCTCAATTAAATAGACTGTCTGATCGGCCCAGAAAAATCCGCTGCAAAGAGACGGAGCCAACGTGAGTCCGGGGCCGGTCAGAGAAAGGGTTTCACACACATTCGCGGAGGGAGCACCCCGGCCTGCCCCCGCGCCAGGTAGGGAGCTGTGTGCCAGGAACAAGCAGCAGGAAGCGGCATCTTTTATTGGACCCACTTCTGGTGAGTGAGCGAGCGAGACACGAGCTTTTGTGCTTACCCAGAGCTCGTCTGCCGGTCTGGGAAACCTACTCCAGGTGCCACTGCTCACGACAAGCTTTGGGCAGATTGGTTAGCAGGGGCAGCGACATGCTGACCTCCTGTGCTTGGGGGTCGTCTCAAAAGACAAATCTAAACAGGCTTCCCTGCACTGAATTCCGGGTTTGCCTGGGCTTTTAACTCCTGCTTCCCCAAGTCAAACACCATGTAGATGGAGAGAAGCAAACCAGGCCCTGTCACAGTCAGCCAGGTCAGGGCCGGCCCATGATGTTTTGGCACCCGAGGCGGGGAGCTCAAATGACGCCCCCTCGCTTGGGCCAAAACTTTGAAAGGTCTCAATTCTGCCTCCTTCCTGTTCTACTCCTCGCACGGGACTGCTCTGCTCCCTACCCCTATGAAGGAAAACTAACAGCAGCAGACACAATTTTCTACACTCTGGGTCCTACTGGCGCCCCTCACTGTCCGGCACCTGAGGCAGCGGCCTCAGTTTGCCTCATGGTAAGGCCAGCCCTGAGGCAGGTCCTGTCTCTGTAACACGGGGAAGAGGAAGGACAGGGCAGTCCCTAATAAATACCCAGATCTTGTCCCTGTAACCAGCACAGGATCAAACCAACTTTGAGCCTTTGGACCTGATTTCCCTCTGAGCTGATAGGCAGGTTCAGTGGAGTCCCTTAAGTTCTATTACAGAGTTACCAGGTATAAAGACTAATGGGAACCGTACATGGCCTGACCCTACCGTGCTGCCCCGCGGAGGCTCTGCCTGCCACCGAGCAGTGTGTGACTGCACAAGGGGCTGTCCCCTAAAAGGAGCACCCCTTGCAGGGGCAGTGAGTGGCCCGGGACTCCAGAGAGCAGGGAGCTGGTGGCAGCCAGGCGTGGCACCTGATACTTCTTCTGCAGGCGGAAACGGAAAGGCGGCCTGAGTCCACCACGGGGGTGGGGGCAGCGGAGGAAAAATGGGGGGTTTAAAAAAAAACGTCAATAGGATTTTTTTTTAATTTTGTTATTTAACTAATAACCCGTTTTTCTTTGCCTCTTTAAAACGAAATCTAAATTCAACCCCAAATACGTTAAGGCCTAAGCTTAGTAGAATCTCTAACACATTTCAATAAAAATAAATAACCCTATCGAATCCCTGGGCCTCTATCAAAACTCGGCCCTAAAGGCTGTTTTTCTGTGAAAAGCAAGAACCAGCGGGAAAGCAGAGGCGTGACTCCATGGGTGCTGTGGGGCTGGAGAGATGGGGCAGGAAGATGCACCCTGCACTCAAGCTGGTAACCAGAGGGGGGCTTGGAAACTCACCAGCCAAGCCAGCCTCATCAGTGCTAAAGTTTCCCCCTACTACTGCCAGGCTGCGGCATGTGAAAGTGTCTTTTCCCCTCTCCTTCCCGCCAACCCCACACCTGTTGGATGACACATTTCAGCCCTAACGAAACTGCTCCCACTGGCTCCAGAGATTTACACAAGAGCAGGAGGAACCGAGCAGGGTTCCCTGGAAGAATATTAAAGGAACTGGCACATGACATTGCAAGACCCCCCAGCAAGGATTTCTACTGAATCTGTGAAGTCAGGGTCCATGCCCTGTGACGGGAGAACCGCTAATCTAGTTCCTGTTTTTAAGAAAGGGGAAGAAAGTGATTCAGGAAACTACAAGCCGATTAGTTTGACTTCAATTGTATACGAGGTCTTGGCACCGATTCAAAGAGAGACAGGAGTTAAGGACGCAGAGGCGAATGGCAATCGGAATAAAATACAAGGTGGCTTTACAAAAGGTCCCCCAACCCGGTCGCCTCTGAGAAGAGAGCTGAGGTTTTAGACAAAGGAAATGCAGTGGATCTGATCCACCTGGCGTTCAGAAAGGCATTTGCTATAATTCCACATGGGAAATGATTAAACCGGAGAAGGGGGGCAGCGAGGACACAACATCTGACTGGCTCCAACACCGAGAGTGATACATTTCCGGAGGGGATGGCATGGGACTTCCTGCAATGCCCTGGGGTCCCTAAGTGACTGCCAATCACAACAGTCCCCAACGATGGGACACTACATGGGGGGGGGGGGGCTTCTAAGAATTACAGAGAATTTTTTCCCTTTGGGGTTCTATGTACGGCCTGCACAAACCCCCTCTGCTCCCTTCCCCCGCGCCTCTCTCGCACCAGAGGCTCTGCACGTACTTGCTCCTCCCCTTCCCTCCCAGAACCTCCAGAGTGCTGTGAATCAGCTGATTCGCGCCCCATCCCCGCACCTCCCCCCTTCTCCCAAAGCTTGAACGCATCACCCGACTCTAGATGCTCTGGAAATGCCGGGGGGTTGGGGGGAGGGAGAATGAAAGAAGGGACGGTGCGCGCTCAGGGAGGAGGCAGGTATTTGAGGGCAGGGGTGGAGTAGGGGAGGGTCCAGCAACCCCTGGCAAAATGAGAAGTGACACCTTGAAAGCCAGGGCGCATGTGAGGTGCCTGCTGATGGCCCACAACAAGCTCCCTCTGCCTCTTTATGTTACTTTTCCCCGCAGTTTAATTTGCCCTAATAATGGGCCACTTAGTGTTGAACAGGCTGGATCGCGAAGGAGAGCCAAGTGCAATGTGTTTCATCTCATTCTTGCGGCACACGCCCGAGTTCAATCCTGCGGCCCACTGAGACGTCGGAGGCCACTCCTGCGGCCCGTTCACCAGCCTAGGCTGCCCATCACTGCTCTAAGCCAGGATGCGGATATCTCAGCCACAGACACAGGTCAGGGCTCTGTGTGAGGAGCGGGCGGAGGAGGTTCTGTGCCCTGCGACGTGCGGGAGGTCAGACGAGATGATCAGGGTGGTCCCTTCTGACTGTAAATTTAGTGTCAGAATTTACACCGACACACAGAATTTACACAGAAAGTCCGTGAGGCTAGCTCCAGCTTTGCCTGTGGAAAATTCGGCCAGCCTCTCCCTTCCTGCTTTGCAAAGCAGGGGAGAGACTGTTGCCACCCCTGCGGTAGGCAGGAGTTGTGAAGGTCGCAGAAATAACGAGAAGAGCTGAGATTGGAGCTCCGAAACATTTAGCTGATTGCTCCGTGCACCTTCCCCCACACTCGCACAGCGGAGTTTGTTTCCTAGAGCCAGGTCAGGTGGAGCCCACATTGCGGCAGACCCATGAGAAAGGCAGATCTTAGGAGACTCCGCAAACTGGGCCATGATCTGAAAACAGCTCACTGCACTGCAGCCTCATCCACTCCAAGCCAAACACAAACCTGAATCTGCCCCTGCGCAGTCATCTAATCGTTCCCCAATCCAGAGCCAAACTCCTTTCCTTGGAAAATCTTCAACAGCAACAAATGGCCCTGCAGCATCTTGGAGACTAACAAAACATGTCGATGGTCTCATGAGCTTTAGTGGGCACAACCCACTTCCTCAGATGAATGGAGTTAAGGGTCCAGAGGACAAATAAATAGCCTAGAAAGCGAGGGGGTGAGGAGGGAAAGAGAAGGAAAACAATGTGTCAATTGGAGTGTCCATGCTAAATGAGGCTAATAGAAAGGGCTGTAAATACTCAGTGCTTGGCTTTTGATGTCATTCGGCTGTGAAACATAGCAGCCCGTCCAGATCAGATCTTGTTCAGACCTTGATTACAGGTGTCAAACGTGTCAATGAAGCCAAGTCTCCATTCATCTGAAGAAGTGGGCTGTGCCTACCAAAGCTCACGAGACCATCGACATGTGTTGTTAGTCTCTACGGTGCTCTGGACCATTCGTTGTTTTTTAAGTTTTTTCAGTTACTGACTCACACGGCTGCCCCTCTGAAAGTCGTTTCCTTGGGCCACCTCGGATTCAACGACTTATGAGTGCAAAAAGGTATTGGTCCCCCTGGGAGAAGAGGGCAATGTAAAGATGGGTGAGGAGGAATACCAGGGCAGTGTTCATCGCAGGGAAAATGCCTGTTCCGGAGCGCTGGTCGCAGGGAATCGGGGCATGTTCCTGGCACTCATCAAAGTCTCTAAGAGTGGAGCTATGAGGCAACTTGAGAGATCGGGGTGCAGTAAATCACCAGGTCTGGAGAGGATCCTCCCAGGACTCTGGAAGAAGGAAAGCATATGCACCAGGAGATGGCACATCCAACTATCTGTCAGCTCCAGAACAGTGATCCTCATCTCAGCACCAGGCCAGCTGACGGGGAGGTCTGATTAAGGACAAAGCAGGAGAAATGGAACTTCACAGGCTCTGTCAAGGAAAACCGGGCCTGCCCTATGAGAACTGTCTGCAGACAGAATTCACTGGTCAGCTGCAATCTCAAAGGGAGGTTCATAAGATGCCTCTTCTGATATTGTTAACGTAATGCCTAACTAAGTGTGCTGCCTCGGGGCAGAAAGAAGGGGAAGAGACTAACAGCAGGAAGTCCCCAGGACTGGTATGTGATAATGAAAGGCACCGTGGAAACAGTCCCGCCTTTGCCCTTGAATCAGATGAAAAGGCAGGGCTGCTGCATGCCACTAAGTATGAGAGACCCGTGGCCTCAGGGGCTAATGGTGCACGAAGCGGGGTCTGAAAGAGCTGGGTTTGCCCTCAGAGAAGCTAAGGCGATGATGAGAAGAGTCCTGCTTTCGGCTGCAAGCCAATTCGCTGCACGTGCAGGAACAAAGGGGAGACGAGGAGACATTTCCACCGTCCTCTGAACCTCTGCGCCATCCATACCGGCCTGCGAGGGTGGCAGAAAACTAGACTCCCAGCACAACTGGTTCAGTCCAGCATGGAAGGGAGGTGAGAGACCAGACGAGGTGTGCCCAGGCGCCAATCAGATAGGAACGTGAGGCGGGCCGCTTGGCCGTACATCCCAGTGAAGTGACCGGATGAGCAAGTCCTACATCCTTCACCGAGATTCAAATGAAATTAAAAGGAAACTACACAAACGATTGCCAAAAGGCAGCGTGGGGGTGAGGCTGCTGATCCGTGTTAGAAAGCAATGATCAGCGAAAGAGATCTACAAGGACACAATCAATACAGTTCCGTTACCTTCTGCAGAGTCTTAATTTCTGGTGTGGAAAAAACTAGCTGGGTTCGTTCTGCAAAGGGTGATAGGAGAGGGGTGGTGAGTTGGCTTAGTCATAACATTACCACTTTTATTCTGGTCTCCGAAACACCCAGATGGCAGCAGCACATGCACCAGGAAACTAAGCTGCGATCGCTCACAATGATTTAACTCTTGGCTGACTAAGTCAATGAGCAACCAGCACTCTGCTCTAGTTTATTCACAGTTTCCTCGAAGAATATATTGGATTTCCCATCCCTCCACAAAGGAATTCTTGCATGTCTCTGTGCTGACAGTGGGAAAAAACAGGAGAGTGATTTCAAAGCCACGTGGCGTGTGGTTGCGCTGCGTACCTTTTAAGATCAGACACTAAAGACAGCCTGTATGGCTGGCTTATCAGCCCGGACATAAACTCTAGATTTAGCACTGCAAGGACTAAGGTCCCATTAGAGTTGCTCTGTGAAAGATGGACAGAGATTATTGATGCGGTTAACAGACAATCTGGGCTCTTCACATCAAAGAGCTATTTAGCAAAGACAATAAAGCAGGCTGAGTTTCAGGGAACTGTCCTTCTCCCTAGCAGCCAAGAAACAAATCTGCCGCCGTACCCTTCAAGGAGAGTCTATTTCAGATCTAATCTACAACGTGGCTGGTGGTGTCACCAGTTCTCAAATACTAACAGTAGCTACACTGGGAGAAAAACGCTCCTGGGCTGCTCCACAGAAGGCACGGGGCCAGACTCTGAGGCCGCGCGTAAAGAGATGTAAGCTAGCCCGGCCCAGAATCTAACGCCCAGAGACACGAGACTAAATCATGGTAGCTTACACACTGGGGAGCAGCAGGAAGGCAGATGGAGCGTTTAAATTTAATAAGAAAGGGTGATTACTGCTGCTTTTCTGGCTATGCTGCTCCTTTCCGGCAACGTCACAGTCACGATGAGAATGGGCGAGTGAGTCGAGGCCGGGAGGCTAAAGGTGTGTCTGCACAGCCCATGGGCACATGCCTCCCAGTCTGAGGCATGGCACTTGGACTAGTGCAGGGGTGGCCAACCCATTTCAGAGGAAGAGCCAAAATAGCGGTGGATACAGTGCAAAGAGCTGAAGGAAAAAAGTTATTGAGGAGAAAAAAAAAAAAAAAAAAGCCCAGGCCACTGCGTTTTCCCTTTTAAGAGCACAGCAGGCATTGCCCTTTTAAGGTAGCCATTGTGAAGTCTGCAAGGGACGCTGTGACTCCAGCTCTGTCTCTTTCAGACAGAAACACGCTGCCCCTTTAAGAGCCGCGGGTGCGGGAGCCGCCATTTTTCTTTGAAGAGCCGCGTGCGGCTCATGAACCGCGGGTTGGCCACCCCTGGATTTGTGGGGCTCACGCTAGTGCTCTAAAAAGAGCTGTGTGGCCGCTCTTGAAAGTTACCGTGCAGGATGGAGCTCATAGGTGGTGGGTGAATCTAGGGCTGGGAGAGGCAACCCCTCAGTCCCGCCTCTTCCCCAAGGCCCCGCCCCCAAACTCCCACCCCAGGGGCAGGGCTCCAGCTCCCCACCTGCAAGCCACCCGCACTGCAGGGGCAGGTCTCCAGCCTCCACCCCCAAGTGCCAGGACACAGGGCGAGTGGGTGGTGCGCGGCACCAGCCTCTCCGGGGGCAGCTCAGGAGCCACGCTGAACCTCCATCCCCAGGGTTCAGAGCCCGGCAGCGCTGTCTGCGCAGTTATTCACACGCTGACTGGGGCCGGGAGATTCGCTTCTGTAGCCGGGTAAACACACCCGAAGGGGCTTCTGCCGGGGGGAGGCCCAAGTTACACAGGGTTACACAGTGGCCCTCTATCTTCTCTCGTCTAACTGTCCTTCTGCATCCCCGGGAGAAATCATCTCGCCCTCCCCAGGCAACGGTTGGCGGGAGCAGAAGCTGAACGCTGGGACACGCGGAGAAGCAGATTCTCTGTGGGAGCAAACCATCTGGGGAGCGCTGGAAATGTCAACGCGCCGGAGCACAGAGAACGTGCAGGAGAGGGGAAAACCAGGCGCTTGCGGCTTCTCTACGTCCAGCTGGGGCCCACCCAGCACGCTGGCTTCCGACGCACGGGGCAAATCCACTTGGCGCTGCCCTGGCCCGCAGCCCCACTGCTCACGCACCGTAGCACCTTCCGCACAGGTAGCCCGGTTCCCTGCTCACGGGGAACACAACCCGCCCCGCAGGGATGAAACCAAAAGAAACGCCCACGTCCGTGCCGAGTCGGGCGGGGTTGCCGGGGGGTTAGCAGGCACCCAAGTGCACCCCCAAAGATGGTGGATTGGCTGATTGATTTCAGAAGTGAGTCGCTGGGCCACCGTGGGTCCTAACTCCCTCCTGTTCGGGGCCGGCTGAGAGTCGCTCTAGGCTGGAGAACAGGGTGGCACTATTCCCTCTAGGAGTGGGGTCCAGAGGGAGTGGACTCCCCAAGGGGGCTCAGGGCAGGGACAGGCAGCCCTGAGGCGGAGGGGCAGACCCCCAGGTGAGAATGGACTCCCCGAGAAAGGGCCATGACACCGCCGCTGTACTGGAGTGGGCTCCCCAAGAAGGGGCTGTCGCACTGAAGGGGGGAGGGATTTGCCATTGGCGTAAACGGGAGAAAGCTGGGCCCCTCGTGAATCAAGAGCCTGGGCCCGTGTGTCAGGGCACATGGGACTGGGAGCTGCCCTGCCCGTGCACCAAGGAGAAACCTCCTGTTCTCCAGCCTCCAGAGCAGAGCCAAGACCGGCATGGGGTGCAGTAACAGATCCCATACTCTGCCAAGAGCCAGAGGGCAGTGGAGAGGAGTAGGCAGAGCTGTGCAGGGGTCGCTCCCTTCCCCTTCAGGGGCACTGAGAGTATGCAGCGTTCCCCGCCCCCCAGCCACGGGGAGGGGAAAGAAATACAATTCCTGGAAGCAAAACTTTTTCATTTTCTTACATTCTCAGATGGGTAGCCCTGTTAGTCTGTAACCGTAAAAATAACTTTTAAAAACGAGTAGTCCTATGGCACCTTAGAGACTAAACACACACACACACACACACACACACACACACACACAGGACTACTTGTTTTTAAAAATCATTTTCTTACAGCTATTCTACTGGGAGGCTGAAGGTAGCAATGCAAGTACCTCTATTTTAAAAGGGCTCTAGGATTGATTTAGTGAAATACTGAACATCTGTAGCAAGCTAATGGGTAGAAACCATAATTAAAAATAGAATAAGAGAACAGGAGAGGGTTGAATCACCCGGGTTCCTACACAGGGAAACTGTCTCTCGCTACTCTCAGAAGTCTTCAAACATGTCAATAAAGCAGTAGGCAGCCAAAAGCTAGTTGGATGTAATTCATCTGGCCTTTGACGAAGTCCCTTACAAGGGCTACTAAAGAGGTTTTTCTACTATGGAGTGAGAGGCAAAATACTGTTACTCCTTTTTGGCCTGTGCAGCTAGCCAAAAATTGTGAGTCTTATAGGTTGTTCAAGTTGGGAAGAGAAAAGGAATGATGTCATCTCATTGAATTACAAGGAAAGTACAAAGTCCTGCTTCTCTGAACACAAGAGGAACCCAGCAAAAGGAGAGGAAAAACTTAAAAAAAACAACAAATAGTCTTGCAGCACCTTAGAGACCAACAAAACAGTTTTTAGTTTACAGCCCCAAGTGTCTTTCAGCCAGTTCCCCCTTGCCTGCGTTCACACCATTTTCTTCTCTATTTCATTGTGCTTTGTTCCCCATCCATATCCTTACCCGACAATCCACAGCAAAGCTCTCACCCACCTAATTCGCATTCCTAGAGAGAGTCTCATAGGCCTTTGTCTTAAGTGGGGGCTGCTCTAAAGGTGTTTAATCATTTCTTACACCCATTTTAAAAGAAGGGTGGTGATTCTACCTACCACTGATGTTTCACTCAACCCACAACAAGTACTGTCCTGGATCAAATTCAGGCTAGGAGGCAGACAGCAAAAACGGAGGATTAAAATTAACTGCCCCAAAACTTCATGAATGGAGTTACGATGGCCCAGCGATTCCTGGGCCCTTCCAGAATGCTGAGTCCTGCAATTCTCAAACCTCTGAAAGCCAGGAAATAGAGAGCTACGGTAACTCAGGCAAACTTCCAAACACGAGGAAAGAGTTAAAATGCACATCACCTTATGTGCTACGACCTTAACTCTGCCTCTGGTAGCTCACAACACCCGCTAGGAATGGCTCAGTAGGGGTGGTGCCATAGCAGGGACCACCCTGACAATAAAGACAAAGGACTGCTTCAGTATCACACAGAGGGAAGAAAGACGCTGCATCCGTTCACTGTGGAGACATCTTGTTGAGCAGGAGTATTCCATGAAAGACTAGATGCTAGGAAGCCAGCCAGCTCTGCAGCAGACTGAGCTGCGGGGGAGTGTGTGGAACCTACTTTACTCGTTAGGAAAGGTAATTAATACAGTGTAGACCCTAGCCCACATTTTATGTATATTGTAACAAATGTTTCAATCACTCTTGCTTCTCGTGGAATCTCTATTCCTTCTTCAATAAACCATCAGTTGTTTTACTACAAGCACTCGCGGGGGCTGATGCGAAACAGGAGCAGTGGTTTAAGGCAAAAATGGGCCTTTTGGGGGCAGAGGACGTGGGATTTCTGAGGGCAGCTAGTGTCAGAGTCTGATATCACAAGGGAACACTTCAAGGGACGCGGGACTGGGGTGCACTTTTTGTTAACCCAGTGGTTTCCACATGTTTTACCTCACGCAACCCCTTACCCCTGTTCGCACCTCCCCCACACACGGAGCCAGGTGCGGGGTCACCTCTCTGGGAATGGGGGGATGTGGACAGAGGTAAAGGGGCAGAGGCTAGGACCACTACTGGGGGTGCGAGCGGACCCTCATTCAGGGATCAAGGCCTGCAGCCACACTAGGCAGGCAGCCCGGACCCCGGGCATGTGGTGGGCAGCTGGGAGCAGATCCACAGGTGCAGGTGTGACCTCAACCCCCCCCATCCCCCAGTTATTCTGCACACCCCACAGGGAGAAAGTCTTGGTGTTAAGCTGCAGGGCTGAGCTGGTGCAGCCCAGAAGTACCCCAAGACGCATCAGACTGTACATCAGACGGGAAGCAAGGCGTACATATTGAATGGTGAGAATAATTAACCAGGGGAACCCTTTACTCAGGGCCATGGCAGATTCTCCATCCCTGACCACTTTTAAAATCGAGACTGGATGTTCTTCCTTAAAGACCCACTCTAGGAAATATTTAGGAGCAGGTCTCTGGCTGGTATGACACAGAAAATCAGACTAGATTATCATGGTGGTCCCGTCTGGCCTTGGAATCTACAACTCTATGACTCTGGCTACAAAAATCATGAGATTGTAAAAATACAGGTTGGACCTCACTGGTCTGGCACCACGGGACCGGACTGACCCAGATGAGGTATTTTGTCGGACCAGAAGAAGTAATTTCTAGCCCCTCTGCCACCGGCCTCCTACCCCTGGCCGGCTTTCTCTCCTCCTGTCGACCCAGCTGCCTGCCGGCCCCACCATGCTTCCTAGCCCTGCCAGGCAACCCCACCGGGCTCCCAACCGCAGCTCTCCCCTGCGATTCTCCACAGATGTTGCCAGACCAGAGAGTCCCGGTTTAAAGAGGTTCAACCTGTAATAATGTTTTGTTCAGTATATTTGCTTTCGACTTTCTTTCTGAGCCTTCCAGGATCACATTTTCAACCTGTTCTCCACAATCAGGAGCAAAATGACGTTTTCCGGCCTATATGAAAGGTGAAATTCCACCCTGACACACCTGACTCCACTGTGTGGGGCTTTATAGAAACACCAAATGTCCAGAGGTTTTGCCACACTGGTTTGAAAGTACACCCATATAGTGTGACATTTCGACACCCATATATTGTGATTTTACTGCACAACCGAACCCAGACAGCCTATAAACACACAGTTCTCAAACCGTTGGTCAGGCTCTCAAAGGGGGTCACAACCCTGTTTTAATGGGGTTGCCAGGGCTGCCGTTACACTTGCTGGGGTCTGGGGCCAAAGCCTGAGCCCCACTTTGGCTGAGGTGACAGGACCCTGCAGGGATGGCGGGTTTGTAGAAATTTCGGTGGTGCCCAGAACAGGACCACGTTAGGGTTGTAAACATCGTTCAAAACAGTTAACCCGTTAAATGTTTCTTGTCAGAAGACACCCCGGCTGTAAACAAACCCTCGCCACACTGTTCTGACACAGTGTCACATACTGACCCGTGTAATTTACTCTACCGGGTAAATGGGTGTAAAATGCGACTCGATGGGAACATACATAGCACAAGTGTGAGGCAAGACACACTCAGGCCTCCTCGTGCTTTCTGCTCTGCATGTTTGGGTCCCGATGCTCCCTCCCTCCTGTCAAAGCTCCTACCTGAGTCCTTGGCATGTGCTGATGCTGGCCGCTGAATCCCTGTGTCCGTGAACATGTCCGTGATAAAAGCAGTGATCCTGCAGCAGAGAAAGCAGAGGTTAAAAGCCGATCAGCTCCATAGTGGTGACAGTCAGGGTAGAAGAGCAGCCATTAGCAAAGGACAGAGCTTGGAAAGCAGAGACCTGTTGCCTCAGAGCATCTTCCAGGCAAAAACAAGCCTTGCCCGCCTCTTCCATAACCCAGGCGCGATTTTCAGATGGTTCAACACACACAAGTGCTCTCAGCTGTCCCCTGAAGAGCACAAGGGGTGTGTGTGTGTGTGTGTGTGTGAGGTAATAACTTTTACTGGACCAACTTCTGCCGGTGAGAGAGACCAACTCTTCCAGAGGTAAGCATGACAGTGTAACAGCCGGTCTCTCTCCCTCAGCTTGTCTAACATGCTGGGACCAAGGCAGCTACGACGACACTGCACACCCACGTACTCCAGAGACATGGGCAGCCTGAAGATCCATGGGCCGACTGGATCAGCACAATATACCACACGGCCCTGGTGCCCGGCACAGAAAACGTTCCCAGCACAAATACACCCGGAAGACTCGGCATTTCAGAATTCCCTTCCAGCCTCAGGTCTATGGATGTAGGGAAGACCAGTGTGGTGGGGAGCAAGGTGGGCAAATCATCTTTAGCCCTTGACAGGTGACCTCAGCACCTGAAGCCTCCAGCAAGGGCTGGCGGACCCCTCCGGCGAGCACCCTGCTGCTGAGAACACGATGGGTGAGGCAGGAATACAGGAGACAGCAGGGTGACTGCCAACTAGTTTGAGGGTGCAGGAAGGAACAGAAGGTGGGGCCCCATTTCCCAAACACACCACGGATCATAGGAGCAGCTCAGTCCATCCAGCAGCCTTCTCTGCTCGCGGAGCCCCCCCAGGGACAGAGGAAACACGTACCACAAGGGTCTGAAACTCCCCTGCTCCGCCCCTGCCCAACAGCATGTCGGGCACTCGGTGCCTAGCACCGAGCACGGGAAGCATCAAAAAGAGGTCTTGCTTTGCGGGGGGTGAAAGGGACTGGGGGAGACACCACAGGTCCTAGTGAGTTTGTCTTGGGAGCCCAAAGCTGCAGCACAATCCCCCAGCCCCGGCACGTCTCCTCCAAGAAACACGCGCCAGATCCGACAGCACGGCACTTGGATTAAGAACATAAGAACGGTCAGACGGGGTCAGACCTAAGGTCCATCCAGCCTGGTGTCCTGTCCGCCCACAGGGGCCGATGCCAGGTGCCCCAGAGGGAGGGAACAGAACAGGGAATCCTCACGTGATCCCTCCCTGTCACCGATTTACAGACAAACAGAGGCTAGGGATGCCATTCCTACCCATCCTGGCTAATAGCCATCGATGGGCCTAACCTCCATGGATCTATCTAGCTCTTTTTTGAACCCTGTTAAAGTCCTAGTCTTCACCACATCCCCTGGCGAGGAGTTCCGCAGGTTGACTGTGCGCTGAGGGAAGAAAAACTTCCTTTCCTTTTGTTTTAAACCTGCTGCCTATTCATCTCATTTGGTGACCCCAAATGTCTGGGGTTCATACCTGAGTGTCTGGCCTCTTGGTGACCTCCGTGCCATTTTCTGAGTAATGGGTTTCCGTGTAGTGCTCCCCCATCAGTCCCCTGGAAAAGAGAGAGACAGCAGCAGTTAGGACCCAGGGCGCCACTGGCAGCTCCCCGGGACAGAGAACCCCAGGACAGCATAACCCAAATCCTGCTCGTCTGCCCCACACCAATGGGTGCCAAGGAAGTCAGCAGAGCTGACGCCGCCCCCCTGAGGAATGCAAGCTGGGGCAGTTGCACTGTTGCCTAGCCCATCACCAGCACTTACTGGCCTACAGGCTGCAAGAAGACAGAGCCTTTCAAATGCAGCAAGAGGCCAGTCCGTGGGGCTGAGGGACACCGTAGGCCCTGGGGCAAGGTGCGTGAGAGGGACCTGACTCTGCACCCCCCGAAGGGCGGGGCTAAGGCAGAAGGGGCGGAGCCAAGAGCAGTCAGCCCTTCATGTCGCCCAAACAGCAGCATGCCTGCCCCTCAGAGCCAAGTGGCAATTCAAAGGGGCCCGGGGCCCTGGCCGCTGCGACTACCATAGCAGCAGCTGGGAGCTCCAGGCTCCTTCGAATCTCCAAATCTAGGGGCAACTGGTCCCTTTGCTTTCCCTGCATCTGCGGGCCTGGGGCCAGTAGGAGGGCTGGGACTGGTTTCTCCGGCCCAAATGTGAAAGGGGCAGCGAGATGGGGGTCAGACCCACGGATCACAACATTTTGTTTCCCCGCCACCAGTCTGCAAACAAGCAGATGAATTTTCCCTACAACGAGCTCTGCAGCAAACAGTAGCAGCAGGGAGAGACTGACCCCGGCCTCTTGCAGAATGGGGGTCAAGTGGGAAACGGGTCCAGCAGCTGAGAGCATCCCTGGTACCCCCAGGGAAGCAGCAGTGTGGCTGCCGATCACAGCTCAGAGAGAGATCAAGGCAAGCTGAGCAATAGTTTCTCCTCCTAACCGTGATGCGCTGAGGGGCTGGTATTTGATGCTGCGTAAAAATTAGAGACTATTGTGATAGGGGCAGAATAAAAAAAATTGAGGCAGGCAAGGGGCTTGGCTCCGGGGCTGAGTCAAAGCAAGGTTCATATGTGAGGGTTCTGAAATCCCGAGATCCTCCTGCATCACAAATACAAAAGAAGCCTCTTTTTTGGATCTGGATCTCAACCGCTGCAGGGGCTAGTTTCAAGCCGGGGACTGACCTTCGAAAAGGTTCAGCTAGAGGCCGTAGGGCTAAGTCTACACTGGCACGTTGCAGCGCTGTAACTTTCTGGCTTAGGGGGGTATGAAACACCCCTCCTCCCCGAGCACAGCAAGTTCCAGTGCTGTAAAGCACCAGTGTGAGCCAGCCTACTCCCGTCACAGAGATGGGTTACACAGCTCTGGGAGAATATTCGTGCCGGGGCCATGTTTTCACCGCTTCCGCAGCTGCGCTGTAAACTTGTAAATGTAGCCAAAGCCCGGGTGTTGGCTCTCTCCTAACTTCCTGCCCTGCAAGGCTCCACGCTCAGTGGCCTAGGGAGGAATCTAGATTTCAAATCTGTGCTTTCCTCAGGGTACCGACCTCGCAAGCCGCCCTACCCACGGCGCACTCACGTGTTCTTTTCCAGACGGAGAACGTAGTCCCTCCCTTCCGCATGGATGCTGTAATGTACGTGGTCCGGATATGTGGTCTGCCCAGGGGAAAACAACAACAGAAACTGTCAGCCCCCGGCTAGCGAGATATGAAGGAGCAGATTTCGATCCTGCGTGCTGCCGTCACACAGGACCTCAGACTCATCCACTCTAGCCTGTACAAGATTCCTCTCGTCGCAGAGGGATTCGGTTGGATATACTTCTCCCCCGCTTCAAAAAGCGATGCACACCTGCGGCTCCCACTGACTTAGGACTGACAATCAGCCCCTCTGCAAGCCAGGCTCCCAAAACTCACCGCCAATTTATCCATGACAGACATAGCACGACAGCTAACTCCATCAGCAAAGAAATAATCCCAGTTTGCAAAGCCCAGCGTCACTGGGGTTACAGACCACACGGAGATGAAGCTAAACACACACAGTGTTCACATCTGGCACGGGGCCACAGACTGCTGCCCAAGGAACTTACAGCTCATCGAAACGCCTTTTTTGGCCTTTAATTCAGCCCTTCCTGAAAAATCCAGAACCACAGATTCCCCGGATAACATCCCCCTGACCCGCTAATCTTCCCCTAGCAACGTCTCCCTTCTCTTTGGCCGCTCTCACGCACATCCCCGTGGTGTGAGCATCGACGTGGCTTCTGGGGTGCTCCCCAAAGGAGATGGTCAGGAAATCATTGTTGCAGCCACTTGGCCTGAAGAAATACCCTGCTCCCCGAGCCAGGTTTCAGTCCTGCAGCCCTGAAGGAAAAGCACCTTTTCGCCTAGCGAAACTCAGCACTGTCCTTACATTTCTGGCGTGAGGGTGTGAAAACACACCGCTACCGTGCTCATGGGCGTAGGGCTGGGTGGGTGCAGTAAAAGGGACGCTACACAGGCGGCTAGGTCAACCACATGCGGGAACCTACAGGGCCAGGCATCTCGGTGAGTTGTGATGCAAACAAGCGGGAAAGCCGTCCGAGATGCTCCCGGCAATAGTCTGCCAGGCTCACACGGCAGGGCACAGCTGGCCTATGGTGCCAGACAGTCAGAACTCCTGGTTTCTTTCCCTGCCTGTACCAGTGTATGAGCTTGGGCAAGCCACTACCGCTCTCTGCCTCAGTTTCCCCAGGGGTAAAATGGGGACCCCCCCACCGACCAGTGGCAAGTATCGGGAATGTTGGCTGCTGCTGTAAATCGCTTTCAGATCCTCAGCTGACCGTTCATGCTAATGAGTATTTGCACCCTTGGAAGCCCGGACGCCTGCCTCCGGCAGCTGACCGGACGAGCGAACGTCTCACAGCAGAGTCGCTGGCGAAGGCTCTTCCCAAATGGACGCGACAGCTGGTGGGAGTGGTGAGATGAAGTCCTTGGGCAGCCCAAGGCAAAGTCAGGGGATTGGCTGGGGACTGCTCCTCACTGGGGAGGTTGGCCTCTTGGGGGGCGAGTTGAGGGGGTGATGCTATAAAATACCACTTGACAGTCTGGAATTCCCCCTGGGAAAGCACTGGGAAGCTGCAATCAGAGGGAGGCTGGGGTTATATGGAAAGTATCTCCATGCTACAGTCAGAACCAGCTGGGAGAAGCAGCGTGATTTCCCTCGTGAGTCACCTGCTCTCTTTGCACTGCCTTGTGCTTTCCGCTTGAGCTCCAAAACTCCATTGCCGGTTTTTATAAAGGCCCCTCTGCCCACTGAGAGCAAAGCAGCAAGGGCCAAGGGTCGCACTGCCCCCTTTATGGGGGCAGCCCTGGGACGGGAGGAGCACGTCCGCAAAGAGCCGTCACCGGCCCCAACGCCATGCCTCCGCGGGAGACGCAGGAACTGCCCAGGGGGCTTTGTGATAAATTCTTCGGAGAGGAACGTTTCCGAGTTCGCCTCCAAATGGAAGCTTTGTTAGTGTTGGCAACTTCGGAGACAAAACCCAACCCTGCAGAAAGGCCACCAAAGGGGGACTCTGCCCGCTGGTCGGATGGGAACGGAAGAGCAGGGAGCCTCTCTCTGAGAAACCACAAGCAACGCAAAGCAGTTTTAAAAGCCCGATAAAGTTTCCCCCAAGGGCCTGCTTCCAGAGGGCTTTTCCAGCATGTCCAAGGCTGCGGGTCTGACTCAGAGCAGCTTGGACTCCGGTTACGCTCCTGCCTGCTCCGAGGGCTGCAGGGACTCGACCGGAGGTTCAGAAAGAGCAGTTCTGGGAAGGCAGAAAACTGGGATGCAGAAAGCTCGGGCACTAGAGCTGCACTCCTGGAACCCCTCTCCCCCTGGGGAGTCAGCGGGAGAGACACCTGTCAATGAAAGAGCAATCCCGGCCCAACAGCTACCTGGCCCTTCGACACTTTGGAAGAACGTCATGTGCAACAGCAGGTCAGGGAAATGTGATCCTTGATTCCCCAGGGCAGAAGTGACTCTGGGCTCTATGGAGGATCTAGTTCATCGCGGGGAGAAGGTGGCAGAGAGGGGAGGTGTATGTCACCTTTCTGCCCCCACGATCTAGGAGCCAAACCAGCCCTTGGCACAAGTGAGAGCCGTCTCAGGAGCACCCTCCTTTGTGCTGGTGGAGAGCTGTCAGCATCACCTTCCCCTGCCCCGCCTCCTCTGCCCTAGAGTGCCCCTCGGCCAGCTCATGATCCCCTACCTGCCCCCTCCCCAGTGTAGATGTAGCCACAGAGAATCCCCCAATAGCCACCCCATCTTGTAAAAGCGAGATCCAACTCAGGAGTCCCTGCTCACTGCAGCTGTGACAGTGTGACCGGGGGAGAGAGACGACCCCCAAAGCAATGTTATTCGGGGAGCAGAGTCCACCTTTGCAGCAGGAGGAAGAAAGCAGTTTGGAGGCAGGTTGCTTTATATTTTTAACATGCCGGGTTTGGGAGATTAGAAACAGTCCCAGGGAAATGGCTGAGCAGGCCGTGCAAGCCCTACATCACCCGGCCATCCTAGACATGTGCAGGCTGACCCCTCGCGCCCCGCCGCATCCCATCATGCTTTGCAGTCCCTCGCTGGATGCAAGATATGTAACAGATGGATGCGCCGTTACATGTGATCTCCTCCCGTTGGTACCAAAGAAAAGGAGGAAAGTTGTTCAACGTGCGCAGCACAGATGGTATCTCTAAAATAGCCCGGAGAATGTTTCTCTCGCGGACAAGTTTAGGTTTCTGGAGCAAAGAAAACAGATGCCTTTGGGAAGAATTTTTGAAGCTATTTTATCTGAAAGGGTTTGAATCACAAGTGAACATGCTGTACCAAGAATTTACTAGGCAATTTGTGGCTCAGAATTGACACAATGCTTAGGTCTCCTGAGGTACTCTTGGGATTTTAAAAGACTAAAACGCCGTCAAGAAACTGCCATTCAGGTAAGGTCGCAAATCTAACCTGGCTGCCCCCAAGCATTCGAAAACCATGAGTCACACCCTAACAAACAAAAGAGTGGCTTGGAAAATCAGGAGATTTTTTTCAGAATAATAAAATGAGGGATCTTTTTTGTCATCTTTGGTCTGAGTCTTTGGGGGTCATGTTTTCTTGCTCGTCTCCACAACCGCAAGAACTAGAGTCTGAAATTATTTTTTAACAAAACGAAAGCTGAAATTCTCCCACCTTCACAGGACTCCAGGGGCTGACGCTTTATGAACACACGCCAAAACTTGCGCTAAATCAGGAGAGATGGCCACATGGATGGATGCCGACACCCCTCCTGCTTATACAGATTCTGTTTTGTGACTTTCTTCTCTTCATCCCCACAACCAGGGTCAGGTCATCACATAAAATCCGCCGTCTTTGTCTCTGCGGCAGCATTACGGTCCACCTGCTTACTGTCTCCTTTGATGCAATCCATCACTCCCCCGAGGTCTCTTTCCTACCATGCTATTTTCACCAGCTCCCTGTCACTGATGTTCTGCACTAGCGAAGTCCCACTTCCTGGATTATATCAGCCACATCAGACTTTGATTTCCGTGCTAACGTTTGCCTTCTGACACCGCTCGCTTTGTGTAACTCGTCTTCTGGCGTGAAAACATCTCATCGCGAACTCCTGCAGGGACTTGGCTCAGCCTCTGTTGGGGCCACGCGTCTGCACCATGCGGCATTACGGGGCACATCACTGTTCTCCGCAGTTGGGCTTTCTGGCTCAGAGGCAGCCGCTTGTTACACCCAGCTATTTCCATCACCCAGCTACCACGGTACCTGAACTGGTCGGTCTGGGTTAGCTCCACTCCTCTAAGCTCTCTGTCCAGTTTCCCGGCGGCTCTTCTACTGACCTATGGCCTCAGCCTCAGCCAAACTTCTTTTCATCAGATGCCACCGCAGCTGAGCGAGGCAGGGCCGACCCACAACATTCTGGCACCTGAGGCGGGGAGCTCAAATGACGCCCCCACGTCCCCTTGCTTGGGCCAAAACTCGGAAAGGTCTCAATTCTGCCTTCTTCCTGTTCTACTCCTTGCATGGGACTGCTCTGCTACCCACCCCAATAAAGGAGAACTAACTTAACATTTTTTAACAAGGCATTTTAAGTAACACTTCACTTTCAGAGCAGAGAGAATCCATCTGCACCAGCAGCAGACACAATTTTCTACACTCTGGGTCCTAGTGGCGCTCCCCCCATCCCCCACCGTCTGGCATCTGAGGTGGCCATTGGTAGGGCCAGCCCTGGACTGAAGCCCTGGTTTACTATTTTCTCTAGCGATGTAAAATCCTGTTTCCTCAGTTAACCGGTTAAATGTCATGTTACGTTTACCTGCTTCAATAGGAGTGGGCGGTGCCGCTCCAGGCCACCACCCTTGTGACGTGGTGGGCCGCTCCGGCCAGGCCATGCCACGCCGTGGACAAGGCCTGCTCCGGCTAAGCCGTGCTGCGCTGCACCGCACCACGGGCTGGGGGGCACGCTCCAGCTAGGAGCTGGGCAGGGAGCTGTTCCAGCCTGGCTGGGCCGCTGGGCAACCATCACTAGCTGGTTAGGAGAAGAGGCAGCTGCCTATCAAATGTGGTGGGCGTAGCGCTAACTGTTTAGGAGGAGTCCTTGAACAAATGGACTCCGACAGACAGACAGACAGACAGACGCATCTTTCTAAAAGAAAGAAAGAAGGAGGAGGAGGTGATGCTACCTGGTGTCATTCTTCCTGTAATGGCCTCGCGTTAAAGGAGCTAAGACTCTGAGCTTGGATCCTTGCGGACTGTGCCTTCCTGGGGCCGGCCAGACAGATCAAGGAGGAGAGAATTCCTCCTGGGGCATCCTCTGTCGATTTGGGTATGTCCTGGCTATCCTGGGAAGGGAGGAGCGGCCCAGGGGACAGGGTGTCGCTGTGGGACTCTGTCAGACCTGAGCTCCAGGCCTGGCTTTGCTGCACCCTTTCTATGTCACACTGGGCAAGCGGCTTCACTTCGTAGGAGCGGTGAGGAGAGAGGCCTGAGGGATTATGAAGTGCTCAGATACAGGGGTGACTGGGCCATAGACCGCGACAGCTCATGACTGCTGAGATCCTGTTCTCTCCGCGCCTTTCCCTTTGCCGGTTCCACGGGGCCGCACGGAGGAGGCCGATTCCCGATTTCCCGGCGCACGCGCTCGCGGAGAGACCTGACGGTCGTTCTCTCAAATGTGATTATTTGTGCTTACACTAAAACCAGAGTCATTCTCCGATTGCGCAATGTCTGGCTGACCTGGGGGCTAGCACTGGGCCCTAGATCAACCGCCTCCGAGTCTGGGGTCCCTGGCGCTGAGCTCGTCTTGTCCCCGACATTTCAGCGGCGACAGGTACTTACGAGTTGAGCAGAGAGGTCTCTCTTCCCCGGAGCTACAGGCACCCTGCGCGGGATCACCCTTTCATACTGGGCCACGTGCGGGAGTTTTTCCGACGGGCTGGCAAAGGCACCTGTAAAGACATTCAAAGGGTCAGGACTTTCTAAAGAGTCCCGTAGAGGGGTACAGTGCTGCATGCTGTTACGGGAGGGGAGAGCAGCTGTTCTCGGTAACCCCAGTAAGGCTCGCTCTGGATCCTTGTTACCTCCCTTGCTCCTGCATGTTGCCCTCACTGTTCATTGTGGTCTGCTGTTCTGCTACCTCCTTACCGTATACGCAAAGCACGTCCCGTCCCCCGCGAGCCCCAGGCACTGGTGGGTAGCCATCAAATGCCAAAGATGCATTTGCAGCTCTCTTGTCCGGTGCAGAGCCGGTGCCAGACCGTGTCCCCAACTGGGCAAGGCCAGGCCAAGTTTTACAAAAGAGAATGAAAACCTGAAACGGAGTGGAAAAAACCCAACACCTGGCGTCTCCCAGGCGACACATGACTGTAATTATCTTTGACCAAAGTAGGGCCCGTACGGTGACGTCGGAAAACTCAGTCTGCTGGCAATGCTGTCCTGACAACGCGCGGGCAGCATGGGACGGGAAGCTGTAAGATTTCACGGTGTGGGAGCCATGTTGGAAAACACGTCTGTCTCCAACCACAGGGTGAGGGCTCTGCTTTATTGGCACCGAAGCAGCAACCCAGAGTTATCAAGTAGGAGTGGAAACCACGGCTGCTCAACCAGGTGAGCAGCAAAGAAGCCCCTTTCCGGCAGACTGTGTCCTGATTCTGGGTTGGAAATGTTTCCCAAGGGTGGGGGCAGACAGTATGAAAACAAGGAACAAACACCCCAAGCTCCCTCCTCCTCTCCCTCGATTCAGTGCACGAGATGGGACAAAGGAAGCAGCCGTTAATCAGAAGACGGGGTTCTGTCCTAAGAAGTTTGCCTAGTAAGACTGTGGAGAGCATGTGGTGGGGGAGCTTCGCTCCTTGGCTACGTCTAGACTGGTATGATTTTCCGCAAATGCTTTTAACGGAAAAGTTTTCCGTTAAAAGCATTTGCGGAAAAAAACGTCTAGATTGGCACGGACGCTTTTCCGCAAAAGCACTTTTTGTGGAAAAGCGTCCGTGCCAATCTAGACGCGCTTTTGCGCAAAAAAGCCCCAGTCGCCATTTTTGTGATCGGGGCTTTTTTGCGCAAAACAAATCTGAGCTGTCTACACTAGCCCTTTTGCGCAAAAGCTTTGCGCAAAAGGGACTTTTGCCCGAATGGGAGCAGCATAGTATTTCCGCAAGAAGCACTGATTTCTTACGAGATCGTCAGTGTTCTTGCGGAAATTCAAGCAGCCAGTGTAGACAGCTGGCAAGCTTTTCCGCAAAAGCAATTGCTTTTGCGGAAAAACTTGCCAGTCTAGACACAGCCTTTGTGTTTTATCTTTCCTTGTAACCATTTCTGATTGTTAGGCCTCATTTCTTGTACCCCACACGTGTTCTATTGTTTGATCTAATCCCGTGAGTTTAAACTGACGTTTGCACTCCACTTGGGATAAGAAGCCGTGTGCGGATTATTTCCATTAATAAAGGGATGACCTTTGTCTGAATGTCGTGTCTGGAGGAAAGGGGGCGGACAGTACAGAATCCACATTTCTGGGGGGGAGGAATCTAGAACTGAGGAGACGTTGGGGGGCCACCCAGCAGTATAACTGAGGGGTGGCTAGCTGCCTGCAGCACACACACCGTCACTGCTGGAAGCTGTTTGGAAACAGGCCAGACTTGAAGGCGACAGCAGCAAAACTGTGGAAAGGGCACCTCAGTTTAGAGGGCACAGCTGATGCAGCTGCGGATCAGTCTTTACTCCAGGCACGTTAGATTACAACATAACCTCAGGGTTCACTGGAGTTGGCTCCCAAGCCAGTTCCGGCCCGGTCCCTCGAAAGCAAAGCCTGAAAACGTGTCCGGCGCCCAAGCGTTCGGAAAGCAGACGGCAAATCCACCGGGACCCGCATGTATCACTTGAAAAATCTCTCCCGGCTGCAGCGGCCTGACTCATGCTATCGTAACACTTGAGGCTGGCGATACTTTGCGGTGGAGTTTGTGGGATGTTTTGCATTTAAGCTGAATCAGGCCTCCTGATTCACCCAGAGAGGAAACGGCTGGAGGTAGGGGGGAGAGAGGCAGCCAGCCTGCCTCTCCCCCGTTCCCACCGTCCTGTGCCGTTCAAAAGCCACGGTGCTGTCTGGCACATCACGCCCTGCACTCCAAGGCCCCCCGCTTTTCCCCACGGGCAAGCCAAGCCCACAGGACTGACTGCACACGATGCGATTTATTTTGCCAGCTCTCGTCTTTGTAAACCGGCCTGACTGAGTCACACTGTGGGAAAAGGGACTCGGAAGCAGGACAGAGCCGTGGAAACCTTTCTATAACCTCCCCACTCTGGGGCAACACTCTACCCCGGAGGGAGGCAACCGCCGACCTATGGGCCATATCCCGCCCGTTGGACCCTTCCGTCCAGCCCCCGGGCTCCTGCCAGGGACTGAGGAATAGACAGGCTTCCTGAGAGAAGCCAGCCCAACTCCTGGGCAGTGCAGCAGGCACAGGCTGCTAGCTCCAGTCCTTCTTCCCCAGTAGGCACAGTCAAGGGGTGCTGATCCCAGGAGTTAGGGGGCGGAGAGGAGGTGGAGGCCCTGGAGCGGTAGGGGGGTGGGGAGCAAGGGAGGGTGGATAGGGGATGGAGGTTCTGGGGGTCAGGGTTCCGGGAGGTTGGGAGCCCGGGGGGGGGGGCAGTCAAGGAATGGGGAATGGGGGGGTTCGATAGAAGGTGGGAGATCCCCAGGGATAGAGACCAGAGAGGGTTGGATGGGAGGCAGGGGCGGTCCCGGGGCGGGGGGGGGGGATCAGGGGACAAGCTGCATCTGGCTGTTTGGGGGAGCCAGCCTTCCCTATACACCTCTTACAAGTCCCTCCTCAACATGGCCTCCAAACAAAAAGTTTGCCCACCCCTGCTCCAGACCCTGGCATGCGCCGGATGGCAACTAGTCGCGTATTTTGGGAGCATGACCCAGCTGGCAGGTTGGATGGCTGCACAAAGCCGAAAGTCCCCGTGTCAGCTGGCCACGGAGCGCTGGGCTCCCTGCAGGACAACGAGCAGCAGAGAGGAAGTCGATCACGTCGTCCTGCAGGCGCCGAACAAGCCTCTCCAAAGCCTGAGCCAAAACCAAAGGTGCTCTTCTCGCTACCCCCTCCCGTTTGTGAGTCACTGCCTCTGCCAGTGCAGGCTCGGCTCTGGCTGACATGAGACAGCTACTTTCTCCAAAGCGGCCAGTCCTCTGGGCTGGAGCAGATGGGCCCAGGAGGGCGTCTTCCTGGTCAAACCCTCCACAGGTTCTGCTAAGACAGCGGCGCTGCAGACTTATGGCTGGGGGGCTGGACCAGTGAACTCGCTAAGTTTTATGCCCGTGTGCGGAATGAATTTTGTTATGTGCACCAATATGGAGGGGATGCCTCACACCAATGTCACTGCACATGGACGAATTGTGGTGGGGTCCGGTGCATGGGAGGGGGCTCAGGGCTGGGGGGATGAGGGCCTGGCTGGGGTTTTGGGCCCTGGAGTGGGGATGAGGTATTTGGGGTGCACAAGGGGGGGTCCAGGGTGGCACCAAGGGGTATGGGATTGCGCTCAGGGTTGGGGTGCGGGGTCTGGGCGGGAGTTCGGGTGCAGGAGGTGGCTCAGGGTTGAGGTGCGGGGTCTGGGCGGGAGTTAGGGTGCAGGAGGTGGCTCAGGGTTGAGGTGCGGGGTCTGGGTGGGAGTTCGGGTGCAGGAGGTGGCTCAGGGTTGGGGTGCGGGGTCTGGGCAGGAGTTAAGGTGCAGGAGGTGGCTCAGGGTTGGGGTGCGGGGTCTGGGTGGGAGTTAGGGCTGGGGCTAACCCCTTAGGGCTGGGGCTCTGGGTTGGGGCGCAGGGTCCTTCCCTGCAGCAGCTCCCAATCAGCAGTGGGGAACAGATGGTTCGGCCCCACCCCATGCTCCCCTGCAGGCTCCGCCCCCCTGACTCCCAATGGCCACGATTCCCAGCCAATGGGAGCTGCGAGGGCAGCACCTGCAGGTAAGGGCAGGGCAGGAACAGAGTTTCCCAGCACTCGCAGGACACGGCTCCAGCAGGAGGAATGGCAGCACGAGGCACCCCCGCCTCCCAGGCAGGGCAGGCCCAGAACACAGGGGCTTTAAGGGCTGCAACCCTCAGAGCCTCTTTCTTAATCCGGTTCTGGTTCTGGGGCCAGAGGAGCACGTCTCTCTCCTGCCCACGCAGCTGCTGTGGCTGGGGGTGAGGTCACTCATCCAGCCCCAGGAGGGAGCTGCAGCCGGGGGCAAGCGGCCTCTCCCCCGGCCACAGCAGCTCCATGCACGGCAGCCCCGAGCCCCTGCGCAGGGCTTCTTAGACAGCGGCACGGCCGCGGGGCCTGCCCATCGATGGTTTAAAATCAAGGCTGGATTTTCTAGTTCCAAAGGAATGATTCGGAATCAAGACATCCCAGCCTGTGTTGGACAAGACGTCGGAGGAGATCAGCACGTCTCGGCCTGTGGCCCGCAACGTCTAAGATCTTCCGAGGCACCTGCACATCCATTCGCAGGCTTTTAGGGGCCCTCGCATTAAAGAAGGCTGGAAACAACTGGACTAGATTCCAGGCAAGCGTCACCATTCGCGGTGGGTCTGTTCCTGACACCACCGCAAATCCACATACACTGGAGGCGGGAGGAAGTGGACGAAGTGGTCCGTTTCCCTGCAACTCCCAACCCCCGCGGTGAGTTCCCCGCAGCTCCCGGCCACTATGCTGGGGGGCAGGGTGTCTGACCGTTGCTGCTGCCCCACAACAAGCCCCCCCGCCCCCTGAGGCTGCGTTCCTCTCCACACCCTCCCCCCGGGGATGGGGTGCAATGGGGGGAGAGGCCAGGGCGGTGGGAGGAAGGGGATCCGTGTATACACGAAATCACAAACAGCAATTCCGTGAATCGTGAGTCTCCCGTATCACAACCGACCCTCGGAAGCTATGAATTTACTTCAAGCAGTACAGGATCCTGCTACAGCGATCCAGGCCTCTGTTCCCTTGAGGCGTGGTTATTGCCATGAGCCACGTGGAAACTCCAGCTAGCAAAGAAGGCAGCACCCTTCTTTCTAGGGCCTCCTGTACCCGTAAAACTCCACTCGTTTATCTGCCGGGGTGGGTCTACATGGGTTTAGTTGAGGCAATTGCAAACTCCTGTGTGACAATTTAACTGAAACCTAGCTTGGACCCATTTCACTTATTTTGTTAGACCAATATGAACCAAGCTCGCATCTTTGAAAAAATGTGCAGGCACCAGCTTAACTCACCCATCTGAAGTGAAGCAAGCTTAATCTGCGTGAAAACATGCAAGTAGCATTATCTCACACAGGGGGACGGGGGGGGTCACATTCCCACCAATTCCCTTCTGAGTGCGCTGGAAATTATGCAGCCCTTCCACTAAAAAACTGAGGCGTTTAAGGGAATAAACGAGAAAAATGTATAATTCACTCAGCGCTACACCTCCTGTTAGTTTGATAGTTAGGTTCCGTTATTGTGTGCTGCCTACAGATTTTAAAGTTTCAGTCTGGGAAAGATTTCTGCCATGACATCGGAGGCCTGGTTTACAGTAGGAAATGTAGTCATCTACTTTGCACACAGGTGTGAAAAATCCGCACCCCTGAGCAACAAGTAATCAAGCGGCTGACATGATTCTTCCCTGGAGTTAGCTACTGCCTGGGGAGGTGGGTTAACTGGAGGGACGAGAGAACTCCTGCCATCTGCAGCTTCGGTGTCTACACTGAAGCACCAAGGCGGGTGTGTTTTAAGGGCAGGCACCAAGCCCTTCAAAGTTGAGGCGTGGCTAGGCCCTGGGAGGGCAGTTTGGAGCAATGGGTAACTAGATCAGCCAGACAGCGCCGGGCAGCCTTTGTACTAGGGAAGCGTCTCGCTCCTTTATTCTCTTAGAGCATCCAGTGGCACCCAGCTGGCCAGGGCGACCCGCCGCCTGGTCCCTGGCCCTACGGTGCCCGTGGGAAAGACACCGGCCGTGCCCCTCCTCCCACTTGTGCCACTCGGGAGAAGTTTGCCGGGGCCGAGCGAGCGACTCCCCGCAGCCAGGGAGCCCCGCGGCCGCTCCCAAGGGGCACACGCCCCCCGGCTCCCAGGGGCTGCAAGGCCGGCCCGTGGCCCCAGCTCCCCACGCCCGAGCTCCCCGGCCCGCCCCGCCGGCCAGTCCCCGCGTGGAGCAGCCCCGGGCGTCCGCCCCCCGGCCCGGCCAGCGCAGCCCGAGCCGCCCCGTCCCTGCCGCGCCCCGCGCCGCCTCCGAGCCACTCACCGCGGCGCGCCAGCGCCAAGCACAGCGCCAGCAGGGCGAGGGTCCGGGCCATGGCGCGCTCAGCAGCGGAGCGGTGCGGAGCGGAGCGCGCGTCCCTGCCGGCCGCCAGCGCCCGGCTCCCTCTGACTCAGCCCCCGCCTGACTCAGCCGCCCGCCCGCCCAGGAAACCGAGGGGCTGAGCCTACCCCCCAGCGGCCCCTCCCTGGGCCGGCCCCACCGCGCGCTGCCCCTCCGCGCCGCGCCGCCCTCCTGCCCCTGCCTGCTCCGCGCTGCACGTTGGCTGCGCTGCTCCCTCATTGCACACTGACCCTATACTGCACACTGCCCCCCACGCCTCCACACTGCCCCCGCTTTGCACACTGACTGCCTTGCCTCCGCAGTGCCACTGCCCCTACACTGCACACTGCCCCCAGCACCCACTGCACTGAACAGACCCCTGCACCCCTCCACAGTGCACACTGCCCCCGCCTCCACACTGCCCCCGCTTTGCACACTGACTGCCTTGCCTCCGCAGTGCCACTGCCCCTACACTGCACACTGCCCCCAGCACCCACTGCACTGAACAGACCCCTGCACCCCTCCACAGTGCACACTGCCCCCCACGCCTCCACACTGCCCCCGCTTTGCACACTGACTGCCTTGCCTCCGCAGTGCCACTGCCCCTACACTGCACACTGCCCCCAGCACCCACTGCACTGAACAGACCCCTGCACCCCTCCACAGTGCACACTGCCCCCACGCCTCCACACTGCCCCCGCTTTGCACACTGACTGCCTTGCCTCCGCAGTGCCACTGCCCCTACACTGCACACTGCCCCCAGCACCCACTGCACTGAACAGACCCCTGCACCCCTCCACAGTGCACACTGCCCCCCACGCCTCCACACTGCCCCCGCTTTGCACACTGACTGCCTTGCCTCCGCAGTGCCACTGCCCCTACACTGCACACTGCCCCCAGCACCCACTGCACTGAACAGACCCCTGCACCCCTCCACAGTGCACACTGCCCCCACGCCTCCACACTGCCCCCGCTTTGCACACTGACTGCCTTGCCTCCGCAGTGCCACTGCCCCTACACTGCACACTGCCCCCAGCACCCACTGCACTGAACAGACCCCTGCACCCCTCCACAGTGCACACTGCCCCCCACGCCTCCACACTGCCCCCGCTTTGCACACTGACTGCCTTGCCTCCGCAGTGCCACTGCCCCTACACTGCACACTGCCCCCAGCACCCACTGCACTGAACAGACCCCTGCACCCCTCCACAGTGCACACTGCCCCCACGCCTCCACACTGCCCCCGCTGTGCACACTGACTGCCTTGCCTCCGCAGTGCCACTGCCCCTACACTGCACACTGCCCCCAGCACCCACTGCACTGAACAGACCCCTGCACCCCTCCACAGTGCACACTGCCCCCACGCCTCCACACTGCCCCCGCTTTGCACACTGACTGCCTTGCCTCCGCAGTGCCACTGCCCCTACACTGCACACTGCCCCCAGCACCCACTGCACTGAACAGACCCCTGCACCCCTCCACAGTGCACACTGCCCCCACGCCTCCACACTGCCCCCGCTTTGCACACTGACTGCCTTGCCTCCGCAGCGCCACTGCCCCTACACTGCACACTGCCCCCAGCACCCACTGCACTGAACAGACCCCTGCACCCCTCCACAGTGCACACTGCCCCCCACGCCTCCACACTGCCCCCGCTTTGCACACTGACTGCCTTGCCTCCGCAGTGCCACTGCCCCTACACTGCACACTGCCCCCAGCACCCACTGCACTGAACAGACCCCTGCACCCCTCCACAGTGCACACTGCCCCCGCCTCCACACTGCCCCCGCTTTGCACACTGACTGCCTTGCCTCCGCAGTGCCACTGCCCCTACACTGCACACTGCCCCCAGCACCCACTGCACTGAACAGACCCCTGCACCCCTCCACAGTGCACACTGCCCCCCACGCCTCCACACTGCCCCCGCTTTGCACACTGACTGCCTTGCCTCCGCAGTGCCACTGCCCCTACACTGCACACTGCCCCCAGCACCCACTGCACTGAACAGACCCCTGCACCCCTCCACAGTGCACACTGCCCCCACGCCTCCACACTGCCCCCGCTTTGCACACTGACTGCCTTGCCTCCGCAGTGCCACTGCCCCTACACTGCACACTGCCCCCAGCACCCACTGCACTGAACAGACCCCTGCACCCCTCCACAGTGCACACTGCCCCCCACGCCTCCACACTGCCCCCGCTTTGCACACTGACTGCCTTGCCTCCGCAGTGCCACTGCCCCTACACTGCACACTGCCCCCAGCACCCACTGCACTGAACAGACCCCTGCACCCCTCCACAGTGCACACTGCCCCCGCCTCCACACTGCCCCCGCTTTGCACACTGACTGCCTTGCCTCCGCAGTGCCACTGCCCCTACACTGCACACTGCCCCCAGCACCCACTGCACTGAACAGACCCCTGCACCCCTCCACAGTGCACACTGCCCCCCACGCCTCCACACTGCCCCCGCTTTGCACACTGACTGCCTTGCCTCCGCAGTGCCACTGCCCCTACACTGCACACTGCCCCCAGCACCCACTGCACTGAACAGACCCCTGCACCCCTCCACAGTGCACACTGCCCCCACGCCTCCACACTGCCCCCGCTTTGCACACTGACTGCCTTGCCTCCGCAGTGCCACTGCCCCTACACTGCACACTGCCCCCAGCACCCACTGCACTGAACAGACCCCTGCACCCCTCCACAGTGCACACTGCCCCCCACGCCTCCACACTGCCCCCGCTTTGCACACTGACTGCCTTGCCTCCGCAGTGCCACTGCCCCTACACTGCACACTGCCCCCAGCACCCACTGCACTGAACAGACCCCTGCACCCCTCCACAGTGCACACTGCCCCCACGCCTCCACACTGCCCCCGCTTTGCACACTGACTGCCTTGCCTCCGCAGTGCCACTGCCCCTACACTGCACACTGCCCCCAGCACCCACTGCACTGAACAGACCCCTGCACCCCTCCACAGTGCACACTGCCCCCCACGCCTCCACACTGCCCCCGCTTTGCACACTGACTGCCTTGCCTCCGCAGTGCCACTGCCCCTACACTGCACACTGCCCCCAGCACCCACTGCACTGAACAGACCCCTGCACCCCTCCACAGTGCACACTGCCCCCACGCCTCCACACTGCCCCCGCTGTGCACACTGACTGCCTTGCCTCCGCAGTGCCACTGCCCCTACACTGCACACTGCCCCCAGCACCCACTGCACTGAACAGACCCCTGCACCCCTCCACAGTGCACACTGCCCCCACGCCTCCACACTGCCCCCGCTTTGCACACTGACTGCCTTGCCTCCGCAGTGCCACTGCCCCTACACTGCACACTGCCCCCAGCACCCACTGCACTGAACAGACCCCTGCACCCCTCCACAGTGCACACTGCCCCCACGCCTCCACACTGCCCCCGCTTTGCACACTGACTGCCTTGCCTCCGCAGCGCCACTGCCCCTACACTGCACACTGCCCCCAGCACCCACTGCACTGAACAGACCCCTGCACCCCTCCACAGTGCACACTGCCCCCCACGCCTCCACACTGCCCCCGCTTTGCACACTGACTGCCTTGCCTCCGCAGTGCCACTGCCCCTACACTGCACACTGCCCCCAGCACCCACTGCACTGAACAGACCCCTGCACCCCTCCACAGTGCACACTGCCCCCCACGCCTCCACACTGCCCCCGCTTTGCACACTGACTGCCTTGCCTCCGCAGCGCACACTGCCCCTACACTGCACACTGCCCCCAGCACCCACTGCACTGAACAGACCCCTGCACCCCTCCACAGTGCACACTGCCCCCACGCCTCCACACTGCCCCCGCTTTGCACACTGACTGCCTTGCCTCCGCAGTGCCACTGCCCCTACACTGCACACTGCCCCCAGCACCCACTGCACTGAACAGACCCCTGCACCCCTCCACAGTGCACACTGCCCCCACGCCTCCACACTGCCCCCGCTTTGCACACTGACTGCCTTGCCTCCGCAGTGCCACTGCCCCTACACTGCACACTGCCCCCAGCACCCACTGCACTGAACAGACCCCTGCACCCCTCCACAGTGCACACTGCCCCCCACGCCTCCACACTGCCCCCGCTTTGCACACTGACTGCCTTGCCTCCGCAGCGCACACTGCCCCTACACTGCACACTGCCCCCAGCACCCACTGCACTGAACAGACCCCTGCACCCCTCCACAGTGCACACTGCCCCCCACGCCTCCACACTGCCCCCGCTTTGCACACTGACTGCCTTGCCTCCGCAGCGCACACTGCCCCTACACTGCACACTGCCCCCAGCACCCACTGCACTGAACAGACCCCTGCACCCCTCCACAGTGCACACTGCCCCCCACGCCTCCACACTGCCCCCGCTTTGCACACTGACTGCCTTGCCTCCGCAGTGCCACTGCCCCTACACTGCACACTGCCCCCACCCCCTCCACACTGCCCCGACACTGCACACTGCCCCCCACCCCCTCCACACTGCCCCTACACTGCACACTGCCCCCCACCCCCTCCACACTGCCCCGACACTGCACACTGCCCCCACCCCCTCCACACTGCCCCGACACTGCACACTGCCCCCCACCCCCTCCACACTGCCCCGACACTGCACACTGCCCCCCACCCCCTCCACACTGACCCTATACTGCACACTGCCCCCACGCCTCCACACTGCCCCCGCTTTGCACACTGACTGCCTTGCCTCCGCAGTGCCACTGCCCCTACACTGCACACTGCCCCCCACCCCTTCCACACTGCCCCGACACTGCACACTGACTGCCTTGCCTCCACAGCGCACACTGCCCCTGTGCTGCACACTGCCCCTGCGCGCACGCTGCCCACTGCACCTACACTGCACACTGCCCCCAGCACCCACTGCACTGAACAGACCCCTGCACCCCTCCACAGTGCACACTGCCCCCCACGCCTCCACACTGCCCCCGCTTTGCACACTGACTGCCTTGCCTCCGCAGCGCACACTGCCCCTACACTGCACACTGCCCCCCACCCCTTCCACACTGCCCCGACACTGCACACTGACTGCCTTGCCTCCACAGCGCACACTGCCCCTGTGCTGCACACTGCCCCTGCGCGCACGCTGCCCACTGCACCTACACTGCACACTGCCCCCAGCACCCACTGCACTGAACAGACCCCTGCACCCCTCCACAGTGCACACTGCCCCCCACGCCTCCACACTGCCCCCGCTTTGCACACTGACTGCCTTGCCTCCGCAGCGCACACTGCCCCTACACTGCACACTGCCCCCCACCCCTTCCACACTGCCCCGACACTGCACACTGACTGCCTTGCCTCCACAGCGCACGCTGCCCCTGTGCTGCACACTGCCCCTGCGCGCACGCTGCCCACTGCACCTACACTGCACACTGCCCCCAGCACCCACTGCACTGAACAGACCCCTGCACCCCTCCACAGTGCACACTGCCCCTGCACTGCACACTGACTGCCTTGCCTCCACAGTGCACATTGCCTCTGCTGCACACTGCCCCCAGCGCTCATTGAACAGCACAGACCCCCTACCCCCATGCTGCACACTGACCCCAGCATCCCCCACCCCACGCTGCACACTGACCCCAGCATCCCCCACCCCACACTGCCCTCCTGCCCATCCATGCCCTGCACTGCATACTGACCCCAGCACTCACTGCTCCACACTGCACAGACCCCTACACCTGCACACTGATCCCAACATCCCCTGCCCCACCCTGCACACTGACTATAGCGCCCTCTGCTGCACACTGAGCCCAGCACCCCCACCCCTCACTGCACACTGACCCCAGCCCCTGCCCTACGCCACACACTGACCCCAGCGCCCCCTGCACTGCACTGACCCCTTGCCCTGCATGCTGATTCCAGCACCCCTAGGCTGTGTCTAGACTGGCCAGTTTTTCTGGAAAATCAGCCGCTTTTCCGGAAAAACTTGCCAGCTGTCTACACTGGCCGCTTGAATTTCCGCAAAAGCACTGACTTCCTACTGTCTGAAATCAGTGCTTCTTGCAGAAATACTATGCTGCTCCCGTTCGGGTAAAGCCCCTTTTGCGCAAAAGGGCCAGTGTAGACAGCTCAGATTTGTTTTGCGCAAAAGCGCGTCTAGATTGGCACGGACGCTTTTCCGCAAAAAGTGCTTTGAGGAAAAGCGTCCGTGCCAATCTAGACGCTCTTTTCCGAAAATGCTTTTCACGGAAAACTTTTCTGTGAAAAGCATTTGCGGAAAATCCTGCCAGTCTAGAGGTAGCCCTACAGTGCCCTGCATGCTATGCTCCAACCTTCCCCTGCTCTGCCCACTGACACCCCCCCGCACCTCCCAACCCTTCCTTGCCCTACAGTGCACACTGGCCCCTCCCTTTTGTGCTCCACATTGCACACTCCCCCACACTGACTTTCCCTTCCCTGACGCTTGACTCAACTCTGTAGATGCCCCCGTCCCACACACTGACCTGCACCGCACACAGACCCCATCTTTTCTGGACCCACCCCACACACTGACCCACCCCCTCATCTCTCACTGACTCCTCAGCCAGTGCCCCTCCTTGACTCTCATACTGGTCCCCTTCCATCCCTGCCCCCCAGATACACTGACCCCTCCTTCCCTCCGCCCCTCCCTGTCCTGCACCTCATACTGACCCCCACCCTCTCCCCACCCCTCGCACTCCTGCCCATCCTACACTGATACATCCCCTACCTAGCCCGGCCCCTCCCGGCCCCACACACTGGCTATCCAGCCATGGCTGCTCCCAGTCCAAGCATTGTCCCTGTGGAGGGAACTGAGTCTGAGACAGGAACAAGGATGGCGCAGAGGACATGCCAGCCCCAAGCCTCCTGGGCTGGATCCAACTGGCGCGGGTTGGGGGCTGCTGTTCCCCCTCCACCCGGCTAGGGAAATGGCAGCACAGGAAACCGCTCCCCTGGAGGCTTTCCCCGCTGCTCCCATTGGCTGGAAGCCCAGCTAGACCCCACCTCCAGTCTGCTCCTGCACCCCACCCCCCAGCTAGACCCCACCTCCAGCCTTCTCCTGCACCCAAACTCCCACCAACTCCCTCACCCAACCGCCCACTCAGGCCTCCCTACCCCCAGCCCGCTCCTGCACTCATTTCATCATCATGGGTGGCTGACGGGTGATCCCCAGAAAGGTTTGTGTTGAGCAAGGTGGGCCGCAGGCCAAAAATGCTGCGAACCACTGTCCTAGAGGCAACATGTGGGGTGGTCATGTGGCCCCCTTCCTCCCTGTACCATCAGACACAAGATCTCTACCGTCCACCTGCGCCATCCCATAACGACATTGGCCCATATTCTTTTCTGTCTGCCCACGAGTAGCCAATGGACTGGCAGGAAGAACAGCAGCTCAGCAGTTACCCTCCTTCATTTCAGTCTGTCAGCTGAGCTGCAAACCCAGCGAATCTCCTGCCTTGGCACTGGCCAGCGGCCACTGACCTCAAGGTGGCCGATGCCAGGGCGCTAGAATTTGGCTGCGTGCCAGACTCCCCGACTGAGCTGTGGAAACCTCCGTTGCCCTCTGGGGATGTCTGCAGCAAATCCAGCTGAGCCAGAGTCCTGTAGGAGGCCCCTGGGGCCAGGATACCTCAGACCCCTTGAGATGGGGTCCCTAGGCCCCTGGATTCCAGCCCTCTCAGACTGGTTCCTCCATGATTCCAGCCCAAGACTGCCCCTTCCCCCAGCACCCACTTCCTTTTCCTGTCTCTTCCCTTAACCAGTAGAACCGGTTTGGCCACTGTCCTGAGGCCCCTCTTGCTGGGCCGAGCTTACAGACAACTGCCAGCACAGGGGGACCCCGAGATACAGAGCAGACAGCCCCCCACTATGCCACACCTGGCTACAGACGTTGCATACCCCTGGGAGAACACAGAGGGGAAACGGTGAAACAGTCGATCATGCCGGCTAAGCCCGGTGTTGTCAGCTTCAAGAGATCAAAAATCACAAGCTGGACCCCCACCAAATCGGGAGGTGTTTTAAAAAAAGGTATTTTTAGATCGCTTGATTTTTTTAATTCCCCATCCCATCCCAGGGGCGTGCATGTGACAGTGAGTGGTGGCCACTCTCCTGTTAGCCTGGATGGATTTTAGCCCCTGCTGCAGGAGTGTTCATCCGCACCTCTGCCCTTCTGCCTGCAATTAATCCTGCCCTCTGGTCCCCCGTCCCTACCCAACACCCCTCAGCCCCCATCATCTCCACCCCATCAGGTCAGTTCTCCTACCCCATGCACCCACACTGCCCTCCCATCACTCATGCTATTTGCTCAGAGTCCACCACCAATACAACTCCCCATCCCGCCTCACTTCAGCGCCCCTGTAGCCCCCAGGCTATAGTTCAGCCCTTCCCGCCTCAACTCCGCTCATTTTGGGATTCCTCTCCAGCCCTGGGGGTCCCCTCTCCCATTTCCCAGCCTGGCAGGGGAACCCCGACAGCAAGCACCAAGACTGCCCAGGGCTGTGGCCGACTGCCAGCACCTGGAAGCTGACAAAGATTCCTCAGTAAAAAGATTAAGCCTGACTCATGGTCTCAAGATAAGTTTCAGTCATGTCTGGGAAAAGGAGAAAAAAAAACCCAGCCCAAGATGTTTGAGAATTCAATTGTGAGATCACAAATCCTGCTCAATTTTACTTAGAAATTGAGCTTCTTATGATTCATTCTTGAGAGATGGGGTGTCTGCCACGAGCCAGCCACACTGTGATGACCCCTACCTCTGGTTCCCTCCTAGGGCCCTTGCTCTTAGTCCCAGGTGAGAGCTCAAGGCCCCAAAAGAGCACCCCTTATTCTACTCACCTGACGCCTGTTCCGCTCTGCTCTCCAGCTGTCCACTGTCAGGTGCTGCTTGTTCCAGCATGGAGGTGGGAGGCAGTGTTCCCTGTCAGCTGTGCGCTTTTGCAGCTGCCCGGGAGAGATTCAAATGCTGTCCAACTGGGTAGCAGAGCGCCCACAGCTAGTTTTGTGTTTCTACTGGTGGCTCATATGCACATAATTATTCCGCACATGGATGGAAAAGATTAGCGGGAACATCAGTGGGAGGGTAGATCTCTTTGTCTTGCTGGAACCGCTGTTCCTTTGGGTTTGTTTCAACCAATTCTTTACTGATTGTGTCATTCTCCGCAAAAGTTAGGTGACATACATGCCCCGTTTCTTGCCCCCTTCCCGCGAGATTGCAATGCACTGTACAGAGAGAAATGGAGGCATGCGTTGATGTAATGCAATTATAGAAAATTCCCATGTCGTCTCCAAAATGCTTTGGGATACCAGACTTCACAAGTTTGACTCTTATTTCTAGCTGGAACTTTTCTGACTTCTTCCAGTCATTGGCTCTTGTTCTGCCTTTATCAACTAGATTAACGAGCTCACTGGGATCCGCTGAGGACTAAGAGTCTGAATTACTTGTGCTATAACTGATAAGTTCAAAGCAAGGTCACTGTGGGGAAGGATCACCCTCACCATGCAGAACCCCCCCAGCATTTTTGCAAGCTCCTCAACACCAGCACAAACAGCTGAGAAATACAGGAGCCACATATGTACAGGAGTTCAGTGTGCGGATGCAGAAAGTGAGTTCCTGCCTTGTCTACACCTCTAAAAAGCAACGTTCTACCGTGGACTGATCTGTGACAAAGGAAGCGTGTGAGCGGCAAGTGATTTTCAGAGCAAACACTAGAGCGCTCTGTGGTCCAAAGAGGTTTCACAGCAGCAGCTGTACCACACGATTGCTCACTACCCCGTTAAAATGGCAAACTCAGCTGGGCTTCCGGAAGGGCACAGGACATGCCCATGCAGCTGAGCTAGTCTGGCAAGTCCCTATAAGGAGAAATACCACTTGGAGTCTGCAGAAGAGGAACCGGAAGCCCGGTGTGACTAGATTAAAGCACAGCCCGCAGATTCATCTGATCCAGAGAGCGTCTGACCAGGCAAAAGGGGGGGGGAAGTCAGTGCCTGGCCTAGATTAGTGGGGAGAGAGGTGGTGCCTCTAGACTCCTGCTTCATGCACCAGCTTCCTCCAGCAGCACACTCTCGCTCCCCTGCTGGTCTCCCTCAGGCCTTTGGTCTCAAGCTCATCTCTCCGTAGCATCCATGCTGAGAGGCGGGGGCGGGAGGTAACATTTCCAGCCTCTGGGTGGCTGATTCCCAGGTGCCAATTAAGTTGTCTCTCTGGGATTCTGCATTGACAGGGGGTCAGTTTCAGCCAGTCCATGGAGGCCCAGAATGTCCCACAAGACCAGATGTAACTTTTCCTGCCTCTGACAGCAGAGGGAAGCTCAAGCACACAGACAAAAATAAAGCATATCCTGCCTCTCTCTGCTCCCCCCAGCCGCTGCCTCACACCGCACTGCCCTTGGCTCCCCCTGGACCTCAGCCTTGTGTGTGTGTAACCTCCTTGCTAGTTCTGCGACTGGAGAGAAGCAGCTCCCTCCGTCGGGCGCAGCAAAGAATGGCAAGGAGCTGGCCATCTTGGTCCTCTTGCCCAGAGTAGCGCCCAGCGCCACGGGTTCACTCCAGCTGGGAGCCCAGCTCTGCATGGCGGGCCAGCAGCACCCTAGACGAGGCCGGTGGATAGGCTCAGGGGAATGCATTCGGATTAGACTGACCTGTGGGCGTCAGGGCAGGCACTGGGGCTTTGGTTAACTCCTCATTTACTTGGTTCCCTGCCTGTTCCCTTTCTCCTCTAGCTCCCCTGGCCTGGGCTGGGTAGCCGGGTCTTGCCGTAGCTGGTTTCTTGTTGCAGCAAGTCATAGAAGTTTATTAACCCACTAGTGCACTGAGAACAGAGAACTCTGGCCCTGTGAGGGTCGCCACACGCTCCCTCGAAGGGCAGGAACAAAGCGTTTCCCTGTTGGGGTTGAATTGCCCTGCAGGCGCACAGCTCCAGATACCAAGGCATCCCCCTCCTAAGTCACTGCAACACGCAGCTCTGGCTGCCAGGGCCTGCAGGACACTGGGCACAAAGCGTGGGGAGGGGCAGGGCTTTCTGGCACATGCACAGCAACAAACCACACCAAACACACCTCAGTTTCCTGGCTCTTTCTAGTCACTTCTGCTTTGCAGAGGATGTGAAGAGAGATTATGATTTTATCACCAGTGCTCTCAGGAAATGAGCCAGCACATATCCCTAGGGTGGCAGCGGGAGTGGGTGGAGAGCAGAGAGCCTCCCGCCCCCCATCCTGGCCCCTCCAGCCAGCACTGCTCCCGGTAATGCATTGTGTAGCACTTCACTGGCTGGACCCTGGGCTCCAGCAGAACCTTGTACAGCGTGTGGCTACTGAGGCCTACAAGGGAAAGGGGTGCAGGGAGGGCCCCCAGGGGAACAGGGGCAGGGCACAAGGAGTACCCCTTTTGGCAGTCCATCTCCTGGGTGCTACCACGACCTATGTCCGTGGGGACAATGAGCAGCAGAGAGGCCAAATGCTCCGCAACAGGCCTGTGCCAAGGGCCTTAGGCAGCGGAGCCAGCATGGCCCTGTCCCAGCCAGCCGACAGGTGCGTGAAGCCATCTGCTCTCTGAGGGAAGGGAGCTGAGTGGGAGGCAGCACACACTGGAGCCACAGAGGAGGCGGCTGCCTGGCCCTGCCACCACCGAGTCAGGCTCCACGCCAGGCTGAGGTATTCACGCAGCTCAGAGAACAGTCGCCATAGTGAGCTGAGGGACGGACCCCAGGCAGCTGCAGCAGGTCAGATGAGAGGAAGTGGCAGGTGCTGGTACCTCCCACTCTGCTCCTGCTTCTGGGCCAGTCACTCCGTTGTTGTGGGCACCCCTGGGATCTGATCTCAGGCCACTAGGTCAGGGGTGGGCAAAAAGGCCTCCACAGGCTGGATGCGGCCCGCCAAGTGGATGGATCCGGTCTGCAGAGGCCCTGCTGCTCCCCCATCCCCAAGCCAATTAGGGCCTAGACGCAGGGGAGCACCCACAGCCTTCTCCGCTCTGCCCCCGCCCTGCCAGCAGTATGTGGCACTTCCAAGGGTGGGGGCAGAGCGGAGGCGGCTCATGCACTCCCCCGCACCCAGGCCTTAGTTGGCTGGGGGCTGGGGAGCACGCGAAACCTCCTCCTGCCCTGCCAGGAGCATGTGGCGCTTTTAAGCACCACGCACGCTCGCAGGGCGGGAGGGAGAGTGGAAGAGGCTTGGCATGCTCCCCCTGCCCCCAGGCTAATCACAGCCTGGGGGCAGGGTGCTGCATGAAGCTTCCTTTGTCCTGCCCCAGCCCTGCACTTCCAAGTGCCATGTGTTCCTTGCAGGGCAAGAGAAGGCTTCCTGTGCTCCTGTGGGCGTGGGGGTGGGAGAGCATGTCAAGCCTCTTCCAGGGCATGGGTGCCTAGTGGGAAGGGGGGGCAAAGGGGCTCCCTCGCCCACCCCGGGCCAGGTGCTACCGTAATACATCTACTAGGAGTGGTGTTGGAGCGGCAGCAAGACATCTCTGGGTTGAGCGAAATCCTGTAACTCTGGTGTTGATCACCGCACAATAGAGTCCAGATCTGTGTCCAGTCATCCCTTATCGCTGTGGAGAAAACCGTGAGTGGACCATGGTGCATCTGCGAACCAACAGTATAATCCTGAGTGGAATATAGCAGGGGCCACCACTTGAAGACTGGTACTTAACAGCGCTCCAGTGCTGGACATGGACTCACTAGAGGGAGCAGCCCCAATCCTGGTACCGGCCAAGACTCCTGAATTGCGTGAGAAGCCAGCACCAACTGGATAAGCAACTCCCTGGCTGCCTAATGGCGTGTAGATGGCACTGGGAAGGCCCTTGAGCTTGTGGTACCAAAAGGTGCATGACCCTTCAGGGGTTGGTCTCAATGGTCCCTTTCTGGACTCTGAAGTCAGTGATTTCTCTTGGCTTACAGACTGCATCTGAGGGCCACATCAATTGTGGCACTTACGAGTCCTTGCCTCTGCTCGGTGCCCTCACAGCAGATGTCCAAGGCCTTGGCACCGAGTCTTTGGGAGATTTGCACTCTTAGGCACTGGCGCGTGAATATCACTATGAGAGAGGCCAGATATGTCTGACTGTACTGCACTCTTAACTCTCCATCGGCTTGGATTTTATTATTCTCCCCTTCCCACTAGCATGCTCCAAAGAACATCCGTGCCAGAAACGATACGATCAAAGGTGGTTAAAAGTTTAATGAATATGGTGAGAGGGGAAGGGGAAAGAAATGACACTCCTTTCCTGAGCTGGTGATGGAAGTGATGGTTCCTGTAAGCCTCAGGCTTCAGTCTGTCATCAATCATCTAACGAATTAACCTACTGTGAGGAAAAACAGTCTCCACTTGTTAGGCCATTCCAGAAAAACAGAATGCTCTGAAGGTTCTGCAGAAACAGGCATATATGTAGCCAGAACTGAAACCACATAGGGTTCTACAGGTCAAATCCAACACCATGAACTACCCCTGGAAAGCAACTAGAGTACAGCCCCAGAGCACAGGACCCTACACAAAGCACCACCGTTTGCCATGTGTAGTAGCTGCCTGTACATGGCATACACAAGGCAGTCCCGAGGACAGCCCTCTGTGGAGTGCAGGCCCACAGTCTCTTGCAGAGCTTACAAAGACTTAGCTAACTGGAGGCCCTCCACGTGCAAGCCTGAATTGAAAGGAATGGAGATAATGGCCTTTGCCAAGTCTCTGGGTCACTTCTTCCAACCTAGCAACATTATTTTCTTGAATGAACTGATTGATCCTCATATAGATGTTCTGTATCCATTAGACCTTGGGAAAAATATTTCAGATGACCCTCCCCTGCCAATGAGAAATGTGGATTCATGTCAGCCAAAACATTTGCAGACTTCTATGGAATTCACTGAACTCTTTTGTCCAAACATTCAAGATAACCTTTTGTTTTTGATATTACTTCAATTTCATTTAAAAAGTTTCAACTAAAAATGGAACAAAAAAAGTTTAGTTTAATCAAAAACTGTTTTTTTTCAGATTGCTAAAACCCAAACATTTGTTTCAGATCATCTGAAATTGAATTTCTCTTTCAATTTTTTAGTTTGGCCAATGAACTGAAACATCTGCCACTATCAGAGTCAGAGAGAGACACTGAAAAAGGGCCTGGATCCAAACTTAAGTCAATAAAAGGACTTCACTGGGCTTAAGTGAGCTTCAAGCCTTAAATTGCAAAATGGAACCACCTGATATCTATATCTGTGAATTAGCTGAACTTCATAAGCTGACACAGCTTTAGACACCCAGAATGAATAAAGTGAGTTGTAAGTTCAGGGCAACAGAAACCAAATAATTCTGACAATTTATTTCTTTATATATTATACAACACACAGGTTTAATATTTGTTAAAAAAAGTTAACAGAAGTATCTCAAAATCCTTTCCATGTTTAGATCTCAGAAGCTCAAACACTATCATCCTAGATGACTACTGCTTTATAGCTTTCATGGAGTTTAAAGTGCAAACTACTCACAGATACAACTGGGCAAGAGTAATGTATTCAGATGCAAAAGGTGCAGCATCTAAAACATATATCACAAATGTTTCATTGGGTGGGTACAACCACCCTGGGAAGAAGAGGAGCTTGGGAAACTACCTTCTGACTCCTCTGTGCAGAAATATGCTCCAGCCGCTCTGTGTAGAATCCATTGAAGTCCAGCCTAGGGGAAAGCAAACACATGTTCAATAGTGTTCCCACAAATGGCTCACAAGTGTGAAAACGGAAAGAAGTGGTAACAGGCAGTGATTTCAAAATTCCAAGGTAAAAATGAGAGTTTCCTGGGCATACCCCTAAAATTTACCAGTTGCCACAATTAATGTTATTTATAATTTATGGTGTATTTACGGGAGATCTCACACAGCTAAATTCCAGTTCCTACATGGCTCAGGGTGGGAGCATATTGAAATTTCAGAAAAATCAAAGTTTGCCAAAATTGGAATTTTTGTAAATAAAAATGTCCATTTTGGAAGACTTTTCTGACAATCAAGCTTCTCCAGGGCTGGTGCTGTGGCCAGGGTGGGAGCAGCCAGACATCTACCACACAGCCCGCTCTGGCCATGTGCCAGAGCTGGGGCTGTGTTGTGGCTGCTCCCTTGGCAGCATGGACAACAAGGCCCCAGTCAGGTAGCATTCTGTCTCCAGCCCCAGTCCTGGGCAGGCCCCACGGTCCAGCTTCCATCTGGCCGCAGATAGAGCTGGCAGAGGCCTCCCCCTCCTGTTGCATCATTCAAAGTAGAATGATCATAAATATGCTGTAAAAGTAAGTTGTAAGGGTTCTCATCTGGAGCTCTTCATTGTGCTTTACAAAGGAAGGTAGGCAGCATTAGCCCCATTTTACAGAGGGAAAACTGAGGCACAGAAGGCTGGCATGACTTGCACTAGGTCAAATAGTAAGACTGTTGCAGAACTGGGAATAGATCCCAGAATTCCCAACCTCCAGACCAGACTATGCTGTAAAACTGAATGTTACTAATCCAAGAATCAGCTATTTTTTAAAGGAAACAGGATTCTAAAACATCAAGCAAAATAATGTGGAAGAGTCTTGAGGTAACAAACAGGTATTATAGATACTTTACTACTAGCTATTTAAAATTACTTCTATGAACATTAAACACCCTGTCCCCTCAAGGGAAAAAACAAGACTATACTTTGTGAACCAAAGCTACAGCCTATGGTCCACTGGGCTGTGCATCTCACATCTGCCCATTAGTTCTGTAACTACAGTTATGTCCACTTAGAAAGGTTAATACAAGACACATTTCTAGGTCCAAGATGGTAAGTATCCCAGGCTGTAACCCCACTGGTTTTTCTTCTGTGGCACACCGGATTTGGAATGCCAGTCTCTTCACCCTCCTCCATCCTCAAGCATCTCCTACAATTATTTGGTGCCTTAGCGAGGCGTTTCCAAATATTATATTTGGATTTCATTTAATTTTAACTCTCTCATAAAAATAATCCCAGTCCAGGACTGTAAATGGCTTGTCACCAGTGGACAGCAACAGCAAACAGTTTCAGTTCTTCTGGGGCAGGGGAAAAAACCACCGGCAGGGGGTGCATAAAGTGAGAGGCACTACTGTTTGATGCACATCAGTCAAGCTCAACTGAGAAGGATCTTCCCAGTGCATAGCATGTAGGAATGAGAAGCCAGCAGCACCTCAGCAGGCCCTACACATTTTGCCCCATGTTGCAAGGTAGCTGCAGAGAGCTCTTAAAGACCCAGTGTTACTAATAATCCCTTTATGCCTACCAGGTAACTGGTTACCCCTTTACTTCTCTATTGCATGTTACACTGAGAGCAGCTGGCTGGCACAACACGACAAAAAAAATAGGAATAAGGAACAATCTTCAGCCTGATCTGGAGTTGTACTCTTTCCTGCATGTATTACTCGGAGATAGTCCCACCCTACTCACCTATAAATGATGTTGATCATGCTGTGTTCACAGTCATTGGTGCTGTAAACGCTCAGTTTGTCCAAGAGATCCAGGAGATGAGTTGAGAAATTGCTGTCAAACTTGTTGATAGTTGCCTCAAAACCAGATGTTAGTTGGAAGGCATCTGCATGCTCTGCTAAAAGCTATCAAGAGGAGGCCACAGTGAGAGTGTCTGTGAGTCAATCATATGCATACTGTACTTGGCATAAAAGAATGCCTTTTCTTTTTTCAAACTATTGTTTCTATGCAACAATACTGCCATATTTCAAAACTGTTCCATCCCAGACACACCTTTCCTCATGTAGCACACAAGAGGATGAACAGTTATGAAATTAATTCTATATGCTTCCCTCAGGTAAGCTGCATGACCCAAGCCTAGAGCATGTCCCCGAGCAAGGTACTGGCACTTAGCAGACACGCCTTTGTGGAGTTTAAAAATATTGTCCTGCTGGTCTGGGGGACAATCCAAGGCCCTGAAATGAACCCTGATGACGTTGTACTATTTTGCCTCAAGAACATGCCTGATCAAAACCTGCCACTGATGACTTATCTCCCTTCTCAATAATAAATGTTAAGAGCATTTCTTATCTTTAACAGCAGTGTGGCTTTAACTGATCTCTACAGTATTTCAACACAGGTACTATGCTCAGAAGCATCCTGTGGGTGGCTTGTTTTCAAAAGCTACTCCCTGCTGTACAAAAGACAGGTTCAGCAGGCAAACAGCAAAGACCACCAACAGACCACCTTCACGCATTTACACTGCACTAGTCTATGCTGGCCCCCTAGTGGCTGTTTTCAAGAATCAGCAGAAGACAGACTGAGCTGCAGGGTGAGAAAAGTTACTTATACATTATATATATGAAAATAAAGGAAGAAAACAAAACCAGGTGTCCTAGCTCTAAAAGGGATGGGCTGGAAAGAGTCTCACCATCTATATTCTAACTGGCTCACTCACCATGAGACACTACTTTCACATCTCCAAAGGAGCCAAGCCACACAGAGGCCATGTATTGTTGCATGCTGCCCTTGCTAAAAACTGTTCAGAACTATGTAATTAGACTAATGTTTGCTGTGAGCAATACTATTCGGCTGAAGTTAGGTAATGTACATTTTTAGCAGGATCAGCATTCTCGTTAAATCACAAAGGAAAAAGAAAATGCTATGAAAAAAGTTACTAACTTTTTGCAACAGATCTTGGACAACAACAGTTACATTTGTTCATTGCACTCTTAGGCTATGTCTACACTGGCGCAATCTTGCGCCAGAGATATGCAAATGAGGCTAAGCGTGGAATATTGCCGAGCTTCATTTGCATATCTAATGAGACGCCTTTTGCAGAAGAGGCTCTTGTGCTAGAAGGAGCTGTCTACACTGCCCCTTCTTGCACAAGAAAAACCCACTTGCGCAACGTGGCTACACTGATTATTTTCAGGAATAACGGCATTGCGCAAGAGGGTTTTTCTTGCGCAAGAAGGGGCAGTGTAGACAGCTCCTTCTGGCGCAAGAGCCTCTTCTGCAAAAATGGCGGCTCATTAGATATGCAAATGAGGCTCAGCGATGTTCCACGCTTAGCCTCATTTGCATATCTCTGGCACAAGATGGCGCCAGTGTAGACATAGCCTTAGTGCATGTACCCCATAGCCTGTTGCTGGAATCTTTTCTCATTGGTACCTTCTGGGACATCACCTTCTGCTGCCACACACTGCTATAAAACACCTAGCTTACCTGTGCTCCCCTCAGTTCCTTCTTTTCAGAAACTGACCCAAAGGGTAGGATGATAGATCTCTGGGAGCTGCCAGGCTGCTAAATGTAGGGAACACAGATTCAGGTGAAGCAGCTGACTGCAGTCTTGAGAGATCAAATCCAGGTGCAATGGAAATAAGATTGGAGTCACCACTAAAAGATCCAGAAAATGGAGAACCAATATTGGTGCAGCCATGCTGGGACTATTAGTATAACCCACATGTTGTTCTGCTGGATCTTTAGAAGCATTCTGTGAAGGTGTAGAATTGGGGGAAAGCATAATAAAGCTTGACCACACAGGGTAGCAGGAAGGCATCAGTGATGGAACCCAGACTGCAACCTTGAAAGGAGCAGAACTGGTGACATCTTCTGCTGTATTTGCGACAAGGAGTCCTGTGGCACCTTATAGACTAACAAGATGTATTGGAGCACAAGCTTTCGTGGGCAAAGACCAACTTGATCAAATGCATGTAGTGAATATTTCCAGAGGCAGGTATAAATATGCAGGCCAGAATAAGGCTAGAGATAACGAGGTTCATTCAGTCAGGGAAGGTGAGGCCCGCTTCTAGCAGCTGATATGGAGGTGTGAACACCAAAGGTGTATCTAGACTACATGGCTCTGTTGATGGAGCCATATAAATTAGTTTATTCGGCATAGTCAAAGAAGTGGGGATTTAAATAATCCCCGCTTCATTAAAATAAACATGGCCGCCGCGCTGTGCCGACACAGCACGGAAGTCTAGATGCAGATCTGTCAGCTGGGGAAGCCTCTGCCGACCGATTCCTTATGCCTCGTGAAACGAGGTTTACAGGATCGGTCGGCAGAGGCTTCCCCAGCCAACAGATCCGCGTCTAGACTGCCGCGCTGTGTCGGATCAGCTGATTGTCGGCACAGCGCGGCGGCCATGTTTATTTTAATGAAGCGGGGATTATTTAAATCCCCACTTCTTTGACTATGCCGAATAAACTAATACTGTGAAGTATCTCTATGGCTTTTTCAGTGCAATGGAAGAGAGAGAAATCAGAGAAACCAGGCTTCCAAGGCGCAGTCTGGAAGGAAGAATTAGCCAGTTAAGAACAAGTACATTAATATTCTGAAAAGCGAGTGCCTTACTTTATTAGTTAGCTGCTTCTTCAAAGCTTCCTCGGCACGCTCCTGCTCTGTTGGTGGGCCCAGCATTGTGCCGTGCTCTAACGTCAGCCGGCCCATCTCATTATTCAGCTTCATGCTCTGGGTAAATCTCTGTGGGAAGAGTAGATGATAAAACATTATAAAGATTAAAGCACATTTCTATAGTTAAAATGAAGCATAAGAACTTGTTTAGATTCAGGCAGGACTTTAGAACTTCAGTAGTTCACAACAACATTTATCCACAGTGGTGGGGTACAGGGATTCAAATCCTGGGTAAGGTAGCAATGAAGCTGGCGTTTCCTGTCACTGCCCATTCAGTTCATCACTAGCACAGAGCATCATTTTGCATAACACACCCATGCTGGCTCATGACACACCAACACAGCTGTGTTACAGGTTAGGATTGAGGTGCATGGGCAGACCTGTGTAGGGTGCCTATGACTGGAACAGATAAGGACAGAGATGCACTGGCAGAGTTTGGGGAAGAGGGCAGAAAGGAAGAGCCTAGGGTACTGAGGGTTAGAGCTAAAATACAATGACAGAGATACACAGGGAACCTGCACAATATACAGCTGAATACTGACTTATGTTCTAACCATGAGGTTAGAAGGCTGGGTATAAGGAGGACCAGGCTAGAACTAGGCTAGGAACAAGCATGTGCAAGAATCACCACAGTTGTGGGCGAATGCTTGGAGAAGTCAATGAATGCTGCTGCTGCTGGGCTTAACAGCCAGTCTGCTGACTCTTCTAATCAATCAAGCATTTATGACAAATCTGAGGAATTGTCCCTGATTGTGGCGCCAATAGAGGAAATTGTGGAACGAATAGATAAATTAAACAGTAATAAGCCACAAGGACCAGATGGTATTCACCCAAGAGTTTTAAAGGAATTCAATTATGAAATGACAGAAGTACTAACTGTTGTATGTAACCTATCATTTAAATCAGCTTCTATACCAGATGACTGGAGAATATCTAATGTAATGCCTATTTAAAAAAAGGCTCCAGATGTGATCCGGGCAATTAAGCTGAACAATTAAGCTGAAGGTCAGTAAGCTGAACTGCAGTACCAGGCAAATTGGTTGAAACTATAGAAAGGAATGCCATCATCAAGCAAACACATCAACTCAGTGTGCTGGGGAAAAGCCAACACAACCTTTGTTAAGGCAAAATATACCTCACCAGTATATTAGAATTCTATTAGGACACTAACAAATGTAGACATGGATGGTCCAGTGGATATAGCATACTTGGATTTTCAAAAAAATCTTTGACAAGGTCTCTCAGAGGATCTTACACAAAGTAAGCAATCATAGGATAAGAGGGAAGGTCTCATTGATCAATAACTGGTTAAAAGACAGGAAACAAAGGATGGGTATAAATGGTCAGTTTTTAGAAGGGAAAGAGGTAAACAGCAAGTTCCCCAATGCTATTCAATATATTCATAAAATGACCTGAGAAAAAGGGTAAACACTGAGGTGGCAAATTTTATATAGAATCATAGAATACTAGAACTGAAAGGGACCTTCAGAGGTCAAGTCCAGTACCCTGTCCTCACAGTAGGACCAAGCACTGTCTAGACCATCCCTAATAGATATCTATATAACCTGTTCTTATATATCTCCAGAGATGGAGATTCCATGACCTCTCTAGGCATTTTATTCAAGTGCTTCACCACCTTGACAGTTAGCAAATTTTTCCTAATGTCCAACCTAAACCTCCCTTGCTGCAGTTTAGGCCCATTGCTTCTTGTCCTATCAGCAGAGTCCAAGGACTACCATTTTTCCTCCCTCCTCGTGACACCCTTTTAGATTCTTGAAAACTGCTTTATCATGTCCCCACTCAGTCTTCTCCTTTCCAAACTAAACAAGCCCAATTCTTTCAATCGTCCCTCATAGCTCATGTTCTCTAGACCTTTAATCATTCTTGTTGCTCTTCTCTGGATCCTCTTCAATTTCTCCACATCTAAATTAGTCAACAGTTAAGTCCAAAGCAGACTGTGAGGAGTTACAAAGGGATCTCACACAACAGGGTGACTAGACAACAAAATGGCAGATGGAATTCAATGTTGGATAAATGCACACTGGAAACTATAACCCCAACTATACATACCAATCAATGAGGTCTAAATCACCTATTACCACTCCGGAGAGAGATTCTGGAGTCACTGCAGTTAGTTCTCTGAAAAGAACCGCTCAACACCCAGTGGTAGTCAAAAAAAGCTAATCTTATGCACCATTCGGAAAGGAGCAGAAACAAAACATGTATGCAGTTCTGGTCACCCCATCTCAAAAACAGTTGCCGTTATCTGCACAAAAATGGTTGGACTAGCTTCCTTATTAAAAGACTGTTCAACTTTAAAAAGAAAACTGAGGCGGGTGAGACACAGTTGATAAAATCATGAATGATGCGAAGAAAGTGAATAAGGAAGTGTTACCTACCTCTTCTCATAACACGCAAACAAGGGGGTCAAACAAAGAAATTAATAGGCAGCAGGTTTCAAACACACAGAAAGAAGTACTTCTTCACACAATGTATAGTCAACCAGTGGAACTCATTGCCCAGGGATGATGTGAAGCTCAAAAGTAGAAGTGGGTTAAAAAAAGAATTAGGCAAGTTCATAGAGGGTAGGTCTATCAGTGGCTAGTAGCCAAGATGGTCAGTGATGCAACTTCATACTCTGGATATCCATAAGGATTGACTACCAGATGGTAGGACTAGATGACGGGGTGGTTCACTCAGTAATTGTAATTTTGTTCACTCCCTTTAAAGGATCTGGCAGTAGCCAATGTTGGAAGATAAGTATTGGGCTAAATAGAGCATTGATCAGAGTCAGAACGACCATTTTTATATTCTTAAACACCACAAGTCAGCTCTCATCGGTGCTAAACTCTGAGCATGCTTGGGGAAAAAATCTAACTTTCCCTGAAGTAGGATATTTTCTCTTCTTGCCAAAGGAGCTGTCAGAATAGTAAAAAGAAAGCTAAAGAGGCTGTTCAGAAGAACAGGGGAGGCCAGTGTTAAACCTAAGCCTGTGCAGCTCACAAAAGGGATGGGTAAAGTTGGACTCCATTCAAGTGACTCTGTGCCCCCAAAGTGGCAGTGTTGGCTGGCTCTGCAGCAAAATCCCAGCCTGGTGTGTGCTGTGGAATGGTTCATGTAGTTGCTCCCAACAATGGTTCCCAGTTCCACAGGCTGTAGGAATGATGACTGTTACCCAAGACCTCAATGTGTGGAAGGGACTGTTGGATAACAATGAGGATCCCCCCTTTCTGCAGCGAAAGAGGTGAAATATTCCAAAGGAAGGGCAAGTCAAAAGAAATGGCACTGTGAGAAGAGGGAATTGACACTTTAAACAGCAGTGAACACCCTGGTGAGCATGGGGAGGCCCCATACCTGCATACAGTTTGTGAACATTACACAAACGGACATCAGCTTGGAAAAAATCTTCAGCAGCTCGGGATTTGTTAGCATGCAGTCCTTTAGACAGTTATCCAGAAAGCTTGTATGGTGGCTCAGGACATCATCAATATTGGAAGCCTGTTGGAGGATAACACAACAATAACCACCACATCAATCAATTCTTTACACTATTTGCTATCAGATATTGAGACAATTATAGTGCTTGAAATGTAAGGTTAGACTCAGTCAGGAAGTATGTTATGGGAACAAAATGAGATTGGAAAATGCTAACCTTCTGTAGGCTTTTACAAGTTTTTAGCCATCTCAATGGATATGGTTTAAGTTTTAACAAGTTTACATTCAGATAAAACTCTACTGACTCAAAATGTGCCGAGATTAAGAACACAAATCAAATCTCGAGAAGGTTATTACAGCAAACACAATGAAGACATCTGCTCAGATTTTTCAGGGCCAACGGGGTCACAAAAGCACAATCTTTCCCAGGACTAGAATGGAATAGAGCTAAACCCCATTTCCTGACTAGTCAGAGATGTTGCTTCTTTCTTAATGCCAAGGGGATCCTTTTCAACAAGTGCATTCTGACAAGAAAGAGCTAGCTCTGATTTGGAAAACGGGGAGAGGGGGGAAGACTGGCACAAAGCTGAGAGGGACTGCCCTTTCCTTTCCTTATCTCAGTGATCCTAATTCATGGAATACCAAGTAGGGAAAAAGTGGCGAGGAGTCCTGTGGCACCTTATAGACTAACCGAAGTGTTGGAGCATAAGCTTTTGTGGGCAAAGACCCACTTTGTCAGATGCATGTGACATGCATCTGACGAAGTGGGTCTTTGCCCATGAAAGCTTAAGCTCCAACACTCCTCGCCAATTTTGCAGATTCAGACTAACACAGCTACCCCTCTGATACAAGTAGGGAAACTGGCCCAGACAATCCCAAAGTGTAATTAAAAGCTAGTTTTGTGCTCCAAATCTGTACTGCAAAGCATGCCTTATTAAAATAAAAGGAAGTTTTGCCCAGCTGCTTGGGAAAGTCTAAATTCTTGCTGACAATTCCCTTACAAGAATGCATACTTTCCTTTAATTAGCAAATTGATGATTAGGATGATTCTATTTCATAACCAATGGTAATAATGAACAAAAGCAATGCATGTGTCACCCAACTTTCCTAACAGTCCAGTCCTCTAGACTGTTGGAGAGATTGAAGTGAATATTCAAAACAAATATTTACAGTTAAATATAGGGTGTAAGTAATTAAAATCTGACTTTTTTCTTAAACAAAAGAGATAGAAATGACAGTACAGAGACTTGTAACTCTCATCCAGATGGCCACAGGTCCAACCACTAAACTCACCGATTTCAGGTTTTTCTCAAGGACATGCCATGTTGGTTCCATCACTTCAAACATCATGTAATACTGGATATTCTGTACAAAATTCAGCATTCGCTGTCGTAGCGTGAAAGCACCAGCAAACCTGAAAGAGGCAACAAACAGCAAGCTCAGAAAAGTGGCTGTTGACTTTGAAGAAGCACAAATGAAGACAACCACCCCGAATGCAGAAAAGTGTGTCTTTCTGAAATCATGGGAAAGGGAGGACAGACACGAATTGAACAGTATATTCCAATTCCACTGTGCTTCAGACCCACTGGTCTATGGTAATGCAAGAAGAAGCACTCAGGTAGTGTGATGGTTGGTTGATAAACAGGAGAAGAGGCTGGCACAATGGAAGCTGGCTGGCTTTTACAGACACAAAGTGTTTGCTTTGTACTCCCTGATTGCCTACAAGAACTAACAGCTGCTGAAGAAAGGGGAGCTCCACTTCCTTTCCCTACATCCTCTGCTCTCTTTCTAGCTAGGTCCTAGTGACAAGGTGAGAAAGCAAGATAGCAGTGTGGCTGCAGAAACAAAACTGCTTTTTCTTTTGAACAGGTATACACGTGCCAAAAACCCGATTGTTGACCTGAAGTACTTCAGGCTATGGGGCTTGTCATATAATTTGCTTAGAGAAAAGGGGCAACCCTTCAAGGGGTAAGTCTGTTGGAGCCCTTGAAGGAGACCTGACGACTGGAGCCACAACCATGCACAATGAAATGGCCGATGCCATGCCCTAGGGTGTGTCTAGACTACATGCCTCCTTCGACGGAGGCATGTAGATTAGCCAGATCGGAAGAGGGAAATGAAGCCGCGATTAAAATAATCGCGGCTTCATTTAAATTTAAATAGCTGCCCCGATCTGCCGATCAGCTGTTTGTCGGCAGATCGGGGGAGTCTGGACGCGATGCCCCGACAAAGAAGCCTTTCTTCATCGACACAGGTAAGCCTCGTGAAACCAGGCTTACCTGTGTCGATGAAGAAAGGCTTCTTTGTCGGGGCATCGCGTCCAGACTCCCCCGATCTGCCGACAAACAGCTGATCGGCAGATCGGGGCAGCCATTTAAATTTAAATGAAGCCGCGATTATTTTAATCGCGGCTTCATTTCCCTCTTCCGATCTGGCTAATCTACATGCCTCCGTCGAAGGAGGCATGTAGTCTAGACACATCCCTAGTAGCAGAGTCAGCAGCATCCAACCCCATCTGAACTGAAATTCTATATACTAGTTTTTCCTCCTCCAGCAACTGAGAAAGTATTGCCATGCCTCCTCTGGCAACCTGTCCACACTCGGTCTATACATTTTAATCTATTGTCCCAGAAGTTAAAGTTATAGGCTGTGTCTAGACTTCATGCCTCTGTCGTCAGAGGCATGTAGATTAGACACATAGGCAAAGTCAAATGAAGCCGCGATTTAAATGATCACAGCTTCATTTACATTTACATGGCTGCCGCGCTGAGCCGACAAACAGCTGATCAGCTGTTTGTCCGCTCAGCGCGCTAGTCTGGACGCTCCCCTGCCGACATCAAAGCCCTTTGTTGGCAGCCCCGTTATTCCTCTTGGGACGAGGTTTACCGGGGCTGCCGACAAAGGGCTTTGATGTCGGCAGGGGAACGTCCAGACTAGCGCGCTGAGCGGACAAACAGCCGATCAGCTGTTTGTCGGCTCAGCGCGGCAGCCATGTAAATTTAAATGAAGCCGCGATCATTTAAATCGCGGCTTCATTTGACTTTGCCAAAACAACAAATCTACATGGCTCCGTTGACGGAGCCATGTAGTTTAGACATACCCATAGTTCCCCCTCAACGCCAGCTAATTAATGATCCTGAACTGCAGGCCAGGTTGAGTGTTTTAACATACTTTGATTTCAGGGTAGATGCCTGTTGCTCTGTCCTCTTTCTTATTGGCGATTAAAACCACAAGAGATCTCAGCGGGGGAGGGTGTGTGCGCGCGCACACTTTACTAATATTTTTCTAGTACTAAATTCTCCTTAAAGAAGAACCATAAAGTTCAAGGTTTGACTTAATCAGCAAGTTTTCTATTAGATGCTGAAATGGTGCTTCAAACAATTGTAGTTTGCTCTCCGCCTGACAGAAACATGTATAACGATTCAGTGAAGGGACCAAAATGAGGAATGTTTAAAAATGTAACCACTAACATGGAGGAAAAAAAGCCTTCACAATGCTTTAGTAGGAAAAAACAAGCCATACCACTTAGCTGAATGTAGTGAATACTCCTTAGCAGCTTTATTGCTGATCCAAACATTGCACAACTGTCTCTCCACATGCTTGCAATAGAACATGTGTCTGAAAAGCATCTGGTATCTGGTTAAAGCTTTCCTGGAAACAGAAGACAGGAAAAAAGCAAAAATAAAGATTAAACACCATTCCAATCAGCAAGCAAGATAAGGTTGCTCAGTATACCCTACACAAAACCAAACCACAAAGCAACTTAATAAAAACGAAGGCATCTCACATAACATACCTTTTACTTCTTCATCCAGAGATGCACAACTCATTATTATTGCGGTTGTTTTAGTATCTTCCCCATTAAGAAGGCCAGCTTTCTAGTATTCCCTCCTCAAATTCCCAACACCATGAATTGCTAACCCGCCCCTACCACGCCCTATCTGACTGTTCTGCACAGTTCTGGAAAAAAAATCCCTCATGCCTGTTTGGAGAAAGAGTACCAAAACACTGACAGATACCAAAACATGCAACAGTTCACCAACTACACTAAAAAACAGTATTAATTCTTCAACTTTTTATTAAGATTTTTAAGAGAAAGAAACAGACATTCGGCCAAGGACCCAGCTCTGGACACACTGACAGCTGTTTTATGTGTTTTCAATGCACTAACAGGGGAACAGAGGTGAGTGGGGACTGGCACTTCTGTTAATATCTTTGGGTACCAAATGTTCAGAGAAGCTTATGCTCCACTCAATAGATACAGCTTTTTGCAGAGTTCCAAAGCTCTGCAGCAGAGACCTGCATCTCAAAAACAGAAACATGAACAGACCACCCCCCAGAAGGTTTGCTTTTTAAGCACAGCCCTCTGTACAGAGCAGACTCTAGTCCAGAAAATCTGCTATCATGGAAGAAAAGGGCCTGACATCTAGAGGCTATGATAGGAGAAATACTGTCAGGGAGACTAAGTACTCGGCTCAATGAATTTTTTAGACAGCACAGAGCAATCTCTAACTTAAGCCTAAACCACAGAGTATGGATCAAGTTTACACTACTCACCTGTAGAGAGCAAAAATATTTTCTTATAAGCATGATTAAAAAATAAAGTCCCACAAGCCTGTTGATTTTTAAAAAGTGAGGCCCAGATTAAGGGATATCCAATTTTGGTCATTTATCAATGGTGAGTTCACTGGAACTCATTTTGTTCCTCGCTGTTGCAAGAGCAACCTCTAAACTATTAGGATATCATGGGCAGGACTGTTGATACTTGCTGATGAAGGCAGAAGACTATCACAGCTTAAGGGAAATTTTCAAACCCTCATAACTTGGTCAAATAAAAATCAGTTTTTACCGGAACACTCAAGGCATTTCTCAATGACAATGGTTAACCCGTACTACCCCTTGTTTGATGCTATAACTACTACAGACGTGCTGTTTAAAAAATAATGGGGGAAATGTATTTTCCCAACTCTTCTATCATTCAAAGAATGACTGATCCAGTTGCTCAAACTTTAAAACAAGAATTCACTCTAAAGCAGAGACCTGATCTGGAATATTTCTGCCTGAAAGGTTAATCATTTCAGAAAATCATGAGTATCTGACAACAGAGGGCCATGAGAGTTAGATTGGAAATACTTAGCAACATCTTTTATAACTTACGATTGCCTATCTTATTTAATCAATTTTATGTTTTTATACATTGCAAAACAGAAGGCTGAAGTTTTAAAGATTCCTCAGATATTTTGGGCATTTAGCCAACAATTTAGAGGTTTTAATGCAGAAAAGGTCATGGTCTAAGGTTCTAACAGGCAGAGCAAATGGAAGTAAATGACCACAGTGCTACCCGTTTACCCATCACTAATGTAGGTAGTTTGCATCTTTGAAGAAAAAGAGGCACTCTCTTATTTTGTCTTGCTTTTTTAAAATACAGTACGAGTGCTCTGCAGAAACAGGTTTGTCTTTTTCCTTCATGGACTAATACTTACCTATTTATAATGAGTGACAGAGGCCATTTGACAATGTAATCAAAAGAAAATGCTTCCAGGCCACTGAGAGTGAGCTCTGTGGGATCAGCATTGATAATGGCCTTTTCCTGTTTAGTTTCAATGGCCAGAACTCTCAAAAGCTGTGTAATGAGATCATGGGGCATCAGGTCAATCTGTAAAGAAACAAAGAGCAGAAAAAAGATGCTGCTGGATATTTTCTATTGATGCTTGGCTGTAGACATGTGCGGCAATAGGACTGGCCAGAATGCATTCTATGGAGTGTTGTTAAACTCATTCTCTAATCTTCAAATCAACACCCAAGTAAATAGGGCTGTTAATCAATTGCAGTTAACTCATGTGATTAACTAAAAAGTAAATAAATAAAAAATAAAATTGCAATTCAATGCACTGTTAAACAATAGAACATCTACACAGCTCCTTTTTGCGCAAAAGTGGCTGCTAATTAACTATGCAAATGAAGTGCAGTGATATTCCATGCTGCGCTTCATTTGCTTAAGCTTTTCCGGAAGAAGGCTACAGTGTAGCTCTAGCCTAGGAATAAAATGCTAGAAACAAAAGCTGAAGTACTCACTCAACAATACTGCTTCCACCTCTTTCTACCACCACCGGTCAGAAGAGAGGTAAAAAACGAAGCAGAAATGGAAGTGGAAAGATTATCTTGAGACAGCTGAAAGGGTTCTTTCTTCCATCTATATTTTCTAGTACTATTTGCTTTGCTTTTGCTTTTCTCTTTAAAGCATATGGATTTTTCTAGGACATGGACAGGCCTCGCTTCTCTATTTCAGATTATTTTCTGTTTAAATAGACTCTTACCTTTAAATCATCTTTAAATGGGTCTGTGTTGGCAGTGCTCATTCTCAAGGCTAATTCAAGCAAAGCTTCTAATCTAGTAGGTATAATATCATCTACAGGCTTTTTCAGTTCCTCTTCTGTTAGATCCATGAAGTGAACAAAGAAATCCCCTTGGTCCATTAGGAAGTAGTGCTTTATAGACCTGCTCAACGAAATAAATACAAAAAAGAAGTTGCACCATAGGTGCTCTAGCCTTCTGCTTTCATGCTTTATTTCATGTGATCTTTTGGAGAACTAAAGTGATCTGTGTGGGCAATATAGGGGAAGCTATTTTAAGGCTTGCTTGTTGAGGTTTCTAATTCTAATTGCTAATCGCAATTTTCTACTAGGTTGTTTTCACACTGGTTCTTTGGCTGGGTGCTTTCTCCCATTTAGTGTCTTCTGAAGGTTTTGAGGGACCAAAAGCTTGGTGACATGGAGATCTACAAATATGTTTGGCAACTGAAAACTTCAAATAGAATACACTTGCTGTTGGCTGAATGGATTACATACAACACAAAAAATATACAATCATTAAAACCAGAATGGACGAATCACTACAAAGCATACTATTAAGAATGACTCTGCACTGGCCCTGAAGAACGCACTGGATGATTTAAAACGTCTCTGATTCTGTGAACTCCAAGTGATATAAACTTTTGACCTAATCCTTGACAGAACCATTAGTTTTTCACATTAAACTCATAAAATTAGTTTGCTTTATTTTTGCAGATCAGAATTTTTATTGGAACTGCAATGATGCAATGGTAACATGGCACAGCAAAAACCCAAAGGTGAAAAGATCATTACTTCACTATTGAAACAAGCACTAACATACATTTAGGAAATAAATCAAACCTCAAATGAGCCACAAGTTCTTTTTCCTCCATTAAGAAATCCAACAGAACCCTGCTAGCATAGTTATAAGCTTTTTCTATTTGCTCTACATATGCTCGCTCCTTCAGTGTGTAGATGATCTCTTTAGCTTCAGGGCAGGTAACATCACAACCGCATTCTCGGACAACATTTAAATATTTCCCTAAAAGCAAAAAGTGGCAGGAGTTGCTTAGTCTGACTAATATTAATGTAATTAATTTACACTTTCTCAAACAGGGAGACATTTAGATCAAAACTTTCAAATAGATATTTTGGAAAACTGTACCCAATATGGCTTAAACACTTTTAAAAAAATGTATCCTAGATATCTAAACTTAGACTCCTAAATCCACATTTAGGCACTCAGAACTGACCTGATACCCAAAAATGGTAAGCAATCTTAACTCTTAATGAAGTCATTGGGAGCTGCAGATACTTAAAACCTTTGAAAAGTCAGGGATTGTATCTCAGAAGTGCCCAGCACCTAGCACTGCTCACTGAGAACTTGTGAAAAACTTGATTACTTCATTTATACACCTAAATCAGAACAAAGTCCATTTTGAAACTCAGATTTACTGTGGGTGCTGAGCCCTGCTGAGAGTCAGGCCCCAGGCTACATGTGAGTATTTCAAAGCAGTCTACATCATCTCACAACTCACTTGTGTGACGTAAGTACAAATTATCACAGTTTTACAGGTAAGGAAACTGAGGCACGGTGAAGGGAAATGACATACCCAAGTTCATATACAATGCTATTGTCAGAGCCAGGAATAGAACTCAGCACTCCGAGGTTCCAATCCTGTGGCTTAACCATTAGTTGATCCTTCTTCTCTGGAAGGAGTATGCCAAGGCATACTGTAGTCTTCACATAATAAAAAACGCTGATTAATTTTCACAGAGCCTTAAACCCACAAACTATAGCCCCCAAATCGTACACCAACAATGTGAAAACAGAAAAGTTGACATGATTACTGACTTTCATTAGGCGTGTCTGCAATCTCCATTGCAATTTAAATGGTTAACGTAGTTTAGTTCAACTATGAGATGAATAGTAGAAGAATTTATAGTAACCACTTTCTTCCTGTGTTTTCACTAAGGATGTTAAATAACGATTAATTTACCAGTCGAGTAGTGGATGGCATTTCCATCCACTACTCGACTAGTCAATAGGCACTTCTGCATTCCTCCTTTGAAATGTACAAGAGCCCCCAGACTCCGGGCTCCGCGGGGGGCTCTTGTGCATTTCAAAGCAGAAGCGCCCGCATGGAGCCTGAGGTCAGCGGGGGATTCAGAGTCCCCTGTTGACCCCGGGCTCCATGCAGCACTGCTGCTTTGAAATGCCAAGCAGAGCTGGGATCAGCTGGAGACTCCCCAGCTGATCCCAGGCTCCATGCAGCATTTCTGTGGAACCTGGGATCAGCTGCAGACTCCCCAGCTGACCCCAGGCTCTGTGTGCTTTGAAATGCCACGCTGGAGCCTGGGATCAGCTGGAAATGCGTGGCGTTCCATGGAAATGTGTGGCGCTGCCCCCTTTGAAATGGCGGCGCCAGGGTACGGGCTCTGTGCAGCGCTGCCGCTTTGAAGTGCCCCTTCTTTGCCGCCTCTATCTCATAGAGGCAGCAAGTGGGGGGATTGACTAGTCTTTAACATCCTTAGTTATCACTATAAATTTTAGATGCTTTCATTCAGTCAGTCACTTACTTACCTGTGCTAAGTATCTTGTCAGCCATTTTCTGTAGGAAAGATGGAATTTGTTGCTGAACAACAGTGTATCTTTGATCCCAATATTTGTCATTATAATCTTCTTGTATTTTCTCCTTCTGCAACTCATGTTCTTCCACCATGAACTCGCTGTGCAATTAAAGCAGGTTTTTTAGATACAAGTACAAATAAGATTATCATTTAGCTTGACCTCAAACTGATAATGTGTATTTTTGCGGATATCTGCTTTATATCCATAGGTATCCGCATGCACATCTGCGGATATCAGTGGCTCATTTTTGCAGATATGGATGCAGATACGAATTTTGTATTCGCACAGGACACTAATAATGTGATACATCAGAAATGGGAATCCAATGGGGAATGTGAATAAGTGTCAGAAAGCACTATTTGTAATTACAGAATTTTAGAAGTCCTCTACCAGGGCTAAGCACAATTAAACTACAATGGAATAGGTTAATAAATTAGCATTAATTTTAGTGAAACATGTACATTACCACTGCAAGAAAACATGCGTCTTTTGAAAACATCTAAATATGCTGGAAAACTGTAGTTCATTCTAAAAATGTCATCCAACCATTAAACATACATAATAAAAATATTGCATAATCATTTACATTACAAAAAATACTTTTACAAAAACATACTTCCACAAAAGCCAGGATATTTCAGATTTCAGTTCCCAGAGGGTCTGTAACCCAAACTGTTTATAACATCTTAAAGACTAACAAAATATGTAGGTGATGATATGAACTTTTGTGGGCACAACCCATTTCTTCAAATGAATTCATGGGAATGTGAATGAATGAATTTTTAGATATAACAAGTACAAACAAGATTACCATTTAGCTTGAGTTCAAACAGATAATCTACATGTTTTGTTAGTCTTTAAGGTGCTGCAAGACTATTTGTTGTTTTTTTAAGTTTTTTCCAGTTAGGGTATGTCTACACTACCCTCCTATTTCGAAATAGGAGGGTAATGTAGGCATACCGCAATTGCAAATGAAGCCCGGGATTTGAATTTCCCGGGCTTCATTTGCATAAGCCGGGCGCCGCCATTTTTAAATCCCGGCTGGTTCGAACCCCGTGCCGCGCGGCTACACGCGGCACGAACTAGGTAGTTCGAACTAGGCTTCCTAGTTCGAACTACCGTTACTCCTCGTGGAAGGAGTAACGGTAGTTCGAACTAGGAAGCCTAGTTCGAACTACCTAGTTCGTGCCGCGTGTAGCCGCGCGGCACGGGGTTCGAATCAGCCGGGATTTAAAAATGGCGGCGCCCGGCTTATGCAAATGAAGCCCGGGAAATTCAAATCCCGGGCTTCATTTGCAATTGCGGTATGCCTACTTTACCCCGCTAGTTCGAACTAGCGGGGTAGTGTAGACATACCCTTACAGACTAAGCTACCCCTCTGAAGTATTTAACATGTCCTGTTAAATAATCCTATTAATGGATGTAGTGAGGTGGAGTGGCCTCCCTTCAAATTGGAGAGCAAGGGACCACTACACTCCCCCTGGTGGGCAGAGCCAAACCTGCCCTCCCCCCTCCCCGACAGAAGTACCCAGAGAGGGTAGGACATAAAAAGGGAGGGCTCTACAGCTCAGCTGAGCAGGAGATATGGAAGGAGGGAGATGTCTCCAGCTCACTTCAGAACTTTGAAGCTGAAACTGCACTGTGTAGTGCCCTGGTCCTAGAGGAGACTGACCCTGGACTGGATTTGGCATGACCCCTAGACTGGGGTAGGAAGTAACCCAGTGAAACCAGACTTTAAGAGGCTTAGGCAAAAACCTATTCCACATTCTGCTCTACCCAGAAGGCCAGAGACCCAGACTCTATGTTTGCTGGCTGCCCTAACCAGGAGGGTTAGGCTAAAATCTAACCCTTTCTCTGCCCCAACAGTTCTAGATCTCTGAGTGCTGTTTACCTTCACCTGGAGGCTTAGGCCTTGTCTATACTACCTTGGGCCATCAACCTAAGTTACACAACTTCAGCTTATGAATAACATAGTTGAAGTCAATGTATTTAGGTCTTCTTACCACAGTGTAGGCAGCTAATGTTTTCCTGTCGATTCTGCTTACACTTCTTGTTTTGGTGGAGTACCAGAATCGACAGGAGAGTGCTTGGCGGTTGATTTATCATGTCACATAAAGATGCGATAAATCCATTGCCATTGGATCAACTGCTGCCTGTTGAGCCAGCCTGTAGTGAAGACATGCCCTTAGACTAAAGATTGCTCCCTGCTCTGACCTGCCCAGAGGGCAAGAGTTTCCCTTAGAGACTGTTAATGTTGTCTGCCTCAGGCGAGGTGGGGGCAAGAAGAAGGAGGCATAAGATTGCTTGTGCTCTGCACACCTAGCGGCCCAGAGCTCTAGACTCATGATTGGTGTCAGCCCTAACTTTAACACTCTGGACTTAAGACTACAGGCAGTCCCCGGGTTACGTACAAGATAGGGACTGTAGGTTTGTTCTTAAGTTGAATTTGTATGTAAGTCGGAACTGGTACATATTGTAGGGGAAACTCTACCAAACATTTCTCCAGAACTCAGTTTTATTCTCCCACACCTCACTTCCCTCAGTCCTTTATTCTCAAGCTGAGGTGTCTGCTGAGAAAAGCCGCTCCGCGTCTCCCTGGTCTGCTGGGGGGGGAGGGGGGGCGCTAGCTTCGCGTCTCCCTGGTCTGCTGGGGGGAAGCAGCTAGTGCGGGGTTGCCTCACCCCATTTGTAAGTAGGGATCCGATGCAAGTTGGATCCATGTAACCCGGGGACTGCCTGTACTTACTGCTCTGCTCCACCAACAGGGCTAGAAATCCAGACAGTTAACAGCGGTCTCCCCTGTTAGGAGGCTATGTGCTATGCAGAAGAAGCAAGTATTTTATGCAATGGATTTTGGGATGTTTTCTGTACAGACACTTGGGATGCAGGACGACTGGCTAGCTGGTACAAACGTGTTTTTAATATAATGTAAAAAAAGTACTTTATTTTGTTGATACTATCATTTATTCAAAAGCAAATCAATATGCACTAGAAAATGAAAAATTAAGAAGCAGGATTTAACTTTGTTTCAATGTTGTTACCTGTATGGATCATTGATGATTCCTCTATAGATCCACTTCTCCAGAATTTCAAAATAAGGCACACTGGCTGCCTTGGTTAAGTACAGACATAGCTCTTGTGCTTGGCTGTCTCCTGTATAATTGAAGGTCCTGTCGTGAAGTAAGCTAAGGGTTGACCCTCCCATACACTCACCTTTATCCACTGAAGTGGCTGTAAGATTAAAACAAGAAAAACCCCTTAGCGAAAGGTATTTTATTTAAGTCTACACATTTACAGAATGAGTCATTTTGTTAAAGGCTTTAAAAGCTCAAAAGAAAAGACTTAAGATTCTGAAACACTGGCTCAATTATTGGCAGTTCACACAAACATCTTGTTATGAAAAGAGTTATCAGTTAATTAGTTGGCTAGATTTCACCATAAGAATTGTGGCTTATTAACTCAGCTGCTACATGGAATGCAACACACTTCTCATTTTTAAAGTGCACACATGCTATTATTTACCTGGTTCTTAGCAGTCATTCCATTTAAAAGTGACCTGAAAACATTTTTAATTAAATTACGGGGCTGTGCCCGCTGCTCGCTACGCTTGCCAACCCCCCTCTCTCTGGCCACACTTTCACAGATATATGCTGATAACATGATGACATCATTCTGTTGCGCTGCAGGAAAAACTTTATGTATATAAAGAGACAAGAAGTGATGTAAAAAATCCCTCAAATCCTCCAAGTCACTGGAGTTAAAATCAAGCACATGCAAAAGTGAATGATTATAGAGTTGTGAACACTGTATAGATGTAGATTGCTGTATGTAATGTGGGCACCATTTATAATTCTATGCAGCTTTTGGAACTTCGTCACAAAGGCATGAGAAATTTATCATCATTACAAAGTACAGACACTTACCAAGTGAAGCAAGAATCTCCATGGTCCTCATTGTGGGCTGGATATAAAACCACAGTTTCTGTAGAGACAAAAGCCCTTGTCTCTGAAGATGCTCCAGCTGGGTGATAAGAATCATATATTCTTTGATAAGAGTCCTCATAGCTGCTGCCAAAGCATGATTTACTTGTCCGTACTCAAATGAAGATTTTTCCTCAATGAATCTGCAAAAAGCCAAACAAAAATTGTTTGGGAAATGGCGGTGTTTATATTTTCAGAAGCTCTATTTGCACTACATTGTAGAAACATGAAGGGCAAAGTGCAACTTACAGTACTTAGAAGCTGCACTGTCATCTTCAAATATATGCAGTTTAAAAATATATATATAAGTAGTTTTAGTGACAACACCTGCCTTAACTCCCTCCAGTCAATTTCTGTGGTTCAACAATCACAGTTCTGCTTTTTAAAAAGCATTCCCTCACCCTAGCGCTGTGTGAAAGGTAGGGTAATAAGTAAGGCTCCATGTTTGTTACAGAACTCGCGGATTCAGTGACCTTTCATGACTTCTGCAGTGGCTGCTGCACGTGGCCCGGGAGCTGCCCGAGCATCTCCTGCACTGGGCGTCATTGTTTCAGGCCTCCCCACTGCCCAGTGGAGGGGAGCCTCAAGACTGGGTGCTTGTTGCACCACGTGCTGCCTCCACCTGCAGGCACAGCCTCTGCAGCTCCCATTCACTGTAGTTCACAGACAAAGCAAGTTGCAGAACTGAGGCTTTGGGGTGGAGTAGAGACAATAGATGGAGCTAGAAGCAGGAGGTTGCTGCTTCTCCACAGCTGGGTAACATCAAGCCTGCCCCAGTACACCAACCCTCCCCCTCCAGCACCCACGGTGCCCCCCCAAGAACCCACATCATCCTCTTGGGCCACAGTGCCCCTCAGGCCATGCACCACTAGTACTCACAATGCCTCATGACTCTCCCCTTGCCCAACACCCATGATGCATCACGGTTACCTCGCCTCTCCTTCTCCCAAGTTTTAGTCAGGGGTATAAGTCACGGACAGGTCACAGCCTATGAATTTTTGTTTACTGCCTGTGATCTGTTCATGACTTTTATTAAAAATACTTGCAACTAAAACGTAGCCTCGGGAATAAGGTATAGCTGACTTCACATTAGGGATGTTAAGAAGCTAATCGAGTAGTCAATGGAATTTTCATTGACTACTCAATTAGTCAATAAAGGGAGGTGCTCACTACCGCTGTTGTGGCACTGCATTTAAAATGTAGTAAGAGCCACTAGACTCTTACTACATCTAAAGTGCAGAGCTGCAGTGAGTTTAGCTCATGAGGGTGGCGCGAGTTGGGAATGAGCAGTCCTGGCTTACGCTGGCTCCGGGACCACCACAGCTCTGCCTCCCCTGCCCCTTGCCCCACACACCATGGATATGGTGCTGGGTGGAACCAGCTTTTAAGACAGCTCCCCATCGCCACCAGCACTGGCTCCTGCTTCCCCCCACACCCACTGCCTCTGAGGAGCAAATAGTTAAATAGTCACTTGACTAGTCGCTTACATCCCTACTTCACATATGCTTGATTCCTCTGCTTTTGAAATGCGATATGAAGACTACATTTAGAGGAAGTGTAGTAATTAATCTACATCAGCAGTATGTGCAAAGTGCTCCCAACAACCCCACTAGCCAAGGTTCAGAGGAACATTCAGCATGCAACACACCACAAACTGCAGTTTCTGCTCCCACTTAAGACTTCAAAATCCCTGAACCACATTAAAAGTGGTGATGGTGATGCTAGGACATCACAGCTCCTCTCCACTCTGTTACTAAGATGATTCAGTAGAGACTCAGGTAAGGGCTGCACAACTTTGAGGAACTCCAATTTTTATTGTCCCAAACTAAACTAAAGCATACTTGCAAATAAAACATCTGCATAAAACATCACAAACTGAGATTCTGTATTTCAGCTGTGGGAGTCAGACCCAAGCAGACATGGGAAAAACAAGGTCACATTGGCTACCTGGTCACAGTGGAGTAACTCGCAGCTACAGGAAGAATCCTGGTCACTAGCTCTTTGACTGACATGTCCAAATTGGGATCCACTAAGAAAGCTCGATTCTGTCTGCCTATGAGAGGTTGTGCTGTGATGTATCTTCCATCCACGCCAATCAAGACATACAATAAGTCTTCCACAACTGTGGACTCTTGAGACGCTAAGGGTAAGGTACCTATTTGAAAATAGAGGACAAAAAGTACAAAATCTGAACACACAACAGAAGTATCTCAGCACCTTTTCATTCCTCTGTGGCATATTCAAGATGGATTAAAAAACAGTGAAACATGGCAATGAGATACTTTTAAAGGGACAGTATGCACCATTTTCCTTAATGGCAGTGCTGTTTTCCCACCTTTTAGTATAAGTGGAATGAAATTAGGCTTTGAAGGATGGGCAAACCAAAGCAATCTTCAGTTAAGATTGACCCCAGTGTACTGAGTTGGATACTTTTAAAACTAAAATCACATAGTTCTGATCTAGTACAGTTTGAAATTTTCTAGTCTGGCACCGTTGGGACCTGACCTGTACCGAACTAGAGAATTTGCCATACCACTGGAGGTCAATATTATTTAGCAGCATTACCAATTTTTTCACTGCTTACTGGGTTCCTAGAAGACATTTAGGGGCAAGCTGAAATCAGGGATTTATTCAAAAAAGTATTATCCAGGGTATGTCATAGGGGCATCACAGAGTCAGGCCAACCTCCTACACCTATAACAATAATTAATGTTGGTAATGATTATCCTGTGACACTGAAAGATCCCAAAGTGCCTTCCAAATCAAAGAAAGATTAAATCATGTTCAGTATAGTTTTAGTGTTAAGCGTATTTTTAGAGATCTGGGTGTACACAATGTGCGGCCAATAGGGATATTAGTGTCATAAGATAACTATGACAAACTTTACCTGTATTAAGGATGTAAAAATTCATTTAAAAATGTAATAGTGTAGCTGCTTCAGCTCGAACAGAATGAGAGTGCAATACAGGCAGCTCAGGAATTTCTGTAACTCATCACACTGAACAATGCATTGTTTATCCTATCTGGAAGTAGTTTGAGCAGACATACCATGACTCATGATACTTAGCACAATAAACTGTCTAGATGACTTCCTAAAACTATGATTTCAGTCTGAGTAGTATGCAAGAACCTGCCTAGCACCAAGTTAAAGTTAATGGATATTGCTTATCTCCTAGAACTGGAAGGGACCTTGAAAGATCATCAAGTCCCATCCCCTGCCTTCACAGCAGGACCAAGTACCAAACACTCCTTTATTAGCATGAGATTGTGGAAAGAAAACTGCTAAATTAACTATCTTTTTTAAATGAAACTCGGACTCTATTTTTTATAAAAAACTGGGATCAGGTGGAAGAACCACCTCATCTTTATCAAAATTCGTAAGCGGCAGAATAGCCAACTGGGCATGCAAAGCGCTCACTCTTCTGACTGACATAAAGTAGTCTTTGTTACTGATATTAACAGATGAATAAAATAACGAACAATACGCAAAGTATTCAAGTAATGGCCAAAATACAATAAGCTGAAATAACAACCAGATGCACTTTTAAAGATGAATGAAACAACCTTTCAGATGTTAAGTATGTTAAATATTGTGGAAAAACAGGGTATGGAAGCTGTCACTGGAAAGTCAAATTTATTCCTCAACTAACCAACAAATCCGGTCCATTTTTAACATGTAACACTTACTTATAGATAGCGTTTTAAAACTAACAGAACATATTGTACCAACGAAGAACATGATGGCTCAAAACTAGTCAAAAACCTGTAGCCTAACCTGTCAGAGATGAAAAAACTGTAGACCCAAATGAAAAAACCTGTCTTATTGCTCTGACAAGAGATTTGGAGACAGAGGAAGATGCATGTATCATCTGACAGCTGATACCATGTATCCAGGTATCACTGCTGTCTTGGCCAGGATGGGGCAGTATCTTATTTGCTGTCCTGACAAATCTTCTTTGCCACTTTGTGAATTAATGGAAAGGAATGAAAGAATACAGAAGGCCTGTGGATCCAGGAGGCCTGGGTGCCAGCTGGCATAGGGAATAAGAAGTGCATAGGGGTTTACATAGAACCCCTAGAGATCTGATGATTACAGAACAGCATGTCAAAGGGTGGCATGTGAGGTCTCTACCAATAGGTAGTAGTGCACTGGTGATCCTAATCACTGAAAGACATATGTACAGATGGTATTTAGGGAGTTGTTTTCAGAATAGATACATTATGCTCTTAAGGTCTGTGTGTTAAGACAGGTCACTTGAAGATAAGTTCTGTTCAGACGGGGTAGCGAATACTTCTCTCTCTGTTCTCAGATCATATGCAATGACCAGCCAATCTGAGAATGAAACCAATGGCCGAGTCTATGATTAATATGCAAAGCTCTTTCCCTGAAAAGCCCAGTGACTTTGGATTGTAAATAGAGCTAAACAGGATGCCCCATCTAGTGTTGGAAGTATCTGACAATATCTAGTGAAATCTGAATAAGACCAGGGAGCAAATATGTAACTGTTGTCATTTTTGTCAGTGTGATACATACCGATAGGCACTGTTGTGTCAGTGCTTAAACTGGAGCCAGTTAAGAAATCCCCATTAAGTGCAGATCTCTCATACACCCAGGCTGGAAATACTGGAATAGGTTGGCCAGAATTCTTCTTGTTTTGCTTGTCTCGGAGCATCTTTCGTATAAGCTCAAGAGGCTGTCAAGAAAGGACAGAGGAGCTTTTTTAAAAACATCAACCTGAAAAAGCATAATTTCAAACCAGACATCCAATTACAAACTGCTGAACTAGTCAATCCAAGGACAACGGTGGAGAGAAAAGTATGCAGAACCAGGCAATTGGTTACAGCATTGCAGGACTTTTTTCTCTGTATGCTCCTAAGCATTTTTAGAACATCTGTTTACTTGACTAACTAAAGAAAAACAGCTGACTTTTCCATTGCCAATTTTAGGACACAGTCACTATAATAAAACTGAAAAGCAGACGAGTTAACTTGCTGACAAGGGAGTGGCCAGGTACCATGGACGACATCGTTGTTGCATTTTGCCACTCACAGGTAAGGTCTACCAGTGTCCTCAGAATAAGCTAGTTTTGAGAGTTTTATTTCTCAGCAGTGACAGTTTGGATTTCTCCTGTGCATATACACTGCAGACTAATATTAATGATCAGTATGTGATCAATAGGAAACTAATTACTTACATGACATTTTTATATATAGGTTATGATATTAAGGAGTAGAGGAACACTGAACTGGACAGGCAAGATGAAATTAACTACCAGGTTAGGGATGTAAAATCCTGTATAATTGGTTAACCGGTTAACTTCACGTTTAACTAGTTAAGTCTCCCCGCCTCCCCCTGCATCCAGGTTGGAGTGGCCTATGAAGCAGCCCCTGCCTGCAACATACCAGGGCTCACCACAGCCAGGGGCTGTTCCAGATGCCCGGAGCAGTCTCTGTCCACAGTGGACTCTGCCGGGCTGGAGCAGCCTCCTGCCCATGGCAGCCAGGGAGCTGCTCTATCTCCCACCATTAAGGGTGATGCTTACTGGTTAACTTTTCACATCACTACACTAGGTACCTGTCAGTTCCTTGCCCTTCTGCACTGGGATTCTGTTAGGATCCAGATCCACAGAATCTGTGCCGTGCCTCAGCTTTTAAACAGTCTCTTGGAGGATTCTAATCAGTATGCCAGAACATAGAAGTGTCTTTCTCTTCCTTCATGTTGCCTCATTGCCTCCCAGACTTAACCTCTGGGCTCCAGAATGTCTGTGTTATATTGTGAGCTCTGCACAATGAGTCCAACTGCAATAGATTGCTCGTTAGAGAAATAGACTGCTCTTCAGGAAAGGCCACATGACAGCAAGTAATTACAGTAACACCAAAAACATTTTCAAAACTGAGCATGATTCACAAGTTGGAATACAGCAGTCCTTGAGTTAGCATAGATAAACAAACGTTAAAATATAGTCCATATTGGCCTAGCTATAGCAATTCACCAGCCAAGCTGTAATGCATTCCCTTTCAGGCTCTCCTGATCTCTTTTTTGGTCCCAGGTAAGAGTAGCTTAGCTTCTTTTAGAAGCCCACTCTTTTCCCCTCCCAGTCCTTTGTCCCAGGCAAGGTGCAACAGGGCTGTGAAAGGTTAAGCAGTAATCACCACCCTGGGGCCTGGAACAGGTCCCCACTTGCCAAAGGGCAGGGGACTGCTCCAGATCCGTGCATAGCCTGCTGCAGACCAGGGCTGCTTTGGACAACCACAGGTAGGGGGATGGTCACTTCACCGCCCCAACAGTGCCCCCTTTAATCAGTTATCAAGTTAAACATAATGTTTAATTGGTTAACCAATTAAATGGCATTTTACATCCCTACTTTGCAACTCCAGTTGTCCAGTACACAAGTGTCAATTGTTCAGTCATTGGGATTTCCATTGTCCCTTTGAACCTTCTATTGATCTGGTTCAGTTTTGACTAGTTCCTTAACTATCCTATTTACTGCAGGCCAGATAGAAAGACGACACCCACATCATGTCCTGCATGTGGCCCCCTTCCCCAGAGAAGACTTATTTTTTTCTTCTAGTGAGAAGCAATGCAAAGTACATAGGGAAAGCATGGCACACATACGATTCATAAAAATATAACAGAAAATTCCCACTTTGCCACAATTACACCACAAGATAATAAAAGGTAATGATTAAAGCCATACATACTCAACGTAGGCTTGGATTTCCAGACTGTGGAAGAGACCGTACCTGCTGTACACTGGAGCTGGTCGTTACACTGCCAAGTTGCTTGCGTAACTCCTCAAGCTCCTGCATGGATATTTTGGAAGTGGTTGAGGGAATGGTAAAACTGGAACTACCACTTGTTGTGGCATTCGCTGCAAGTTCTGCTCTTTCTTTAGCATTTTGCTGTAAATACTGGAGTGTCTACAAATACACAACAACAAAAGAACTTACTCAAAGGATTTAGACAATATGTTTTAAAAAATATCAAAACATTCTAGACCAAAGACCATAATCCAAATTAAAATAGTTGCTGCACATCTCATTCCTCTTTCAACAACTCCTTTATTCAAAAGTATTTTATAATCCATCTTTGTGCAAGATTCTCTTTTTAATGTTGCCAGAGCAAGCAAAAATATATAGTTGTGTGACATTAAAGTAATTAAGTTAAACATTCAAAAAAGTTTCTTCTCTTTTAAATATATGCAATAAAAATAACAAGCAGTCATATATTAAGCAATATATTTTAGAAATTGGGACTATAACAAACTGTACATACAACAACTTCAGAGGGGTAGCTGAGTTAGTTTGGAAAAACTTAAAAAAAAAAAAAAAGAGTAGTCTAGCAGCACCTTGAAGATTAACAAAACATATTGATGGTATCATGAGCTTTCGTGGATACAACCCACTTTTTCAAACGAAGAAGATGTACATACAATGTGATTGAGTTAAATTTAGTGAGACATTTGTTCTTTTCTTGACTTTCAGGCATTAAATGTGCAACATGAATGCTACATTAACTAAAGTTTTTCTATTTAAAATATTTCCCCCACCCGCTTTCAAAGAAGAAATCACAAAGGAAAAAGGGAGAAAAAAGTTCCAAAGAACTGCACTTTACAAGCTCTGTTGATGTGGCTTACAAGGCCACACCAATTTAAAAATCACAATTCTGTTTGCATTTTTTCATCTTCTACTCTATTCCCTTGGCTTGAAACAGCAAACCAGAGCCAATGGGAGCCACAAGGCTCTGTGGCTACAGACCCTTTTAGGAAAACAAAGAGATGCGGGCCTATTAGCAGCTTTCCCAAAGGTGGCGTGCAGCCCTTTTTGAGAAACCCTGCCCTATTCCTTTGTGTGAAATCCAGTTTCATGCACTATTTTTAACAGGCTACATCAGGGAAAGAGTAAAGATGAACATAGAAAGAGCTGTCAAATGCACAGAGTAGACATACAGAAAGACTTTCCCCCCCTCTCTGTTCTTCATTACATTGTCTGGGAACTTATTTCTAACATGAGAAGGTGACTTCGGACTGAAACAATGGTACTTGCAGATGCAGTCATGGATGCTTAAAGCTTCTGTAAATCAGGGCCAACATGGGTCAAACTAGCTATCTAAAAACGGAGACATCCAAAATAAGAAATCACCTTTAAAAATTTTCACCCATCAAGTTTACTTTGTTGAAGGCTTCCAAATAAGATCTAAGAAGAAAATCTGAACGGAAAAGTTATAGATCAAGTTTGTACACTGAGTACTTTTCCCACAGAGATTAGCTCAGACTAACTAAGACCCCCATATCCTGCACTATGACCTATATTCTTACATCCATATGGAACTGAAATCAATGGGGCTCTGCAAGGACACAGGAGTGAACAGGTGCAGAACAGATTGCAGGATCAGGGCCTTAGCAAGTATAGTGATGAGCACCAGAAAAGACCCGTTCTGGTGAAATGTCCAATTTTTAAATGTTTAGAACTGATATTTTTCCAATTGTATACTTAGTATGCAAAAAAAAAAAACCCTTAATACGAATGGTTAAAAAAATGCGCTTACCATTACATAATTCAAAATGGCTTGATTTTTCTCTAAGTCAAAATTAAAATTCCTGTTTAGGTACAAAACTTGCTGGAAAAATTCATGAGTAACTGAAAACAGAGGGCTAGAATGAATGCTCTCACATACTCGGGATGTTAGCTTGCTTATTGGTTATTCCTAATGGTTACATACATCCCCCCTTTGCTGCCTCTGTATCTTTTAAGCTGGCTCCCTGCGAGCACCAGTCCCTCATGTGTGTAAACATGTCATCGCTAAAAATTTCAGTGGTTACACATTTACACAAATAAACGTTTGTTAATATCCCTATCACATACTCCACTGTAATCATAACTAGTTGGTTCAGATAGGTTTGTCTGAACAGCTTCTTAAAAGGATGCACTATAATCATTGTTGTTACTCCCCAATATGCATCAGACTGACAAATGCAGAAACAAACATGCTACCTCTTTGTCTTCTGTGAGTTTTGACAGCAAATATACTAACGGATCCAGATTCCTTGTATTTTTAGATTTCAGCTCATCATACTTCTTTAAAAAATCTTCTGGAGTTCGAGAAAATTCTGCTATTTTAACCTGTAAAACATCATAAATAATACAAGTATTTAAACATAAATGTTAGCATTTTAGGAGAAAGTTTCAAATGCACTACTTAGAAGAACAAAGAAAACATCAGATCTGTTATGGTGTTTGTAAAATGGGGCTACTTTTGCATATGCAAAGAGCCATAAAGATGCTGTGCAAAAACCAGTCTATGATCATATAACTAAAGAAACAACGAGTAATCCTGTAGCACCTTAGAGAATAACAAAAATACACTGTATCATGAGCTTTTGAGGGTAAGACCCACTTCATCAGATGAGTTGGAGTGGAAATAAGAGAATCCAAGATGTACACAATAACAAAAAAAAAAATCTGTCAATTGTAGGACCTGTGTTAATGAAGCTAATTAAGTGAGCTGGATGTGTCCCATTCATAGTGTTTGATGTGAAAATGTGAATGTTAAAGGCAGAGGAAATTGGCTTTGTAATGTGTTGACCACATTAAGTCTTTATTCAAAGCCAGGTTATGTCAAATTTGTAGGTGAATTCCAACCACCTAGCCCCATCCACAGTGTGATGAGCCCACGAAAGCGGGGATCCAGCAGCCCTCCCCTCCACTGCCCTATCCACTCCCCTTTGTGCAAGGCTGCCCACTCACAGCCCGCCTCTGTTTAATCAGTTAATCGGTTAAATTTAACATTTAATTGGTCAACTAATTAAATAGGATTTTATATTACTAGTTCAATGTCTGCATTTCTTTTCAGGACCTCAACTCTGTGCCTTGGGAGACCAGAAGACCCGGTATGACAAAGCCCTGGCTGGGTTGATTTAGTTGGGATTGGTCTTGCCTAGAGCAGGGGGCTGGACTTGATGACTTTCTGAGGTCCCTTCCAGCTCTATGGGTCTATGATTCTAGTCATGCTGCCAGTCTCTTGGTCTCTCAAGCAAGTATCAAGCTGTCAGTCCTGATGCGTCCTCTCCACTCTACCCCTTCAGAAATGTAGATGAGTGGCTCTGAGTTACTTAGACAGCAAACCTAACATCTCAGCACTTATTAGGGACATAAGGAAGGATAACTCAGAGTCCTGTTCGGGAACTCCTGAGGAGTAGGCATGGTGAGTTTAGGTGTAGGGCAGAAGTAAGGATGTTCTTTGTCCTTCCAAAAACTCAAGTGGTCCCTTTTCTCTTAGTTTCTCTCTTTAACCTTGATGTTGGTATCACTAGAGTCAAAGAATTTGTAAATAATTCCAGAAGATTATCACATACTAATTACGAAAAAAGTGAATTTCAACCATCACGGCAGCTTGGCAGCGAGTAAACTGAAACTAGCTCACCTTAGCACTGTGTGCAGAGACAGTCGTGGTAACATAAGGAGTTCGGTTCTTTTGCAGGAGATCTATGTACACTTCAGCTCCTTCCCCTCCATGAACACGCAGCAGGCTTAACAGCTCGTTGACATCGTGGTGAATGCGGAATTCACTCATGCTTCCACCTAGGGTTACAGATTTCACAGTACATTGAATGCAAAGCGCAACCGAGGAAACTCAAAGCTAATCAACAAGGGTAAAAAAATTCAAAGTTGCCGAAGTGGCCTCAGAGTCCAAGTCTCGTTTTCAAAAGTGACTTTGGCACGTCACAGCGTAAACCTCACTAAAAGTCAATGTCATTTAGACTCATCAGTACCGAAATCGTTTTTTGTAATCGGGACTCGGGGCTTGTTTAGACTAAGGATGCAAAACCCTCCAGTGAGGCGAGTGCTCCGGCCCCGCGGCTAGTGAACGGTAACCGGTAAGGTGTTGCTTACCGTTTGGCCACGCCGATCCCTAGTTTACACATGGGTACCGCTCCATGGCAGCGCTTAAGCAGCCCGAGGTTGGCAGGAGAAGCTCTCCCACCAACACAGCGCTGCCCGCACCGGTCACTCCGGGGGGGGGGGGGCTTATTGACACGCCGCGGGGGCATCGCTCGAGGGGCAAGGTGGCGATGGAGCCGCGCAGGAGACCCTGCATTCATCAACCAAAGGCCACCCCAGAGCCGGCTCCCCCACTCCCCGCCCCCCTAGGCGCAGGCAGACACAGCCCCATGGGGCACCGCTGTGTGTGCCTGGCGCTGGCCCCCGCCCCATCGATCCCGGGGGCCCTGCTCCGCCTCCCTGACCTGTTCCAGCCCCTCGCCCCGCAGTTCGTGAGGACGGGCCTACGGGGCGATAGCGGGTCCGCAGCCCCGGCGAGGGAGAGGGCCCCGCCCGGTCGGGAAGCGGGTACCTTGTGCCGGGGCAGCTCCCGCCGGGTCTGGGGGGACGGGGCGGCGCGCGCGGAGCGGGCCCCCTCAGTGGCAGCGCGCGCCCAGCGCGGGAGGATCGGGGGGGCGGGGCTACTGAGGGAATCACGCCGCAGCCGTTAGCCGTTAACCGTTAGCCGGGGCCTCGCAAGCGGCGCGCGGGAGTGGGGGGGGGGGGGGTGGAAGAAGCGCGCAGACTCCGATTGGCTGCCGCAGAGACGGCGGCCTCCCTGGAACCAATCAGAAACCCGCGTGGGGACCTGCCCTGCTAAGGCACCGCCCCCTTGTCGCTGCCCGTCTCACAGGAGAGCCCCCGCGTCGCCGCTACTAGACCCGAAGCGCTCCGAGGGGACCCGGAAGTGCCAGCTGACCCGGAAGTGATCTGATCCCCCGGAAAGATGGCGTCCCGCTGAGCGCGCCCGGCGCTTGGGCAGGATGCTGCTGCCGCCCGGGCTCAGCCTCTCGCTGCAGGCGGAGCGGCCCCTGCTGCCCGTCCGGCCCCGCTCGCCGCCGCGGGCCCCCTTCTGCTTCTCGGCCCGCCGCCTCCGCTTCCATCGCCAGCACGAGTTCTTCGAGGTGAGGGACCCGGCTGCCCTCGCGCGGCCTCCCGGGCAGCCGGAGCGGGCTTGTGCCCCGTGGCCGCAGCCCCTCGGGGGGGCCCTGCCCCAAAGCTACAGCCCCCTTCCGCTGGCGCCGAGTCTCCTGGGGCGCCGTGGTCTCGCCGGCCCCCAGCGAGGCTGAGAGTCCCTGGAGCAGGGCTACTCAACTTTGCAAGCCCGGGGGCCACAGTGATACTCACAGCACGTGCCTCGGGCCGCAGCTAAAGTGTGGTTGCTTATCATGCAAATCTATGCAAATAGCTGCTTTCACACTGGCGGGCATGAGTACAGAGATTAAGGCAAGACAACACAACACGCAGGCCCCATTTAAGTCAGTTTCGTTGCTATGAATAAAATGCAATATTTGCCTGGTTTCCACCCATATAGCAGCACTTTTAATGAGCAATGACAGTCCAGGAATTGAACTACTAAAACTCAGATCAACAGAAGACCATTATATTGAGCACTTTTTTGTTTTGGCTCGTGCCTGCAGGCCACATGTTGAGCCCCATGTAAATCCAAACTGCACCATGGCTCATGGGCCATGTGTTGAGTAGCCCTGCTCTAGAATTATGTCCCTAGGAGTTAGCAACAAAGGGCTTATGATAAGCAATGGATAGCAATAGTCAAGGACACCCAGTTGCGCTTTTATTCATGCTCTATAAACTGGGCTCAGCAAAGTTAGATCAACATGCCATTCTTGATACAAAGTTGAGTTGGTAGTAACATGTATTCTGTATCTTAACTCTGTTTTAACAGTTTGTTGGACAATAAAGATAATTTCCCATTTACTTTTTGAACATGCGGTGCTGTAACATGCCTACAATCACTACTCTTTTTCAGGATGGAGACATTCATAGACACTTGTATCTCCAGGATATCCTAACAAATGTTACAGAAGTGACCGAAAGATCCAAGTAAGTGGTGCTGTTCTTCTAAATTCTATTGTGGGTCCGGTTAACAAAAATGCATGTGATTTTTTTTTTTATATTATAAAATATATACACACACACACACACTACCCATAGCTACCAGTTTGTGGTCCATGCTGTTGGTGGTGTATACATCTGGCTCAAATTGTATTAAGACTGAGCAAATATTGAATAACAACTGTGGAGTGCTTTGAATTATTTCTGCTACCAGATCAAATTCAGCTGTTTTCCTTTTGTTGTTTCTTGACAAAAAGAGGTGTTTTGATGGATGGTACAGTTTTGTTGGTTGGTTGCATCTCCATGTGAGCTTTCACTCGTGTTTCCTTCAGAGGACTATTGCTCTTTACACCTGTCCAAAAGCATCAGTATAAGTCATTGGAGCTGAGTCTGATCTGTCTGAGATCAAGTCTATGCTACGGGGTTAAATCAAACTAAGTTACACAATTCCAGCTACAAGAATAATGGAGACAAAGGTTAGGCTAACTTGTTGCAGTACTGGAATTTTCAAAGTAGCATCATGCTGAGTTGATGGGGGCAACTCTCGCATCGACTTTCCTTATGCTTCTCATTCCTATGGAGTACTGGAGTCAATAGGTGAGAGATCTATGGCTGATTTACTGGGTCATCCCTAAATCTGCTAAATAGACCCCCAGTGGATCAGTTGCTGCAGTGGTGAGCTCCTGAAAGTTGAGATAAGACCTAAATTATAGAGAAACTGGACAGAGATATCTGCAATCTCCTTTATTTTATTTTTTGCTTTAATCATGGAGATGGAGAAGAAATAGAATAATTAGGAAGACATCATAAAGTGCCTTATAAGTGGATAATGTGATAGTTATTGAAAGAGATTCAGGTTTTGAGGGACCGTCTGGTTTAAAATGAAATGTTGGTTATCTCTTTGCCAGATCTGGAGAAATCATCCCTTCAGAAAATATGGGTATAAATGGGATTTGCATTCCTGAAGGTACCTGAGCATTTAAGTTTGTCAGAAGATCTGAGCAAATTATATGATGGCTTTTTACTTCAGTCTGTTAAAAAAGAATTTGAGTTTAGGGGAAAATATGCAGTTGTTCAGTTAGGGAGAATAACCTGGTCAAAATGAACACATTGGCCAAGATCTCCACCTAGTTTCAAAATGTTCAGTAATCATCCCAGAAAAAACTTGACGGTAGCTAGAGAACTAATTGAAAATGAAGATAGCTCTTTCATAGGGATCTGCTGGAATTTTGAAATATAGCAGCTCATCACCTTTTATTGCTGCTTAGTTTTGATTCCACTGATTCTAGAGGCTGAGAGTTATGTAAAAGGAGTTTGAGCCACAAATACGAGTTCCTAATTACCTCACAAGTTAATGCTATTGTCTCCAGTTTAATAATGAAAACTACCAGAATGTAAAGATTTTATTTCGATTTGTGCAGAGGCATTGATCCATATGCTCTGTGTGGTGTTGACATAACCTAAACATACACATATTTTCATCACTTCTTTCTAGGGTGTCTGAATTCAGTTGTCATATTGTTGGGTGCTGTCAAGTGTTTGATACCTTAGAGGGTTATGAACATCACTACAACACACTACACAGAAACATGTGTTCTTTCTGCAAACGTTCTTTCCCCTCTGGGCATCTGTTGGATACTCACATCCTGGAGTGGCATGACTCTCTTTTCCAGATAATGGCAGAGAAACAAAATATGGTGAGTTGCAAAGATTACATTGTGTATCCAGCATGTAAAAACTTTGTATAAAAAATCCTCCAAAACTGTGTTTGGCTTTCCAAAATGTCTTTTTTTTCTAAGTAGTGTCATTTTGGTAACAGCAGCATATTTGTATTCAGAAGCTTATATCTTTCTAGGAGAACTATTCTTCTGTGCCTTGACATCTCTGTTTTGTTTCAGAAGTTCTAACTTGGCATGTGTGGCACACCTTTGGCAATGGGGAATGACTGCTTTTGCAACAAATCTTAATAAAAAGTAAAGTGATTTTGCACTCAGAGATACCCTTTTCAGCGTCTGTTTATCCAGATGCAATCATGGATGTGATCAAATTCTTCCCTTAAAAGAAATAACTTCAAATACCTCCTAATGGAACATTAGGGCTGACAGTTTCTCTGCACATATTCAGAGGTGTGTCACTGCATATACTCAGAGGCATGATTTCTTACAGACATAAATCATCCCAGCTGATAGGTGGGGTAAAAAGAGATGTTCTAGATGGTAGTCAGTCTTCTGCCAATCCTGTGCCTGTTAAAGTCAGTAGGCATTTTGACGGTGATTTCACTGAGACAGGAGCAGGCCCATACAGTTCAACAGAATATACCATCTAATGTCCTGATTTTTGCAAAGACTCGAGCACATGTTTAACTTTTCTTCACACAGTGAATTCTGTGGGACAACTCAGTGCATAAAGTTAAGGACGTGCACAAGTGTTACAGGATTGGGGCCTCTCTTCCTTCTCGGCTCTTGAGATGAAACATTTCTCACTTAACTGAATAATCTTAACTGAGTCATCATCATGTACCCAAGCTTAACTAAATCATTGTGTCCTTTCTATCATGACCATCATTCTGTCTTGGAGCATCTCGTGCAGAATTAGACAGTCAGTTCTATGGGGCAGTGATCGTGCTCTTCTATTTATTCTCTAAAATACTTTGAAAGCTTTAGGATGCTATAAAAACAAGAATCACTAGGACATGGCCTACTTTTGGATGATGGAGGTGCTGAAGTAACTTTATGGCATTTCTACGTTGGCAAATAGAGCCTTTATTTATAGACTGAGTACAGGACACATGTTGATTCATGACAAAAGGAAATCAGTATCATTTTTTGCAGTCTCTAATGCCTTCTATCCAACTATCTCTAAGTACTTCATGTGCTTTATGGCTCATAATGTCCAGTGATGTAACAATGTATTATTCTTGTTTTGCTAATAGGGCAACTGTGGCTCAGGGAGAAGAAGAGACTTTCCCATAGTCACACACAAAGCCAGGAGTAGAACCCCAATTTCCTGCCCATAGGACTAGCCCTCCTTTCTGCTTTGCTTATTGTAAAAACAAGAATAAGTGGATAGACAACAGTGTGTAAGTCTGACTTGAGCTAACATCTCCCTAGGATGATAGTAGAGACAGGGAAAAAACCTGGGAAATGGGTAAGGAGATGACTTTTCCATCCCGCAGAAACAAAATCTGTAGAACTCAATAGCTTGTGATTGGACCAAATCACCTTTCAGAAGGACTCAGATGATGATGATGATGATGATACATCTTTAGACCTGTGTATCAATATGGAAATGCCAGGTAAACACCTTGCCTTGTGTGGGAGAAATTCTGTGAGGATAGTGGATGTAAAGGGGTAACTGGTTACCCGGTAATCATTGCCTTACTAGCATGCTTTCCAGGGTAACTGGAGCAGCCCTGCTGGAGCAGTCCCCTGCCTGTGGCGTGGCACAGTGGGGGACCGCTGTAGCTCAGCTGAGATTACCATGCTGTGGTGGGCTGGTTAACCAGTTAAGCATATAGTTTAACCGGTTAACATTTTAAATGGGCTTTTACATCTCTAGTAACTCCCATTTTACTTTTACTGCATGACTTCTAGAACTAACTTCTCCCTCTTCTCACTTTTTAGTATCAGTGTTTGGTAGAAGGCTGTGCAGAGAAGTTCAAGAGCAGCAAAGACAGAAAAGATCATTTAGTCAAAGTTCATCTTTATCCTTCTGATTTTCGATTTGATAGACCAAAGAAAGCTAAAGGGTAAGTGCCGAATACTCTGAAAACGTAACCATTATCCTTCTGTGTGCTGGGGACTGGTCCTTCGAAGCAGAGAACACAGTCTCCATCGTGGCAGCAGAGGCCTGGCGAATTGTCAGGTCTAGGAATCCATCCTTAGAGTGGGTGTGGAAAGCCCAATGCATACTCAGGAATTTCATCCCTGCTGGAGAGGCTGGTGAGTCTACCAGAGGGGATCGGCAACACTGCACAAGCAAGAGCCAGAGCCATTCTTCCCAGTTCCTGATATCCGTGAGTTAGGGTGCTGCCCACAGCCAGCTGACTCCAGGCCTTCGCCTCTGCTGCTGCACACACTATTCTGGTTGAAAACCATGGCCAGAGCAGAGGCAAGTTCCTTTGCTTGTTGCTTGGCCTTCTGACCTGGCCATGGAACAGTGGAAGCATGGAGCCAGCTGTGAGTGTGCTGCTGCGTCTGGAAGAAAAGGAGAGAGAAACTAGTGTAAGCACTTAACATAAGGTCCCTGTTGGTGCTGCCTGAACAGCTGAGGAGGCAGTGCCCTGATTGCCCTCGTGTGTGGGCATGCCTATTTCTCGGGTGGCTATAAGAGGTTACGTAATAGCACTCTGGATACAGACACCCTTAAGCGAAGCAGTGATGTCACTAATCAACTTCTCCATCGCTCCGCTAATGTTGCTGTTCCCATTCCAAGGTAGGGGAGCCAGGGAGGCTTATTTAGCACTGAAGGGTGATTTCTATGCTTAACCGTTTAGTAAGCAGGCAGTGGGGCTGAACCATTGGCTCTTACAGACTGACTGAGCAATGACATGGGCAATCAGACCCACTCTGTTGTCATTAGTTTTCAGCTTAGCACCTAGAAAGGAAATGAACAGCTGACTTAGAAAGTGTCATTCTTAGCCAGGGGTCAGGCACCAACATTCATCTCTCTGAAGCAGGATGCCCTGAGCTAGGGAAGGAAGGAATCATTGGCCCTGCTCTACCAGAGGAACCCAGTTGTGCTTTATGGGCATAAGACAGAATCTGGTGGTGTAATAGTCGTTCTGACTCCTCCACTCTGCAGACCCCCTGTAATAGCACTCGACCCACAAGCCTGTCTTCCCTTCAGCAGTGCCATGCTCTCCTTTGAACATTTTACAGGCTACCCAGAGCAACCAAGGAGACTCATTACTTTCCACTATACGCTCCCCTCTCCTCAGCCTGTTGTACTTAACTTGTGTTGTAGCCTCCTAATCCAGCGACTTGGGGCCTTTGAATTTGGGCTGAGTAGTAGACACTTGGCAGCTCCTAACAGGCGGGTTTTGTTTCTGCAGCAGCATCAAGCACAGTAAACCTCACTCTAAGCGGGATGTGAGCATGCCAATGGATGTGAATGTGGAGACTTGTGAGCAGTCGCAAGCGGATTCCATGGAAATCTGTCCCAGTGAGAGCACAGAGAATCCTACCCAGCTTGCGAGTGGCCCAATCCCATCAGTACAGGAGAAACAGCTCTATAAATCCAGGTCTGTTTTCCTTTATGTAATCTCCTTGGGGCAGAGACTGTTTGTCTTCATTTGCTGGTGCAGCACCTAGAGCAATAGGGTCTTGATCTTAACTGTGGCCCCGGATGCTCCTGTGATATAAATATTGTGAAATAATACTTTTAAGTACTCACCTCAAAGGAGGGAGGGGAGGAACGCCTTATAAATACATATTTATACACATAGCTGAGCACTTGTGAAGAGTTACCAGGACTTTGAATTGAAGTTTGCAAAGAGTGTTGAAGAAGAAAAGCAAATGCTAAACATTTATTTGCAGTTTTCTAGGCTTAAACTGCTGTTTCTGTACCTAACAGGTGGCAGCAGCCCATGGATGCGTTGTCCATGGATAGTGATTCATTTCTTTGCTTCTTGCTGTTATAACTGAGAATCTGTGCGGTAATTCACCTTTTTTAAATAATTGGCCAACCTAGAGGACCTGAAAGGGGTGCAGTCTTCTCTTGACTTGTACTTACACTCAAACCCAGGTGGATCCTATGCTGCACCTCCCACAAGTGACGTGAGGTTGTATAAGGGTGTCTCAAATTCTGGGTTGCTCTGTAGATTGAAATTGCCATCAGTATTGTTAGAGCAACCACTGGGACTTACTAGGGGCAGTGTAGAGCCGGCTGTGGTTCCTGTACAGCTTTGTATGCTGCAGTAGCAGTGGATAGGGGCCCACATGTGGGTCAGGATCTGTTCCTATATATGTGGGGTTTTTGGTTACACATCTGAAATTCATTATGTGTGTATTTAGTATCACCTGAGGCTTTTCATTCCAAAGTCATTCTTGGGATTAGGGTTGTAAAATCCCATTTAATTAGTGAGGGTGGGGCTGGGCTGGGGTGCCCCCCGCACCACTCCCTGGCTGCAGGCAGGGGCTGCTGCAGCCTGATCAGAGCAGCTCCTGACTGTGGCTGGAGCGGCCACTCCAGCTGGTAAAGTGGGGAGGGCGGGGGTGAGGGGCAGCTCTCGTTACCAGTTCACAGCCCTACTAGGGATCTGTTTCACTCCTCAGCATTCCTGCTGATTTATTATTAATTTAGGTCTGAGAGAAAATGCAAGTCACTCTCACTTAAAAATTTCCCGCCAGTTCTATTGAGCTGGCATTCGCACTGGTGGGAGCCCATCTACTGATACAATGAGCTGTTACTCACAGTAGCTTGTGTAGATCTTCATCTTGTAACTTTTTTTCCCCCCTCCCTTCTCCTTTGGGCAGTGAAATAGTTGAATGTTGACATGTCAGTTCTGACTTTCCAACTTGATGATCTGAACAGGGCAATTAAAACCTTAGAGACTGCTGGGCCCAGACTCCCGGTCCTGTGTTTGGCCGCCAGCCCTGCACCTACCACCAGCTGTGGGCCAGGCTCCTTACCCTGTTCCATGTATCCCTCCTGGAGCCCTAGCCCCTGCTCCAGTGGGTGCGGGAGCAGACGGAGGTAAGGGGAACGTGAGGTAAAATGTTTAGAGACCACTGGACTAGAAGGATTTTGAAGAGCTGAGGGTGTGGAGACCAAAAGGCTGCCGAGGAGAGGTGGAATTCTGCTGTATCTTCACAGACTCATCCTTCCCACTTCAGACCCTGCCTTTATATTGCTGACTGCATCCCTGTGAAGCAGAACTTGTGCTAATGCCCTCTCTGCTAAACAGCATTGTCACTCCGTCAGACTACATTGGTTTTTTGTGATGCATTTCAGCAAAGTGACTGTTCCAGTTGTGTGACACCTCAGTGACACACACAAGTCCAAAGAAACACAACCTCGAGATTTTTTTTTTTAATTAAAAACTGGTATGTTTTTGTTGCAGAATCCCATCAACTGTTTGCTTCGGGCAAGGCGCCAGCCGAGGATTTAAAAGCTTGAAGAAGAAAGCATGAAAAGTGTGAAAGTCACTACAGAAGATTCCCAGAGAATGACAAGTAAAGACAAGCAGAAAAGGCCTTGCTCTGTGAGGTTAATAAAAGATACAACTGTTCATTGATTGTTTGCTCGCTCCTCCTGCTTGAGCGCAACAATGGATATATTGAATCTGCTTTCTACGGAGAACAGGGCAGGCTTGGGACTGTCCATTGTACCCATAGATCACCCAATACCAGCAATCTCTGCAGCAAAGGAAGAGAGAAGGAAGGAAAGAGGGACTCTGGTGTTTGTAGGCGTTTGGGTTCCATAAATGCACGGAGGAGGCACACTTAACTAAAGGGCTGTATTTGTGTTTTTCCCTTACCCACTCCAGGGGCTGCCTTACCCCCTCCACTCCTTCTGCCAGGGACAAGGTGGACAATGTGGTACAGGTGGTGCTTTGCCGGTGCTCTATCATCGTCAGAGTAGAGGCAAGCACTCCCCTGCCCAACAGGCTGTGTGGACGTTGATGGAGGATAACTGGGAGTCCATGGGTTTGATCCATCAGGGAGCCTCTCAGCCCCTGCCATGTTGCAGGACAAGCTGCACTGATTTCTGGAATACTTGCGAGTCCCTAAGAGGAAGGTGCTCTCCAGATGTTGGGGGGTTGTAAGTACCATGGGAGGGGAGGGTCAAAGGATCAAGAGGTGGCACGCCACAGTTTGCCAGTGGCTCGCAGAGGCAGTTCCCACAAGCACAGGTTGCATGTGATGCCACTGCCAGCAACCTCAACATCCTCAATTAACCAACTACTATTGCATCACGGAATACAGTGGGCTGTAGGATGAGTCTCTGCAGATGCTAAGGACTCTCCTCTCCTGATCTTCCTGCAGGAGACCCGCATGGATCCAGCCACCAAAGGAACTGATGGCTGGAGTGGGGCTGACGGGTGCACTTCAGCCACCCCAGCTTGCTCTTGAGTAGAGTGGCCACACTGTTCTCCCCAGACCTATGGCCCAAGGTGCTGGGGTTACTACAGTCATGCCAGGGTGCCAGCTGCACCTGTGGGTCTGCATGGAGGGGCTGATCCTCAGTCTGGTCAATATCTGTGCCCCGATACCAAGCCCATAGTGGATGCAGGGTTATCAGTGGGCATCTGTCACCCTTGGCATTTTGGAGTCTCATAAGTACCTAGTCCAGAGCAGGAATTTTAACAGCATCCTAGATATGTGTAGGGGAAGTGCCAGGCCATGATGGATGTCCTCAAGAAATTATCACCCGCTGGTGGATGTCTGGAGCAAGCAGCACCTGGACTAGTCTGCCACCTTTTCCGTGTGTGCGTGTGCGTGGAGGATACTCAGTCATCCTGGACTGCATTTACATTTCATGTTTTTTAACTTCTGGTGGGTCCACTTTTTCAGCATCAGTTTGGGCCCCTTCTTGGACCATCATGATGGTTTACTTGTTGCTTGAGCAGCTGGGACTGGCCAACTAGCATTTTAACAACAGTTTCCTGGAAGATGTGGATTCTGTGGCATCCTTTTCCCAGGGTTCTGGCTGCCCTAGTGGGGGGAGAGGCAGGGGGATGTGGGGAAAGTACATGGATAGTTCTTCTGCCACGACTATCCGGGGCCAGTCAGAGGAGGGGTGTGGCAATTGAGCAGTTGAAGTGGAAGGTTTTGGAGTTGGAGAGGTTCCTGGACACTCACCATGGGGATCCATCCTGCGGCAGGTAGTGTGGGATGAAGAGGGGATCCTGGCTGACCATTGGACTCAGGATGCTTTTGTCTGGTCTTATATCCAGCTTCTTCAGTAGGTAGACTGCGACACCTGTTTCTATGCCATGGCAAAGAAGAATACCAAAAAGCAGGTCTCCTGCCACTTGGAGGAAGACTGCACCCCTTTTAGAGATACAGTGGAGAAGCAGAAAAGGGTGGGAACTTACCACTCCAACCTCTTTTCCATGGTCCAGCTAATACCCAGGCTGATGGGGTCCTGTGAGATGTACTTCCTACAGACACAGTGAGTGACCAGGACTGGCTAGAGCTGCTTCTTTCTCTGGCTGAGTTCTTGGAAACCCTCCATCTGATGCCCACCAACAAATTTCTGGGCCTCAGTGGACTGAACGTGGAGTTCAGCTGTGCATACTGCAATGTTCTTGCTCCAGACCTTGCCATTGTGTGGACCAAGTCCCTGTGGAGTGGGGAGTGCCTCATGCCGTACCATGCTTGCCTGCTGTCTTAAAAAAATGGGACCTCCATGACATGAAGCATTGTTGCCCAGTATGACTACTTAGCTTAAAAAAATGGGACCTCCATGACATGAAGCATTGTTGCCCAGTATGACTACTTAGCTTAAAAAAATGGGACCTCCATGACATGAAGCATTGTTGCCCAGTATGACTACTTAGCTTAAAAAAATGGGACCTCCATGACATGAAGCATTGTTGCCCAGTATGACTACTTAGCTTAAAAAAATGGGACCTCCATGACATGAAGCATTGTTGCCCAGTATGACTACTTAGCTTACACTGTAAGGTCATAGCTGTGAAGAATTAGGAGGTTTTTGTTGTATTATTTAATGAACCCTCTGTGCCTCAGTTTCCCCTATACCTTCTCTTGCTGCCAAATGGGGGCTAAGGGACATAGGGGTGTGTGTTCCCTAGCTGAGCCTGCTGGATATGCTGTTACAAAGGACCGAACAAGATTGGCCCGTATCAATGGAAAATCCAAGACCCTAAAAAGCCCAGTCACCATGACTTTGACACCCAACCACCAATGAGCCCCCGAGGGAGGAGGATTTCTCTGCCTCTCAGCCAATAAGAATGGACTGGGCTTTAACTTTCATGTCTCTTTGTCAACCTAAGAATTTCTGCTGCTATGTTCTTGGTGACATAAACTTCCCCCTTTTGAAGACACTGTTGGCATGTCACTGTACAACCTGTGAGATGCATTAATCCCTGAAGCGTGTGTAAGTGTCAAATCCGGACTCCCTTTGTCTGGTCTGAGATGTTTCCAGTCACTCTGCCCTGCCGTCCCTTGCCCGGGAGAATACCGTTGCTAGGGTGGGTCCTAGGTATCTCCGTAGGAACTGGGCTTTGGTCTCCCATTCGAGGAGTTTCTCCATGTGCTGTACACCTCTGCAGGAAGCCCCACGGCACCCTGACCAAGCCCATCACCATTGGTCCCAGGAGGCACTAAAGCTGCCTGCTCTGTGGGCCATTGTGTGCTATTGCCGTTGTGTCTCCTGCGAGAGACTGACGGGCATCAAAAAGTATTGGCCACCCATGATGTAATGGGCCTGCCTCTTCTTCCCACGTGGGCCTGTGAACACGAGGCCCAGGACTGTCCTAGCTTGTGATAGAGTCCAGAGCTGTGAGGGGTAACCCAGACGAGCGGCCCTCCTCCATCTCTGCAAGCTTGTCCTAGCCAAGAGGCTCTCCTGGGATTGGATAGCTTTGCTCACCTTTAAACAGAAGCATGGAAAAGGGCGCGCAGCTCCCTGCGCCTCCAGCACGTTGCCAGGGAGCCAGAGACGGGAGCCCTTTCAACTGTTTCTGTTTAAAGGGCTCGCGCCCCTCTCCCGCTCTGAGGCAACGTGCTAGGGGGTGGGGCCGAGACCTGCCTCGTGGGCTGGATCGGGCCCACTGAGAGGCTTTTGCCTACCCCTGGGTTACACACAGCCCCAGCATGGCGTGGCATCTGGCTCCCTCCTGCAACTCCGCTCCCAGGGAGCTGGTTGCCACTCCCGTGCTGCTGACTCCGATAGAAGCAGCAGGGCAGGGCGGCAGTCGGCTCCCCAGGAGCAGGGTAGGAGCCTGCATGTAACCGTTCATGGTAACCACTAAGCCTAGGTTAATCGTTTTTAGGCTTATACTTTTACATCCTTAGTGTGCATCCACTTCACGTGGCCTTGCTTTGGGGGGGGTGTCACCTTAGTTGGAAAAAACCGACATGGACAGAAACCAGAATCTGGCAGCCCTGCACGTGGGCGATGGTGAACAAACTGTCTCGCAGGCTACACATAAAAGCCCTATGAGCTGCATGTGGCCCATGGGTTACAATTCGCTCACCGCTGGTCTAGGCACTAAAAGGCTGTGCAAGGAGATGGGGAGAAGTTCACATGAAAATGTGCATAACCTTTTATGGTTGGGATGGTTTCCTTGTTGAATACAAGCTTAATAAAAGTGCTACCAGGATTTGAAAGGTGGTTCTTCACAAGGGGAGTACCCCAAGGTCCCGTATCAGTGTTTAACGTTGTAACAATGCACAAGGGCTTTAAACGACAGCCCTAGAGTCCCACTCTTATCTATGCAACAGGCTGCACCTATGGACATGCGCGCAGTCTCCTCCTGGCTCCTATAGCAGACACCTCACTTGGGCAGGGATGAATTGGGCCACCTAGCCAACCACACATTTAGCACAGATGTTCCAGTATGGCAGGTCTGCCACCTCAGAGACCCGGGTGCTCTTCCTAGCTCTGCTAGGACCTTGTGCTACTTTACTGATCCTATTATCTGTGAAGAAGAGGATACTTACATCTGTCTTAAAGCAGGTATTGTAGGCCCGACTTGATATCAAGTGTTAACGATTTGAGATCACAGGTTCAGGTCTCCCAGCTTAGCTACTTTTCCGCAGCTAAAGAACAGCTGTAGGGCTGTCAGTGCTACTGCCAACACCACCTTGCTGGGGCTGTTAGTCTAGTCCATTGTTTGGAAACAATGAAGAAGGCTCAGTGGCGTTTGGAAGCAAATTCAGTGCAGTAAGCCTGTTCAACAAATAAGCGTGTGCAAAGAGAAATGGCCGATGGCTTCCAACTCTGAAGAGATTTTTATGGAGACAGTGAAAGGCGTTGCTCTGACTCCATGGCTATGTCTACACTGTCCCTGTTTTGTGCAAAAAATACACCAATGAGGCAAAGCGTGGCATATTGCCACACCTCATTTGCATCATTAATGAGGCTCTGTTCTGAAAAAAATGCAGAAGAATGGCTCTTGTGCAAGAGGGGGGTTTTGCACAAAAACCTCTTGCTCAAAAATGGAGCCTCATTAATTATGCAAACGAGGCACAGTGATATTCCCTCCCCTTGGCTAAGTGGCCTAAAAGCCTGCCCCACGGCCATTCAAACCAGCACTGGAAATGGGTTTAGCATTGGTGAAAATACCTATTTTTTATTGATTTGCATCTAAAAATGTCTCACCTGGTTTGCTGAAGCTTTCACAAGAAAAGTTTGTCCACGTTAGAAGCAGGGAATTAATTCTCCAAGGGAATTACAATGGAAAGGATCAGGCAACTTGAAATAGGCACCTCCCTACCACTGCACAGCATTGTAATGGGAAGACTTCATCAAAGGAGTGAGTCTCATGTTTTGTCCTGAATAAATCTGAAAGCTTACACTCCAATAAGTCAAGGGTTCCTCTTGTTTTGTCCTGAAGACAGTGAGAGCTGGTTGTCTCAGACCTTTCCTTTGCACGGTAGAAAATGTCATTGTTCCTGAGGTTACAGATCTGCTGCTGGAGGTTATGGCTCCAGAGCCTCAAAGGCAACCCATGCAGATGTGCCTCCACAACTCCCAGAGAGGCAGCAGTAAAGTGGGGGTAGTTTGGAGCCGACCTTCGCTCCCTGATGGACATGAACGTGTCTGCAAGAAAAACTTGGTCAGGCAGTGTGTGGGCAGAGCAGGCAGCCAGGCTATGAGAGGGCAGGTATGAGAAGAAGCGGTAGAAGGACTGGGCATTGGATGGCTGTTGCTAGAGTCATTCCCGCAGAGACTTGAACTAACTTCGACGGCTGGAGTCTGATAGAATAACTGGTGTCGGTGCACAGCGTCTGGCACCCAGCAGGTGGCGATAGTGCCTAATGGAAGAGCATAGGCGGGGCTCAGCACAGCCAGGCAGAGTTTGAAATTTGACAGGTCTCCAAGAAATACCAGTCACTTCCTGTGCCGAGGGCTGACGCTGCCCAGTGCAGACACATTTCAAATCACCAGTCACTTCCAGTTCCGAATGGCTGCTAGGCACCAAGCCTTCCCTGAATGGGAGCAGGGCAAGTGCCTGGGGGCTTAGGGCAGTGAGCTGTAGGATCCGCCTCCTCACAGGGAACAGTGAGGGACCCTCGGCTTTCCAAAGCCCCTGCTAAGGGGAGAGGCAGTGTGAGTGGGCAGCAGGAGAGGAGCATTCCCCTAACAGGGCTGGGGCCTTCTCTGGCTGCACTTGGGGAGCTTAAGAGACCCTTTAAAGCCCTAACCAGTACCTGGGTTTGCCCCACTTCCAGCCAATGGCAAGCAGCACCAGGCTGCCCCCGGCCTGGCTTGAACCAGGGCATAAGAGCAGTAACCCCGCTACTGTGGTGCAGGGGGACCAGGGCTGCAGAGAGCTCGGGAACAGACTGGAGTCACTGCCTGAGCACAAGTCTTGGAGCCAGACCGTTGGCAGAGAGAGACCTGGAACAGGTCCTGAGGGTGCCCCAATACCTGGAGAAGTGGCCCTGTTCTCCAGCAGCACCCCCACCTCAATCCCATTTGCTCCTCTGAGATTGGGGGGGGGTCACCTCTAACAGTAGCCGGCAGAGGTGGCTAACCTGTGTGGTGTTTTACTGGAACCCCTACTGGCTATCCCCAGCAGCCAGGCCTCGGGGTACAGGCGGATCACACTGGCTCTGCTGAGATGTTTTGTTACCTTTCAGGGAAAGCGACCGTTCTTTACAAAGGACAAAGCTGCGAGCAGCACCACCGCCTTGATTAACTTAGAGGCTTTATTGACTGCTTTGTACAAAACAGGGAGCTTTGTGCTCCAGCCCATTCCGGGCTCTGTACAAAACCCAAAGTATGTACATGGAACTAGCCCGGGGGCTTCCACCTGGGCTGAGACGCACACAGCACAGACACACCTGGAAGGACCGCTGAGAGGCCTATGAACAGATTAGCACCCTCCAATACAGCCCCTTAGGGATCCATACGGATCAGACTGTCTCCTATCTACAGCAAGAGTGCACCTGGCCTAGAGTCACTGCCAGCCCCAGGGAAGGTGGCATGGGCCTGGTAGAGCCCCATTCCTCCGTGAGGTGACTGCGAAGGACCAGCTGCTTGGGAATAATACCCAGAGTCAGGCCCACAGGTCCCCTACCTTGAAGTCAGGCCTCATTCATGGGGTCATTAAGGCATGCTGGGGATGGCGGATTAACCACACCCAGTCTGGTCCTGGAAGAACATGTGCGTTGGGGGGAAGAGGTGAGCGGTCTCTGCTTTGTGCTGTTTTACTCTCACTGCCCTTCAACGCTTTGTGCTTTTCATGCAGCATCCGGAGCAGGGGAAGCGCTTCTCCGTGTTGCACTGTCAAACAGATTCACAGCTGCAGGTGTTCAGGCCAGACGGTACCATCATTCTGAGGGCACCAGGCCAGCACCAGCCAGGGACCTGCTCCCTGCAACACCAGCAGCGAGCCCAGTGACTTGTGGTTGTAAACACTCACGGACACGCTCCCCTGACCTAGCATACGCTTCGGGGAAGGAGATACTCACAGGAAAGGCTATTGAATTAGAGACGGATACCATGGGACCTACCGTGATCAGGTCTCCTCTGTTCACAGGCTGGGAGACAAGATCAAGTTCATACCAGGAGACCCCAGACGCAGTTCAGAGCTAAAGGCTGCCCTGGGCCCGCTGGGCTGGGCAGCAAGTGCACCGCACGAGGTGCGGCCGTGAGGGAGCCCATGGGGGAGGAACTCTTCCTTGCCTCGAATCTGGGAGGCAGCGATCCTTCCGCGTCGCAGCCCAAACGCCGTTCCCCGGGGACTGTCGGCTGCTGGTCCGCGCGGCAGCTGTGAGCTGCTCATCCGTGCGTGCTGGTCAGAAGGGGGCTAGTCCACGACCGGCAGGCCCACATACAGTGCTGCTGGCCCCCTGTGCAGCAGAGCAGGCCAGGGGGCACTGGGGTCCAGGCACTGCACACTGCCCTGGCGCAGGGGCCATGCTCTTTAGGACAGGTAGTACATGCCGTAGGTGACTGGTGCTGTGAAGAGACCTGGGACGGGCTGCAGGGCTGTGCGGCTGGGGAAAGTGCTGGTGGCTCCGTAGAGGGTGGGGGAGCCAAGGTGGGCCCCCAGCGGGAAGGGCAGGGCAAAAGAGGGCAGCAAGGGCTTGGTGGCCAGTTTGAGCTTCTCCAGCTCTGCTTCCTGCAACCTCTTGGCCTTAGCCCTGCGGTTCTGGAACCAGATCTTGACCTGGGTCTCTGTGAGGTTGAGGGAGCTGGAGAACTCGGCCCGTTCGGCGATGGACAGATACTGCTTCTGCCGGAACTTCCTCTCCAGCGCCAGCAGCTGCGAGGTGGTGAAGGGCGTGCGGGGCTTGCGATTGTTCTTGTGCTTCCTCAGCGTGCAGGGTGGGGGGCTGGACTGCCCTGCAAGAAGACACACACACAGCCCAGCTGCTTAGCGCGGTGTCGGCCTGACCCTGCTGCCAAGCCTCAGCCGTGGTCCTCGGGACCCTCCAGCCCTGTATCCCTCCCTTCCCACCTCGGACACAGACTCCCCCCTGGGCTCCAGCCCTGCTATGCTCATTTTCCCAGCGGGGTTAGCTTTGGTGCTGGGCCTGTCTCTTGGGGCTGTGAAGCCAGCACGGCAGGGAGCCGGCTTTCCCCTCGGTGACTGCAAAACATCAACTCACAAAGTCTCTATTTGGGCCTGGAGACTCCCTCTGGTGTGGGGCCGGGCCTGCTGCACAGGGGCGCCGGTGGGACACTGGCGGTCAGGGAGCAGGGCACCGTGGCACGGAGGCTCCATACATCAAGCCCAAGGAGCAACTCTTTCTCAGTGCCCAGCTGCGCAGCGTCCAGGGTGCCACTCGGCTCCAAGGGCAGAGCTGCCTCAGGTTAGAGCCATGGGGTTCCCTGTGTGCCCGGCCGAGCTCACAGGCACGCAGTAGTGTGAGCCGTGGCCTGGTGCGACCCAGGGAGCAGCGCTGGAGGCCTGCGTGCGTTAGCAACGTACCACACTATCTGCGGGGAGAGTAGCGGGCCTTTGGCTCAGAGGCAAGTGGCTGGCGAGGGCTGCTGGGAGCACGGAGGGCTGGCCAGGCCAGTGGCCGGCCGCACTTGACCGAGAGGCTGTCCGTCCCAGCAGGAGCCAGGGGCGGGATGCACTGCTTACACGGGGCTCGCAGGCAGAGAGCGTGGGACGCTGCGTCGGCTCGAGGGTGAGGCTGGAGCGTCTCGGCACTAGCGAGGGGCTGGGGTGAGTTGGGGCCCCCTGAACGACTGCTGTCCCCCCGGGCAACGTGCCTTTCCCAGTGGTGAGGCTGGCGCTGACCTTTCTGCTGCTCAGAGGGAGCGACCGGTCGGCCTGACCCAGGCTGTGCTGGGGAGATGGTTGCACACCAGTGAGGGAAGGTGCTGGGCAGGGGAGGAATCCCTATGCCCCTCTAACTGGACGGCCAGCTCCCAGGCTGGCCCCGTGCTCAGACACGCGGCGGTGCGGGGTCACTTGTACTTACTTGGTGGGGAACTGGCAGACTTTGCAAACCAGGCATCGGGCTCCTTGTCCCCCGGACTCTCCTCCACCGGAGGCTGCTTCGCCTGTTGCTCCCGGGCGTCTTGGCCTGAATCCACCGCATACAAGCTGGCCGGGGCCTGGCCGGGTGGCACGTCAGCCGTGGCAGCAGGGAGTGGCGGGTGCGGGCGGCCGCTCCAGGGGCCCAGCTTGCGCTCCGTGATCAGCAGGGACTCCACGCTGAAGGGCAGCAGCAGGCTGGAGGTGGCTGGGCCCCTGCATCCTGGTGCCTTGGAGCCCATGCTGGGCGGCTGCTCCTCACGGAGGGGGCTCTCCTTGGCGAGGGTGGGCGCTCCCTGGCTGGCCTCTCCCGGGCTCAGCGACCTCTGGCCAGGATTCATCCTCAGAGAGGAGGGAGCCATAAAACAGCTGCAGGGAGCCAGGGGGAGTCAGCCCCACGTACGCGCCCCCGGAGGCTCTACCACCACTCTGGACCTCCGGCCCAAGCCACGGCCTCAGGGGTGGGGTCCAGGCTCCAGTCTCAAGGCTGGGGTCCAGACTCTAGGGACCCGATCCCGGCTCAGGGTCCAGCCTCCAGGGTCCCAGCTCCCGGCTCAGGGTCCAGCCTCCAGGGTCCCAGCTCCCGGCTCAGGGTCCAGCCTCCAGGGTCCCAGCTCCCGGCTCAAGGTCCGGACTCCAGGGTCCCAGCTCCCGGCTCAAGGTCCGGACTCCAGGGTCCCAGCTCCCAGCTCAGGATCCAGCCTCCAGGGTCCCAGCTCCCGGCTCAGGGTCCGGACTCCAGGGTCCCAGGCTCAGGGGCGGGGTCGTGGCTCCCGGGTGCCAGGCCGGGCCGGGCGAGGCGCAGCGGGGCCGCGGGGCTCCATGCTCGGGGCAGGCGACGGGCCGGGACTCGGGCCGCGCTATAAAACTTCGGCCGCTCCCCTTTCATGTGGCCGCCCTCCAATCCCCCCCCTGCAGCCCGTGACGCGCCGGCCCGGGGGCTGCCATTGGCCGCCTGCGCTCCCGGGCCGGAGCCGCCTGGCCGGGGACCGGCAGCGCCCCGGGGCTGCAGCTGGCGAGCAGGGCGGGAGCGCAGCGCCCCCCCCCCCCCCTGGCCCCCCCCCCCCCCTGCTTTGCTTTGCTGGGCTGGAGCCCGGAGCCCCCCCCCCCCCCCAGTTTTCTGAACTTTGCTGCGACTTCCCGTCTCCTCTGACTCTCCGGGGCCGTGGCTAATGCAGGACACCGGCCCCTCGCCCCTTGCTCGGAGCCCGGCAGCCAGGACCCGACGCGGGGCGCTACCTCGGGGGGCCCAGGCAGCAGCAAACCCGGCTTCATTGCCCCCCAGATGGAACGCCTCGGGCGCGGCTGACAGGGCGAGATTCGCACGGGCGGACGTTTTGGATGGGCTGTTAACTGTTGAGCTGCCGGGGTGCTTGGAAAAGCCGGGATAGGGGCTTGGTTAATCCCTCGTCCTGTTTCCGCGGCTCAATACAGCTGCAAGGAGAGTCTAGTGCACAGGCTGGCCAGGGTTCCTTTTTCTTTTTTCTTTCTTGCCAGAGCTGTTGGATTGAACGTGGGTTGTGTTTATTCCCTTTGGGATTGGAAATGGTACCGCTGTAAAAAAATTAAAACCTCCACACCGCTGCACTAGGTTGCAATCCATTGATAGGAAGGCGGATCCCCCCCCCCCCCCCGCCTCCTTTTTCAAATTTAGTCTCTGTCCAAATGTATTCACTAACGCGACATAACTCACCCAAAGTAACGGGGAATCGGTTGGAGCAAAAAATCCCCATTTACTGCACTGGCCTGCAATGTTTTCTAAGTAAGAAAATAGTCTTCCACTTCTACTTTAAGCTCTTTTGGTGGCTGCACTATTCAAAGAGGGCTGCGTTCACTTCCAACATTTGCACACACAGCGCGGCCTGCTGTACTCGGTAAAAAGCTCCGTTTGGTCAGCTAGAGTAGCAAGAGTTAATGGGAATCTGCATCCAAGGTGGAGAGGATTTGTGACTCTGAAGAGCCCTGCAGTCCACCGGCTCCAGGACAACACAGGTACCTCTTCCCAGAGTTAAATAAACATGTATTTGTGCTCACCCAAGAGCCGGCAATGTACAGGAAAATCGACTTGGTATGTATAAAAATCAATACAAAGAAGAGTCACAATTTTATTATGGCATAACCCACACTTGTTAGTCTTTAAGGTGCCTCTGGGCTCCTTGTTGTTTTTGCTGAAACAGACTAACGCAGCTACCTCTGAAACCTGTCATAAAAATAAATGAATGTCAGGCTCTCCAGCTATTCTGATTTGGATCAAATAAGGTCCCAGGAATTGTAGTAAAACTTCATTCTGCATAATGTCCATATGTAGACAAATGTCTACAAAAGATTAAAGGCTAATTTCCCTTTGCTGTGACGTAGGCACCCTCATTTCTGCAGAAACAGCCTGGGCATTATCTGATTGCTGGTTACTCTACTACTGTACTAAGTGAGATTAGACTAATGACATCATTGTCGGTGGTTGACCCGGCTGTCACTCCGCGGTCAGCGCAGTGAGTGCGCATTGCAATCCCATGTGCTGCTGATCAGAATGGACCCAGGGTCCAGAAAACATTCCGGATGGTGACATGGGACCCGAGGGCTGTCAGGACTCCTGGGATGGACATTACACAGAAAGCAAAATGTTGGCTTTCAAACCCAGAGTTGACAGTGGGGGGGGGGGGGGGGGAATCCCTGTCTAGAATTTGGGAGCTGAAGCGTTGGCTGTGCAGCTCAGACTGCGCGCTGTATAGCCAGTGCCAGTGTCCGGAGGAGTCTATTTTTGAAGCTGCTCAGAAAAACCAAGAAAGTACATCAGCCCCTATTCTGGGCCAGTCCTGCAACTTCCATGGGAGTCTGGCCTTGCTAAGGATTGCAGGATCAGGCCTCTTGCCACAGTGTGTGTTCTTATATCCCTGCCTTGCCCCCATCGAGACAGAGCAGCCTTCAACTCTAAGACACTGAGAACTTCCCAAAGAGACTCCCAGACTCCCTGCACATTCGGAATTGTCCCCTATGCGCTCAGTCCCTCTAAACTCGCAACACTACACAATACGGCTTAGCAGGACTGCTGTCGGACAGGTAAGAACTGCAGCGATATGTCGCTGAGCAAGCAGCCACTGGGACAAGGTTTTATTCTTCGACAAAAAGTTCACCAGCTTGACACATTTAGCATGTGTATCATTAATTACTCTGCTGCTAGACTTCACTAACAGCATGTACTGTGTCTGTCCACAGCTCACACACAATATTGCAAATTACTCAGTGGGGAGGGAGTTTTCCAAAGTGCTGTATTTTGGTTTTGCTTATAAGCAGTTGATTCTAATGATCAGGGACAATCCAGTTAGTATGTAAAATATGTGTAGATAAACAAATGTAACAGTAACATCATTCTGAGTAATTTTGACCATTTAAGGGCAGCTCTGTAAAATATTGTTTTGATAGCAATAGATGGCTCATGGTGAGAAGGAAGGAAGTTTGGGAACATGAATATCTGTTGAGCCATGCTATATTGTTAGACAAAATTAGGTTAAGGTGTAGCTTTATGTTCAGGAAACTTACAAAATATTTCTATTATTTTGAAGAAAACCTTGTCCGTTTAATTAAATCCAGATTTGTTTTCAATGTATTGCAATTATTCAGCAATGGCAAGGAAATTCAATAACACAAAGTCATCCCCAGTGCAAATACAGAAGTGTTGGCTGAAAAACCTACGACGTATGTAAATTTCCTGCTTGTGAGTGGCTCTCATGCCATGTTGTAAGAACTCCTGTAAAGTTATAAAGAGGGTCTAAATTAATTGTAGATAATTGTGTTGTTAACACTGTTATGTTAAAGCTCGCGATTATGGTAATCTGTTTTAGCAGTAGTAAATTTCAGTGTGCTTTAGGGTGATGACATTTTTAATGAATATAGTTTCATTGCAGGGATAGATTCTTTTTTGACACATGAATTTAAATATGTGCAGATATACAGAGAGTGAGAGAGAAACAAAGAGGACACACATATAAACTTGAATACCCTGGAATTGGTTAATTATTTTTCTCTAAAAAAGTGCAGTGGATAAATAAATAAACAGACAGAAAAATCATTGTGAAATTACTCCCCAGAAATGCTGGATCGTCATCCATATGCATGTCCTCAAAGGATACATCTATTTTACCATGCACAAGGCCTGGATTCATGGGGAAAATAGTGCAGAATAATTTGCTGGCCACTGTACTTAACATTGAACTGCCTGTTTCCTGACAAAGCATTAAAATCAAATACAGCAGGGGGTTTGTCTTCTCAGTAAATTTTATCATCATCGTCGTCGTCACCACCATTATCATCATCCGTTTGTGGTTGTGTTCACGTCACAACAGATTCACAGTGTTTTGCATGTATGCACGGGAAGGACTTCTCCTTTTCCATTCCCGACAGCATGACACACCCGGTTGGTTCTGGTCTCTCTGCGTCTGGGCTTTATTATTTTTTTTCCTGTTTGCCCGCATTGTTGTTTCTAGTGGTTATGTCACACAGCAACACAAACACACTTGTATATTCCGGTGCAGTCTCTTTAGCAGCCTCAGACTCTTTGCCTGCCAATTTAAAATTGGTAGCATCTTTCATTCTGTTTCACCCCGTTGTTGTCAGTTCATTTTCAAGGACCCAGATGCAATGATATTTTCAAGAGGAAGGACGATGAATGAAGGCTTTATAATCATAAAATGTGTGGTCGACACACCTTAGGACAGTGTTTCTCAACCTTTTTATATAAAGTAACCCTTTTTCCCCAAAGTTATAAGCACCCTCAGTACCTACAGTTTTCAGACACGCTACATTTTTTCTACCATTGCAACATATTTGTTTAAACAACTTAATCATAGCCAGCCGGGAGCTGAAATTTTTGGGTGTAAAAAGTACAAAAATAATAAAGCGCTGTAAAATGTAAAACAAAAATTCAGTTTTCTCCAAATTTCAGTTGTGTGGACGTACCCCTCCCCCGACTTCTCTCAAGTACCCCTAAGGGTACTCGTACTACTGGTTGAGAAACACTGCCTTAGGATAGCTTCTTTCTCTGCTGAGTTGAATGAAATAGTTAGATTTGACAGTGTGAAACAAAGGCATGTTTGACGGAGTAACCCAGAAGGAAAGCTGAAAGCTGGACTGGCGTCTCACCAAAGTGTAGAATACTTGCATTTTCCAGGCATGCTTAATATTCAGAGGCATTGCACTACGAAATGCTCCAGGGCGTGTGTGTGTTTGGTTATTTGTTAGTTACGTATATTGGGCCCAGATAAAATGCCTGATCGTTAACCTGTGCGTGCAGCTTTCCATTTCATTTTCAAAAGGCTGTTTGCAGACGAAGAGAAATGGAGCCTATTTGCTCTGGATGCCCAACTGCTGCAACAAGCGGGGGCAGGGAGGCAAAAAACCATTACAAAAAAAGGAGGCCTGTAAACAGGGGAGCGTGAGACTGTGATGAAATTACAGCTCTCGGCTCCTTTCCCCTCTATGTCGAAGGGTCCTGGAGAACCCTGCACTCACCAGGCTGGCTGGAATGTAATCTCCCTCTCATGGCAGTCATAGTACAGCCATAGGTATAGCTTGACTTTTGTATTTGTGGGGGCAGGGAATGCAAACAGGGCTGTGGGCAGTGGTGGGCCTTGTGCAGTAGGCGGCTGATACTGGGTGCAACTTTCCACTCCCGTCCCGACTCTGGCCCGTCAGTGCTGTGGCCAGAGGCCAGGTGCCACCCACCGGGCTATACAGTCGAAAACCGGACACTTGTCAACCCTACCTGTGGCTCCATGACAACTGCCACAGGCAGCCTGTCGGCAGAGCTCTCTGCGAATATTATTATTAGGTACAATCTCATAGCCTAGGAGCGCCAGTCCTGGTTCAGGGTTCCTTAGTATCAAATCCTGCACAAACCCAGGGCTAAGGGCTTAGGACCAGGGAACCTTCTAGATCTGGAGTTAAATAGCTTTGGGCCAAAAACTGAGGGACCCCCCCAGAAACACATCTGCATGATGACTGCCTGTTTCGAGTTACAGTTTGAGACCCACCAGTTATTTTGAATCCATTGAACGTGTTCCATGTTAATGTTCTGGTCTCTCTTTTGAATGAATACACCACAACGTACCAAACTTGTGCATTTTACATCAACACAATTCTCTTTATCAACTGAACTTGAAACCTCACTTAAAAATCAACTTACTTGGACTAAGGGAGGGTAGGAGAGAGTTCTGTAAATCCATGAGTTGTGTGGAGAAAGTAAATGAAGATGAATTATTTACTCCTTCCCATAACACAAGAATTAAGGGTCACCAAATGAAATTAATAAGTAGCAGGTTTCAAACAAACAAAGGGAAGTTTTTCTTCATGCAGCATGCAGTCAACCTGTGGAACTCCTTGCCAGAGGATGTTGTGAAGGCTAGGACTTTAACAGGGTTCAATAAAGAGCTAGATAAATTCATGAAGCATAGGTCCATCAATGGCTATCAGCCAGGATAGGCAGGGATGGTGCTGCTAGCCTTTCTGTCACAAGCTGGGAATGGGCGACAGGGAAGGATCACTTAATGATTTCCTGTTCTGTTCACTCCCTCTGGGGCACTGGCATTAACCACTGTCGGCAGACAGGACGCTGGGCTAAAGGGACCTTTGTCTTGACCCCATAAGGCTGTTCTTATTATAGGTCGGGACTTCATTCTGGTTACGCATTAGAAATGTGATCAAGTCATAATCACTTGTACCTCCTGTGACAAACCCAGGGCAGCTGGCTACAATAGTTTGGTGAAGGATAGACATCCTGGGAGCTGGGTGAATGGTTTTCAGTTTCCTGAGTTAACTGCCAGAGGCTGCTGAAGTAGTTAATGCAGGCAGGCACCTGAGGCTAATTAAGAGCTTGCCTGAAGCAGCAGGCTAAACAGGCACCTGCAGCCAATTAAGCTGTGCAACTTTAAAAGGTTTCCCCTCAGGTATGGTAGGGGGAAGGAGAAGAGTGAAGGACTGAGGAGAGAAAGTGTGTTATGGGGGTGGCTGTAAAAAGGGAATTGTGTTTGGGTTAGGTAGAAAAGATTTGCTCAGGTATCAGGGAGATGATACTGGGGGAGTGTTTGGCGGAAGTGGCCTGAGGAAAAGGCTGCTGTATTGGGGTAATGGGAAAAACCCTTAGACTATGCCTTCCCTGGTGGGTTGTTGTGCCAGAAATATACAAATGAGGCTAAGTGTGGAATATTGCTGAGCCTCATTTGCATACCTAATGAGCTGCCATTTTGTGGAAGAGGCTCTTGTGCCCCTTCCTGTGCAAGAAAAGCCCTCTTATGCAATGTAGACAGCTCCTTCTGGCGCAAGAGCCTCTTCTGCAAAAATGGTGTCTCATGAGGCTTGGCAATATTCCACCAGTAGCCTCATTTGCATATTTCTGGTGCAACAACCCACCAGTGTAGACATAGCCTTACAGTAATCACTGAGCCCTGAGTAGTGAACAGCCCTGGGTTCCCCCTACCACTCTAAAAAAGTCTGCTCCTGGAAAGGAGGCCAGGATTCCAGGGGGGTTTCTCCCCCTCACTCCTCTGAGGCTGGCTCAGTTAGCAGTGACCCTGGTCTCTAGAAAAGATCAGTGTGGAGGGTCGCAGCAAGCCTCTGAGGGAAATAACCACCTAGAAGTGCAGGACCCTTGGGCATGGAGGTAGTTTTGCCATACCCCTTACTATTAATTCCGGCAAGAGAGCTAGGCTCTACTGTGACCCCAGCCAAATTTCTTGCCCCCCAAACCCTGATTCCCCTTATCTCCTGCCTCCTCTGGCAGATTGGTAACCTTCAGGAGTCTCTCACGAGACACTGGCGATGTGCAGGTGGATGCCAGCAGGAATAGGAGAGGGGGAGGAGGGGTATCGACAAATCCACCCCCAAGAGCTTCCACAAGGTCAGATATTTTTTATATAACAGCAGAGGCAGAAGGAAAACCTCCCCCTCCCAACAATTTTTGTGTACGGCTATGGCCCATGTGCAGGAAGCAAGGGCCTCCGTGTTGGCGAAGAAGGTGTTATGTGCCTAGGATGGTAGGGCGGTGAGGTAAATCGTCACCACCTGCTTTTGGCACGAAGCCCTTTTCTCTGTGCCTGCTTGGTACCTCTAGCCACACAAGTGCAGCCCTCCAGGTCTTGCCAGCCTCACTCTCTGGACAGTCAATCAGAGGTGCACACCAACCCCCAAAACCTCAGGACACCCCCATCAGTGTCCAGGCCTTAAGCCACCGAACACTTAGAATTACCAGAGCTGCTGTTCCCAATGGAACAGAGCAACCCCCCTTGTAAGATTCAGCTCAGCATCACCACCTGTGTCCCCGGTAAGCTGAGCACTTGGGCAGCTGCTCGGGAGCAGTTCAAAGACTGCCCCGCTGATTAGCAGAGTGCCTACAGGCAGTTGTACATGTTTCTACTGGTGGTGCACATCTACACATGCGTCGGTGCATGTAACAACATTTATTCCGCCCATGGATGGAGAAAATTAGAGAGACCATTGATCGCACCTGGGCTTCCCACATAGCAATTCAATCTATTTATAGGGAAGCTTGCCAAGGAAAAGTTGATTAGCAGAGAACAAATTCAACGGGCCGTGAGTAAGAACACAGGCAACGGAAGGGGACCTATAGCACAGAATCAGAACATGCTCTCTAGGGACTAAACAGAGTTTCCTCTGGAAAGGAGCTGATCTAACCTAAAGCTTTCTCCACCCTTTCCGACCAAGCCTGGTTGAGATCTTTTTCACAAAGCCAGTCTGCTGCCCATTTATACCCTACAGGTCACTCAGGAATGTGCCAGTGATGTTACATGCAGAGCCAGCAGCTGTCTCTAGTTCTGTTGCTGTGTGCAAGTCCTCGCTGCTCCGTAGTCTCCACATGTGAAAAGGGGGGAAGAAAGTCACTGTCTTCCCTCCCAGCCTTGTTCTCTAGCAATGGTTCTAGTTCTGAACAGCTCTGAGAATGTAAAACGCCCCCCACATGGCTGTCACGGCATCTGTCATGCAACAATGATAAAAGCTCTAGAAGACATGAGCTAGGAGGGAAGACTGAAAGAACTGGCTTGGTTTAGTTTGGAAAAGAGAAGACTGAGAGGGGACGTGATAGCGGTTTTCAAGTACCTAAAAGGGTGTTACAAGGAAGAGGGAGAAAAATTGTTCTCTTTGGCCTTTAATGATAGGACAAGAAGCAATGGGCTTAAATTGCAGCAAGGGAGGTTTAGGTTGGACATTAGAAAAAACTTCCTAACTGTCAGGGTGGTGAAACACTGGGATAAGTTGCCCAGGGAGGTTATGGAATCTCCATCTTTGGAGATATTTAAGAGCAGATGAGACAGACATCTATCGTGCATGGTTTAGATGGTGCTTGGTCCTGCCGTGAGGGCAGAAGACTGGACTTGCTGACCTCTCGAGGCCCCTTCCAGCTCTAGACTATGTCTACACTGGCATGATTTTGCGCAAATACTTTTAACGCAAGAGTTTTTGTGTTAAAGTAGTTGCGCAAGAGATGTGCTTTTGCACAAAAGCATCCGTGCCAGTGTAGATGCTCTCTTGCACAAGAAAGCTCCGATGGCCATAGGGCTTTCTTGTGCAAGAAATTAACGGTGCCTGTCTACACTGGCCTCTTGCACAAGAACAGTTGCGCAAGAGGACTTATCCCTGAGCGGGAGCATCAGAGTATTTACTCAAGAAGCACTGATTTCCTACATTAGAACGTCAGTGTTCTTGTGCAAATACTCGCAGCCAGTGTAGACAGGTGGCAAGATTTTGCACAAAAGCGGCCGCTTTTGCGCAAAATCTTGCCAATGTAGACACAGCCCTAGTGTTCTATGAATCTATGATTCTTTGAGTACAGGCTAACCTTTTGATAATGCCAACTACAATTTATTTTATAGCCTCCCCATACACAGTAGAGTCTTTCCAGCACCAAGGAGTTAGGCTCTCCCTCCTGCCTGGTGCATAACCACATTTCTTCCAGCACAGGACCCTTATCTCAATCTATGATCTTCCTGCCACTTATAATTTGGTTAGAGGTTTTTATACTTTATTAGGTCTTTCCATAGACTGAAAGTGGCCATTCTGGTCCCATGTCAGCAGCTGACTATCATGCCCTGACTCAGTGTTAGCATACCCAATTGATCTTTATTTGCTTTCCAAGTCCCTCGTACGCACTCACTTTCATCTTGGTGAAAATTCCCTTTGCTGGATGGTGTGTGCTTTTGACAGAATGTGTTCTGCATAGACGTAGCTGGCGGGGCTGACGAGTTTTCCAATTTACAGGCAGGATTGGACAATATAGCTATTCATTATGAAAGGTCATATTATTTCATTCTCCTGTTGCATCCGTCTTCATCCGTCCTCCTCATTTGGAATCACTCCCGGCTCCGCTCAGACAAAATCCCTGCCATCTGCTTATCCAGAGTGGCCATGCCTTGGGGTGCTGAAAATCAAATTCTGAGGAGGGGTGGCATTGCAGCATGCTGAGTCACATGTAGCAGCCCTGGTTGGACACCATGTGGCATTTACAGAGACTCAGGATGCCATGCTGGAGGTGTTTAACAGGGTGACTTTATTTTCTGCTTATACCCCCCACAGTGGCTTTGTCTTTTCACATCTAACATTACACCATGTTCCCAGCTGGTGCTCCGGTTTCCTTGTCTCTGGGTATGTGTGTGTGGATACACTGCAGTGAGACACCTGTAGCTTGCCTGCGCCAATTGATTTTTTTCGATGACAAGTGCTGATTTCTGGGTTCAGGCTGGAGCCCAACCTCTAGGACTCTGCATGGGAGGGGGTCAGAGGTCAGGCTGCAGCCTGGGCCCAAACGTTCCCCCCAGAGTTTGGGGATCATAGTCTCAGGCCTTGGCTACACTAAATGGATGATTGCTGCTGCTACGATCCATCTTCCAGAGTTTGATTTAGTGAGTCTAGTTAAGACTTGCTAAATTGAACTCAAAGGGCGCCCCCACCGGCGTCATCCGGTACTCCTGCATTTGTGAGCAGTAAGGGAAGCCAAGAGGTTTGCTCCCATTGGCCTCCTGCTGTGGGGATGCCACCAATCTCAGTTTAAGATAAGCCGACTCCAGCTATGTATTCTATGTAGCTAGAGTTCCATACCTTAAGTGGAGCTGCCGGGTGTAGAGTAGACCTGGCCTTAGAAAGTGGCAGTTGCTGCAGTAGAGTTGTTTCTCTGCTTTTACCATGTACGAACTTGGTGCTGCTTTTTGTCTATATGTCCTCACCTTCCATCATTTGTGTCTGTTAGGGGCTGCTGGTATCTGGCTGGCTGTTCTATCTGAAGTGCAGATGCATCTGTAGTATTTTGCTTGACATTGTTCTGGTTTTGCTGTGGACAATCTAGGAACACAGGATGGACCCAGATAGATTAGATCCAGAGCAGACTGGATCAGTCCATTGTATCGTGGGTCCAATAGGACACGGCACCAGATGCTCTGGAGGAAGATGTAAAAGACTTGCAGTAGATAGGCACTGCAAGGCACTGGTCTACACTAGGGAGTTATTTCGAAATAATAAGTGGTGCATCCAAGCTACTAAGCCCATTATTTCAAAATAATGGTCTGGTTATTTCAAAATCTGTACTCCTACTTTCCTCAGAGAATTAGATTATTTCGGAATAGTTATTTCAGGAGTTATTATTTCTAATATAGTTATTTTGAAATAATTTCCTGACGTAGACATGCCCTAGTAGAGCTGGGCAAAATGTTTCAGCGGAATGTTTTTTGATGAAATATGTAGATTGTGCAACACCAGTTTATTTGGTGAATTTATGTTAATTTTGCCAAATTGTTCTTGTTGGAAAAAATATCGTAGCAAATTTCTGACACTGTTGAAAGATTTTGATTTTTTTTTCAGTTCAAAGTGACTTTTTCATTTTGAAATTTCCTTATTTTTTGTTAATCAAACATTTAAAAATGGTTGAAATTTAAATGACATGTATAGTTTTGGGTTGAATGAAAGTTTTGTTTAGACAAAATCTATTTTCTTTTTTACTTTTCTCTTCACCATACATTTTAAAAAATTAGTTTTCAGTTCAACACAAAACAAATTTTCTTTCTTTTTCAGAATTGTCAGCAAACTCAAAAATCAGTTGTTCCTCTAGTCCCTAATCATTAAAGGTTGGCTTAATTTTGGAAGGAATATAAAACCCCATGATTCTCAGCTTAACAAAAATATTCTAAATTTATAGTAGCCGATCCTATCCATGTAAATGTCCCATTCCTTTTTGAATCTTGCTAAGTTCTTGAGCTCAACTGTGTCCAGTGGCAGTGAGTTCCACAGACAAATCAACTACCATGTGAAAAATATTTCGTTTTACTGATTTTGAATTTACCCCCTTTCAGTTACTTGTTGTTGTGTGGTGTGACAGGGAAGACTGATGTTCCTGATCTACCTTCTTTAGACCATTTAAGGTACGTCTGTCTACACAGCAGGGCTAAACTCAAAATAAGCTACACAACTTGAGCTACGCTAATTGAGTAGCTTAGGTCAAAATAGCTTATTTCAAATTTGGTTACGTCTACACAGCACTTATTTTGAAATAGAGCGCTCTTCCTCCGATTTCCCTTTCTCCTCATACAATGAAGTTTACAGAAGTCAGATTAAGAAGCCCGTTATTTCGAATTTATTTCGAAATAACAGGCTAGCTGTGTAGACGTGAGCTATGTTATTTCGGAATAACGTCCGTTATTCCGAAATAACGGTGTCGTGTAGATATATCCTAAGAGTATTGCAAATGTTTATCCTGTTCCCTCTTACGCATCTTCCCTCAAGTCTGTGTGAGATGTTGTGTGGCATGCCATTGCATGCACCAGTGCCTATCCCTCTGTTGGTATCCAGCCACACTGATCATGGGTCCTTATTATCCCACTATGACTTTTCTAGTAGTTTTTTAATACTTCTCTCTAGACAACTGCTCCTGCTCTGCCATTGGACTGGGTGTGTTAATAATCTGAGTAACAATCACTCATCACAAGGCAGCCTGGATTTCTCGCTGGGCCGAAATCCGTGCCATGCTTGCTCCAGGGTTAATCGGATGGATAGTTCATTCAATCTCAGCTGATTGGTTTTGATTTGCCGCACACTCATTTCAGATATTTTGTGGCTTATGAAGTCTTGGACGTGCTTTCTCCCATTTGGCCAATAGTCGGAGCTCTGGATGATTCCTGACATTCTGGTGGGGTCAAATTTTCAAGGGGTTTGATCGTATTGGGTGCGTGGTGCAAGGGCCCACAAGGCACCATGGAAGCTGCAGGGAACTCAGCTATTTTTGAAAACTCGCCTTTGTTTGTACCTCTGAATGGGTAGGGCTGCCAAGTGTTCAGTTTTGAACTGGACAGTCCAGTATTTGAGATTTCTGTTCAGGAAACAAATTGAGAGAATAGAAATGTCCGGTATTTTCTAAATAAGATATAATGTAGATTGTGATGTAATGTCAAGTGTGTCTAGTATTTTTGTTGAAACCATCTGGCAACCCTATGAATGGGAGCTGAGTCATTCTGGAGATCTAGTCTCAGTGTGGGGTGCATGGCATGAGGGAACTGTCATGTGCAAGCAGCAACAGAAGCAATAAGTATGTATGTTACCCTATGCTGCACATTAAGTACGTACGTTACCCTATGCTTACTCCTGTTTTCTCCCGCAAAGCATTCATCACCTGCATGCCTTTGCAACCCGCTGCTAGCTGAATGCTTTGTTTTCTGTGGTACTTCTATTGCTGTGTGATGTAAATCTTCCACAGTCTCAGATACTTTTTGGTTTTGGAATGGTTTGCTTCCTTGCTGTGACAGGTGTTAGCCACGGTATGACTCAGGGCTCTATCAGAGGCAGCGGGGTTGGGAGGAGATAGAGGAGGCTGCTGCAATGTAGAAGTAAGGGTAGCAGCACCACAACCTCCTTTGTCCCCCCGTAACCTTGTCACCGCCCCAACTCCATTTTGGGTCAGGACCTCTACGGTTACAATGCTGAATTTTGGGATCAAATAGCTGAAATAGTGTAATTTAGTATTTTTTAAATCCTATGACCGTGAACTTGACCAAAAAGGATCATGCATTTGGTCAGGCCCTATATATTAAAAATCTCTCTCATGTGGTACATTTCTTTGAGGTACAAAATTATTCACTAAAGCATGTATGGTTTTAATGTTCCCTTGCTTTTTACTCATCTGCTAGCTGTAAACATTGACGAGTTAGCAACAGCCCTCGCTGTATTCAGCATGGCCATTCCGATTGCCAGGTCTTACTGTATCAAGCCAAGCTGTAGCCAGACTGTCCTGCCAAAGTGACGTTGTTCAGCGTCAGCAAAGCACTCAAACAGCATACGCTAATTTACGTCTGGGAGCAGACTGGCACAGTCTGGCACCTGAGGCGACCGCCTCCGTGCGCCTCATGGTAAGGCCAGCCCTGTGAAACACAAAGAAAGAGGTGGGAACTCTATTGCATACGTTATTTAAAACTGGATGGGATATGGAATGACATTCCTCTAGCTCCCAGGAGCTGTGGACAGGGGTGGGGTAGAAAGGTGCAATGAATCTTTTGCCTTTTGATTCTTTAGCCCCAGGCAAACAGATCTTACAGTTAGGAAATCCCACCCAATCCTTTCTTTTCCTTACTTTCCTCCCTATTCCTTCACGCAACGCATAGTCAACCTGTGGAACTCCTTGCCAGAGGATGTTGTGAAAACCAGGATTTTAACAGGCTTTTAAAAAGAGCTAGATAAATTCACGGGGGGTGGGTCCATCAATGGCTACTAGCCAGGATGGGCAGGCATGGTGTCCTTAGCCTCTGACCCAGTCTGGCCATGATGTTCCCACGACTCTTAGTTATGCATCCTTGCACTTCATTCCCTGTGTGACATTTCTCTCTTTCAAATACTTCTTTGTGATTGTCATGGTCCCCTTTTTATCAGTTTTGGGTCAAGTTTTATATTTTCACCTCTCTTTTAAATCTTTCCTTCCCTGAAATCCCCTCTAGTCCTTGAGCAGCTGTGAATGCCCTCCCGTTTGTGTCTCTCTGTCTGTCTCTCTCTTGGGCTTAAACATTACTGGAATAAACATTTCTATACCATAGGCCTCAACCAGCCTGTCCCTTTGCAGTAGCTTCTGAATGTACTCTGTGTGCTTGTTCATGGTCTCCCGTAATTATATGTCACTTCTGTATCCTTTTGAAGTATAAACTAAGGATCCTTTTGAAGAAATGCCAAGAACAATGTCTGATCCTGGCTTTGGACATGGAGAACAGACACCAATTCACGTCAGCTTGTAATCTATTAAGTAACCAAAATAAAAAAAAAAAAGGGCCACAGTTAAATCTCATGAGGAGATTCAGTCAGGCAAGGGGAAGGGGGGCCATTGTCCGAGGGCCTGGCAATTCAAAAGGGGCCAGGACCCTGGTCACCACTGCTATCACAGTGGCGGTCAGAGCCCAGGTCCTTTAAATTGCTGCCGGAGTGGCGCGCTCCAGGCGGCTGTGAGGGCTGCGGGGGGAGGAGCCACTGAGGGCTGGCTGTCCCAGCCCCGCCCCTGTGTGAAGCCCCACCCCCTCAGGAGTGCAGAGCTGTCTCCCTCCCCCCCTTTGTCCAGGGGCCCAGTGGGGCTGCTGGTCCTGCTGATGTCATCACGGGACACTTGGCCAGAGAGTGTTTGAATTTCAGCATCATTTAAGCCTTCTCGGCGTCGCCACTCTGCTGCGCAGGGTGAAATAAAGGCATCCTCGTGGAAGAGCTCGTGTGCGTTGCTGATACCGAAACCTCTGATTTAAACATAAAAAGGGGCATGTGAAGGGTTAAAGAGAACCTATGGGCCCAGCTCTCGCCATCCCGTTATCCCTGCCGCCAATGCCAGGCCTGCAGGGAGTAGAAAAGGAGGAAACCTGGGTCAGTTCAGGGCTGACGGGCAAAGAGGCAGGAACCAACCACCTCCCTGCCCGAAGGCAGCATTGCTAGGACGGAGCAAGACGCGCCGCCTCCCTGTCCAGAGGGGACTGCTGAGGAGACCCAGGAGCGAGTGAGTGAATGACTGAACAATAGACACTGTTGGGTTAGGCCTGGCCAAACTGGCAGCTGCCCGCCCAGAGGAACGTGAGGGCACGGCAGGATGCCCACCTGGGTCAAGCCACAACACACAACAGGACAGTGGATTTAGACCCTCGGCCAGAAGGCCTCTGTTTCAGGGTTGCTTTGCTCACTAGGCCGGGTTGACAGGGAGAGCCTAGGTCCCCCCAACCCTGCAGCCTGCAAGATGGAGGCATCACCGCCGAAGAAGCAACGGCTGCAAGGCAGGCAGCCCTCCAAGCTCCCTGGCACGAGGCAAGAGAAAAGGAAAGAGACGTGGCGCCTCAGAGTGACTCCTTGCGTAAGGCACAGAGAGTCGATACTGTCACAGCTTTAGGGGACACGTTATTACAAACTCCACTTTCTTGTGGAGGCAGCCCAGAGGTTCTGGGAAAATCCTTCCCGGGACTTGCTTCTCTGTGTCCACAAACGAGAGCTGCCCTCACTTGCTTTGGCCTGTCTCGGTGGCCCAGGAGAAATCATCAGGGAGCCGTGGCCCCCCATCCACGTCATTCCCACTCTGGAGCAGGATCTGGTTTCAGTTCTCACACAGCTCTTGTCCCAGGTTGACCAAAGTGACACTGTTAGCCCAGGAGCCCTTCTAAGGACTTGTATACGCAGGGAAGAGTGCCTCAAAATATGTTAGTGCTTGAGCGGATCCAATAAAACTAGTGAGCCTGGGAGCATGATGTGGTAAAGTCTGTTGCTAACTTGTTGACAGAATGAGAGAGGTCAGAGAGATTTCCTTGATTCATAAACCTCAACCGAATCAGAAATCCAGCGGTGTCACTCTCTGCAGACCGGCAGGAAGAATTTGCTGTCCCAAACCCAGCCTTAGGTCCTTCAGCTGGTGGAAACGATAACAACACAGTGTCATTGGAAATGGGTCCAGCTGCGTATTGTTTGAAAGCCCTTTCTCCCACCAACACATGTTCCAAACAGGCCGTCCTGGGCTCGCACAATGATGTCGCTATGTATTTGAGGAAAGGGCTAAATACCAGCATGGTTTGAATCATACGTTCACGCAGAGATGCATTGCTTCAGAACAAAAAGACACTGCTCTCTGGTAGTCCTCGGGTAATTCGCTTTGATGCGTAGGACGGAAAATGTTTGTTCAGCAAAGTCAACAGCTGTGTTGTGTTTCTGTCTAGGACATGGTGGCTAGACACTCGCGCTCGTCCTCATCTGTGGCACACTCGCCCATCTCTGTGCAAGGCAGGCTGCTGGCAAAATGTTTGTAGGGTGGTGAGCGCCTACGCACGCCTTATTTCGAAATTGCTATTTCGGAATAGGCGTTATTCTTCATAGAATGAGGTTTACAGAAGTCGGAATAAACCATCTGTTATTTTGAAATTATTTCGAAATAACGGAATTGCTGTGTAGACGCTCGCATAGTTATTTCGAAGTAACGGACGGCTTATTCAGAAATAAGGTGTGTGTAGATGCTCCACTTCTGCTATTTTTAAATAGCCCCTCACCTGGGCCATTCTAAGCTATCTCTCATGGGGCTCTAAATAGAGATAGCACGTCTACATTAGGGAAGCCTGCTTTGGATTAATTTTGAGGCTTCCCTGCAGTGTAGATGTGCTATTTCAAAATAAACTATTTCGGAATAACTATTCCGGAATAGCTTATTCCGAAATAACTGTGCGGTGTATAGGTAGCCTAGGAGACCAGCACTTCTCACTAGTTAATGTCTTTCTCCTGTCTGCTGATTTACACAGTCACTGAGGCTTACAATAGAAATGCTTAAATATTACCAGGCGTTATACGATACAGATCTTATGAGCGAGATCAATACATGTAGCATTCAATAAAGACATTCAATTAAGTCTAACCACATTCTTATAAGCCTAGTACCTATTTTAACAATACGAACATGCACATCAGCCGGATTGATTGTAGCTCTGCATTCAGTGGTCAGTGGTCAATTGAGACATGGGGGAACTAGCACCTTGTCTGCCATCTTCACGGCACCCACTTGTTTATTTCTCATTTCTCCACGCAGAAGCCACATGGTACGTGCCCCAAATCTTCAACTACATCCTGACGCTCAGTGTGCATCCTCTCCAGCCTTGCAACATTCAGTTCATGGGCTTACTTATTACAGCAGACCCGGTGCTGTGTTTAACCAGGTCCTCCGTGGTGGTATCCTGCCACACTTCAGCTACGTGTCAGTATTCCTTATCTCTCCATGGATGCCTAAAACCCATGATGATCAAAGTAAAAACAAAGGTTTTGTAATACACAGCCATGGGACTGTCGTTAGTATCGTTATGCAATGTACGTCATGTAACTATGGTCATACTCTTTGTGGATGGATTCCGGTAATTTCTGGCTGAATGCTGCTGTCTTAGCCTATTGCCTCATCACAACTTTTTTGGCATAATAAACAAAGCTGACCGTACCACTGAACTGCTTTTTTTTTCCCTTCACCAATAATGGCCAATCAGCTTGAAGAGCTCCTCTCTTCCATTTATGGTGATCAATAACTTTCAAAAAATTAATCAGGTTTCATGTTCTGAACCTCCCACAGTTCTACAGCGCTGTCGGTCAAGGGCCACCATTTCACTTGGTGAGGGCTGCGTGTTCGCCATGCCAGTGTTCAAGTGTAATTAAAGACGATGCTAAGCATTTTTCCTCACATATTTACTTAACTGCTGTAGGGGTGTCATGTTTGGGACCACTGTGTTTGAATGATGCTCTGCTCAACCTGTTGCTGTTGACGTATTATCCACATTTCCGGAGGAGGTGGAGCTGAGAACAGGGGGGATCGCGATTCACTGCAGCCACACTGCAAAGGGGGAAACTATTGAAATTCTGATTCTGTGGATTTTCGTGATTGTTCTATCACTAGCTTGCCCACAGAACTACACCTCCTCCCAGATCATTCTGAGAGCTGCGCATCTCAACGGCTTTTTTTAAGGCCCAATTGAGCTGTCTCCCTTATGAATCATTGGGTCCACGCAGCACTGCACTTGTTTTTTTAAAATAAGCTCACCGTATTCTGAGAAGACACCCCCCCCCCCCATGTAAAATTCTGCCGCTGTGCATTCTGGGATACCTGTATTGTGTTCATGTACAGTTAGCAACCTGGTATATTGTTCCTTTGCGAGACTGAGTCTGAAGTAATAGCTTTGTGTATCTGGCTCTCCATTCCTATGAAGCAAACTAACCAAAGGTAATACATGGTTAGCAGTGGGATAAAATGCACACACACAAAAAAATATTAAAAATGTGTAAAAATATTGATACAGTAACAATCTGCGGGTAACTCTGCTTATTTGGTTGGTGCTTCTAGGCTTAATAAAAAAAACAGTTTCAGACTTAATGGGGATTAAAAAACAGGAGCGGTCCTGGGATAGTAATCTGGATGCGACTTTCCGAAATATGACTGATGCTAAGAGTTTTGATACAAAACTAAAATACTGCATTAAAAGAAAACAGTATACACAGATGCCTCACGGGCAGCAGTTTGAGCAGTCTTGTTGCAGGAAGGCACTCCAGCTGTGTGTGGAAAAGGAAAGAATAGAACAGGAGTTATTTGCTACTGTCACTGAATGTCTGAAATTTAATCACTACCTATATGGCTGCAAAAAAGGAGTTGAAACAAATCACAAACCTCTGGAGAACATTCTTGAGAAACCTCTCGCTTCTGCGCCCCTCAGACTTCAGCCCATGATCTCAAAGTTACAAAGGTATGATTGGAAACTAAAATATAATCCAGGAAGAGAAAATTCTATATTGCAGATTTTCTTTCACAATTTTGTAGAGGGACAAGATTAAAAGAAAAGAAAATTTGGAGGAACAGATGCATATGGTGTTACAATAAGAACATTAGTACATTACATATAAAGACAGGTGGAAAAATATGGATCTTAAAAAACAATTAAGCAGTTGTGAAAGAAAATATATCTTCCCAACACTGGATGACTTCCTCCCCAAAGTGAAAGAAGCTACAGTATTTTTCAAGCTGGATGCTTTGAGTGGAGTCTGGCAATTTCCTTTAGCCAAAGAAAGTTCTAAACTGATTTCATTTGTCACAGCCTTTGGGAGATTTTGCTTTCGGAGATTACTTTTTGGGATTGCCAGTGCACCTGATATTTTCCAAAGATACTATTAATACAAATGGAGTTGTAGTTTTCATGGATGATGTTCATGTTGACGCATGACTCTCCGATGAAGGAACACAACAAAACCTTCAATGAAGTTCTGAGCCTAATCAGTCAGTATGAACTGAAACTCAACAAGAAAAAATGTATTTACTGCCTATCCCAAATGGAGTTTCTAGGACAAGCAATAAACAGGATGAGTTCTAGCGCTGAGCGAGTAAAAGCAGTTCAAGAATTGAATGTCGAAATTAGTGTACCAGAATTGAGAGAGACACTAGGATGGTAGTTACTTTGGTGAAAACCTCCAAGACATTTCTACAGTGACACAACCATCAAATGAATTGCAAATGTCTTGGTAATGGAAGCCAAAACAAGATATTGTCTTCAACAAGGCAGAAGAAATTATCTCAGCAACTCCAGTTCTCAAGTAGCATGTTACGTAGAAATCCACAATGGTCAGTGAGGACACAAACAGCTCTGGCCTAGGTGACATATTATTGCAATAAGAAAAAGGCAGTTTTGCCATCTTTCTTTGGAAATGTTTAGGTGCCTTGGTAAACATCATCCTTGAAAGCAAAATCTCCCACTCTGAGCCAGACAAACAATATGCACAGATTGAAAAGGAGTGTCTGGTAAGTGAATGGGCACGTGAGAACTTTTACAGCTATCTTCATGGACTGGATTCATTTATACTGATAACAAAATCATAATAACCTTCATCAATGGAAAAGACCGGGATCAAGCACCACTGAGATGCTCATGTCTATCCTAAGGTTAATGAGATTTAACCCAATTTCTACCTATTTTGCTGGGAAACATCTGGTGGTAGCAGACACTCTTCAACAGAACCAAGCATTGAATTCTACTTCTGTGAGCTCCCAGGTGGTGTTACGGCATACCCGGATGCTGTGGGCACGTACACATCAGTGTCTGAAAACAGACTACTTCCAGCTACAAAAAGCAAACTCTCAATAGACATACAACTTCAGCAAGTTCTAAGTTACATTTGGAGAAATTGGCCCAAGTATCTAAAGGGTACTAAGGAAGTGAAAAGAGATTACTTTGTGGTTCCTGGACAAGCAGGCAAGTCAAATGGAATCACAAATTAAGGCAACTGAATCGTAATTCCAAATGAAATGAGGGGGAATCTCCTAACCCAGTGGTCCCCGACCATTTGAGGCTGCCTGGCACCAGGGGGCGTGGCCGTTCTCCTGCTGGGCGCCAGAGTGCTGGCGGCCAATTTGTGGTGCTCCCGGGGCTGGCGCTCACCGTGCACCAGGCGCCCGGGGCCGGCTCTGGCACTATGCATGCGCCACGTGCCCGGGGCCAGGCCAGCCCCGAGCACTTGGCGGGTGCACACAAATGCCCCCACGGGCACCATTGTGGGGACCACTGTCCTAACCCTTATCCAGGAAGGACATTGAGGATTAACGAAATGCCGTGAATGGCCTAGTCAGACTGATGGACATTAGCAAGGACATACAGAAATAACGTACCTGCAAGTGACCGTTACAAAACTAACACAGCAACACAAAGAACCTTTAATAACAACACCTCTAGCAAGCAGACATTGGAAGAGACTAGTTGTAGATGTATGCGAATTCAGAAGACACCACCATAGGTGCTGGAAGAGAGGAGGTTGCCATATCCCCTGGTTTGAAGAAGTTTCTCTGAGATATAGGGTTTACAATTTGGTTCGATGTCTCTCAGCATCCCCCTCCCCACTATCAAAAGTGTTTCAACACCCCTGGATATCGCTAGTTTTTTAGGTATGTTGAAGTAATGCACTTGAAAGACATAACGTGTCACGGTGTTCGTGAGAAACTAGAGTGCACTACTTTTGGGTATTCCAAAGCACTCTTTGGTATTCCAAAGCAACTAGTGATGGATAGTGGAGCAACAATTCACAGGAGCACAGTGATTCCAAACCAAATCTGAGTTTGATCATATTACGAACAGCCCACATTACCCACAAGCAAATGGAAAAAGTGGATAAGGGAGCAGTGTCGACAGCCAAGAAAATGCTGCAGCAGGAAGATCCATTCTTTGCTCTTCCATGTTTCACAACACCAATAGCAGCTGCTGGATACCGTCCAACGCAACAACTCCTCCTGGGAAGAGAACTCAGAACTACTGCTCCAACTTCGGAAAAGATTCTCTCTCCAAAGTGGCCAGACATGAAGAGAGCAGCCAACTCGGATAAAAATGCTAAAAGAGATTACGAATGCCGACACAAGACATCACTCATGTAGAGAACTGCCAAGTCTAGAGCTTGGTGCCCATGTTTGGACAGGGACAAAGGAGGGACAGCCCTAGCTCTTGTAAAGAAAAAGAATTCGACACCCAGATCGTACGTGATTGAGACCAACCGTAGAGAGTCCAACAGAGCCCACTCTGAAGATGCCTGAACAAGATGACTCGAGAACTCCAAATGGACTGCAGACAGTTGTTGTACTTATAAGAGGTCAGATGACCCCGTTGTGGTGTCATGAGAAAGCTGGCATGATTCAGAGACCCTTAACGGACTGAACTTCAAAGACATAGTGACAGCGTAAGTATTATAAATGGAGAGACTGTAGCACGGAAAGGGGGAGACATGCTGGAATGTTAAGCTGTATTATATCGTTCCACCACGAGGTGGCACCGTGTGTAAAATGCCTGTTTTAAACCAACCTCAATGAAGAACACATCAGCTGTGTTCAAGCAAGTTCTGTGCACAGGCTACATCTGCTCCAGAAGTACTTGCCAGTGGAAGCGTGCAGCAAAGCCATGTCAGGGAATGCCTCCCTGGGTTCAGCAGCTGGAAACACAGGAGAGATGCAGTTGTATGTGTCCAATCTGATAGCAACTGGTCCCTGTCCTAAATGGACATAGGAGCCATGCCTAGGGGTCACCAAATGAAATTAATAGGCAGCAGGTTTAAAACAAACAAAAGGAAGTTATTCTTCATGGAATGCACAGTCCAACCCGTGGAACTCCTCGCCAGAGGATGTTGTGAAGGGCATTAACAGGGTTCAAAAAAGAGCTCGATAAATTCATAGAGGAAAGGTCCATCAATTACTTTTAGTCAGGATGGTGTACCTAGCTTCTCTTTGCCATAAGCTAGGAATGGGCAACAGGAGATGATCATGTGGTGATTCCTTGTTCTGTTTATTTCCTGTGGGGCACCTGGCATTGGCCACTGTCAGCAGACAGGACACTTGGCTAGATGGACCTTTGGTCTGACCCAGTCTGGCCGCTCTTATGTGCCTAGCCTGTTCGGCCAACCAGAGCCCAAGAGGGTTGTGGTGTTTTCTGACCCATCTGTGACTGTTCCCCTGATTTTTAATTGTTGCAGCTTCCTGCCCAGGGTTGATGAGACTGTGGCTGCATGCCCTTCTGCAGTCTGTCACCCCCTGCTGCACTGTGTGTGCACTGTAGAGTAGGAGGCATTCCGTGGCAGGTCCACTCCCTCTGGATGCAGCACAAATATGGCAGTGAAGTGGCGGCAATGGGGAGGAGCAGGAAGCGGAGGATCTCCTTGAACCCAAGAGAGTCTGGTTCTTTTACCACCTGACCCAATCCGGATCGGACTCTTGCAGTTTGGTGGGCACAGACAAAATAGAAGTGTGTGTCATGGAGGAGAAAGGGACTTGCATTGCGATTCCTCTGGAAGCATCTTTCCTGCTTAAGTGAAGGAACTTTGCATGCATTGTCTGAGAAGCGCAGCCTCCGCTCTGTTTCAGAGGTTATTTTGTTTTTAACATGACCATTTCTTAAAGGTGATTTGCACTCAGATGCTCAGGCTGAAACCGCTTGCAAAATGAGTTTGGTCTGAGCGTTGTCTTGCATGAGCGAGACTAGTCCTCTAGTGACCGAGGAAAGGAGGAGATAAAGATGCCAAGGTTGTAAAATCTGAATCGGAGTTTGAAATCTGGGATGTTCAGCGTGGGCCGTTTGGCTCCTGCAGGAGACAGAAGCTGACTGGCACGTCCCCCAAGCCACGTCAGAACTTTCAGAACGGTTGGGAACGGTGTTGTTTGCCTGGAGGATTCAGGGTGAGGACCCTCCCTAGTGTGGATTTGAATGCAGTTATGGGATGAAGGAGTTGATCAGAGAGGCTTTTCTTTCCCATAGCCCTAGCACAGGTGCGGATGTCCTTTCTGAACCTCCCGAGTCTCACTGTCCACATGAACGCCACTTGTTATTGTTACCATGGGGTAGCAGGGTTCATTCTAAATGGCTGATGTAGGCAATGCCCATTTACCCTCGTTTCGGTCCGGATCACACTGCTGTCAGGGCGAGTCGGTGTCTGTAATATTTAGGGTGTGCAGTCTTTGGCTGTTCCGACGAACAGACCAACACACTGACTTTGAAAGATAGGCTGATCATGTGCAGAGAGGCTAATCAGTTCCAGCTGTTTGTCATGTTGGATTCTGAATTCAACTGTAGGGCCGGGGAATAAAAATCCGACAGAGGCGGGTGAGTGGAACTAGCTTAGAACCAGACAGGCTCTTAGCCGGAAACTCAAACTGAACACAAGTTATGTCTCTTCTGTGGGGCTGGATGCAGTCCATTTCTCTTTCTCTCACTGTTGCTGGTGTCATTCATCTTTCGGCACCTCTGATCTTCCTGGCTGCTGCTCACTCCGGGAACGGGGGCGCTGAAATAACGCGGCATCCCATGACATTAGTATATCTGAGCTAGCTGAGTGCAGGGAGGAGGGAAACCTCGCCAGAAAGTCAGTTCAGGCTGATTTCTGCACCAGGTGATTTTTGTGCAGGTTGACTCAGATCATTTTGTCTGGATTTTTTTTTTTAAATGGACCCTCTGATCGTTTTCAGTTCACCCAAAGTCACGCGCATCTGCCAGCACTTGGTGGATGCAGTTGCTGTGACCCAGGTCACGTCTAGACTACCATGTTTTCTCGCAATTTGCGTACCTTTTTCCGATAGTTTTGTCGGAAGAGGCTTTTCCAAAATTTGGCCCATCTATGCTGGGCCAACTGTCAGCAAAACCTCCTCTTTCAGAAGAATCCTTCTTCCTCATGGCACAAGAAAGACAGGGCTTCCGAAAGAGCGTGTCTGCTCTTCTAAAAAAAAAAAAAAAAAAAAAAAGCGGAAGAACAGACGAGTTCCCTGGATGTGGTGGAGTTTTTCTAGGATATCTCCGGTATCCTGGAAAAACTCCGTATTCCAGACGTAGCCTCAGCAGATGGCTGAGCAACTCTCCCGGGTGTCCTAGGACTGAATGAATCCCACTGTGCTAGCATCAGGAGAGCCTACTGAATGGGAAGGATGGTAATTACTCTGGGGAGGCTGTAATTCTACTCTAGCTCAGGTGGACAACCTGTGTGACCCCTCACGGTGCCCGGGCCTCGTGCTCAGGACCTGCTGGAGATCTCCCAGTCAATTACACCGACCAGATTATTTCAAACAAGTCAGCCCCGATGGTGGGGCTGATGTATTAACTCTCTTCGCCAAGTTCAAACCACTTCTTTACGACCTCAAGTTCACCCCCCCCACCACCTGGGTGCGTTTGTGGGCGGCACCTTGTCGCCCTCTGATCGTCTGTCTGTCAACCCCGAACACCCCAGGTTTGAAGTGGCGAGGTTCCCATGAGCTGAGCTTGGCACCCCGCCGGGAGCTCTGAACCCAGTCTGAAGAAGTTGAAAAATGCTCAGCTTGTTTGTGGCCCGAGCCAGAGTAGACACTCCCTTCCCCCCCCCCCCCCCCCGGGTAGTCTCCCCGATTGTAAACACCCTGAGGTTCTATCGTGGAGTCAACACCAGCCCGGCGCGGTGTGAGGGACCCAGCGGGGAGCCATCCCAGCCTTGGAACCCAGAGGGGAAGCACGCTGCGCTGGTTGTCATGTTATCGCTGTTGGCTCAAAAATGAATAGATTCCAGGGCGAGATGGGATCATTGTGATTATCTCGACTGACCTCCCATGGGGCTGTCCGCTCAGTGCTCCAAGGCTCACTGCTCGGGGGCATTGTGGAAGGAAGTGAGTCTTTGTAACCGACACAACATGGCGTAGAAGTGGGCCTAGGAGTAGGGTGCTAGGAAGCAGAGCGGGCCGAGTGGGAGAAGGAAATGAAGGGGGACAAGACATCAGGGCGATTTGAAGGCACTGGGGGAAGTGCGGTGAGAGCGGAGAAGGATGACGGAATACAGTTGCGTAGGCGTTGAATGTGCGGTGGAACAAAGGCAATGCATAAAGGGGAATGGATTGTTATTTCCTCCCTGGGATCCTGTGCACAAGCGTGGGGAGCTAGGCCAGGCTGGACAGCCCAAAGGGTCTCTACCCGGACAGAATATGGACAGCTACTAATATAGTATGGGAAAATCCTAGTCTCTCTGAGCTGAGATTGAAATCAGGGCTCCGTCAGGCTGAACCTCTCTAATCCGGCACTCTCTGGTCCAGCAACATCCGTGGTCCGGCAGGATTCGGTAGCCAGATGTCCACTTATCCTGGATGTGGCCAAGTTTCCCAAGTTCTATATGTTTGGTTTACAGCCACCAGTCCTGGCTCTGTGTTCTGTGCTGTGAATTAGCTTGAATTTACTCCTAAATGTCTTCTAACAGCCCACTAAGCAGTGGAAGTGTTGGTAATGCTGCTAGACAATATTGACCTCCCGCGGTCTGGCAAATTCTCTGGTTCAGCCCCAGTCAGGTCCCGAGGGTGCTGGACTGGAGAGGTTCAACCTGTACTTTCTACTTTCACTGTATCTGTAAATGTGGATGGAAAACCTCTAGCCTAAAATGTCATGTGGCTACTCTTGAGTGTTAGTAGCTTTCCTCTGGAAAGTTTGCAGGAAATTAATGAATGGATTGTAGATACATAAGTTGAGACTGACCCTTTGAGAAAAAGTGAATGAGCATCTCTGTGGTTTACAACTGACTTTCTTTTTTACATGGCAAATATGCGACGCTTCTGTGCCCAGGCTAATTTAAAAGGCACATATTGGTCCCAAAGTTCTGAGGCATCTGGTAGGTTCTCCACGTGGAGGCTGGCATGGGACGTGTTGGGTCTCGGTTAAGACTGGGGAAAAGCGAGTGATGAAGGAGGGCTGTGGATGCCGAGAGGAGCGAGTCGCTTTCTGCTCAGGAAACGTTTGGCACGTGTGTCGCTGGGGGCAGAATTCTTCTCACCCTGTGCATTGGGCACCGTGTGCGTTCATCTCCCTGCACTGAAGATACCATAGGCTGCATCTGCAGTTGGATCTAGGTGCGCCTGGTCCTGTGTGAGTGTAGCGCCAACAGGCGGAACCGAACCTGGGACCTCTGGAACTTTGTGAGCCTCTCCCGCAGGCGCTAAAAGCCAGCCGGCTCTCCGTGAAGGCCGTTGAGCGGACTCGTTGCTCTCTCTGTACGTGGTCTCAGTGCGGGGCTGGGACAGTGCACCACCCCCAGAAGGTGTGTGGATTACACTAGCTCTGCTCCAAAAATAACAGCGCAGCCCGGTTAGCGGCTTGAGGACATAGCTACCTAGCCCGTCTGGGTGTGCACTCGGGCAGCTAGCCTGGGCTGCCACTTGGTTGAACTTCTGTTTTTAAAAACAATGAGCAATCAGTCCTGTGGCACCTTCGACTGATACATATATCCTATCACGAGCGTTCGTGAGGAGGCGGGTTTACCCACGGAAGTTCATGCTGTAACATATGTTAGTCTCTAAGGTGCCACAGGCCTGCTCGATGGCTTTAAAATTACGGACTACCATGGCTGCCCCTCTGAGACGTCTGTTGTTAGCGTGCTAGCCGAAGCAGAGCGAGTGCGGGTACCTCTCTGCAAGCTGGGACTTGCACCTCCAGCTCCGAGTGCAGACGTCGTCTAAGGGTACAGAGTTTTATGCCCGTTATTTCTGTCGTTCAGATTTCTGCTTTGCGCTTCCTACAGCGGCAATGAGCTAGAAATAAGGACGTCCCAGCACCCAAGGGCTCATACGGAATTCTTCGTGAGCTGAATGCCATGCTTTCCCTCGCTCCTACCTTTGGCTTCCCTGGAGGAAATCGAATCTCAGAGCCAGGATCTGCGTCTCCCGCTAGGGAGTTGTAAGCTGCTGCTCTGCTCCGGGAACCGGGGAGTTCTTGGGCAATGCCGGCTCAGGACGAGGGCAAGGGGGCATCTTGGGTCAGCAAGCCCTTCTGGTTCACCTTACACCATTAAGCAGCTCAGTGTGATCTGGGTTTTGTGACCAATCCCATCAGAGCCAGCCCCATGAAAACTCTTTATAAACTGCGACTGCACACGCAGGAAAAGAAGGAACCTGTTAAAGCCTTTGGAACGCTGAACGTTATGCTTGGCACTCCCGGTAACAATGCGCTGACTCCCATTCCCTTTAGCTGCATAGCGCCTGTTCTGGGGGCTGTCCTGGCTGGACAGTGTTTTTAGGGGGAATTAAAGAAAACATCAACTGGCTTTCTGGGAGAAAAGAGCAAACTTCCACTGAGGAGGGCTGGTTCTGTTGTTGTTGTTGGAATTGGATCCTGATTTCTTTAAGATGAAACAAGATCAGGACAAACAAAGGGAGAACGAACAGACAGCAAGAACACCAATCCAAAAACACCAACCACGGCTTCTGTCTCCCACTCGCAGTCTCGCTGCTGGAAGCCACACGATCAGCTCCGGTGCTCAGAGTCCTGGCAAGTGATGTGTACCAGTGGGAGATGCGGGGGGCGTTGGTTTGTGTTCTTTCTCCATTCATGGCCTCCCTGCGCTGTTGCAAAAGGGGCAGCTGTCTGGGGGGCTCACAAGACAGAGGCAAAGGGAGAGACCGGAACTGGGGGTGATCAGGTGGGAAAAGAAATTGACAGATGGGGAGAGGGGGTGCCTGCAGGATTCCAAGTTTCCCAGCCCAGGTGCTGTTCTGCTGCAGGGGTACGTGATGTAGGACATCTCTCTGGTTCAGGACGATGAAGGCCCAGAAATGTCACGATGGATCCGGAGTCCTAGGAGAAGATGGGGGTGGCAGCTTTGCCACAAAGCTTACTCCTTCTGGCCCCCGGCTCTTGCAGTGACCCCCCAGTTAAACAATATCCAAGAAAAGGAGGCTACCTCATGGCGTTGCAACTCACCAACCAATACCCAGTTCAGCAATTCCTGCAACTGACCTTACCTCCCGTTCCTAGAACCTTTCGGCTCACTGCCGTGCCGACTGTGACTTTACCAGGGGCCTGCAGCCTGCTTTGCACCGCTCCATTAGCTTAGATAATCCCCTCTCCACAAGCCCCTTGGCTGCCTGCCTTCTCTAATCAGTTCTACCGGACAAGATCATTTACGATGCTGGCTTTCGGAACGGCCGACACCACCGAATGTGTCCAGTAGAAGTGACGCCAAACTGGCCCTTGAGAAGCGTGTGGCTCCCTGTGGTGTCCGGAGTCAGAGAGGAGCACTGCGCGGGCTAGGTACATAGAGGGCTGGATTTATATTTTGTTAGGGACAGAAGGCAATTCTAGTCCCATGCAAGACAACAGCAGATGGCAGTCCTCTATGAGCAAGGCCAGTCCCTTGTGAAGTTCTCGGAAGTAGAACATGACTCCTTAGCCTCTATTGATGGAAACACCTTTCTGCGATGACAAATAACAGCAACAAATGCCCATCACACCTAAAGAAATCTGTAGCCCATGCACAAGTCTGTAGAGACTTTTAACCAGAGCGGCTATTCGAAGAGTACATCTTATTCCTTGATTAAGATAAACAGGGACAAGGTCTGATTCTGGGAGAAAAACACCTGGGAAGACCTATTTTTAAATTCCGTGGCACTCAAAATTAATTAGCCAATTTACTTAGAACTTCTCAGCTCCATTCTCCACTCAGAAGAATCACCGCTGTAATGTTGGGGAGGAGACACTCTATTTTTAATATGTAACTTTTTGCTACAGGGAATCAGCAGTGACAAGCCCCAGGCTCAATATTCAGGAGTTTCTTTTTAACCCCACACCACAGAATTGCCACCAGCCCTCCCCCTAGTAACCTGGGGAAAATACACAGCACCCTTGGGTGCCTCCAGGAGGCGATATTTCCCCTCTCGCAAGCACCGAGCCTATGTGTAGAAAAGAAACTTGTGATAACAAGGGGAAAGAAATCTGGCATTTATTTGGGAAAAGGCTGCACACCTTAGCCTATGACCATGAGGAAAACAACCACCCCAGAGTGTGATGGGCCGTGTTCTCTGCCTCACGGGCTCACCTTGCGGTGAAAAAGTCCAACAAACTTTGGACTGGCATGGCACGCTCCAAACGACACAGAGGTTCTTGGTCCTGCCCCTTCTACCCAAGGCTCTGGCCCTTTCAGGAGCATGGAGCTGCCTCTTCTCCTCCCTCCCCCCGCACCTTGTCCAAGGACCCGGCGTGGCTGTCGGCTCCCCTGAGTTCAAAGGTTCATGAGTTCACCTCCCACCTTGGATGATTTTGGAACAGTCTGTAGCTGTTCCTCACACTGGGCATTTTGTTTCCCTGTCACAGCTCGATTGCTCCTCTGAAGGCAGTAGGGTTGCCACGTGTCTGGTTTTCGCCCGAAGAGTTCGGTATTTGGGTCCCCCGACCGGTAAAAAAAACAACAGAAAATATTTCTTGTTTCCCTCTGGTGGGGGCGGGGGAATAAGGAGTAGTGCGGGGGCCTTTTAAAGGCTCAGTGATTTTTTTTTTTTTTTTTTTTGCTCAATCACGTTTGCCATGTTCAGGATTTTTGTTGAAAGCATCTGGCAAGCTTAGAAGACAGGGGAAGTGCCCACAGGCCATGAGAAGTTGTGTTTGTACTGGCTGAAAAAGGAAGTGAAGGGACAATCTAATTTCCAGCCCATGGGTCCTGTCCCAAGAGACTTGGATAAGAAACATGTATATTCCTCGATGTTCAGAGCAGCTTGAAAATTAGGCCAAATCTGATCTTTGGGGGGCTGAGGAAACATTCGGTCATATTTGGGGAGACACTCAGAGCCCTGCGGCTCCAAGCGGCACAGAGGAGCCTTCCCATAAATAAATACTGTTGTAGAGAAGTTTTCAAGCCAGTTTGTGCATTGTGCAGATTTCCTTTCAAGCCGCCACTTTCACACTGTAAGAGTCTCTATAAAAAGGTCATAAAACCTTTTCTCCGTTGGCACTGTGACAGATGTTTGTGTGGTTAGAGGTCCCCTTTAATTACTAAAGAGAGAGACCAGAACAAATATGTGGGCCCGATTGTCTTGAAATTGCAGTTTAGAATTCCTCCCATGCATGTTGAACAATAGGTGGGGAGGAATGTTAAAAGCGCCTTGAATAAACAAGCACTACATTTTCTTCTTAATAATGGGTGGCTTTGGTTTCAGCCGTTGGGAGGGATTTGCGAAATATACAAAGTTAAGAGGCAGAGAGATTTTCAGGAGGAGAAAAAGATTCGTGTTCGATCTCTCTAAGCCCCCTTCCCTGGGTCTTAAGCAAGCTAAGATTTGCAGTAGCTTTGTTGGGCTGCTGATTAATGGGCTGGAAAATACAATTGCACTTCTCTGACTGTGAAAATTGCTTTACAGGCATCATAACTTAACTGCCGGGCGATACTTACATTGATGTTCTTCTGGAGAGTTTATACAAGCTTTGTGTTGCGGCACACCCTTCAATAGGACCCACTGGGCAAACTGAGATCAAAGAGGAGGCATTTCAATGCGTTTGGCTGCATTTGAGTAAAAAGTTATTCCTCTGGGTGACTTTTACTAAAATACTTTTTAAAGATCTTTCTCTGATTTTCCAGTTTCCCACTTTTAAAACCAACTTTAACATATCTCTATAGTTGCCAAAACACAGTAATTTCTCTGTCTTAACCCCCCCACGTCCACCCAAACGTAGAAGCTGGGATCAGAATGGTAATTCAATGGGCCATGAGCTGCAAAACTGCTTTTAGTTGCTATGAATTCTAGTTTCAGGAAGCTAGCAATTTCAGCCTGTAATTTCCAGCTAGATTTCAGAGTGGAACCCATCTGTGCTATATTTGTGCTACTCGTGGGGCAAGTCTCCGCTTCATAAAGACCCTTCCTCACGGTTTGTGCCAGATTTAAACTGTTGATTCATTTGCCTGGGTAGTGAGAAAAATTCTGTGGGAATCTGCAGTCAGCGTATTGACTCCCATAGCACTAAACAGCTATGTCTCTTGCTGGGGATTCAGAAACGGGAGAATGGAGATTCTCATGAGAGGGGTGGCGGGTATAGATCTATGGGGGACACACTTTGTTTCACGTCTGTGATATTTCCAAATGGAACAAATTCAGCTGCATAAGCTCTGGGGTTTGTTCAGAGCCTGCTTGCTCAGATGCTCAACGAGGAGGATGTCCTCACGGACGCAGTTTTAGCATGAGAGATATTCCAGGTCTCTGTGTGCCTGAGCGTGCGAGTTGTTTGATGTCCCATCTGTGCGCAAAGTATCCGAGGCCAGCCCCATATGCTGGGGGATGGGGACGGACCTGGAGCTGTATGGGGGCAGAGGTGCAGAGGAGGCTGTGCACGGGTGGGGACTGGTGCTGGGTGGTCGAGGGGGGCCCCGGGAGGGGACTGAAGAGCTGTGCTGGCCATGAACAAACTGTGGGGTCCCATTACACTCCCCAAATGCCTCATGCCCTGATCCTCCCTGAGTAGGGAAAGCCTGAGCATTGGTCACAGCTTCTCCTCCCGCAGGGCGACGTTTAAATGCAGCAAATAATGTTGTTTCATTGGTTCCCCTGAGTCCTGGTCCGGATCCCTGCACAGCTGCACCCTGGGACCTCCAGCTGATCCTTTGCCTCAAGCAAACATCTTCTGCCTCATACTGGCCGGAAGGAGTTAAAGCAGGCTGGGGGAGGGGAGGCTACACAGAGCCCTGGCCAATCAAGGAAGGGCTTTTCAGCAGCCAATCAGAGAGCAGCTTGCTGGGGCAGCCCTCTATATAAGGAGAGAGGCAGGTCGGTTCTGAGCCGGGAGGGTGCAGGGCCATTCCCTGAGAAGCGCTTTGAGGAGAGAGAGCAGTACGGGGCAGGCTCAGGGGGCTAGAAACAGAGGCTTCAGCCTGATACCTGCCAGGCTGTGGCCTTGTTATATGGCCCAGGAAGGTGCAGGGTTACAGGGGAAGTGGCCCAGGGGAACAAGAGGCAGTAAAGGGGCCCCGTCCCAGTGTAGTGGGCATGCCTGGGTTCCCCCTCATATCACACCTTGCCACCAAGTACAGTGGCACGTGGAGGGGCTCTGACTGCTGTCTACATATCCACGGGGTGAACACCCAGCGGGGAGAGGAGCCCCCCAAGCGACAGGACAATGTGGGCCCAAGAACAAATGGGGATAAACCAGCCATGAACAAACTGCGGCTGACATGAAAGGAAAGTTTCTATCCATCCGAGGGGGAGGTTCTGAACAGCCTCCCACCTGGCGTAGTGGGTGCAAACTACTTGAGTCATAGAAATGAAAGCCAGAAGAGGCCCCTGGATCTCTAGTATTAAGAAAGGAGATGGACAATGTTATGAGTGTGACTATGTAATGGGATTTCTTGTGATGGTGGGCGGCAGGGCTCGTCACCCCCAGTCACCCGCACCTTTCAGTAACACAGCGTGCACTCCATTTTTCTAGAGAAAGTGGGGTTTTTTTACAGGAAGCTAACTTTAATCCAAGTGACGACTTCTGGGCTAATAGATCAATACATGCAACTAATTTATGTCCCATGCATACAGACCGGGTGTGGAAGTGAATGTTGAAGAAATTCTGGGGAAAGAGTAAAGTTTGTGCCATTAAAACAGATCGAGATATGATTCGTTATCTGATATTACAAACTGCAGGACATTTACTATGGGGTGAACTGTTGAAACTCCTACGGGAGTGTCTTGGCAGAAATGGTCGCGCAGAAAGACATGAAGAATTAATCTCTAGTAGTGGGCTATTGTTGGCGTTTTGTTACTAAAGAGACTCCTTCCTTGCCCCAAATGAGCAGAACGATGTCAAAAAGAGGGCAGGCGTGTTATTGTTGTGGAGAAGTTAGTGCATCAGATACATACCCAGCAAAAAGACAAAGGACGGCTGCTTACATAGCAGGATACCACTTGTCTGGAACTAGGGAAAGAGCCCAGATGTTACAGTGGTGGACATATTAAAATCAACCCATAGAAACAACCAATTTTTGAGCTCACCAAGTAGCCACTCTCAACAACTCCAACAAGATATTTTGGCCTTGGAAAAGGTTCAGAAAAGGGCAACTAAAATGATTAGGGGTTTGGAACTGGTCCTATATGAAGAGAGGCTGGGATTTTTCAGTTTGGAAAAGAGGAGACTGAGGGGTGATATGATAGAGGTCTATAAAATCATGAGTGGTGTGGAGAGGGTGAATAAAGAAGAGTTATTCATTAGTTCCCATAATATAAGAACTAGAGGACACCAAATTAAATTAATGGGTAGCAGGTTTAAAACTAATAAGCGAAAGTTCTTTTTCACACAGCGCATAGTCAACCTGTGGAACTCCTTGCCAGAGGAGGCTGTGAAGGCTAGGACTATAACAAAGTTTAAAGAGAAGCTAGATAAATTCATGGAGGTTAGGTCCATAAAAGGCGATTAGCCAGGGGGTAGGAATTGTGTCCCTGGCCTCTGTTTGCCAGAAGGTGGAGATGGATGGCACAAGACAAATCGCTTGATCGTTGTCTTCAGTCCACCCCTTCCGGGGCACCTGGTGCTGGCCACTGTCAGCAGACAGGTTACTGGGCTAGATGGACTTTTGGTCTGACCCAATACGGCCGTTCTTATGTTCTTATGTTCCAAGGCAGCTTGTCTTTTCTTTCACATCTTTGGACGTGTTTTCTTTTTCGGTTTCACCTTAATCCCAAACACACCCTTCTTCTTTTCTGAGTATTGTCGGTTTGCTCCTGGGGTTAGATGAACAACATTTTGCCACGTCACAAAAGTCTGAGCTTAACCCGTTTGCCCCCTCATATGTTTTCTCAGCAACAGATTCTCCTCCATTTGTGAACATATGCACATATCCATTTCACACTCAGGAAACCAAGAATGGGTTTAAATAGCCTGAAAACAGAGACCCTTCCTCTCCCCCACCTTTTAGGAGCCAAATATCTTCGGGTACATCTACACAGAAGGGCAAAAGTCGAATTAAGCTACGCAACTTCAGCTATGTCAACTGCGTAGCTGAAGTTGAAATAGCTTAATTCGGTTTTTGGCACTGTCTACACAGCAGGAAGTGGAAAGAAGAACACTTTTCCTCTGACTTCCCTTACTCCTTGTGAAATGGGGGTTACCAGGAGTTGGAGTAAGAAGTCCACTAGCTTGACTTTATTTTGAAATAAAGGCTGGTAGTGTAGCCGCACACGATCTTATTTCAGAGTAATGTCAGTTATTCCGAAATAACGCTGCTGTGTAGACGTACCCTTTGGTACCGAGCCCTCTCAGCCCAAAGTGGAGTCAGGATTTGGCCTTAAATTAGCTTTGCTCGGATTCTGACGCACACGGCACGTAACAGTGTTGAGGACTTTCTACCTTGGCATTAGGAGCCCCCGCATTTACTCCCAGCCTGCCCTGCTCAGAAGAATGCTAAGGTGTGGTTTGCCTGGAATGACTGTATAACCTGCCTTTGGTTTCCACTGCCTCTGTACAGCTTGTAAACCACAAAACTGAGGTAAACAATGGGTTTTGGTACAACCATGATAATCGCAGGGTATTAATCATTAGCTGCCATGTCCTGACTCGACCAAATTGTTCCTCAGGACACAATAACCTTCACAACAATAGAGTCCTGTAGGTTTCCAGTCATGTAGGTGTTCACGCTGAGTGGCTAGGAGTGCTGCTTTAAATGGCAGAGCAAAGGCACACTGTTTTGATAACTTATTCAAATGTCCATTGGCTCCTAAAATGTGCAAGTGGAAATAGCCCGCATAAATAAAAACGAGAGATGTGCAAAGCATATTAGTGGGCGGCAAAAAAAAAAAAAAGCTGTTCTGAGGGCAGATTCAAACCAGCTTTCGTTACCCCTGACGGTAGCCCCATTAACGCCACAGATTACAAAAAAACGTGTCAGATTTGATGACGCAGGGGTGAAAGTAAATGTGAAATTTATTCTAGAGAAATGTTTCAAACTGAGATGTACTTATCAATATACGGAGCACATGTCTGCCGGGTCCCCAGTTGAGACGGAAAATGAAGTGCTAGTCTACATGTTAAGTAAACTCACAAACCAAACCAAACATCGTGTTCTCTCCCGGGAGCTATGCAGTTACTGCAATTTGAACTGGAATAATAGGACGCTGCAGGGAAAGGAGAGGAGGGCTCAAGAGAGCTGTGTGGGAACCCTTGCAGTCCCCGGCAGTGTTTACACAAATCGAGGGAAGCCAATTAAGTTACATAATAGAAATCTGTTCCGTTCTTCTTCTTGATCAAAGATGATTGGAAGATGAGTCTCTGGTGTCTGAGTCTATGTTCCGTCTCTCATGGCAAACCCAGAGACTTGGCACAGGGGGAAACGCTGAGGAAGTGCATTAAAACCTATGAACGCAATGGAATTTCATATTGAAATGTCACCCCTGACAAACCACATCCAAGCAAGCGAGCCAGGCAGAATTCTCAGCCACCAAAATACGTATCTGTGACCCCTTTCCTCATGAAACGCTGATTCTCAGCTTGCTGGCTTGGAGCCTCCATCCATTAGGTATTTGTCAATTCAGCAGTGAAAGTAACATAACATTTCCTTACAGGTATGGTCCTATTGCAAGCCGGGTTCCTAGTAGTGCTTTAAATAGCTCCCTGCTGGCTTTGCTGGGCCTGGGCACCAGGGCGCGCCCGCTTGCTTTCACCTCTGCCTGTTATTAAAGGTAAAAACGCCACGCCGGATTCCAAAAGCATCTTTAAAAGAGCCCTAGGCAGGGCTCAGTGCCTGATCTCACGGAGTGCGGGAGGGGAGCAGGGGGACCCACTCTTTTCGGGGCTAGTGAGGAAAGTACCATCAGGCAGACAAGTAATCCTCCTGGGTGGCCTGTCTGAGCGGGAGAAGAAAGCTGAGCAGGGTGGAGAAGCCACGATGCAGGTCCCAGGTCATTATCCCTGACATCCCTAGGGATGGTTGTTTTTTGGACTATAACTTAGGTGGCTCAGAGGCAAGGGCTTTATGAGCTGGGGTAAGCACCTTCTCCCTGACCTAATACAGAGGGGAAGGGGAAAGCCAGTCTGCCTGCTAGAACCAGGAAGGAACGAGGAGCTCTGCCGGCGGTGGGGTGGGGTGGGGGGCTTTGGCTTGGAGACCTTCCTCAAAGGTACATGAGGAACTTTGTTGGTTTGGTTTCGGCCTCCCCCCTTCCTGAATCCCATACAGGGAGACTGTGTGCGCGTTGGGGGGGAGGTTGGGTCCTAGAGCCTCATGGACTGCGTGTGTCTCTCATGGCCTGGGGTGGCGGGAGCCTCCCCAGGGAATGGGTGTGTGATCCTAGGCACTAGCTCCCCAGGGCCTGCGTGGGCATCTGGAGGGGAAACATCTATATACAAACGGAAGGAGTAAGGCGACTAAGTAGGAAGAACTGGAAGTGCTAGTCCATGAGATGGCAATTGGTGTCACGGAGACTTGGTGGGAACACTCTCATGCCTGGAATACTGGAGGGGAGGAGCATGGTACAGCGTGTTCAGGAAGGACTGGCAGGATAGAAAGGCAGGAGGTATCATGTTAGAGTTCAAGAGTAGCTACCCAAGGTCTGCAGTCCAGAAGGAGAGCTGGTGAAGATGAACGGGGCAGAGAAGGGAGAACCAGGTGGTCATGGTCAGGATCAGTTATAGACCAGCCAATCAGGAAGAGGAGGGGCACGAGGCATTGCTAGAGAAAACGAAAGAAATATAAAAATGCACATCCAGGTAGAAAGGGAAGGGGGGACTTCAGCGAGCCAGACATCTGTCGGAAATGTAATATGGTGAAACACAACATTCCTGGAAGTTCTTGGAAGGTACCGGGAGCTGCTCTTTTGTTCCAGAATAGGTGGACGAGGGGACCAGGAAGACAGCCATTTACAACTTGATTTTGTCCAAGAGGGAGGAACTGGCCGTGACTTGGTAGGTAAATTGGGTGAAAGTGATTCTGAAATAGCAGGTTTCATGATTCCAAGGAAAGAAAGGAATGAGCGTGGTAGAATAAAGACAGTAGACTTCAAAAAAGCATGCTAACAAACTGAGAGAACGGGTGGGTAAGGTCCAATGGGGAAGAAAATCCAAAAGAAAAAGATGTCAGAAGTACTGGCAAATGGCACAAGCACAGCTGTAACCTTCCCCGATTCAAAGGAAAGAGAGGAAGAGGCCATTATAGCTTCATCAAGAGCTCTTGAATGAAAATCAAAATCCTATTAAAAAGTGAAGAAATAGCTAAGAAGAAGCATATAGGGAGAAAGTCAGAAAGGTACAATATGAGTCAGACCCATCAAGGGCCATGAAAGGCCAGAAAGAAGAAGTTATTTAATTACATTAGGAGCAAAAGAAAGAAGACGTAACATGCAGGTTCTCGAGTGAGGAGAGAGAGCAAATAACTGGTGACATTCAAGAAGGCAGAGGTGTTTAATGTCTGTATTGCTTCAGTCTTCTCTAAAATGGCTGATGAGTGACCAGATACTCAACACAATTAATACTAGCAAGGGGGCAGAAATGCAAGCCCCAAAAGGGAGGGAACCAGTAATGATTATTTAGATAAATTAGATGTATTCAACTCAGCAGGGCCTGAGGAAATTCACCCGTGGGTACTTGAGCAACTAGTTCAAGCAGTTTTGGGACAGTTATCTTTGAGAACACATGGAGGACGGGTGAGGTCCTAGTATGGGAGACAGGCAAACCAAGATCTAATTTTACAAAGAGGAACGAGGGGATTTTTGACCAGTCAGCTTAATTTTGATGCCGGGAAAGACACTGGAACAAATGACTGAATAGTCAGTTTGTAAGCACCTAGAGGGTATTCGCGTTATAAAGCATTGCTAAAATGGATTTGTGATGAATAAATTATGCCAAAGCAACCCAATTTTGTTCTTTCTTTGACAGGGTTACTGGACTAGTGGACAGGGGGCAGCTGGAGATGTGATAGACCTTGATTTTAGTAAGGCTTTTGACAAAGTCACACATTATACAATCATTTCATCGAGACCCACATTTCTCTAGTTGATGAGAATAAGGTAGGTGTCACTTACACCTTGTACACAGTAGGTTGCAGGTACCAGATATGAGCTGGCTACAGAGCTTCCATCCTAGAGACTCCCCAGAGATATTTGCTGTAGGAGCCGTTAATGTACTGCCAGGAATGGCTCTTCTGAAATATGTTCTATATGTTGCCATCTAGTGGCTGAATGGTATAACACAGATTAGCATTCCATCACCTCTAACCCTGTATGTTTTACATAATTTACATGATCATGCTCTCTTTAAAGTTTCAGTGTGGATCAGTCTGGTAAGTATCTCTAAATTATGTAACACAAATTCGCAACCACTTGGTCATCTTGCTGTTTTTTAGTTGAAATTTGCGGCGGTGGTCAGTTTGGAAGCTTTAAGCTGTCTTCTTGTTTTGCGTCGACCATCTGTACAGTTTGCTCTGCAAATTTTTCTTTCTAAGCAACACACACTTGAAGTCAACAGCATTCTATTCATATTCAGTCCCAATGACATTTGATCTCAGTGATGAGTTCTTTTTTCTTGTCCAGTTTGACATGAACATGGTCACCAGCGTCTAGACTTGGCAGTTCTGAAATGGAGCCATGCCTGTTATGAAAGTGTTTGCAAACTCTTTTTTGTCTTTTTATCTGATTGGGCTCCTCTTTAATTCTGATGATCTTGAAAATAGGTTGTGTTTCAGCTTTGGAACTGTAGATCTGAGTTGTCTTCCCATCAGGAGTTTTGCTGTGTTATATCCAGCTATTCATGTTGATCTGTAACTCTGAGGATCAAGGAATGGATCTTCTGGCTGTAGGATTTTCTTGGTGTTCTGCACAGCTCTCTCAGCCTCTCCCTTAGCCTGTGGGTAATATGGGCTGCTAGTAATATAATCAAAATCATATTTGTTTGAAATATGTTGTAGTGAGTTGTGGTCCATTGTCCATCACTAGTTGTTCTGTAATACCAAAGTGAGCAAAAGGGCACTTCAGTTACTCAGCAACCCTGTGACATCTTATGTCTTTCAAGTGCAGGTTGGACCTCTCTAATCCAGCACCCTCAGGACCCGACCGGTGCCAAACCAGAGAATTTGCCAGACCACGGGAGATCAATATTGTCTAGCGGCATCACCAACACTTCCACTGCTTACTGGGCTCTGAGAAGACATTTAGGTGTAAATTAGTGCTAAATAACAGCACAGAATACAGAGCCAGGACTGGTGGCTGTAAACCAACTTTATGGGCCCACAGGAAACCTGTCCACACTCATGATCAGTGGATATCCAGCTAATTAAAATCATGCCAGACCACATATGTTGCTGGATTAGAGAGGTTCAACCTGTATAGTAGAACCTCAGAGCTCTGAACACCAGAGTTACAAACTGATCAGCCTACCGCACACCTCATTTGGAACCAGAAGTATGCAATCAGGCAGCAGAAGTAGAGAGAGAAAAAGAAGAGTGAATATAATACAGTACCCTATTAAATCAAAGGCAAACTACTTTACAAAAGGACAAGTTTAAGAATTTTTTTTTGACAAGGTAAAGGTAAGGCAACTGGTTTGTTCGTTTCATTTAAATAAAAATGGCTAAAAGCAGCGTTTTTCTTCTGAATAGTAAGTTTTCAAAGCGGCATTAAGTCAATGTTCAGTTGTAAACTTTTGGAAGGACCACTATACCATTTTGTTCAGAGTTACAACTATTTGCCAGGTTGCAAATGGCATCCGTTCCCGAGGTGTTCCTAACTCGAAGGAAAAAACAAGGAGTCTGGAGGCACCTTACAGACTAACAGATTTATTAGGGCAGAAGCTTTCATGGGTAAGACCCATGCTCAGATTCATGCTCCATTCCCACTCCCCTCCTCCCTTCAAAAGCTTGAATGCCCCGAATCAGCAGTTCACAGCTGTTCAAGCTCTGGAAAGGAGGGGAAAGAGTGGGGACAGAGTGTGAGTCCGTGATTCATGGCTCTCTGAAAGTGCTGGGAGGGAAAGGGAGAAATAGGAAGTGCAGGGCTCCAGTGTCCCAGTGCACAAGAGAGGCCTGGGGGCAGACAAGGAACCCTAGAGAGCAGTGGCTACAGATTGTGCACCCCGGTCATGTGGCCCACTGAGGTGAAGGAGAGCCACTCATGCAGCCCACTCACTAGTCCTGGTTAAATCTGTTTTTATTTGTAAAGGTTCTTGTTTATAACCCATCTGTCTCTGATATTCTGATGTTTTGCAGTCCCCAAATCACAGAGTTCAGCCAATGCATGCAAAGCTGTTATAAAAGATTCAGCATTTTCTCTTGGTTCCTGAATTGTCTGGTGAAAACGTGTTCTTTCAAAACCCACATTTGTCAGAGGTGTAAAATGTGCCTCTTGCGTAGCTAGAACTCTTGCATCGTCGTCTAGGTGACTGTCGTTAGGCATGTGAAAAGGTTTGTTGGGCCTGCTTTCCCATAGCATGAATTCAAGAGCATACGTGAAGGTCTTCAGTTTTCTTGTGGAATTCGTTTGCAATGCAGAATCTTGCAAAATATTGTTTCTAGTTAGTCCATCCTGTAAATCTACCAAAACTGAAGTTCTCAGTGGCACGGAAGAGTGGCATGTTGCTGAGGTTGATCCTGGAGGCTGGCAATTTCCTTCTGTTGCCAATTTCCTTCTGTTTCTATTCTCCTCTGGTATTAGTTTACTTCTGACACCATGTCATGGCCGTGGTAGGTTTCAGGTCAAGTTTTTGTACCAGAATGTGAGTGGATACAAAGCTTCCTACCCAAACAGAGGCACCAGAGATTTGTTAACAATACAATATGTTAATGAACTGTCAATAATGGGTATTGTGAGCTCAAACTAAATACATTATACACAGCTCTACCTAGTGGCTAAGTGGTATGATACAATTTAGCAGTTTATCACAGTTGATATGTACCTGGTTGAAAGTTGATACTCAAAAAGTTGTTATCAATGGTTCCCTGTCCAACTGGGAGGGCATAGCTAGTGGATTACCACAGTGATCAGTCCTGGGCTTGGTACTGCTCAATATTTTTATTCCTTAATTGGAAAATAAGCTTGTACAATTTGCAGATGGGAAGCACTGGAAGAATTCTGGAGGACAGGGTTAGAATTCAAACAACCTTGTCAAATTGGAGAACTGGTCTGAAATGAACAAGATGAAAGACAATAAAGACAACTGCAAAGTACTCAACTTATGAAGGAAAAATCAAATGCGTGACTACAGAATGGGGAGTAACTAGGTCATACTACTGAAAAGAATCGGGGGAGAGAGGGCATAGTGGATCCCAAACTGAATGAGTCAACAGTGTGATGCAGTTGCAAAAAAAGACTTCTATAATTCTGGGCTGTCTTAACAGGGGTGTTGTACATAGGGTGTGGGAGATACTTGTCGTACTGTACTCAGTTCTGGAAAGGTGTGGATAAGCTGCCACAAGAGGAGAGCAACAAAAATGAATAAAGGTTTAGCAAATCTAACTTATGATGAGAGGTTAAAAAAGGGGGCAGGTTTAGTTGTGAGAAAAGAAGAAGGAGGGAGACGCTGGTCACGGTTTTCAAATATGCTAAAGGCTGTTGTAAAGAGGGGGGTGATCAATTGTTCTTCATGTCCACTGAAGATAGAATGAGGTATGGACTTAATCTGCAGTCAGGGTGATTTAGGTTAGGCATTAGGAAAAAGCTTTTCTAACAATAAGATTTGTTAAAATCTGGACTAAGCTACTAAGGGTGACGTATCACTGGAAGTTTTGAAGAATAGGCTGGACAAACACATGTCAAGGTTGGTCAACATTTACTTGACCCTGCCTCAACTTTCTTCCAGACCTACACTTCTAGGGTTCTACATTCCGGGGAAGGAGGTAGGAAGGTGGAGACAGTAGGGCTCTAAATTCTCATACGCTGTGTCTAAACTACATCCCTCTGCAGAAGGATGTAAATGAGGCATTCCGAAAGTGCAAATGAAGCGGGGATTTAAATATCCCACGCTTCATTTGCATAATCACATCCTGGCGCTCTTTTGAACAAGCACCATTTCGAAAGTAAAACTGTGGTCTAGATGCAGTTCTTTCGAAAACGGCAGGTTTTTTTGAAAGATCCTGTACTCCTCAAAAAGTACAGACAGAGGGATGTAGTCTAGACACAGCAATAGACTGTGTGTGTGTGTGTGTGTGTGTGTGTGTGTGTGTGTGTGTGTGTGTGTGTGTGATGGTGGGTTTAGCTCCTTATGAACACCATGGCCAGGTCTATACTAGACCAGAAGGTCTGTAAATAATATAGCTGAAGTTGACGTATCTTAAGATGAACTTGGATCCGTCTCCACAGCGGGAGGTCATCAGGAGCAAACGCTCCCATTGGCTTCCCTTACTCCTCACGAATCAAGTAGTTCTGGCACCGACTGGGGGCATCCTCCATGTACTAGACCAGCTAAATTGAACACCGGAAGATCGATTGCCAGTGCAGTAAGTGTAGACGTGGTCTGTGTAGGAGTGGTAGGGCCTTAGTGTCTCATGTACTGTGTGTGAGGGAGACTAGTTCCCCTGGACACAGAATCAAATTTTTCTGACTTTTCAAGCCTTTGCCAGTGACTTCTGCCATTTCAGTCACTGGACTTTCTTATGAACATGGCCAAAAGAATGCACTGTTTGATATTTTTTAATTTAAATGATTTGAATCGATTATACGGCATTTATATCTTAATATACATTGGCATAATTTCAAATTACATTTTAAATAGGTTTTTATTTAACCCCCGCTTGTATTTAGTTTAAATGAAAAAAATCCAGTCTAAACTTTAAAAATCTGGGGTTTGTAAAAACAATTTTTATCCATCCTGTTTTTAGGGTATTATCTAGGGCTGGTCAGAAATTTTTCACCCAACTGATTTTTCAGTGGAATATGCAGTTTCTGCCAAAACAGGTTTCCACGGGAAAGCTTAAATGTCAAAAAGTTTTGATTTTATGCCACGAAGACTGAAGCAAAATAATTCATTTCAGGTCCGTTCGCCCCACACTGGCATATGGTTGTTGAGCTGACCTGAAACATTGCATTTTTAGCTCAGCGAGGATGTTTCCCAGAACCATTTTGATATGGGTCCTGGCCACACCAGAGGAAGGAGTCGAGTGTGGCACATGCAGGAGTCGTACTGTCAATCTCTGCTTATAATTGCCCCAGCCAGTAGGACTGTGAACATAAGGCAATCTTCTTTTCAACTGATAACAGTTTGAGTTCAATTGGAGTAAAACGTCCAGGTGCTTTTGTAAACTCCCTTGACGCCTATCTGTGTCTTTTGAAATTTCTCAAAGAAAATCCCACTTTCACCTGTTGTTTATTTTTTTTACTCTCCCCACTTCTTAACTCTTTTCCCGACTGGGGGCAAAAAATAATAATGAGGACAAGTGACTCTTAATACAGCCAAATATGCCGTCTCATAGCTAGGATAAAGACACATTCTGTGTTGCACCTCATACAAGATTCAGAAGAGAACTCACAGCCAAAGGGCTAATGCAGCTTTAAGCCATATTTGCACCCTCCTGATCCTGAGTTGGCTTGGGTCTGGAGAGGCTCCTTGTGTAATTTACATACCTTTAGGGGGCAGAGCCTGACTAATTTATGCCTGCAGCACTGGCCATAATCTCTACAGCATTTTTGTGCTGTGATCCCAGTCACCAACACACCCTTCCCACCTCCATTCCTGTCCTGCACACCCACAGAAGGCCTTCTGAGGGAGGAAAACTACTTTCCCTGCTGCTTTCCAGTGGGGGAAAAAGGGAGATTTTTTTTTAAAGTAATAGAAAATGAAGAGAAAAAACATATTTGTCCCTTTTTCATTGTTTCCCCCTGGAGAAACAGGCAAAATGTTCCTTGTGTGTCTTTCTTTCATACAAAGAGAAAGTTCAAAAGTAGAACGTGTTTCTTTCCTCTCTTTTTTTTATTTACACTTCTTTCTCCCACACCTTTGTAGCGGGAAATTTGAATGTGTGTATGGAAAATAGAACAAGGAGAGAAAGCGGGCCTGATTTTGAACCGAAAAATATCAAAAGATTTGGCAGATTTCCTGAAATTACTTGTCATGGCTTTTAAAAAATGAAAAATGTATCAAATGAAATTTTCCTCAACAGGTTTGGTTTTCAAATAAATCCAGGTTTTTTTCTTACAACTCCCTCCCCCTCAAATAATAACAACAAAAAACACTTCAACAAATTTGGTTTTGATTTAGGAACTGGAACACCAGCCTTTCAGTGCGAGATTTGACCGATATAGGTTAAGGGAGAGAAGGTAAAGAAATGGCTTAATCGCCATCTATGTATACCTCCCTAGGGAGAAATATCTGAGAGTACAAGGCACTTTAATCTACTATATTGAGGCAGAACAAGATTCAGTGGCTAGAAACTAGAGCTTGATGAATGTAGGGGATATCTGTGCTTTCACCACTTCAGCGCCTCAGTGTAGACACTCGCTATAGCAACAGCCAGGAGTTTCCTATGACTGTAGATAATTCATCTAACTGAAAGATGCTAGCTGGGCAGACAGAAGAATTCTTTCAGGGGTTAGGTCGGCAAAGAGACATCTCTCAGGGGTGTGGATTTTCCAGGGCAAATTTCAGTGTAGGCCAATCCTTACACTGGAAATGAGATGACAGTTGTGAACTGTGAGGGTATTTAATCATGGAGGGGCTAATGGTCACAATGGTCCCTTCTGGCCTTAGCATCTTTGAGTCTATGAATCACGTGTCATAACCAGCTCCTTGCTGTACACATACTGCTGATGTGATAGGCGGCTAATACTACTGAGCATCTCTACCGCTCACCAAGGAAAGACTAAGTGAAGGTGGCCTTTGAATTTGCCCAGCTGTTCAACACGTCACACGTACACGATTGACATAGGCCAGGCATTAAGGAACAATCATTTACTCTCTGCAGCCCTTTAATCAGCAGCAGTCATTCTAGCTATCAACAGGGAATGAATCAATTTTCAACTGCTGGGTGGACAGCATTTGATTTACAGTAAACAGCTGTCCACCGCTGCCAGTGGGTTTACACACCGGGATGAGCCGAGCGGTGGATGGAGCTGTCAGAGCTGTCAGCGGACAGGAATCTTCAGTTAGTTGGTGTCTAATCTGAACCTGTTAAAAAATCTTGCCTGTCATGGATATAAACATCTGCAAATGGGCTACCGGTGATTTGCTTCCTATTGCGCAGTGAGCAGTGCTTGCTTTTTGCCAACACGTCTGTGTGCTGTCGTTTCCTAGGACAAGAGGGGAACAAATAATTTATCTGATGAATTTTAGCTTCTTTTTTTTCACTTCCAAAATGCCGGCGAGCTCACTTTTTAGCTAGGCTTAGCTCTGCACGGCGTGGCTTAGCCTCTGCCGTCATCTCTCCCTCCTCGTCTTCGATCACTTTCCAGTCTGTCGGAAGTGGAGAGGCATAGATGTCTTTCAAACCCTGGCGGCTCCAAATCCAATTCTAGCAGTGGCTTTTCACTGATTCTAGGAAATCAGGCTGTTTCTCTGATAACCCCCCATTTTTATACATTCACAACTTTTTCTAAAACTCACATTTTGAGCGGAAAATGTCCAGACTTGGCCACTTTCCATGGCTCAGTCCTCTCCGCCGCGAACACTGAAGCAAAATCAGATGTTTTGGCGTGGTGGAGAAAGCAGGAGGGGAGACACTTTCCTGGCTGGAAGAAGAACATGGTAACCACACTTGCTAGGAAATGACTTGAACACGCTTTTGGGCCATCAGGTGACCAGGCTGCGATAGGGCCAGGGAGCCACGATATGCAACATGTTTGAGTGACAAATCACGTCTGAGCAAACTGAGTGGCATCCACAAAACCTGGGCTCGCTTCCCCTGGTGCCAGCCCTGCAAGCTCCTTGCTCAGCCTGACAAAATGTGACCAGGATGGCACATGGTTCAGCAGCTCACAGTCCTGTGAGTCTGGAAAGAGGCCTTTTTGTCTCTTGAGACAACTGCCCGATCTGACTTCCTTTCCATGGAGACCTCTGTCAGACCTAGTCTCCTCCCCTAATCCGCCCCTTCATTCAGACTCCTAGTCCCAGTCCTCTCCTCTGCCTGGCCCTTAACCCAAATCCTAGCCACCTGTCTAGCCTCCTAATCCCAGTCTTTCCAGCACTTAATCCTCATCCAGCCACTCCTCTTCCGCCCAGACACTTAATCCCAGGCAAATTTACGATGGAGGTGGTAGCGAGGCCAGAGCCCAAATTACTCTGAAGGGATGGGATTAGCCAGGACCCATGACAGTTCTGAGGTGTGGGATTAGCTGGGGTTTACATCATGCTGGAAGTGTGGGATTATCTGTGTCATTATGGAGGCATGGGATGAAGTCTCGCATCTCACAGTGGAGGAGTAGGACTAGCTGGGATCTCCCTCACGATGGAGGCGTTTGATTAGGCAGAACTATATTTTACTGGAGAGAGGGATTCACCGCGCCACACTGGAGTTGTGGGGTTAGCCAATCAAATAGAAATAATGAAGTGTGTGTTAGATTTGCACATGTACCGGTACATAGGTGAGGATGCAATTAAAAACTAGTCATTTTGTTTCATAATCTGAGGCCCTAAAATGTATCTCACTTAGCTTGTGCATAAATCCGACATGGGTTGACAACGAGTCAGTGCGGGATAAAGCAACTGCTGGGACTGGTTTCGGTTGGGGTTCCCCACAACTCTGCCGAGGATTATACATGGGGTGGGGGAGAAACGTCCCCTATAGGACTCAGCGCGGTTCCCCCTGCACTTCTCATGGCCTTGTGAGACCAGCAGGTGGGCTGGATGGATCGCCTGTCTGATCCGGCCTGGCAGCACCGCTGCTCCTGTGTTTTTGGTGTCTGCATACAGTGCTCTCCGTGGGCAAGCCTGCTGATGAGGGGGAGCAATTACAGGGGCCCAGCATTCAAAGGGGTCCCGAGCTCCCAAGGCAGTGGTGGCTGGAGTCTCGGACCCCTTTGAACTGCCATGGGAGCACCGCTCCTCCTTTCCGTGGGGCTCTGAGGACTGGGGGGAAGGGCTGAACACCACGGTCTAGGTGGCTCTAAGGACTGACTGCCCTAGTCCCTGCCCCTTCTGCCCTCAGTATTGCCCCTTCTGTGGCTGACAGCCACCATGGGGCCCTGCCCCTCCTCCCACCTTGCCCCGGGCCCCATGGTGGCTGTCAGCTGTGGAGGTAGCTGGATAAATCTCCTGCGCAGACGGGCAGGATTGGCTGAATCCTCCGAATTACTAGCCCAGGCAAATCCCCAGTTGCTCTTCTGACCCTCTATCACGCTGGCGGATGCCCTACCCTGGCCGGGCAGTTTGTGGTTCTGCTCGCCTTGGGGAGAATTTTAGGACACAAAATTAGTGAAGCACATTTTTAAAAGTCTCCATTTGTATTGGTCCCTTACTAGCTGGAGGGGGTGGGATTGTAACAACCAATGCAGACGTGTTCAGTGCACCCTTCCGTATCGGACCCCTTCTGGCGCTCTTTCTGCTGTTCCGGACGCCCCTCCTCTCCCCCCACATCCCGTCTTCTGGCCTGCCTGCCACCCTCCTTGTTTCCTCTAGCTGCCCAGCACAGACGGTATGTGGCCTCCCTGCAGAGGGGGCCCGAACCCCGGCTTTCTCCTCAGGAGCAAAGCACTCCAAGCTGCTGGGAAACTGGGATCTGGCTCCGGGTAGGAACTCCACGCCTGGCTTTGCTCGCTGCAATGGAAAAACAGAAAATTCCAGAGCGGACCCTGTCACTGAGCCAGTGCAGCTGTGGTGCTGTCATTTCTCCCCTCCCCCATCGCCGTCCTGGCTCCGCCCAGCCCTTCCCAAGGCCCCCCAGTCTCCTGATTCATTCATTTCTCCCATCCATGCTCCGCAGTCTCCTCTCTTCCATGTGCAGCCCACACTGTCTCATTTTCTATTCAGTCTCCTTCCTCACAGGCCTCCCTCCTGCCCCCCGACATTCCCCGGAGCCGATTTTTCCAACTCCTATAGAGATAACATGAGAGCAGAGGATGCTGCTGCGGCCCCATTGCTTACTCTGGGGAAGTTCTCCCCATCCCAGAGCTGGGGATCACATCATTGTGGTGCCTCCCAGCAAGAGTTTCCCCAGCACTGCCAAGCCCTCCGAGCGAGAAGAGTCGACCCTCGGCGGAATAGCAAGCTTTTGTTGGGGCGGCATTTCCCATCAAGACCTCTCTTGCACTGACCCTTCGGAGGACTCTACAGACATGACACGCCCAGGGCACTTCAGTGACGGGCTGGGAGGAGTTGGTGGCCCACGGAGCCACCAGCCGAGCACAGCTAAGTTCGGGCTCCTCAGGAGATGCCCGGGGCTTGTCTGGTAAGGAGCAGCCAGGAGCTGACAGTGAAAACAACCCGATGAGATTTGCTTCATGGTAACGTCCCTCTAGTGTGTTCTTGCATCCTGGCTGGGCGGGAGGCAATTTCTGGGGTTAGTTTTCAGTTGCTGGATGGTGCTGCTGGTCTGTGCTATACAGGAGATCAGATTAGATGACCCAGCGATTCCTTCTGGACTTAAACTTCGTGTTGGTGTGTTTGCCCTCCCAGCAGGCTCTTGTCGATTTGTCAGTTGAGATCTGACATCCTCCACTGTGTGCTCAGCTTCGTTGAGGCCCCGGCAAATGTGAACCTGTCAGTGCAGGGAGGCATCCCACCGCTGACACCAAAAGGAGCATTGTACAGCTGTGCTCACATTAGGGGACACCAAACTGTCTGAGGCTACAGTGTATGCAAGAGGGCTTGGTCAGTTCACTTTCCAGGATACAAGGATACACTTGGGATTCCGTGGATATTTAAAAATGCCAAAAGAGTGCCAGAATATTTAACTCAACAGTGCAGATTTTTCTCTTTAATGCGGGACGGACTTTGCTACTGTGGAATCACCGAAGGAAGTAGTTGCAAGAATTTCTCTTTGAGACATGAATTGGGAAACCTAGCTGCTGAAAAGCACTGGATTTAAATGTCTTTTTGTGCCTTAGTCATACTCTTTGGCTATCTACCAAATTAGTGATCAGTAATATTTTGTCAGCCTGGATTCCGAATGAAGTTGGATTATTTAGTACCGCTTAGATCTGCAAACTGAAGAGAGCTTAAGGAGGTAGCATTTATACTGCTTCCTGTCCCATAAACATTTCAAAAATAATACCTCGGCATTAAACAAACGTATACCCCGTGCCAAGCCGTGGTCTCTCACCACCAGAATTCTTTGGCACTCCCGACTGTCCCCGGTGGCAGATTAATGCATGAGCCCACTGGGCTTGTGTCCAGGGGCTCTGGTCAATTTGGGGGGACCCAGGGAAGCCAGAACATGGGAAGCAGGGGGTAGAGCCACCGGCTCCTGCTCCTCACCCCCTCGTGGCCCCATCCGTACTCTTCCTCTTCCCCTCCCCATGAGACCCTGCCCTCTGGCCAGGCTGGAAGCTGGAGCCAGACTGAGAGAAGAGCTGTCTTGGGAACTTGGTTTGCTGAGAAAAGCTCTGCACCCTCCACATGGTCTAGGGGGGCAGCCAGGGGGCCTGAGAGCAGCTTCCCGCTTGTGTCCCTGCCCCCAATGCATACCATCCAGGGCAGATACAGGTCCAGGTTTCCCCATAGTGGCCCAGGTTCCTCGGATGGCTCTGAAGGGAGAAGGGGAACAGGGTGCAGGCCCTGTGGAGAAGGGCTAAGACGCACCTCAGCCCCCCGGAAGAAGCTGATACTCCCACCCATTGTTCTAGGCCCTTTGCATCCTAGATGTGGGGGGCCCAGACGTTCTTTGTGCCCAGGGCCCCAGTAAATTTTAATCTGCCTCTGCGCAGGCTTCAGAAGGGTACTCCCTTGTGTTACTTCAGAGATGTAGTAGAAACCAGCTCATCTCCTTGATATTTGGCCTAGCTTGTCCTTTGCATAATTTCATCCCCTTACTTCTTATTTTACCTCCCCAAGTATTTCCTTCTACAAATAGGCACAGCACAAATAGGATCAGGCACAAATAGGATCCCACGGCACCCTCTGGGTCTATGGCTAGACTTCAGAAGTCTATTGGAAAAAGATACGCAAATTGCGAACCGTATCTTTTTCCGCTGTTTTTTCGGAAGAGGCTGTTCCGACATTTGGCCTGTCTACACAGGACCAAATGCTGGAAAAACCTCCTCTTTAGGAACACCCCTTATTCCTCATACAATGAGGAATACAGGGATGCTGAAAGAACGTGTCCGCTTTTTTGGAAACTGTTCTGAAAAAGCGGAAGCGTTCCTTGGACGTCGGTGTCTCAGAAAAGCTCCACAGTGTAGACAAGGGACAACGCTCACCCCTCGAGTCTGATACGCAAGTCTGTTTTGTCTCTGCTCGGTTCTACAACCAGTCGTCATGTCCACGCATGGCTGGGACGCTGGAGAATTCCCTGTTTCCTGGTGCACAGGCCTTTGCCTGTCTACACACATGTGCCCTAGAGAGACATCGAAACCATCCCCGCTGGGGCTGTGAGTCCAGCTGACTTCACAGGAGACAAGTTCAGACGGTTCTATAGGCCTGCAGGGAAATCTCCTCTGATTGGCTGCCCTTTGCCCTTCCCCTGCCTGTGGGGTCAGGACAGCCAATCAGAGAGCTCCTGAATTTGCCAAGGGGTGGCCTGGTTTCTCAGCCAGTATGGGTTTGTGGAAGAAGAAGCGACTTCACATGTCAGGGCGTGTTTGGAAATGGGATGGGCAGGTTTAGAGGGGGTGGGGACTGAGTGCAGTTGTGTTTGGGAAAGGAGAGGAAGATGCTTTAAAATCCACTTGCTTTTGGTGGGAAGCAGGGAAAGGGTTTGGCGGAGAGGAATGCTGATGCGGCGGGAGAGAACGAAATGCCAGGTTTTTTTTTCCAGTTCCTCTCCTTGTTGTCTCTGTGTCTCAGCACAGATCATTGTGAATGAATGCAAATTATTGAAATATATGCAAAGGGCTGCATATTTATGCAGACCTGCAATTTCCTGTTTTCCAGACTGAGCCGATTGGCAGGTGTGTGACTTACCAAATCTAAGAATGGGGGGCATCCCCTGGAGCGCAGAACTGGGGGGGGGGGAGCAGGGCTGAGAGTTGGAGATGGGGAAGGGAGCAGGGAAGTCCGGGGGGTACTGAGACGCTTGGGACATTGAGGCTGGCTGAGGAGCTACAGAACTGAGCTCTATGAGTTCTTTGATCCTTGAATTGCTATGTTCCTGTGTCCTGCTGAGGTCCGTGGCACACCGAATTCAGGGCTACCTTGCGCTGTGGACATTCTATACAGCCCCTGAAGGAATCCCCAGAGCAAATCTTTGGTATGCTGGAGACAGCTTAGACTGACAGCACACACCGCAGCCCAGACCAAAACCAAACAGCAAACGAGTAGAGAGAAGCAGAAAGTAGCTGGGGAAGCAACCACCCTGAAAAGCATCCCAGGTTGGAATGGAGTGTTACACAGTCAACAAATGGCTTCAACAAGAGTTTTTGTAGCTGTTAAAATGCAAAGAAAAATAGAAATCGAGCATCTGTGGTAAACATTAAGGCCCTAATTCAGGAAAACACTTAAGCACACGCTCACGTTTAGGTGGATGCTAACTGCTTTTCTAGACAGAGATACTATTTAAGCATGTTCCTAAGTGCTTCTTGAATCATGGTGATGACACATATTGTTCAAGAATTAATTTTTACAAATTGCTGGAAACTTCTCACCGGTACTGGAACATTTTAGATCAGCAGTTTTCAACCTTCTGATTTCATTTGTGGAATCCTAAAAAATTTCAAGTGGTGGCGCAGATCCCTTTGGTAATCCTAGATGCAGTCTGTGGACCCCCCAGGTCCACAGATCAAGGTTAAAAGCCAGTGTTTTAAATTAATCACATTAGATTCAGAAAGTATTTGCAAAATCGATATTTTCTGACATGTAAATCTGAATGTTAAAAGACAACAATCAGCTATTACAGGAGAAAATATTAATATTAAGCAATTAAAATTAATGGTGCAATTAATTGAACTGTTAAACAATAAAGGAATACCATTTGTGGATGTTTTTCTACATTTTCAAATATATTGGTTTCAATTACAACACAAGACACAAAATGTACAGTGCTTACTTTATACATATTTTCTCTGTAAAAAAACAAACAAAAGAAATACATTTTTTTCAGTTCACCTGATACAAGTACAGTAGTGCAATCTCTTGGTCGTGAAAGTTGATCTTACAAATGTAGAGTTATGTACAAAAATAACTGCATTCAAAAATAAAACAAAAATGTAAAATTTTAGAGCCTGTAAGTCCACTCAGTCCTACTTCTTGCTCTACCAGTCACTCAGTCAAACATGTTTTTCTACATATGCAGGAGAGAATGCTGTTCGCTTCTTGTTTACAATGTCAAATGAAAGTGAGAACAGGTGCATAGCACTGTTGTTACTGGTGTTGCAAGATATTTACATGCCAGAATGCGCTAAAGATTCATATGTCGCTTCATGCTTCAGTGTGCTGAAGATTCGTATGTCCCTTCATGCTTCAACCACCATTCCAGAGGAAATATGTCCATGCTGATGATGGATTTTGCTTGATAATAAAAGGCGGACACGTACATGGTCATTTTCATCAGCTGAGTCAGATACCACCAACAGAAGGTTGCTTTTTTCTTTTTCTTTTTCTTTTTCTTTTTCTTTTTCTTTTTCTTTTTCTTTTTGTGGTCCAAGCTCTGTCATTGCTGCATGAGAGAGTTGCTTTTTTAAGAATTCTGAAAGCACATTCCATACTGTGCCTCTCTCCGATTTGGGAAGGCACTTCTGATTCTTAAATTTTGTGTCAATGGGCTGTCGCTATCTCATTGGTACGTTTTGTTTGCGTTTTGTCAAATCTGCAGTGAAAGTGTTCTTAAAATGAATGTGTGCTGGGTCATCATCTGAAATTGCTATCACATGAAATATCTGGCAGAATGCAGACAAAACAGAGCAGGAGACGTCCAATTCTTTCCCAAGGAGTTCAGTCACAAATCTAATTAACACCCTTTTTAAAAAACGAATGCCATCAGCATGGAAGCCAAAGCATGAAGGGGCATACAGATGTTTAGCATATCTGGTGTATAAATACCTTGCAACACCAGCTGCAACAGTGACTGTCTTCTTTTCAGGTGACATTGTAAATAAGAATAGGGCGGCATTGTCTCCTTTAAATGTAAACAAGCTTGTTTCTCTTAGCGATTGATTGGGCTCTAAAGTTTTACATTGTTTTGTTTCTGAGTGCAGATACATAACAAAAAAAATCTATATTTGTAATAAAAATAATATAAAGCAAGCACTGTACATTTTGTATTCTGTGTTGTAATTGAAATCAATACATCTGAAAACGTAAAAAAAATCCAAAACCATTAAAGAAATTCAACTGGCATTCTATTGTTTAATAGTGTGATCAAAACTGCGATAAATTGTAATTATTTTTTTTAAATTATGATTAGTGTTTGAGTCAATCACATGGGTTAACTGTGATTAATCAACAGCCCTAATATTAAATATTTTGTTTCTAACTCAACATAAATTAAAAGTAATATCTACATTGTTAGTTATATCCACAATTCTAAAGTGTATTGCTTCCATAAAACAAAGAAGACTCTAATACAAAAATGTTGGGATGTGTCACACGTAAGTTCATTAAGTGCAATAATCACAAATCTAAATATTAACAACAACGAAATAAACTAGGAATCCACAACAACCAATCAGCGACAACTTCTAGAAAGTACAATCCTCCTCCAGCACCTCTAAAATGTGTCGTTCATCACATGCATGAGCAAATTCTTACCCCCAACTCTGCCTTAGAGCAAAGCCAGGATAAACGCTGAATAAATCAGAGACAGCTATCTCCAGCCATAACAAAGAGATTTAAAATCCTCAGCAGCCACAAATGCTAGAATAATTGGTTGGACAGTTATTCTGCACACTTTGGCCTGCTTTTAGTCCACAGAGTAAGATGTACTTAGGGAATTAATGAACAGACAAATTGCCTTCTGAAAGCCAGCTGTTACAAAGCTGTTTTGCGGGGATGATTGCTCTTTCAGGTTACTTTTGAAATGTTCTGCAATGGATCAGCTTGGGACAGAGCTCGATAGAGCTCTTAAAAAATGTAATGCTTTGCAGAACATGGCTGATAACACAAAACACAAACACAAAACTCATTTGCTTCCTTTTGGGAGTCAGATGGGGGATGAGTCCATTTCCTCTTTCAAGTTTCTGGAGATCCTTAATTCCAACTGTGCCAAAGAAATCATGTAAGAATACAAGCAGTATCCTTTTCGTATGGGCTCTCATTTACTTGAGAGAACCAACCTCATTTTTGTTAGAACAGCAGCCTGCACTTGAAACCACAATTCTTCCTCCATGAAGATGCTAGAGTCTACACTAAGTAACGGGATATTTGCAGTACATGTGCTAACACCAGTGTAGTAAATTTCCCTTCAAACACTGGATGAAAAGAAACCCGACAGACTCATGAAAGTCAACCTGGTTGAAAGTTGGGTTTTCCCCGAGCTGAAATGCGAAATTGTGTTTGCAGGAGAAAATATTTCAGGGAAGATTTTCAAGAAATTAAGTTTCAGAGGGGCAGCCATGTTAGTCTGTATCTTTAAAAACAATGAGTAGTCCCGTGGCATCTTAGAGACTAACAAATATTTTTGTGGGCAAAACCCACTTCTTCAGATGAGCTGGAACATTTTGCTCAACTGGGGATCTGGGAGCTGTTGGGTGCTCATTTTTATGGCCACTTCTTTAGAAGCCTAAATATGGCTTTAGAAGCCTAATTTTAGACTGCCCTAAAAAAAAAAATCTTGACTTTAACATATATTGCCTGAATTACTGATGCCGAATATGATCCCTTCTTTTAAAACATGTCAACTTACGGTTTTGTTGAGCAGACTGCAGTATGACAACGGTACTACTGCTAACGTAGGCCAGGGGGAAAACCACTATTGAGAGCGGAATGAGAAATATAAAATGCAACAGCGCCTTCTTGCAGATGTGAAATGCACATTACTTTGCTGTTGCAGAGTAAATAATTATAGAAACACAGGGACGGGGCATCTGCTCACTGCGCCTACATAACTCTGCATTCGAATGTGTATTTCCTGCTGAGTTTTTCGCTTTTTGCTCTCTTTAATTGATGGCTTCCACACTTCAGTTCACTCTTCGCCCTTTTCATGGGCTGATTGTTTGTATATTTCTGCCGTGCAGTGACTTGGTTGCGTGCATTGTTATTCACATGAGGGGGACAGAATAGCTGAGAAAAAACGTCTCCTTCAAATATTTAGTAAACTCTGAAGAGCAGTTTTCTTTCTGACTTTGCAAGCTTGGCACATGCCTTCTGTTACTAAGTGGCCTCTCATTCAAAGGCTCCCCATCTTCTATTCTTCTTCCCACTAGGTGCCCAGACTTACAGCGCTGGCAGCTGCTGTGCTTTCAATAGTCTATAGACTCCTCTCTGCAGGTGAGCCCCCCTGCCAAAGCAATTTCTAATCAAAGACTCTTTGAGAACATCACTAGGAAGCGGACTTTGTATGTGCCACTGCTCAAAGTGCCTTCACAATGGGGCTGCCCTCACTAAATATGCAGCTCATACTGAGTGCGGCCATTGGACTTTTTTTGTGTCCCCTCGAAGCCATTGGCTAACATGGGCTGTTTCCCTTGGTTCAGAGGCAGGACACTCTGACAATTATCCTCTGCATTAGTCAAAGGTGTGGGTGCTCCTTCAAAGGGCTTTTCTGTTTTCAAAGCTGCTGGCAAGCTGTAATACTATTCATTGCTTTACTTAAGTATAATTGCTTTCTTTGAAGCCTGACAGAGGCAAATAATTTGCACTGCCCTCAGGCAGCAATGGCAACACATCGCCCTCTTCCTGGAAGCTGCCAGCCCTCGGAGAGGGCAGATCCCATACTGAGAAGCAATAATACAGCCCGGGCTGCTCAATTTCATCTTCTTTTCATCCCTTCCTTTTTAACTTTATTAAAAACAGCTTTTGTACCCAGTGACAACTTTGCACAGCGAGCCAGAGGGCTCGGAGAAGTGGGGTTTTTTTTTAGGGGCGCGCTAGCCCCGGAGCCACTTCAGGGAGGGTTGTGGGAAAGTGGGGGGTGGTTATAAAGCTGTAATGTAGATCAAAAAGAGCCTCTGGAATCCACGCGGGCCCTGCTCTTTCAGCCAGGGAATTAAGGACACAAACACCACCCTGCCTCTGTGCGCTAGGGACCCGCAAAAGGTTCACAGAGCTCTGTCACAGATAGACCAGCGGCAGGCAAGCTGTGGCCACTGGGCCACGAGACAGTCTGTTCACCGTTGCCATGTGCAGGGTTACCAGATTCCGCTGGTTTCGATCCGTGTCGGATTTTTTCCTACCGGTATTGCTAAAATGACTCACACGTAACTCATGGGCACCTGAAGTGAGGTGCGAGTTGCGTGCACACAGCATTGGCTGTGAGAGCCGGGCGCTCCCTCGGCAGCCAATCAAAGCCCTGCTACGGATTAGTCGGCACAGCCCGCAAATTCTAGGCACGCAAGCGCAGTGAGTAAAACTACTCTCTCCTGGGAGACTGTCTAGGTTATGACAGTCTGGCGGCCCACTCACTAGCTTCGGTTGCCCATCGCTGATATAAAAACCAAGCAAAGCACAAAGCAGAGCGAGGGACAATATTTGGGTTCTTCTTTCACTGTGGCTCGGGGGCTTACAGCTAGGTTCAGGCCCAGTCTACTTACCTGGCAAGGCCTCGCCCCACCCATAAGGAATTTGAAGGGGACTGAGCTAGCCAGGTAATGCCATTTGGTCTCACAAAGGCCCCTGCAACATTTCAGCCCTGGGTATATCTGGGTTTACAGGCCAGATTGCCCCATTGAGGGCTTTTTTGGAAAAACATCCTCTCCACATGCTCTCCAGAGTCCCAGCAAGCTTTTGGCAGACTCAGGATAACTTTATCCATGTTCCCATCTTGGTCCTTCCTAACCCAGCATGACCTAATGTCATTTAGACTAATGCCTCTAATGTGGCAGCTGAGGTCATACTCTTTCAAAGACGTGGTCCCCACCAACACCCCTACCCTTACACTTCATTTTCACAGATGTGAGCACTGTGGAGTCCCCGCTCACTGACGTGCAGTACGTGGCCTTGCTTCACATGAGTGTGGGTTGAGTGAGTTATGAGTGTCTGACGTTTCAAGAGGGAAATGACTATACTTGTGAGTGCACGAGGATACAGCGCGAGTGAGTTTGGCGCCATCACTATGAAGGACTTGAATGCACCATCATTAGATATGGGATCAGAGACGGGAACTCTTCTGGGGCAACTCATTGCAAGAGAACAATTTGTGGGGCAGGCTGTAGTCTGTGTGGGGAAACTGTCATTACGGCACGTGGAAGGAGGCTGGATGCGCTGACGTTGCAGCATGAGGAAGCAAAGGGGGAATCATCGACATGCGGACTTAAAGAAGGCGCCTGTGACTCAGATGAGAAAACTGGTGATAAAAGCCCTGCCAACTTCCCAGCCTTGTTTGAACTGACCAACCTTATAATTTTCTGTCATTTGAAACCAAGTTTTCTCTCGCCATAATGACTCATTTAAAAAACAAACGTGTTTGTAGGGAACGTTTTTCCATTTAGAAGGATGAGCCGCTCACTGCAGAACTTGGTAGGCCCAGTGAGGTCCGGGAGGGGAAAGAGATGGTCAGTTCACATGGCATTAGCTTCAGGCTTTGTCTTATTTAAAGGAAGGCAGCGTTTAGGGACGGTGCGTCCCTGGCGTTTCTAAGGCTATGTCTAGACTGCATCCCTTTTTTGAAAAAGGGATGTAGGTTAGGCATATCAAAATTGCTAATGAAGCCGGGATTTAAATATCCTGTGCCTCATTAGCATAAACATGGCCGCCGCTTTTTTTCGAAACGGAGCTTTTTGGAAAAAACCCCCAGCAGTTTAGACGCGATCTTTTGAAAATACAACCCTTTTTCGAAAGATCCTGATACAGGGTTGTATTTTCAAAAGATCGCGTCTAGACTGCTGTTTTTTTTCAAAAAAGCTCCGTTTCGAAAAAAGCGGTTGCCATATTTATGCTAATGAGGCACAGAATATTTAAATCCCGGCTTCATTAGCAATTTCAATATGCCTAATCTGCATCCCTTTCTCAAAAAAGGGATGCAGTCTAGACATAGCCTAACTTAGGCAATGGTTTGCTAGAAAAGAGCCTGTTTACAGGGCAAGTGTCCGGCCTAGGATGGTCCTAGAGAAGGTGGAATGGAGCTTTTACTCCCTATCTCCAGCACAAGAGCAAGAGCACGTTCAATGTTCTTCTACTGTGTCCAATTCAGAATTGCCAGAAGGAAATGCTTTCTCACGGAACACTGAATTAGAATGTCGTCGTCACGGAGGCCCAGAACCGAAGCAAGATTCACAAAGGGATCAGACCTGTATATGGGTAACCGAACCATTCAGAATTGCAACTGCTATTAGTAAGAACACTTTTAGAAAGGGATTTGGTAGGGCTGTCAAGCGCTTAAAAGCTCATTGCAATTAATTGTGCAATTATTCGCACTATACATAAAATAAAATAATAATATCAATATATTTGGGTGTTTTTCACATTTTCAGATGAAGTGATTTCAGTTTCCACCCAGAATATAAAGTACGGTGCTCACTCTCTATTAGTTGTTAATTATAAACATTTTCACTGTAAAAATAAAAGAAACGGTACTTTTCAATTCACTTGGTACAGGAATGGTAGTACAATCTCTTTGTCAAGCAAGTTGAATTTACAAATGTAGAATTACGTACAAAAATAACTGCTTTCAAAAATAAAACTATGTCAAACTTTAGCGCCTAGAAATCCACTCAGTCCTACTTCTTGATCAGCCAATTGCGCAAACAAATTTGTTTATACTTGCAGGAGATAATGCTGCCCACTTCTTATTGATGTCCTCTGAACATGAGAGCAGGCATTCACACGGTACTGTTATAGCCACCGTTACAAGATATTTATGTGCCAGATTCATATGTCCCTTCATACTTCAACCACCATTCCAACATGTGTCCATGCTGATGATGGGTTCTGCTTGATAATGATCCAAAGCCGTGTAGACCAATGCAGGTTCATTTTCCTCCTCTGAGTCAGATGCTATCAGCAGAAGGGTTATTTTCCTTTTTTGGTGGTTTGGTTCTGTAGTTGCTGCATCAGAGATTAGCCACTTTGTCCACATGACAGTGTAGACGCAAAGGACAATGTAGATGCAATAACGCCTTCTGTCGACAGAACTCTGTAGACAAAAGGCGTTATTCCTCATAGAATGAGATTTACAGCCATCGACAAAACTGCTGAGTTCTGTCGACGTTATGTCGACAGAACTCAGTGGCAGTGTAGATGCAGGTTTAGTTTTGTCAACAAAAGTCCACTTTTGTCGACAAAACCCTGTAGTCTAGACACACCCAAAGTGATAACACTACTTGTACTTGTATGCGGTGAATTGAAAGATACTGTTTCTTTTGTTTGTCATTTTTATTACAAATATTTGCACTGTAAAAATGATAAAGTGAGCACTGTAAACCGTGTATTCTGTGTCATATTTGAAATCAATATATTTGAAAATGCTGGAAAAACTGTAATATATTCAATACATTTCAATTGTGGTATTCAATTGTTTAACAGTGCGATTCAAATCACAAGTCATTTTTTTGGGAGTTAATCATGAGAGTTAATAACTATTAATTGACAGCCCTGGTGCTTGGATATGAAACCTTCTGTTTCGGGGTTTAACACGATTTCTCACTACTAGATCTCATCCTGATCCCAACTTGGGAGACAGATTATTCCCCCATGTTCTACTGCAGGGTAATTCTGCGGCATCTGGCTCTGGCTACTGTCAGACAGGATAGGGGATTAGATGGACTGTATGCCTGACCCTATCTACCAATGCCTATATTCCTGCATGCTTATCACCAGTATAATTACTGACATGCACAGACTGCAGGAGCTGTGGCGTCTGAAGGAATGTAAATGTGGATTAGTTGCAATGTCCTGGGTATCTGAGTTACAGCTGTCAGGCTGGTGCCTGTTATTGGCACAAACAGGTTCAAAGTCCAGGGTGGCAAAGCCTCCCCTCTCCCAGCCGTACACTTACTGCTGAATAACTATAGAAAGATGTTCTGTAATGGGGGTTTAAAACCCGGTTGAAAACAATTGCTCTATACCTGAGCCCTGGGAGGCTGTCAGAGTCATGCAAGGGAGCTGGTGTCTAAGATGAATTCTCTTCCCATTGTGCGATATTCTGCCTTACTGGGCGTGTGTGTTTACAGTCTCTCTCATATATGGGAAAGATCTTGCAGGACTAGTTTTTAAGCTGCTTTTTCCGGGCCTGCCCCTGCATGCAGGACTCCCCTTTTACCTTCAGCAGGGGCTGCTTGTGAGAGTGGCTGTAGGATCAGATGCCATTATTAATCTATCAATATATTTGAAAGAGACTACACACATAGCAGCTTTCAAGTACCTAAAAGGGTGCTACAAAGAGGAGGGAGAAAAATTATTCTCCTTAATGTCTGAGGATAGGACAAGAAGCAATGGGCTTCAATTGCAGCAAAGGAGGTTTAGGTGGGACATTAGGAAAAACATTAGGCGGTTAAACACTGGAATAAATTGCTTGGAGAGGGTGTGGAATCTCCATCCCTGGAGATATTTAAGAGCAGGTTGCATAGATATCTCTCAGGGACGGTGCTTGGTCCTGCCGTGAGGGCAGGGGACTGGACTCAACCTCTCGAGGCCCCTTCCCATTCTAGGATTCTATGCTTCTATTAAAAGTGGCCCTGATTATAACATATTATTGTAGGAGGTTTGCAGACATGCAATTGTGCATGACACAGAGCCAGGCTGCACTGAAGATCGTGCAAGAGCGATTCATTACGGCCTTCATTATTTCTCAGTTATAAACGCATTGGCTACGTCTACATTGGCAAGATTTTGCGCAAATACTCTTTAACGCAAGAGTTTTTGCGTTAAAGTATTTGTGCAAGAGAGCGTTTACACTGGCATGTGCTTTTGTGCAAGAGATGTGCTTTTGCGCAAAAGCATCCGTACCAGTGTAGACGCTCTCTTGCGCAAGAAAGCTCCGATGGCCATTTTAGCCATTGGGCTTTCTTGCGCAAGAAATTCATGTTGCCTGTCATGTCACACATTAGAACGTCAGTGTTCTTGCGCAAGAACTCCCTGCCAGTGTAGCCAGGCAGCATGTTTTTGTGCAAAAGCAGGCGCTTTAGTGCAAAATCATGCCAATGTAGACACAGCCTGAATAAACAGCCCTTTTCCTGTGTGACTGATACGGCAACTTGACTCATTTTGTGCATGGTCTGTTCACCACTGTCCTGATGTCAGAACTGTCAGGACCCAGGAAACAGGCAGACCGATATCAAGAAGGCAGCTAAAAATCAACCCTTCTTCATTGATTTTGCAGTGGGTAATAAAACTCTCTTCCTTTCCGGACAAGGACGGATGTTTTTACTGTTTGAAAAGCAGCTCTCCGTTTATACTGCCCAGAAGTTTGACTGTAGTAGTTTGACTGCACAATCGCAAGTTTTACATACAGGCAGTCTTTCAGGAGTCTTTTTCTCAGGATCTTTCTCTGCCAGAGATCACCTGGATTAGTCCTTCCACCTTTTCCAATGGGGTAGCTGTCCAGATCACTGCCAGGAGAAATGCTCAATCTCCCCTCAGATAACTGTTCGGTGTATGGATCCTGGGATATTACCTATTGTAGTCACTCCCTCTGGAGTGGCATTGGCCACTGGTGAAAGACAAGAGATGGGGCTAGACGGACCTTTGATCTGACCCAGTTTGGCCGTTCTTATGGGATTCTAATCTGCTTGTTGGGCCTGGATTTCATGGGACAAAGCAGAGCCACTTGGGAAGCTACTGGGTAGCTAGTTTTTTCTCTTCATGAAGCTTTCAGTCCACGTCCCAGCCTTGGCTGCTGAGTGGGGTGATGAACATTCTGCTCACACGCAGCTGAGAACTCCACGTCCAACGGAGCCGAGAGTCCATACGTGGGTTCTTCCTGGTTCTATTTATTTCCCTTTCTCCGGGCACAGGAGCTCTGAGGTTTCCTGCTAGACCCTTTCTGCTTGGTAGCGCTGGTGGCTGGTTCCTTACCATCCGGCTATCTGGTTAACAGAGAGAGCATTATACCCTTTGGGAAGAACGGCACCTGGATCCAATTTCCAGTATCAGGGGTCCCCTCGACAATAGAAGCTTGTCCTTTCGGCATGCGGCGAGAAGGATGAAACAGACTATTCTGTATGTGTTGGCTCGCCAGCATGCTTTTTATTTACAGGTCTTCGCTGAAGGCAAAGAGTTCACATCTGAGGTTTGGGGAGCCCAAGCTGCAGAGCCGCTCTGCTTTGCATTAGGCGGACTGGTTGCCTCTCTCTCGGAATGGCATTCTCGTTTCCTGCATCTACTTCGTTTTTGTCATGGTCTTCCAGGCCTCCCTCCCCCTTTTCTCGGTGTGACAGGCTGCTTCAATTAGCCTTATAGAACACAGGTGACATCAATCGGGCTGGCATCTCCCAGCAGTGAGGGCGCCCACGGATTGGCTTGCCGCGCTAATTAAAAAATGCAGGAGGAAGGACTCCCTGATTGCCTTTTTTGTGCGTGTCCACTACGGTCTGTCGGTTTGCGTCGAAGGGTTCCATGCCCCGGCGACCTGCCGCGGCCCTTTGGCAAGGGGGTTGGCCTTTCCGTTCCCTCCCCATCAGTTTGGGGGGGACGGTTTGCCTGCGAAAGGCTGCGGGTCTGGTGGCAGTCTCCAACACAGACATTCTTTGTGCAGCAATGTTCCCCAGGATTTTCCCAGCCTGCTTGTGAAATAGGACCATAGCTGGTCCTTGCCACAGACCAGGGGTGGGCAAAAGGGCCCCTGAGGGCTGGATCCGGCCCACCAAGAGGGTGGATCTGGCCCGCAGAGGCCCTGCTGTTCCCCTGCCCCAAGGCCAATCAGTTTCTAGGGGCAGGGAAGCTGCGTGAAGCTTCCTTCGTCCTGCCCCGGCCCTGTGAGGAACCCGCAGCACTTCAAAGTGCCACGAGCTCCTTGCAGGGGGGGGAGGCTTCCCACACTCCCCCCGCCCCCAGGCCCTGATTAGCATAGGGGTGGGGGAGCATGCCAAGCCTCTTCCAGGGCATGGGTGCCTAGTGGGAAGGAAGGGCAACGGGGCTCCCCTAGCTCCCAGACCAATCATGGTCTGGGAGTGAGGTAGTCCCGCCCCTTCCCGTTTAGGCCCCGCCCCTTCCCATTTAGGCCCCGTCCCTTCCGGGGTGGCCCAGGGCTACTGCAAAAATTTTTGAAGTGGCCCCTGGGCAAAAATTATTTCCCACCCTTGCCATAGACAGTACCCTTCAGCAAGCATTAGGCAGACCATGGCTGACAAAAATATGGCTTCCCATGGCCTGTTTCCTGAGTGCTAGGTTCACAGTGGTTTCCAGCATGCTGGCTACCAGCATGTATTCATTACGCCTACAGCTGTACTTATTTCCAAACATGCTAAGTGGCTGATTTGCACAAGGGCTGAGCCTCGAGCAGCTGCCACTGACGTGCTTGAAAATGTTGACCTCGCCTTTCATCTACCTTTGGAGGGTCCTACATGATGAGCAAACTGGTGCTTCAGTTTGTGGCCCAGTTGTCTTCTGCAGCGGGTGCTTCCTTGCCAAACGGGGGCCTGTTAGCTTTGAGAGTGCATGGCAGACGTGAAGAGACATGGCAAAGGGAGCTGTGATGCAGCACCGCGTTGAGGAGGAAAGCAAAGGAGAAAGCAAGCAACTGGGGAAACAAGAGGCAATGGTGTCAGTGGGAAGAGGAGGGATTTGCCAGCTGCAGCAACCATGCAAGAAGCCGCCGATGACAGGCGCTGGGAGACATGCCAAAGAATCAGCAAGATGTGGCCGAGAGGAGCATGAGCCCGGGTCCTGGTGATGCTGTGTCTCTTGCTATGTTCCAGATCAGCTGGAGCATATGCCCAGTTCCAAGGGCAGAACTTTCCTGCAGGGCAACCGGGTGTCCTCCCTCGGAGCGCCAGAGTTCTGCAAAAGGTGCCAAGGCAGTGGCTGCCGACATGTGTTCAGCAAATATAAAATATATTCCCATATAGCAACCCACTCCAGGTGGAGTTAAGATGGTACTTTCTTGTCAGCATTAAAGAGTTAAAACCATGGAGATGGTCACCTGTCCCTCTGTCAAGGCTGTTCCCCATTCTGGCCCTCTGAGCGCAGAAGATGGAGGCCCACACGAGACCTTAAAAATACCTTGTCTCTATAGGCTTCTGCTTAAAAGCTCCCTAAGGTCACAGATTCCTTGGCCTTGGGAGGTAGTTGCCACCACCAAGGGTATGGCTAGTCTGCAAGGGGTTTTCAGTGTCCCCAAAAAAACTCCACCGCATCCAGGGAATGCGTTTGCTCTTCCGCTTTTTTTTTTTTTTTTTTTGCGGAAGAGCAAACACGCTCTTTCGGAAACCCCTATAGTCCTCATTCCATGAGGAAGAAGGGGGCTTTTGAAAGAGGGTATTTTTTCTCTCCAAAATTTGGCCCAGTCTAGATGGGCCAATTTCAGAAAAGCCTCTTCCGACAAAAGTATCGTAAAAAGATACGCAAAATGCGGAGCGCAATTTGCGTATCTTTTTCCGATAGAGCCTCGCAGTGTAGCTATACCCTAAGTGAAACAAAAAACCTCTTCTTGAATCCAGCAAAAAAGCACTTGGACTTCTTCCAGAGGGGTTACCCCCAAGCTCTTTTTCTGCAAGAGAGCTTGGAAAAACGAGAAAACAAGCTGCAGTCTGTGGTAGCTGACCTCTCAGTCTGAGTCATGCACACAGAGACCTCCTGTTACCTCCCAGGACACAAGAATCAAATTATTGCCTTCAAAAAGGTGAATTTATAAGCAAAACAACAAGATATGCTTGATAAAGCATGCTTGGTTGTTAGGTATTTTAAAGCAACTGAGAAAAGAATAATTTAAAAACACAGAGAAATTCCGTCCCTGGGACACAGCTTAAAGTTACAACGTGGGAGGATGGGGGAGCATGGACTCAGCACCATGGACTCAGTTTAACCAAACAACAAAACAAAGAAAATAACCTGATCACATCTAAATGACATTTCCCTATCTATTCACGATCCATGCTTCAAGGTCCAGTCCTTTTCCATGCCCACTGTTCTTTGTAGGCATGGTCGTTCTGCCTGGTTCAATTCATTTTGTTCCCCCAACTCCTGGCTTAAAACTCACACAAAGAAGAACAGCAGGCAGGTATCTTTTTCAATTCAAATCTCATACGTTCTTCTTATTGGTTCTCCTGGCTTCCTGCTAACACTTTCTAGCTACCTGGCTTTAACCCTTTAGTTACTGAATGCTGGGATGTTCAGAAAAGGCCAGCACTCTTCCTATCCATCACACCCTCAAACAAAAGTTATAAACCTAAGAAATTGAGGGCAAGAAACCAAGATGTAGGAAGGTATGGAAGCATACAGTTAATGCACCCAAATAGCCTTAACTCTGCCCTACACTGGCATCATGCACTGACCATATGATTATGTTTAATGTATAACAGAGTTTGTAGTCCTAGATTAGATGCAACTGATTTTTTTAAAGACATATTGCCCCTAGTGTCACAACGGAGCAGAGCTGGACAACTAGTGAAAGCAACCGACAGCCGCCTTTAAAGCTGCCGCAGCGAGGAGAAGTGAAAACTGCTGCCTTGTTTCCTGAGTAAGCGAGCCTCAGACACCATATACTGTTATTATAGGAGACATATCCTGTGTTCAGCACCTGAGAATGATTCTAATCATAGAGATTCAGGCAATGGAACAACGGTGCCATGCGTGTGATAGCTTCCTAAGGGAATGTGTCCCATATGGATCAATACATAGGTCTGATTGCCCGTACACCCAGTTACACAGAACGTGTCGGACTGTGTGCAACAGCACCACCTGGTGACTGACAAATATTAGAGACAGTCTAGGTAATCTCTTAGGCTACAATGCTGCGTCCAAGGAACGTGTCCGCTTTTTCGGACATCTTTTCAAACAAGCAGATGCACTCTTTCGCCATCCCTGTAAAGCTCGTTTTACGAGGAAGAAGGGCTGGCTCGAAAGAGCAGGGTTTTCCGAAATTTGGCACCATGTAGATGCGCCAAATTTCAGAAAAGCCTCTTGCGATGGAAAAGCGGAAGAAGCTACGCAATTTGCGTATCTTTTTCCAACTGACCTTTGTAGTCTACACGTAGCCTTATTGTGAGACATGCTTATGAGTTTACACAGAGCTCAGGGGTTTGTGTGGGTGTGTTAACCTGTCCCTGGGGATGGGTTGTGCTGGGAAACTTGCGCTCTGAGAGGGTGGCAAGTTGGGCCACGTCATCCCACCATCTGTGAAACTTTCCTCATCCAACCTTTGCATGCAAATCAGCTGTAAGGGAAAGGTGGTGATTGGTTGGGTTACCTCAGGAAGCTCTAGGCCTTTGGCAACGCATAGCAACAGGCCTCACTCTGGCTATGTGCAGCATTGGTCTACTTGTACAGCCACAGGGTTGAGAACTTTGGATGGCAACAGACCACGAAGCGCCGTGATGATTAAACCCGGGGATATTCTGAAGAAGAGCTCTCAGCCATGTTGGCAGCTGCTTCCCTTGCTTTAGGCTGACTCACCGGGCATGCTAGGCTTCAGAGCCACATTCCTGGGTAACAGTGGGGACAATGGGTACGAGGGGAAGCTGGGGACGTGGTTATAAGGACTCACACTTTTTGGTGCAATGGAGGAGTAGGGGACACGGGATCCAAAACAGCTAGTAATTCCTTCTACAGTTGCACCATCCTCAAAACAGTGCAGGCCTGTGCATTAAGTGGTCCCTCATGGGACGTGAGACTTGGATGGGAGACTTTTCGGAGCGAGTTTTCCTGCATTCCATTCGCAAGGACTAAACAGTTTCCAGCAGCATGTGCACCAAGGCCCAATGTAGACAGGAGGATAAACGAGGCGGGATTAAAAAAATCAGCTTCAGCTCACCCCAGGGCCAAGTTGAGCTTGAAACCAGCCACTGGAGATGTGGGAAATTCAGCTCGTACTTTGGGGGGATTCATTTCTCTTCATTTAATTTCCAAGTCTCAGCTCTTCATGGCTCCAGATAAGACTGAATATGGATGACTGTGAAAGTTAGGGAGGAAGGTTGATCCTATGCCTAGGGAGGTTGTGGAATCTCCATCACTGGAGATATTTAAGAGTGATGGAGAGTCCACAGGTTGCATAAACATCTATCAGGGATGCTCTAGATGGTGCTTGGTCCTGCCATGAGGGCAGGAAACTGGACTTGATGACCTCTCGAGGTCCCTTCCAGTTCTAATGTTTACAATTCTATGAGTTTTTTGGTCTGACCTTACCTGGGAGGTACCAGGAATTCTGGGCAAAGGTTTTCATTAGATTTCCATCTTCTTTCCAGGCCCAAATGGCTCAAAGGTCTGGGTGGTTCTTCACAACCACCCCATCTTTTCCCTTTCCTGGTGGAATCCAGGGGCATCTGCATTTGTCCTACTAGAATGTTTAGCATCCCATTTTTCCGAGCTCATATATGAAAAATAAGTACAGTCACTCCAGTGCCTCCTAGCAGGAACACTGTGAGGTTCAGGTCGTGTTCCTGGTGTGATTCCTTTTTAAAATAAGCTGGGTTGTTTTGTTTTTGCTTTCCTGAGTGGTGAGTGTTTTTTGGGAGGGAGGGGCGGGAACTTTGTGATTGGCGACACCGCTCGCCGAATGAATGCCAGCCTGGAACAAACTCTGTTAACAGCTTTCTGGGAAAACAAACTTGTCTGAGAGAGTCTGTCACTTCTCCAGACAATACAAACTGGTGCAATTAATTGTAATGCCAACCGGTGGCTTCGAACCGGGGACCTCTGGAGGTTAGTGCACGAACCTTACTGCAGGGGTGAGCAATAAAACGGTAGTGGTTTGCCAAGGTTAGCCCTTGGCGGGACACTGCTATATTTGCCTGCACCTCTTCAAGAACAGGCGATTGCAGCTCCCATTGGCTGCAGATCATTGTCCCCAGCCAATGGGAGCTGCAGACAGTGGCATGGACTGGGACAATGCTTCCCGCAGCTCCTATTGGCTGGGAACAGCAATTCGCAGCCAATGGGAACTGCAATCGCCCGTACGTGCAGAAGCGCAGGTAAATATAGCGGTGGCGACCCGCCAGGGGCTAACCCTGGGGAACTGGATCTGGCCGGGGTATTTGCCCACCCCTGCTCTATTGCATGAGCCAAAAGCCAGCTGGCTATTAGGTAAGGCTGTAGAGCAGCCTCATTATTCTCTTTATAAGTGGTCTTGGTAATGCTGGATGAGACAGTGCACCACACCCAGCAGGTGTGCAGGTTACACAATACAACCCTTGTCTTGTCTTTCCCTGACTTCTCCACTCCCCACACAATGCCAGCCGCGGCTTCCTGCTTTCCCCTCTGCTCCACGAGGCATGGAGCCGAGCCACCACTGACCACCAATCACTCCCCCAGTCAGACCCCTTCTCCAAAGCACTGCCAGCATTTATTCATTCACCCACTGGTCACCTGCATGCACAGTATTCAGGTATCACAATGTGGGTATCCCAGTGTCTGTGTGTGTCCCTCACCATCTTTAACGTCAGCTCTCTGCAGGCGGGGCTTTCACGCCATCGTTCCTCCTTGCGACACTTATCGTTGCACTTGCTTTGGACTCTGCCAGAGGATGCGGTGAAGGCCAGGACTTTCACAGGGTTCAAAAAAGAGCTAGATAGATTCATGAAGGTTAGGTCCATCAATGGCTATTAGCCAGGGCGGGTAGGAACGGAGTCTCTAGCCTCTGTTCTCCGGAGATGGGTGACAGGGGAGGGATCAGGATTACCTGTTGTGTCCCTTCCCTCTGGGGTATCTGGTATTGGCCACTGTCAGCAGACAGGACACTGGGCTGGATGGACCTTAGGTCTGACCCAGTCCGGCTGTTCTTATGTTCTTATATTCCTCTTGCCAGACCTCTTTTGCTCTACTTGGTTGGATTCCATTGCTTATTTGGGATACTCCCCTTGGTTGGTGCTGTAGAAATGTGGCCATTTCACTGCTGTTTGGCTTTTACTTAGCACAAGAAGCTTCTGCAAGTTTTGCAAACACAAAGTATGAAAACCAGGTGGAAATACCCCAACTGTTTTGCTAATCAGACCCGGTGTTAATAACCAGGTCACATTACACCCAAGTGTAAATATGCAGGGTGAGAAGGTTTATGGCCGTTTTCTTTAGACTTTACAACCTAACTCAGGGGCTGTTCTCAAAGGCCTAACAGGAAAGCTGAGAGGTAATCCTCTCCCAATCAGACTAGCCCATAGAATGAATGTTTTCTTCCACAGCTAATCACCATATATCTCAGCTGGATAGAGGCTAGTTATGTCATTTCCTTAGGCATTTGGTACATATTTGAATTTGTAATTTGAAACATAAGTGGATCTTTGCATTTAAGAGAGAAAATCTGTGATTCATGGGAATATGAGAAACCTGGCTCTGTCCTGTGTGCCGCATCTTAGGGCTAAGGAAAGGCTTGTTTTGCTTCTGCTCCGCCAGCTTGTAGCTGTGTAACAGACACTTGGTCTTTAGCTCTTTCTTGCTTTGTCCTTTCATCGAAAGTAAAAAGTTGCTGTCAAGGCTTTTTCCCCATTCTGGCATGATGAATGCAGACGTGGGGGCCCACAAAAATACCCCAAAGCCTTCTCTCCGGGCTTTGGTATAAAGCTTCCCCCCAAAATCTTAAAAACCTAGATTTTGGGGATAAAAATCTGCTGCCACCACCCAAGTAATGATAAGGAAACCCAGCAAGAGACCACTTGGGAATTCTTAGCCCTAAAGTAAAACCAGGACACAAAAAAATTAACCAATACCAGGTTAATAAAAAAGAAAGAGAAAGAACTTTTATTATCACCACAATACTCCTGTTACGAGCATAATGACTAGATAGAAGAGTCACCAATTAATACACGCATTGGGGTACCCCCCTGAGCCAAAAGCTTAGTTACAAAGGTGAGGAAAATCCAAATGCACAAACATCAGATGCCCATTCCCAAACCATAAAACAATAAAACCTAACGGATTTATCTAAATGTTACCCTACTTACAGATAGTGAAGAGTCTTTTCTTGGAGAGAGAGACATATTTGTTTCCCTCAGTATCTGGAGAGAAACTGCCCAGGGACAAAGGAGGGAAAAACCAAAAATTCCTTTGTCCCAGTTTGAAATTCCTACCTACATTTCTATTGGCTGCCTGCTACCTGGTTAGGTAAGGGACATAGTTAACCCCTTAGTTCCCAGGCTGCTGGCTAACCCTCATGGTCACGACAGTTGCTCTTTGTGTTTGGAAAATATTTTTTAAAAATAGCGATGCAGAGTATCTTCCATTGGCTCTCCTGGTGGCTGGATTCATTTCCTTGGTTGGAGAAAGAGGACTTTATTACACTTGAGCATGGCTGGCAGCTTAGCACTTTGAGGCCTGGGACGTGTGGTACCAATCAGTTACTAACACTCGCTGTCCGTGTGGTGAGCCAATGACTCTACTCCAGCGAGTGAGGGGAGCCAAGTGTCATGAAATATTGGGAGGCTGATTGCTGCTCATGTAGTCTTGTAAAGAATATTCCATGCTGTGTGATCACATACACCTGATCTCTGTCCTGTAATGTTGAGTTTCCACCTGGGGATCAGGTTAGGCTTTTCCTGTTTCCCTTCCCAGGATAAAGCAGTTGCTGTGAGGATGGGACCATGTTTATTAGAAGATGCCAACCGTTGTTCATTTCCAGCCACTAGAAATTAGCTAATTCACCGAGAGGGCCAGTTGCTTGGCTAGTGCATAGTATAGCCCAGACTGCCAATCTTTCCCTGCAAAGCCCAATGCTTGCGTTCTCCTTGTGGGCAAGGTTCCCTCTAAGCTGCGTGGCAGCACGGCTCTGCAGCTGCTTCATGAGCCCTGCCCAGAGGCTCAGAGCGAGTTTCTCCCAGCTGGTACGGAGGTGAAATGTCCCTATGGGTTGAGAGAGACTCGCTGCCTTGTCCTCAGCTGTCGCTGAGGGAGAAATGTCCCTCCTCCAGCCCGGCACCTCCATGGGTGGCAGCTTTGAGCCCTGGGCGGGGCTCATTAAGCAGCCATGGGACCAAGCTGCCCCACAGCTTAGAGGGAACCTTGCTTCTGGGCGTGGCGGTTCCTCACTGTGGGCTTTCCAAGCACATTGTACCAGTGTGTACTGTAGAGAAAGGAAGGCAGTGTTGTGTGTGGGGGAGATGGTTTGTGCAGAGGACTCTCTGCAGAACCAGGACTCAACACTCCTTTCCTTGTGCTCCTGAACAGAACCGGCCCAAGGTATTGGCCAACCAGGCTACCGCCTGGGGCGCCCCATTGTAGGGGGTGCCATGCAGGGCTGCTGGGCCAGGCGGGGCCAGCACCATGAATGCTCCGTGTGCCTAGGGTGGTGCCACGCAAGCGCTGGGCGCCCAGGGGCAGGGCCATGCATAAGTCACACTTCTGGGGGTGGTGTTGCGCTCCTGGAGCTTGGGGCGCACGAGTGGCTCGGGTCGGCCCTGCTCCCGAATGTATGCCGGCCAACACGGGAGCGTGGAGTACACCGGGATGGCAGGATCCACCTCACCTGCTATAGCTCATCACTGAGACTTGCAAAGGAGTCTCGTCAAAGGTCACTGGGTTTGGGGTGCAAACCAGCCATCAGGATTAGCGTCGCAGTGCTGACAAGGGTCACAGTCAGGATGTGAGCTCCATGGTGTTAGGTTCTGAGTTATTCTGGATCTGTGTTCTCCATTTGCACAGTGGGGGTCGTAGCTCTGCCCTTCCTTCTGGGGGGTCGAGAGGATAAATGGGAATGGGATCAAATAGGACAATGGTGGGCGGCACTTTTCCCAGGTAAAACACACACATCTCTCATATAGGACTTTCCACATGCCTGTTATGCGGATGATTGATTTGTGTTGCATAAGCCTTTAGAATGTATTTGCCCACATAAGATATTAGCAGTTATAGAACTGGCTGGTTTTATTCCATTGAAAAGATGATGAGACACTTTTTTTCAATAGCTTTAACATATATTGTATTACCCCACATTTCACTCTAGATACATGCACTAGAGGATTTACCTGGTGTGGCTTGGATCATTGTGGGGGCTCAGGGTAGAGGGAGAGGAGCACAGAAGGCAGGGCTCGGGGTAGGGGGTTGGGACGTCTAAGGGGGCTCACCAGGGTCACTCGTGGCGGTGAGGGTAGTGCTGCTCTGGCGATAGCAGCTCGTTGGGGTGCTTGGGGCAACCCTGCCCCCCCATGTCTCCTCTGGATTGTGGGCGGGGCTCTGCTGTCCGGTTCCACGGATCTGCCTACTCCCTTCCTGGTGCAGCTGCCCTCCTGTGGCCACTCTATAGTATAACTGTCCCCTGGCCTGCAGCCCCAATGGTCATTGCTCGCAGACCTCTTGCTTTCTGCACTACGGAAGGCAATCCCATTCCAGGCCCTTCCTGTTTTCCTGGCACTACCGCACCCTGACCTTGTTTTAAGTTTGGATAAGAGGAAGCTGCCTACCAAATGTGATGGTCCTAGCTCAGATCTTTTAGGAGGAGCTCTTGAACAAGCAGACAGACAGACAGACAGATGCACGTTTCTAAGATAGATAGATAGATAGATAGATAGATAGATAGATAGATAGATAGATAGGGTGTGTGTAGATAGATAGATAGATAGATAGATAGATAGATAGATAGATAGGGTGTGTGTAGATAGATAGATAGATAGATAGATAGATAGATAGATTAGATAGATAGGGTGTGTGGAGATAGATAGATAGATAGATAGATAGATAGATAGATAGATAGATAGATAGATAGATAGATAGATCTCGCGTGTACAGCCAGGTGTAAAACATTCCAACCTTGAGACATTTGACCAGCTATCTGGCCATGTTTGACACACTGGAATTACATTGCATGTTGCTGGATGTGATATATTGTGTCATGGGCAACACATTTAGCAAATGCTATATTATTTTCTCCCCCCCACAGACACCTTCTGCCAAACCCCAAACCAAATGTCAATTTGTTTGCTTTGGTATGTCTGGATCCTTTTTCACCTCCTTTTACAATTAACTCTTCACTGGAAGGACAACTCTGGGGGAAACCTTCCCACTGCTGAAAAAGTAGATAGTAGCTCCTCTCTTTCCGCCATGGTCGGTGATGTCTGATTGTTAGCACTTCTAAGACAGAAGCAGCCTTATTCTTTGCCCCATCTTCCAAATGGCTCCGTGCTCTCCCACAGCAAACCTCTGAATTGCTTTCTTTCTGGAAAGCTGTCTTCCTGCGCCAGCCCATTTCGAAACACATTTGACAGACTAAATGAGAAAGGGGCATAAACTAACATCAACCGTCTGCAGTGAATTTGCAAATTATAAAACAGATCAAATTAACAAATGTTGCCTTTACTGAGCTCTACTGTGCAATTTCACATTTGATCCAGATTAAAGTTGACACAAAATGTCTTATAATGCCCCATCCACTCAAACCACAGGAATGTGCAAAACAAGCTGAACATTACCGGCTTGTTGTTTTCTCTGTGAACTATTGTTCGTGGTCTGGATGGGAGTCAAAAGAAATGTTTGGAAGAGCAGCAAGCAGATGTGAAGTATTTCCTCCTAACGCCCAGCCCGGAGAAGGGAGCATCTTGAGACGCAGGCATTTCTAGATACATGCCTTCGCCTTCCATTGTCTGGAACTCTGCATTGAGTGGCATTTTAACTATGAGCCAATCAAATGGTCATCTTCCTTTTGAGCCTTCATGTTTTCTTTCTTTTCAAATTTGACTGAGGCGGCACCGGGGGCCACCAATTTGTACCTTTCCGGCGGAGGGGTCAATTGTCACCTTCAAGCGACAGTATTTCACTGGGATTGAGGCAAGATAATGTCACGGGGATGCCATTTTAAAACACAGCTGCAGTCCCTTCCGTCACGTCTGGGTATTTTTCTCCTCAGCCTGTCCATGGGGAACTGAGGCACTGAAAGGCTGAGTACCAAGATCACGCTGAGAGTGTGTGCTACACAGGGGAGCCAGTAGACTCACTGGGCCCCCTGGGCAGGGCCAGATTAAGGGGAGGGGACTAGCCAGGCAGCTGCCTGGGGCACCAACCTATGGCGGGCGCCTGATGCTGTAAGGGCCGCACTGCACCCCTTAGAGCTGCCATCAGGGGTCACGCAGCCCCCGGCCCCGGGCGTGTGGCGCCTGATGGCAGCTGTAAGGTGTGCAGCATGCCGGGGGGGGGGGGGCGCGCATGCGCCGTGCACCTGGGGCGGAGCCGCATATGCATCGTGCACCTGCTGCCAGGGGTGCAGGAAAGGCTCGAGCTGGCCCTACCCCTGGGCAATATGTGTGGGGAGCTCCATGCTCCAAATGGGGGGCGTTGGGCATAAGGACCAGGGGCAGCAGTGACTTAAAGGGTCCCCTTCCCCCCACGTTGGTGGGCTTGGTGCTAGAGACCACCCGGCCTAGCAGCAGACAGAAACCACCAGGCTGTGCTAGTTTGTTTGGCCATGCAGTGAGAGGAGGTGGACAGCACATGATGCTACCGGTGCCCAGTCACGGTGCTAACTCCAGTGCCGCGCTAGGCCCCGTGGTACTCCGGGGTCTAGCGGGTGAGGGGATGTGGAGGCAGTAGGGCCTGGGCCCTGGCTGTGTTTGTGAAGAGCAGAACAGGGCAAATCCCATCCGTCCGACTCGGCAGGTGGAGTCACTGCTGCTCAAATGAGCTACGCACATCTGAGTGTGCGCCACCCGGGCTGATGTGAGCCAGCCTTGTTCACAAGAGCCTCCTAATGGGCTGGTGTGGCCTGTAGATCATAAGTGCTCTTCATCTGGGCAAGAAGGCCTGGTGTTTGCTCTCTGCCCTGCCCAAACACAGTGACCCAAAGAGCTCGGCTTCCTGAGGACACACACAAGGGTCGGCTTCTGAAATGCTTCCGTGGCTCCTGCCTGTCCCAGAGGCCGGCACTGTGTGCGACAGTCCATGCGTCATGCATGTCAAATAGCCTCCGGCTGTCACCATAGACTGAAGGGCGCAGGTGAAACCCTTTCTCCACGTCAGAGCCCACCCATGTGCTCTTTAGTCAAAGCAGAACCAGCAACTGTCACGCGCTTGCAATCTCGGGATGATACGTTTCTGCTCTCGGTCCCTACTTGCTGACGTGGTCGGGTTACGGAGCACATGGGGACCAGCACCCTTGAAGTGGGCTTTCTGGAACCTGTGGGGGGTCCTTTCATGTCAGGGCACCAGTTCAAGGCATTTTTACTCAGTTATCTTGGAGAGACGGGTCCCGAACCCCTTACTGAGACAGGTACCGAACAACTGAACCGGTCCCCCATTCAGAGGACAGAATAGGATCCAGGGTAACAGCGCATGCCACTTCCTCCTTTTTGCCAGATGCTGCACTGGTATCTATTGGACATCTCCACCCCCCAGGATGACGCTAAGACCCACCAGAACTTACTAAAGCGGGTGGTGTCAAACTTGGGCATCCAGGCACAGTTCCTGAAGGAGCCACCTCCTGGCTTCCTGGACCTCTTGACTCTTCCCTTTCATGAGGCGATTACGGAGCCCCTCGAGACTCCATGGCAGAACCCCGCCTCCCTCCCTGCGATGGCTAGCTGGATGCAGGGGAAGTGTTTCGTATCTGCCATAGGCTGCAAATGTTTATTTTCGCGCTCTCCTCCTGGTTCGCTAGTGGCGGCCGGCTGCCAATGGAAGGAACCATCAAGGCCATGTGGAGCCCGTGCCGAATGCAAAGCAGCACAAGAAGCCGGACTGACTTGGGAGGAAAGGCTACCCCCAGGTGGGGTAGGGGTGGAGGTACAGTTCCCAGTAGGCCTCGCTGGGTTGCTATCATTTTGATGTGGGGGAAGGGAGGAACAAATTTAAGGACAAACTGTCCCGGGACAACTCATCCGGAGTTCTCGGCCCTTGTGGAGGGGGGTAAGTCAGTGGCTAGATCTTCTCTGGACACCACTGATTCTGCAGTGAGTTCATTGGCCACAACTGTCACTGTGCACAGGTGCTCGCGGCTGCAGCTAATGGAATTTCTTCAGGACGTTCAACAAACTGTACAAGCTCCTTGCTCTTTTCAGTGCAAACAGGGATCAGGCCTGGCAGCCTTAAAAGTTCCGTGGCAACGCTAAAGTCCTTGGGACTGTTCAGTCCTGGGCAGTCTAGGAAACATTATCGGCCACAACAATATGGGCAACAATTTCCATTGGGGGATTGTGAGCACCTGGGAAGCAAAGGGCAGTTTAGAAGGGGGCTCAGAGGATGAGCCTGGCAGAGAAGCGAGAGCTATCGAGAAGCCTACCCTGGCATTGCACAGTGTTACTAGGGAAGAGAAGGCTGAACACCCTTGGAGAAAGGGTGCGTTTGTGACGGGCAAAGCACCTGAACTGGCCAAGCAGGGCGGCTCACCAGCGTGCCCTGGGAGGTGGCTGCAATGCTGGTGGAGTTAAGGAATTGTCGTTGATCCTGCGTGGAAAATTCAAGGAAGCTGATGTGCAGTGGCGTGAGATCTCCAGCCTACGTCACTGAGGCTGAAGGCCCCCTGGATCACGCAGTGTTTTCCCTACACATTATAGACTGGCATCTGAAGCGGCAGCCATCCCGTTCCCTAGTGTGATCTTGTGGTTGCGAGCAGACACCAGCTAATACTCCGTCTCATGCTTTGTCGGCGGGGACATTGATTCAGAAGCATTCAAGCTAATTTCCCTCTGCGGGATCGTGACGCAGAGACAGGTAATGCTGTTTTCGACAGAGGGTGGCCCTCCCTGCCCCCTTTTGCCCACTGGAGGGAGGGGAAAGCCACTTTGCCTTCCTAACTAATTTACAGCCATTGCTTTGAACATTCCAGTCATGCGAATCATCCTGCCAGGTGTCCGTCTTGCCACCGAAACCACATTTCTTTTCATAAATGCGCGAGTCCAATTCCTGTTGGTTAGCCAGGCTCCTAGCTCCGGCGCATGGGAAAGGGAAGAATTTCTTCTCTTCATGTCCTTGAGGGCCTTGATTTAATGTTGTGCTCAACCTCTCGGCCTTGTGCAGAACAATCATATCTTCCCTCCGTTTGCCCTCCTCCTTCACCATTAGTGTAACCCCCTCCTCACTGCTTGCACCTACCTGGTCCCCTGAAGAGTGGTACCCCTTCTACTGAGGGGGAGGTCACAGGTCCACCATCCCACCTTCTCCCGCTTCCCTAGCCAGAACCATCAACCTTCTCTTTGCCTTTGCTCCTGAGACAGGACGGCTCTCCAAGAAGATGGCTTGGAGCGTCTTCTTTGTCAGCACTCTTGCTAGAGGGGAGCGTAGGTGTGGGAGTACTTGTCTTGTGAGCGTGGATAGGTCTGACCCGGTGCACGTGTGTGTGAGCAAGGGTGTGTGCATGTGAGTGAGAAAGCATCCGTGCTTAATTGGTGATTCAAGAGGTGCTGAGATGCAAGCAGGGGTTTTTTTATTCATAAAGGATGCCAGAAGCCCAGAGGTGCCGTGGCTCTAAAAGGCCACCCTGGGAGGCGCCGTGACAAGCCCTCACACAAATGAAGCACTGGGGAGTGTACACGTGTCACGTGTGTAGGTCACATGACATGAATGTGTGTCTAGGCGGAAGGCGTACAGCTTGGACCTCGCTCAGGGCACTGAAGCAGAAAGAGGGCAAAACGTGACAAGCTTGCCGACGTGTAAGATCCCTGCAAGAGCAGAGGCCAAGGCGAGAAAGGGGTCCCTGCGTCTGGTGTGGATGCAGGCAGACTACTGTAATACTCCCAAGCCTGGTCTGTCAGATTTGTAGAAACATCACCTCGTGGCGAGGCCCGTCTGGAGGCAGCTGACCAGTTAGGCTGGTCCAAAGCACAGGGCTCTAATTGTTCTTGCCTGTCTCACCGGAATGACAGCGTCTCCTGAAACAAACCAGAAAACCCCAAAGGAAAAAGGGAAAAGATAAGTAGGGAGATCAAAGCCCCCTGTGAGAGCCCCTCCTCCAGAGAGCCCCCTCCCAGAGAATATGGTCTTTTTAGCCTGTCCTCCCTTTGATCCTGCTCCCTGGGCGTTGTTATCAGTTACTTACACATCTCCGGGTAACAGCCCAAGAAGGGAAGCACTCAGAATTCAGTGTGAAGAACTGGCTAGCGATCTGCAGTGAGCCAGGCCAGGCCGGGCGACCCCGTGGGGAAAGCGCAGGCTCAGGACGCAGGACAAATCAGACCCTGTAGATGTGCCTGATCTGGCGAATTGGCGAGCCAGATCCAGGCTGCGGATTTTGCCCACCGGTTTCTCTGTACCACCAGCTCCATGGCTTTCCTGCAGCACAGTCTGTGCAATAGCTAACACGCTGCTATGACTCTTCTGCCAGAATCTAGAAGGGAGACAGACGGGAAGAAACAGGGTGAGGGCTTGGACTGGGATTGGGAGAGGAGAGCGCAAAAACTTCACAACAGTTTATGAGACGTCAGCCCAAGAGGGCAGACATCCGGAGGTGTCTGCCATCCTGGAAAGGCGCCCGAATCAGCTGTTCGTGCGGAATGTCCCACGCCAAGAGCACTATTATGTGAGCTTGTTTTCCGCAAGGCTTTGGCCCAATACGAACTGGGACAGGAACATGCTGGGGTTCCTTTGGGCTTTCCTGAACATGGACCAAAATCACCACAGTGAGGCTGGCCCGGGGGTCTGCGGAGCCCTGTTCAGCCCTGAACTTTGGAGGTCTGCTCCCTGCTAGGTCCCTCTCCCCTCCCAACAGCCGTAGGGAGCCCCCCCACGGTTTGGAGACAAGCCTGGAGGCTAATGAGACTTTTCTGCGAGCTGTCGTGGAAGAGGCGCTGGGGCAGCAGACGCGGAACACAAACGAACCCCACTCGGGTTTGTTGATCCACCTGGAACTCTGCAGCTGGCTGAGGAAGAGTAAAAATACAGAGACCTTGCCGGAGAGCGGGCACTGTAATGCAGGCCAGCCCTGGCCTCGAGGCCCCGCTGGAAGAGCGGGGAGTCTCTGGAAGCCACAAGAAAGGCATGTGGTAACGTAATAGCAGCAAGTGAGTATAATTCAGCTGATTTGGGGGAATTTTAGACTTTCAAAGGGCTCTGGCCTCCCAAGCCCTTACTGTTCTAATTAAACATCATTCACCGAAACACGCAGGAACTGTCATCGGAAGGCCTCCGAGCGGCTACTGCTTGGCTTGATTGTCTCTAATCACTTCTGCCGGGGACATTCACAATAGCACATTTGCCGGGGCAATTTTCGGGCCTCTCCCACTGAATAACTCAAAATGCAGCGAGAGAAAAGGGACACTGGATGAATACTTTCCTGTCTGTTTCACAGAGAGAGCAATTAAAATAAACCTGACACTTTTGCTGTTCTCCGTCTAGAGTTCCCGTCTCCTCTGCCATGTACTTAGCTCTATTGTATGCCCTGAAATGTGCCTCTGGACTCCCCCGCCTCTTGTGCAAACATTATTCCACTCTACTGTACAAAGGGGGCTGGGGATAGCTCGGAGATGATGCTTTCAGATCTCAGCTCTGTAATTAGTCTGGTCTGGTCTATTACAGCCAACAAAGTCAGATTGTTGTTTCAATTGGTGACAAGGAGGTCCCAGAAAAACCAGTCCCGTTCTCTGTGGGCGCGATCAATTAGAGCTCTGACTGATGACATGTTGGCAATGGAACCTGATTGCCTGGTAAGGAATGGGATAATTTCGCAGAGGCCGTTTGATGATAGATGCGTTTGGGTTAGTGAGCTTTTTAAACAAAATCACATTATCTCCCCGAAGGAGCAGAAAGCTGCCGTTGTGTATATTTCTCTTCCTCTCAGCATTGTCTTCGGAGGAACGGCAGACAGCGATTGCCCGGGACCTGGAGCCAAGCGGCACTAAGTGGTCATTAGACGCTGGGACGCAGCTTTCACTGGGGCCTTCTGGTTTGGCCCACGCACCCCAACCGAGTGGAATTTTCCCGGATTTGGGTGCGGCCCAGAACTCTTGTTTTTGTGTTTTGGAAAGTTTAACAAAACTTGTCCGTTATTGGTGGGAAATTGTCAGCCACGTGCTGTCGCAAGAGGATTGTGATTAGCGCCTGTAAACATGCCACTTTCATCAGAACAGGGCTGAGCCAAGCCGCTTGATTTTATAAGTGGACATTTGGCCTGGGCTCCCTTCTGTCGGAAGAAGAACATGCCTGCGGGGAGGGAGGTGGGAAGTCAAAATCCAACATTTGGAAGAAATGGACCAAGGGGAAGCATTGCCGCCCCCGGCCAGCACAAGAACCCCAGCAAAGCTCCACACATCAAAGCTCAGTTTCCACTCACCCAGCTGCTTGCTGAACGGGGGCAGGCAAGGACCTATTATTACTCACTCCACGGTGCGGCAAAGCGTCTCCACTGCCATTAGAAGCAAACGAAATGACGGAGCTGTTCTTCAGCTGTTCTTCAGCTCGCTCTGACAGGCCTTGCTGTCTGATAGGCTCCAGACTGTGTCCTGGGATGCTGAGGAGTTTCTGGGACTTCAGAAAAAAGAAGGATAGGAACCCTCCGCCCTTCCCGTGAGGCTGGTAGAACTCAGTAGCTGTTCTGCACCAACTGCAGTGACAGGAACAAGGATGACTTTATTGGCCCTTAGCCGCCCAATCTTGGGACCACAGCACAGCTTAGATCCACGGTCCGGCATCTGACAATGGAAAAGTGTGCTGGGTTTTCTCTGGTGCTGGGTAGGCCAAAGGGAGCACTGGACTAGTCCGTGTGCAGTGGGCCCCTGCTCGAAAGCCTGACAGCCACCTCCTCCTGCCGGAGCTCCAGGTTTCTAAAGAGGCAGGAGTCTTGGTAGACAGGTAGTTCAGAGCCCAGGAGTTCCAGAAGGAGCTATTGAAGACTCCTCGGCTATCACACTGCATTGTACTCCCTAGACAGAACAGGAGGAGACGGAAGTACCTTTACAGTGACACGCTGCCTAATATTGCCTCAGTGCACTTTGCATCACCAGCGAGATGGAGTCCAGATCTGAGCCATGTCCTCTGCCAAAGCAAGCTGTGCCAGGAGATGCCAGGATCCCTCTAGGCACCCTGGCGTCAGGGCGAACCCCACCAGCTCCTGGATAAATCAAAGAGACAACAGGGATGTTAACATGTCAGCTGGCTTTCCCGGGACCTGTCCACTTGCCTCTTATGTCCTCGGTGGCAGAAAAGGCTGGCATAGTCCGGTACACGAGTCCTCGCATCGCCTAGCTCTCCAGTTGCTACGGCAACCACGGATCTGGTCCTCTAAGGGATGTCCTTAAACCGTATCTTCAGCCCTTTATCTGAGCTATAAAGATGAGGGCCAAACATTACCAGCTCTCAATGGCCTTGCACTATGGAGGAGCAATGTAACAGTGCAACCTGCTTTCCATGAAAAACTCGATTTTTGCCCTACCCCAGCCATCAAATAACATCATTTTCACCTACATTTTGCATGCAAGATCTCACCAAACTAAGTAAAGATCTCACCAAACTAAGGAATTGGGCAACAAAATGGCAAATGAAATGTAATGTGGATAAATGTAAAGTAATGCACATTGGAAAAAATAACCCCAACTCTACATACAATATGATGGGGGCTAATTTAGCTACAACTAATCAGGAAAGAGATCTTGGAATCATCATGGATAGTTCTCTGAAGGTGTCCATGCAGTGTGCAGTGGTGGTCAAAAAAGCCAATGGGATATTAGGAATCATTAAAAAAGGGATAGAGAATAAGACAGAGAATATCTTATTGCCCTTATATAAATCCATGGTACACCCACATCTTGAATACTGTGTACAGATGTGGTCTCCTCATCCCAAAAAAAGATACACTGGCATTAGAAAAGGTTCCAAAAAGGACAACTAAAATGATTAGGGGTTTGGAACGGGTTCCATATGAGGAGAGGTTAAAGAGACTAGGACTTTTCATCTTGGAAAAGAGGAGACAAAGAGGAGAGATGTTAGAGGTCTATAAAATCATGAGTGGTGTGGAGAAAGTGAATAAGGAAAAGTTATTTACTTGTTCCCATAATATAAGAACTAGGGGCCACCAAATGAAACTAATGGGTAGCAGGTTTAAAACAAATAAAAGGAAGTTCTTCTTCACACAGCGCATAGTCAATCTGTGGAACTCCTTGCCTGAGGAGGCTGTGAAGGCTAGGACTATAACAGGGTTTAAAAGAGAACTAGATACATTCATGGAGGTTAAGTCCAGGATGGATAAGGAATGGTGTCCCCGGCCTCTGTTTGTCAGAGGGTGGAGATGGATGGAAGAAGAGAGATCGCTTGATCATTACCTGTTTGATTCACTCCCTCTGGGACACCTGGCATTGGCCACTGTCACTTTGGTCTGACCCAGTCTGGCCGTTCTGATGTTCTTATGCATGGTCTGTGGCCGGAGGAGACCTTTTTATCCACAACGGAAGTGACGTGGATACAGGATATAGATGACATAGGAAAAATAGGAAGTTTACAATTACAGGTGACCTACTCATTGAAGAAGTTAAATCAAACAAAGAAATCTACCGATTCACAAACTTGCACCACATGTCCTTTGTCAAAAGCGCCACGTGCTTCCCTTTGCTGAGACAACTGCTGGACGTGTGGGGAAAGTGTCTGAGCTTTGCTACACAGAAGCAAATTAAAGTGCCCGCATTGACGCTGCCTCTAAACTTCGCTCCACATGTGCTAGGAGTTACTGTGTGTCAAGCCAGGAATTCACGTGTTGCCATGCTGTAGCGAGGAAAAGAACATGTGTCGCTACCGCTGGGGCGCGCTTTCTGACTTTTAAAATGTCTTTTTTATATATGTATTTATCTCTTCCAGACTTTTCACATTTATATGCATTTAGAGCTTTGTGATGAATGGGCCTTCACCATGGATCCTTATTACTCATCTTATTTATAGCCTTGTATTCCTTTATTGCTTCCACATGTTTCACTCAGCAGAACGGGCAGTCTCCAGCAAGGATGGAAACGCCGAATAAACGTGTGATGATGCAAATTGTAGAAGCTATACTCCAAATGCTCGAACCAAGGGAAGGCGATTGTCTTGAGCTGAAATAGAGACAGTTTCTCCTCCTTCTTTGTAACTACAGTGCACAATTAGCACAACGGTGTTGTCACAAAGTCTCTGCCTCCTCCACACCCCACAGCACAGAACAAAGATTGGGGAATACACAAGCAAAGAAGCAGCGGTGCGTTAGAAGCGTTTACACTTCTGTAGAGGTAAAACACTGGATTTGCAAAGCTATTCGGGCTCCTAAAGCTGGAGATAGATGCTCGGTGGGATTTTCAAAAGCACCTGGGGGAGTTGGGTGCCTCAGCCCCACTGGGTTCAGTAGGAGTTAGGTGCCTCCAGTCCAGCTCCCAAGAACGGGCCCCATGTCATGCCACGTCAACAGAAGGGTGCTAGCAGGGCCTGGGTCCGGAGTTTGCACCATGGCTGCCAGTGCCAGAGGGGAAGCAGTTTGGAGGAATGAAGGCATCAACCCAACTTCAGAAGACGCTGTTCTGGGGTGTGTGCCAGGCTCCCATCTGGTCTCTGTTTGCACTCATCGGTGGCCAATACGGGAGGCCCCATGTCTGGCTGGGACCAGCAGCAGGAAGGCTGAAAATACAGTGCAAATTATCCAGGGTGTTGCTGGCCCAGCCTAGGGCAGGGAGCACCAGAAAGCTTGGAAGACAACCTGTGATTTCCCCCCAACCCAGCTGGGCAGCCCCAGAGAAGGGGGAATAAACTTGTATCAGCCTGTCGGCCTGGCTCCAAACCGATCCATAGCTCTGAGCCACTAACATAAGAACGGCCAGGCTGGGTCAGACCAAAAGTCCAGCTACCCCAGTGTCCTGTCTGCCAAGAGTGGCTAATGCCAGGTGCCCCAGACGGAGGGAACAGAACAGGGAATCCTCACGTGATCCCTACCCTGTTATCCATTCCCAACTTCTAGCAAACAGAGGCGAGGGACACCATTCCTACCCATCCTGGTTCATAGCCATCGATGGACCTACCCTCCATGAATTGATCTACTTTTTTGAAACCGTTTAACGTCCTGGTCTTCAGAACATCCTCTGGCAAGGAGTTCCACAGGTTGACTCTGCGCTGTGTGTAGAAATACTTCCTTTTGTTTACTTTACTGGCCCTCACGGCCTCATGCTCTACCGCAGGTGATCTCACACCTCCACCTAGCAGTGGTTGGGGTTGGTCACTTGTCTGCTTCCTACTGACAGATAAAGACGCTCTTTGCAGAAGCCAGGTTATTTCTTGGGACTGTGGGGACCTGGGGCGCAGCGCTAACACCAGCAGGAAGTAGTTATTACTCTCCATAACCCCACCCACAGCAAACTGTCAGCCTCCTAACAAACACCCCGACGGCCCTTCTTTTGGGGGGAAAACTCCAGCAGTGCTTAGACAGTCACTTAATGAAGACAGAGACTCTCTTAGGCCATAGACAGGCCTGCAGATGGATGAATCGATATTTTTCTTTCAAATGTCTACTTAAAAAGCTTTCCCAGTTTACTGAGCTCTCAATGATTCATAATAAACGGATGTTCCTTGGAGTAAAAAAAGCACGTGTCCCTTAATACTAGCCCTCTTTATGTAGAGCCGAGGCTGGCTTTGCATTGGGACGTACAATACAGGGAGACCTCTTCATGTGGTTAATTGTTTGTGCCTATAGGAACCACGTCAGGAGATAGATCAGCTGCAAAGAGGTGACTGCAGCTGTCCAATTTCAGCGTGTGCCAACTCTCGCCTATAAACTGACTTCAAACCCTGCTGAACACCCAGGTAGGTGTTCATTAAAGATCTGATCATTAAAGACATTACCATTGCCAGACAACAACGGCATTAAGCTAGATGTCAGGTGGAGGGCACAGCAGTCAGTCATTCTGGGTGAAACACATGGTAGCGATAGTGTATTAACCCCCCAAACAAACATTATTAATCCAGGGTATTCAGAGTTAAGGCTGAATTTAAAAGAACTCCTACCCTAGTTCTGCCCGTCATGAGACTATGCGATAGTCAGAACTGTGTAGCTCGGGTATTTTACTGTTTGTGGTCCCAGATCAGGTTAAAAGGATTACGCGTGCTCATTGGAGATTTGCACAAATTTGAGCTTTGTTTGGCCTCATTTCATGAAACTTCAACCTCCCCACACGTCTTGGGGGGAAAAGCAAAACTAGCAACTGCAATGACGTGCATTTGCCTTTTGCAGCATTTGCCTTTTGTGGTTTAACCTCAGTTTCTGTACAGCCTGGAATTCCCCCGGGGACTAAAACTTTTGGAAAAAGCTTCAGCAAGACCAGCCCTGTGCCGTATTGTGCAGCAAACTTTGGCAGACGTCCGGAGCTCCGTATGAAGGACCGATGGCCTTAGGAAGCATTCAAGTTTACCTTGGATTTGCAACCCGAAACCCCACATTTAGCAAAATCTGAACTTCATCAGGGCCAAAGCACATTGAGCTGTTTTAGGATGAGTCTTTGTTTGTAGAAGTCTTCGGATATCATACAGCTAGCCCCCTCTTTGGTGTTTCCAGGCTTTGCAGTGGAAACTCGGGGGACGCTGCCAGTCTGAGTCAGTTATAAGTGGATTAGTTAAAAGTTTCCCTCGTGTTCAGCTGTGCCTGGTTCCTTTCAGTGAGCAACTGGCTTTGTCATGACAACATGCCCTTCCACATGCTACAGAAGCGTCCTTCTGTGTCTTCGGGGGTCCACAGCAGCCTGCAAGGGCAGCCAGGGGAAGTTCATTGCTATCAAGCTATGGCTCAGAACCATTCAGACAAACCACAGGGTGTAAAACAGCCGTCCTGTGAGGGAGGGCACCCCTCAGACTGAGCAATGACAGCCTCACCGAGGGCTAGTCAAATGGCAGAAGAAGGCCAAGGACTGGCTGAGCCATGGTGCGAGAGAAGCTCATTTCATCAGCTTTCTGCTGTCCGGAGCAGATCGTGTTTCCTGCCGACGGATTACGTACCATTCTTCTGTGTAGACATGTTGTGTTAGACATACCTGGCACCCAGCCCTGCTGCCTCCACAGTGCCGGGGCAGATGCCCGGGGGGGGGGGGGGAAGTTCCTTCACTGGAGGTTTCCCAAAGGAGGCTGGACAGCCCTCTCCCTTGTGGGCCTCAGACACAACAAACCCTGCATCGTGTCAGGGAATAGACCAGATGCCTCTTGTGGTCCCGTCTAACCCTGGGGTTCTTTGGTTCCTCACATTCCGCCAGTGAGCAGCACAAGTGGATGTGTGTCACTATCGGGTGTGACACACTTCTGGGATATGGGGGGAGGGGAGTGCAGGGCCTGGGACAACCCCTCTTTAGTCCAGGCCTGGCACTGCTTCTTCCCACCCCTGCTGCACACCCCCCCCAGCCCCATTGCACCCCTTCTGCCGAGCCCCCTCCTCCTCGTGACACAGCCTGAGGAATTGGGGATGGGAGGGGTGCTGGCAGCAGGGGTCTTCCCCCTCCTTGCACTCGCTGGAGGTGGAGTGACCCAGACCCAGCCTGCTCTGCTCCCCCGAGCCTGGCTCCCAGCCATGTTGCTTGCGGGAGTGGAGCGGGCCAGGGCTGGGTTGCTCTGCTTCCCACAGCTCCCGCCTTCATGAGTGAGTGTAGGCGCGGGCCCAACAGCGCCGAGCCCTCTGGTAATCCCTAGGCTACCCAGGGCCCTGTAGGCCCCCCCTAAAGCACGAGGCCTGGGGGGGGACTACCCCGAACCATATTCCGGTGTTAAGGCTCCTGATTCTGGTGCCTGCTCCAGGAGCAGAGTGCAGGCTGGTGATTAGCTCATGCGCTGGGCACACTCGTTCTGAGCTTGGCTGTCATGTGAGAAGTCTGGGTTCTAGTCCCAGCTCTGCCTGAAGTGACCCAGAATCTGGTTTGTAGATGGAGGAGCAGGGGGTTGATGGTTACTTCCTCCCTGGATAGGATGTTGAGCCTTAGGCAGCCATGAGGGTTGGCTGTTCCCACGAAATCCTCAGATTAGACTCCAAAATTGCCTGTTTCCCTCTTCCCCTGTGCCAGAGGCACCCAGCAGGCCTGAAGTGAGAGGCCTGTGCCCTTAGCTGTAATGGCTGCTCTGCGTTGAGCAAGCTGAGTGTTGAGTGGGAGAGCTGGCTCGAGAGGAACCATTCAGACAAACCACAGGGTGTAAAACAGCCGTCCTGTGAGGGAGGGCACCCCTCAGACTGAGCAATGACAGCCTCACCGAGGGCTAGTCAAATGGCAGAAGACGGCCAAAGACTGGCTGAGTCATGGTGCGAGAGAAGCTCGTTTCATCAGATTGGTCACAGATCCCAAGTCCTGGGCAGTTCCAGATCTCAGAGAATGATTTCCTTCCAGGCATCTGATGGCTACATCCTTTAGAGCCCCTCTTTCTTGTGTGATGGACTTCGCCGTTGGCTCTGAGATGTTTGCAGATGGTGCATTAGAAATGTAGTTGAAAACATGACAACTCTTTCAGTTAAGAACCTTTTCCCCACACGTGATCTGGCTGGCTTGGACTTCTGACCATAGTTTTCTCCTTACTAACTTTTGGAAGGGATCCTACAAGAATTTATTGGGACTGTCTGGAGCCTACCATGAAACTTTTGCCCTTGCTGTGTGAGCGGGGTGATTTTTAGGGGTGCTCACTTGAAATAACGATTGGAAAGGAGCAGTGAATAATTTAGAATGAGGAATAAAAAGGGGGAAAGTCCAAATGTTGTAAATATTTTCTGTTGAAACTCAGTCCACAGCAGTTTCAGCAGTGGATTTACTACACAACATTGATATCACCTGACAGGATAATGTGCCAAAGAATAATGCATGTGGAGAAAGAGCTTCAAGAGCACTCTAAGTGCATTTTTGTTTCAGTTTCAGATTGAGTGCACGAGTCGAAATTGAAGCTAAATCCCAGAAATAGATTAAATACGAACCACAGCAGACATGGTCGACCCTCTGAGATTCAAGCTTTATGAGCTGAGATTTATAAACTGCCTCTAGTCTAGCAAACAAACTTTTAAACAGACTAGTAGAGACGGAAGACTATGCAATTAATGCCTTTCAAAGCTATTTTAAGTGAAAGCATTTGCTTTTCTGTGCTGTAGTTCTTTAGATGCTCCAGTTTCAGGGAGAACCTGTTTTGTGAGAACTAAGAAAGTTTTAGTTCTCTCCCTTTTCCAGATCATGTATGAATATGTTGACTCACACTTGTCCTGGTACAGATTCTTAGTGGATACTGAAATTTACATTTCAGCATCGTGAAAACTGGTAATTTTTATTTCTACCCTTTGTTTCCTGCCTTTTTAACCAGTTTCTGATCCATGAGAGGCCTTTCTTTCTTTTCCCAGGACAATTTACTTTGCTTAAGAGTCTTTGTCAACAGTTTTCTGAGGGTACGTCTACACAGAAGTGTTATTTTGGATGTTATTCCGAAATAACTAAGAGAACGTCTACACAGCAAGCTGTTATTTTGAAATAATGTCGAACTGGAGGACTTCTTACTCCAACTCATGGTAACCCTCATTTTACGAGGAGTAAGGGAAGTCGAAGGAAGGGTGCTCTTCCTCGGACTTCTTATTGTGTAGACAGCACCGAAAGCCAAAATTAGCTATTTTGGCTTAAGCTACGCAATGCGTAGTTGCATAGCTTATTTCGGCTGTAGCCTTGATGTGTAGACGTGCCCTGAAAATCCAAGTACGCTATATCCACTGGATCACCCTTGTCCACATGCATGTTGACACATTTAGTAACTCGGAGGCATAATTTCCCTTTACAAAAGCTGCGACTATTCTCCAACATATCATGTTCATCCGCGTGTCTTACAAACATGCTCTTTACTATAGTTTCAATGAACTAGCCTACTACTGAAGTTAGGTTGCCAGGATTACTTCTGGAGCTTTCCCCCTCCCTCAAAAATCAGTGTCACATTAGCTATCCCCCAGTCATCGGCTACAGAGGCTGATTAAAGTGCAAATTTATATACCTCAGTTAGAGTGCCTTCAGAACTCTTGGGTGAAAGTCATCTGGTCCTAGTGACTTGTTACTGTTTAGTTTATAAATTTGTTCCAAAGCCTTCTCTGTTGACACCTCAGGTTGGGACAACCCAAATTGATCACCTAAAAGGTACGGTTCGAGTGTGGAGATCTCTCTCTCATCCTACACAGTGAAGACTGTTGCACAGAATAATTCATGTAGCTTCTCTAGTACGGCCTAGTCTTTCTTGAGCATTCTTTTAGCACAGAAATCATCCAATGCCTCACTGATGATTTGGCAGGCTTCTGCCTTCCAATCTACTCTTTTCTTTTAAAGTTTTGATGTCTTTTGCTAGTTGGTCTTCTTCAAATTCTTTGTGGCCTAATTATGCTTCACTTGCCAAAGTTCATGTTACTTTCTATTTTCTCCCGTAGGAGTTGACTCCCAATTTTTAAAGGATGTCTTTCTGCCTCAAACTGACTCTTTTACTTTGTGTAGCCATGGCGAGGGTTGTTTTTTTAACTCCACTTGCGGCTGCTGTTGTTGTGGTTGATATTGTGTTCCGATTGCGATATTCTTTTTATTCACGCAGAGAACTTCTCCCCGTAGAGACTATGGTACAGTTTGATTCTTTCAGGATTTGAACCATATTTGACTCTGTGCTTTCTTTCACAGACACTGCCACTCCCCCACCAGTTTGATCTACTCTGTCATTCCTGTATGTTTTAGACTCTGGTGTTACCGTGTCCCATTGCTTGTCACCACGTTTCTGTGATACGTGTTATATCAATATCCTCTTTCAACACCAGACCCTCAAGTTCTCCCATCTTAGACTTTTCCATTTTGTATACAAACACTTATATTGCCAATATGTAGTTGTCTGCCTTTATGTGATGACACTGAATGAGACTTTTTTTTTCATTTGACTGTTTCGCTTCAGTTCCTATTTTATTATATCAACTTCTATCCTCTCCTCTGATCAAGGATATGGAGTATCTTCTTTTATAACTCATCCCTGAAGGGACGTGTCTATCACAACTGTCCTTTCCTTTTCACCTGTTGGCTTTCTGCCGGCCTTAATTTAACAACTTTTCTACAATTTTTCTAATTGTATGTGCCAGCAACCTGGTTCTGGTTGGGTTTAGGTGCAACCCATCATCCTGTATAGCCTCTTCTTTTCCCAAAAGTTTCCCCAATTCCTAATAAACCTAAATCCATCATCCTTGTGTCATCTCATCCAAATCCCGCAGCTCTGCCTGTCTGCATGGCCCTGTGCATGGAACGGGAAGCATTTCAGAGAACGCTACCATGAAGGCCCTGAGCTTCAAGCTCTTACCATCGTTCACTGTAGTTCAACTCAGCAAGTGTCCCATACTACGAAGGACAAGAAACAGATGTGGGCCCAACTCTGTCATGAGATCAGTGAAAGGATTAGGGCTCCACAGGTAATGGGGCCATGAGCAGTGAGTAGACAGCGTGGGAGATCCAGTCACACATTCTAGACTGTGTTCTTACATTTCCTAGAATTACCAGAGAAGCAGGAGTGGTGAGCCCAGTAGCCATGAGATACCGGCTTTATACCACCGTCCCATAGAAAAACACTTTCATATTTGCAACTTGGACGCTGCCTTCTGCTCCGCAACCTATAAGGGAAACGTGAGAGGGGAAGAAATACCGTCCCTTTGGGAGGGCGGATCCCTTTTAGAACCGTTCCTGGTTCTCCATCGCGGTCAGGAATTTATAGCCTTGGAAATGAACAACGTTCTAGTAGCTCCACATCTCTCCTGCTCTCTCCTAGGGAGAGGGACTTTTCATAGAATCATAGAATACTAGGACTGGAAGGGACCTCGAGAGTCATCGAGTCCAGTCCCCTGCCCTCATGGCAGGACCAAATACTGTAGACCATCCCTGATAGACATTTATCTAACCTACTCTTCAATATCTCCAGAGATGGGGATTCCACAACCTCCCTGGGCAACTTATTCCAGTGTTTGACCACCCTGACAGTTAGGAACTTTTTCCTAATGTCCAACCTAAACCTCCCTTGCTGCAGTTTAAGCCCATTGCTTCTTGTTCTGTCCTCAGAAGCCAAGATGAACAAGTTTTCTCCCTCCTCCTCATGACACCCTTTTAGATACCTGAACACTGCTATCATGTCCCCCCTCAATCTTCTCTTTTCTAAACTAAACAAACCCAATTCTTTCAGCCTTCCTTCATAGGTCATGTTCTCTAGACCTTTCATCATTCTTGTTGCTCTTCTCTGGACCCTCTTCAATTTCTCCACATCCTTCTTGAAATGCGGTGCCCAGAACTGGACACAATACTCCAACTGAGGCCTAACCAGCGGAGAGCAGAGCGGAAGAATGACTCCTCGTGTCTTGCTCACAATACTATGTCTTATGAGATCTCCAGCTCATCATAGTCTAGGCGAAGCTCACTTCCAGCCCTTTCCTACAGGCACAAACATTGCTTCTCCGTTTCTACCCAGAGTCTTAGGGCAAGGCCCGCCTGATCTCGTGACTACTGCAGTGTGTCTGCCCACTATGTTAGCTTAGTCTGGGCAGTATAACATGGCTGACAAGTCCCTGGTAAGAGAGACCAATAAGCTCGAAGCTGGCCATGCTGGAGCATAGGGGGGGTGGTGTACACAAAAAAGGAAGTGGGTTTAGATGTGAACACCAGACTGGCAGGGGTTTAGATCTAGCTCTGCCACATCAGCCCCCCTCTGGCGATACCCGACACCCTAAAGAGCTTCATTTCTTTCCCCAGAGAATCAGGACCTATTACAGGAAGTCTAACGTCAGTACTGGGCAAATTGGTTGAAACTATCGTAAAGAACAGAATTGTCAGACACAGAGATGAACATAATTTGTGGTGGAAAAGTCAACGTGGTTTCTGTAAAGGGAAATCACACCTTGCCAGTCTATTCAAATTCTTTCAGGGGGTCAACAAACATGCGGACAAGGGGGATCCAGTGGATATAGTGTATTTAAATTTCCAGAAAGATTTTGACAAGCTCCCTCACCAAAAGCTCTTAAGCACAATAAGCTGTCATGGGGTACGAAGGAAGGTCTTTTCATGGACTGACAGTTAGTTAAAAGATAGGAAGCAAAGGGTAGGAATAAATGGTCATTTTCACCCTTTATTTGGCCCAATTAGTGCTACCCAGTAGAACAGCTTCCATGGGAGACAGCGCCTCCCAGAATATCCCATTGCTCAGGAGTATGGGCACTTTTCTGAGATGTGGGAAACCCAGCTCAAATGTCTTCTCCACAGTAGGCAGAGGCCGGAATTGGCCTGCAGTCTCCCCACACTCCATGTGGATGCTGGGTGAGCCTAACCTTCCAGCCATTTTGTGTGGTGTGAGGTGGACTCTGGGAATTTCTCTGGATCAAAGCCTGCAGGCAGGACAGACAGGGAAATGCCTACTCTGAGGAACTCCCCCAGGGCTTAGATGAACGTTGGCCATGAAGACTGAGGCATCTGCAAGCTCATTGGTAGAAACATAGGCATCTAGGGGACTTCAATGGCAGCAATGTAGACACGGAGGGACTTTAGTTACCTATGGCGGTAAGTAGCAGCCTAGCGGAGGTGTTGTGGCTCTCAGTGGTGGCCAGTGTTTGTTTGACTTGGGCACCCAAGGGCTTGTATGGATCTGGGCCTACGTACTTTGCTGAATTGGGGCGTTAGGACCAGATCCTCAGAAGTGTTAGGGAGTCTACCTCCCATAGCCATCAGTAAGTCCAAACCTTTATGAGGCTCTGGGCCGTAATCCCCACCTATGATAATCTCCTCATGGGTGAACATGTCTCTTGTTTTGCATGCTGGCTAGTTGGGACTGAAGTGGAACAATCTGGTTTCGACAAGGGGAATCTCCTCATTTTTTTGTGACTGAAGTAAGTTGGGATTGGTCCTGCCTAGAGCAGGGGGCTGGACTTGATGACCTCCTGAGGTCTCTTCCAGCTCTATGGTTCTATGATTCTAAGTTCTCTCCATACAAGTGTGTCATGAGCCAAAGTAGAAGAGAAGCACCAGAAACCTGTTGGTTGTTATCTTGGTTTGGTACAGAATTACATTTTTCTGGGACATTGGAAAAAATGATGCCAGAAAGTGTTTGACGCACTAAATTCAAAATATAACAGCAAAGTCAGGATGTTGGTGGGAATCCATAACATACATCATTCCCTTTGGATTTCCTTAACTTGGTGTTACCACATTATTCAGGTTAAACTAGAAAAACTGCAATCGTCAGCGTTCATTTAGCTTTTGTTTTAACTGGCGTTCAGTGTTTTGGAATACGAGTCCTTTCTGTACGCATCCTAAATTACTTAAAAGACAAAATAATCGACATGGTGTGTGATTGTTTTGGAAATATTTAAAGAACTAATGGCAACAGTGTTTGAATGCTTTAAGAAACAAACCATTTTAAAACCATACGTCAACCCGGCGGGAGCCTATTTTTTTCTGTCCGTTACTCATGAAACAAAACAAAATTATTTAATTTGAGGAAAGAATTGTGAAAATTTCCTTAACTTGATCCATGAGGATTTTATGGCCACCCTGTAAATATCAAGCAGTTGAAGTATTTAGAACTGGAGGCACTTCCATTTTTCGGCATTAACTAGTTGTATGCCTTTGTTTTATTACATAATGAGCATGTTTGCTGACTCCAGCAAGAAGTTCAAAATGCATGGAAAGCGATGAAGTGAGCCGTGAAAGACTACTCCAGGGGCGTATTTAGTCCTCTTTCCTAGATAATTTAACTTTAGGTAAGTCTTGTAAAACAAGACTTCAGCTAGAAGTGAGGGGTCTATTACAGGAGGAGGTAGAGAGGTTTTGTGACTTGTCATGTGCAATGGGCCAGACTGGGTGAGTCTGAGTCTATGAACAGCTGTAACACTTGCTTCCTGGGGACAGAATTAGGAACAGGGATTTCCATTCTTCCCTTTTGTGAAAAATAGCACTTCTTTCCGTCCAACCTTCTTTCAGCACTTGTCCAGAGTTTAATTATCATGATACAGGTCGCACCTCTCTAGTCCAGCACCCCAGGACCTGAACCAGAAAATGTGCCAGACCATGGGAGGTTAATATTGTCTAGCAGCATTACCAACACTTCCACTTCTTACGAGATCTTAGAAGACATGGAGGGGTAAATTCGAGGTAAATCACAGCACAGAACACTGAGAGCCAGGACTGGGGGCTATAAACAAACTTTCTGGGACCGCAGAAAACTTGGCCACGCCCATGATAAGTGGACATCCGGCTAACTCAAATCATACTGGACCACGGAAGTTGCTGGACCAGAGAGTGCCGGACTAGAGAGGTTCAAGCTGTAATACTGCATGCTCATTAGCAAATCCCATTAATGCCCAAGGATGCTGGTGGCTCAGACCAGCTGATCTGTATATGACTGAGTCATTCAGTTCTCTCCCTGTCTCTAATTATAAAAATAAGGTTCCGCTTCCATTTATTATTGCTCAGTGCTCGGTCCTGTTGTTGTTTTTAAAGAGGAGCTTTGGAAAGAAATGCTGGTGGGTCTCACATGGGACCCTTGCAGGAGTCAGGAGGACTGGTGTGGAGGGACAGCACCATCCCAGCCAGAACCCATGAACGGGGGGTGGGTCTGGAAAAGATGGGCCTGGGCAAATGATTTACCGTTTGTTGTGGGGCACCTAAGAGCAAGAGTGGCCCCATTGGGCCGGATACTGTACAGACGTACTGTGAACAAGGTCAGTCCCAGCCCCAGTGTCCAAAGGGCCAGAGCCTTTACTCCAAGTAGCGGGTGTGCTTAAGGTGGGAAGCAGGCCCGGATCTGGCTGCGTCCCTGGGTTTGTGCAGTGTGTGCCGGCTGCACGCACTCGACAAGCCTTGTAGAGCCTGAGCGAGGCCAGGCCAGGCTCAGCAAAGCCCCGTCGGCTGAGTGCCGGGGAGCTACAGTAAAACTCCAATAGTCCGGCATCCAATAGTCCGTCACTCCTGATAGTCCGGCATCAAAATGGCAAGAGCCTAGTGAGTGAGCTTCGGCAAAAAATGAGTCTCAAGGTAACAGCGGCAGCAGCTGAACTGAGTGAAAAGGGTAAAAAAGGGTTAAAAAAACTAAAACATTACAGAATACTGTATACAGTATGTACAATAAAAAGGGTTAAGAACACTTTATATACCGTATATACTGTATACAGTATATACATAACCAGCTTATAGTACCTCCTGATACTCCGGCATATCTGATAATCTGGCACCACCTAGGTCATGTAGGTTCTGGATTATCGGAAGTTTACTGTAATCACGAGGACACCCGGAATCTGCCTGGCAGGGAGCTCCCAAGGCACCGGCTGCAGGTCTCTGCATGGGCTATGCAGGAAGGGCCCCTGGGAAGCACCACGAACATGGCGTACCTTGTGCTGGCACAAAGCTTTGGCCACGTGCTGTGTCTGCCGCGCTAGGCTGTGTCCCAGGGAAAAGCGTCTCTTCCACTGCAAGGCCACATGGAGAACAGGACATTGAGGTTACCATGTGGCTAAAGTAGGGTTGCCAGGTGTCTGGTATTGACCCGGACAGTCCGGTGTTTTCGCCTCCTGTCCAGTAAAAAAATTCAGAAAATACCGGGCACCTAAAATGTCCGGAATTGTCTGATTTTTTTTCCCAGCCAGGAGGTGAAAATACCAGACACCTGGCAACCCTAGGCTTGGGCCCAGCCCCCGGTCTCCCTCCCTGGACCCTGAAGCCCCCAGCCCTCCGACCCCATGATTACCTGTTTCCGCAGGGAAGCTAAGTTCTGGCTTGAACAAGAACACAAAATGGCCGCCAGCAAAAAGCCTAAGGACCAAGAGGAAGCAATGCCTTCCCTGGGTCTTAGTGCTCAACCTCTCCCCTGTTCCTATCCCTATTCTGACTCTGCACTCACTCTGAAAGGGGCCCTGCTGGTTTAATGCTGTTTTATTTATTTATTTATTTATTTTTGCTCAACAACTTTGGTCTCTCCCCCCCCCCCCTTTTTTTTTCTCTTCAACATAATTTTTTCCCTGGTGGTTTTTCTTTTTTTGCGGGGGCGGGGTGGTGGTCGATATTTTTGGTTCAACCATCTAGCAACCCTAGGCTAAAGAAGGAAGACGACAGCGCTAAGCGCAGCTGAAGATCAGCTGACTTCAGCTATGCATGTCAGTGCAGCGAGACCTGATCTAAGATTGATCCAGTGCTGGATGCTTCGGGGTACAGTGCAGACACCCCTGAAGTGGGCAGCTGTAGCAACTTCTCCATGGAGACAGAGACTGCTCCTAATTCGACCTGGCTGGGAACTGGGTTTTCCACTTCATGAGCAGGTCCAGTAGTTAGGTTCCTCCTTCCCCCACCCATTCGCCAACAGAACAAAAACAATTACAGTTTCCTGAGACGCAAAATTCCGGTCTTCGTTTTGTTTTGCGGTGATGGAAAGATCTCGTTTCAATACCATGGGAACATTTTGTTCTCATTCTAACTTTGGGAGAATGCCTTTTGATTAAAAAGAGCCCTAATTTTGTTTCAAAAGCTTGTTTTCAAATGAAAACATTGAAATGTTTCCTTCCAAAAATGTCAGAACAGGGCTGTTTTCACAGGTCGGAAGTGCTTCTTGTGTTTTTTCTAAACAAAATGTTTTCCGAGTCACGGCGTTTTTCAAAATGTGTCGATTTTGACAAAAATGGCATTTTTCCTTTGCAAAACTTGTTCAACACAACACATCCGATCAGCACTGAGCCTGCCCTCTGGGACTAGATGTTGGCTCATGCCCTGAAGCAGCTGGGTTATTTCCCTTAGGAGCACTGGTTTCTGTGGGTAGTTGTTTAAAAAAAAACCTTGCTGAAGTAACCTCTGTTCTTACTCGTCACAGAAATGTCATGTCTTGTGGCGGTGAGTCCCACAGGTCCCTTGTGCATTGTGTGAAAATATTTTTCCTACATTTGCTTTTGAATTTCCCTTCCTTTCTCCTCCCCCTATTTCATAACACAAGGACACTGTTATGAAACGTTGTCCTTGTGTTACGAAATAAGGGAAGAGAAACGCTCAAGCTCCCTTCTCCAGACGTACTCATTATCTGGTAGCCTTTTATTATCGCCCTTCTTGTTTGTTTCTTTGCCAACCTAAGCTGTCTCAATTGCATCCAGGCCTCTGTTATAGTCTTCCCCAACGGTTAATTATTTACCTCCCTGCCAATGAACCCCGCCCCGCTGCTCTCTGCTGTGTGAGTCAACCTGCCCCTAATCAAATTGCTGGGATTGGGACCAGATGAGCCCAAACCAACCCTATTTAATGTTCCCGCTCTGTCAGCCCTCAGAAGTTTGTGCAGAGAAATGAGGGGGAGACTCACAAAGATACTTGGGCGCCTAAACTCCAAACTCGGGTGCCGAAGTCTGGGACTCAGGTGCCGAAAGTCCCAGTTTTAGGCTCCACTGTGCCCACAACGCTCTGCCTGAACCCTAGAGCTGCCTAACGTCGCTTGGCACCTCCATGTTCAGGGTGGAATCGCCCTTGGCTGGGGCCTGTGTTTCTGTCCCTGGGCACGTACCCTGCTGCCTGCTTCAGGTGTCCGGAGAGACACAATGTGTATGTGGGGAGGGGGGGAGGAGGACAAGCGTTTGAGTTTATGCAGAGTGTCCAGACATCTGTCTCCCACTGAAGGCCCAGAGCAACCCAAAAGCCATGCCCGTTGGCTGCCTACCAGAGAGCATTCATCACCGTCTCCTGCTGGCTAACGTAGGTTGCAACCTGCCTATCCAGGTGGCTCGTATGGGTCCCATCTTACGGCACAAAACTCAGGCTACAGGGCTCCCTTTGTTGTTCCTGCGATTCTTCTAGGAGCCTAAACGTTGAGCAGTTTAACACTCAGCATCACAACATCTCAAGCCCTTCTACATGGGTGGTGAGGGAAGGGAGGGCCGAGGGAGGCAAGCCCCCAGCCCCGCCCCTTCTGCCCAAGCCCCACCCCTTCTGCCCAGATCCTGCGCCCAAAAGGAGCCAATCCGGAGCTCCAGCCCACCCCTTCTGGGAGGGCCCACAGCCAGACCCCGCCCACCTTTCCCAAGGGCAGTGGCCTGGAGCCCTGCATGGACATTTTGCTGCTCACAGAGTCACCCTGTGGAGGTGTCGGGAATGTCTCTGCTTCACCCCTGCTGCTGAAGGGCCACACGGCAGAGACAGCGTGGCAGGCAGAGGATGTGGCTGGGATGGTGCACGGGCCGGGCACATGGGGCTCACATTGTGCACCACACTAGGCGGGTGGCTGGGGCACTGCGAGGCCTACGGCTGGAGTGGGACATGATGCTGGGGACATGTCTGGGGGGTGGCTCTTTCCTGTTCAGACAGACTCCACTTGCAATCTAACTTACCAGCCCAGAGACCGAGGGCTAAATCCAGCCTCTGCTGCAGCCCCTGGATGGGGGACGTTGGCCAAGCAGGAGGCGGTAGCAGTAGGAAACTGCTCTGAATCTGTGTCCTCTGCCATGTGTATCTTCCAGGACGAGAACCGGCCAGTGTGGGGCGCGCTGGCTCCGCACAGCTGCGGCCTGGGGTGTGGTGTGGGGCCCACCGGCTCTGTCCTGCCGTCAGCAGAACTCTGCTGGGAGTTCATTTAAAAGAGCAATGCCAGGACGATATCGCAGGCTGCAGAAATGGCCGACTGCTAAGAGTGTGGGTCATCTCAGGGCCATTCTGCGCGAACCCTCTCCAGGAAATGGCGTCTGATGCAGGCCCATCTTTAGAGCTGCCTTTAAGTTTTGGATGAGGAATAGTATTGCCAGGGTGAAATACGTCAGTGTGTATGTCCATGGATAACGGTGAGTGTGTACTTCCACAAGTGTGTGTGTGTGAGTCCACGTAGGAGGATGGATGGTAGGGCCCAAAGCCTAACCAGGCCCCTAGGCAAGGTGTGTGAGTGGAGGTGGCGGAGTCTCAGGCAGAAGGGGGCGGAGTCTCGGGCAGAAGGGGGTGGAGTCTCGGGCAGAAGGGGCGTGGCTGAGGCAGCCAACCGTCAGGGTTGCCTGTAGTGCACTGCGCCCCCTCCCGGCAGCCCTCACAGCTGCCCAGAGCACACCACAGCGGCACTCCAGCGGCAATTTAAAGGGCCGGAGACTCCAGTAGCAGCCTGAGGCCTAGACCCTTTTGAAGCCCTGGGCCCTGTAGCAATTGTCCCCTCCCCTGTCAGCGGGCCTGAGGACAGACACGAATGTCTGTGATCGGTGGGAAGAATAATTGCATTGTTCTGGCAGATGTGCCGGAGGCCTCCTGCAGAGAATTGTAAAACAGCCTTAGAGTTAAACATTGTAGGTAACTTTCCGACACAGGAGGTATTATCCCCAGCCGCAGGTAACCTGCACTGAACCTCACTGTGATGGCTACAGAGCACTTGATCATTGTACCGGGTATGGTGATTATGGTATGATTTTGGGCCACCAAGGGCCTGTCCTAACCTGTAATTGCAGACATTTGGCCCTTCAAAAGGGCTATTTCCTGAAGCAGAACAAAATGATGAGTGAAATTGACAGGGAGGAAAATTTGGCACAAAAGGGTGAGTGAAAATGGGGAGTTTATTCGAAAGCCCCAAAGCCACAACTTCTCAATCAAAGAAAGAGAACAACCCATCCTGGTTGAATGGGGGCGTGACGGCAGCAGTGAGACCTAACAAAGCGATGTAGCGGACATGGCGAAAAGGGAAAGTAGCCAGCAACCATCGACTAAGGGTCGAAAATGGACACGATAAAGAGATCTGGGGAAAACTTGCACCAAACGAAATCGTCGCAGGGGCATAGGGCACTGATGGGATGGAGATTGTAAAGCTGTTAACGGTGATGCGGAAAAGGCCGACGAGCTCGATAGATCGGGTCTGAATCTGGAAAGCAGCAGGATGGTGTGTTCAGACCAAATGAGGCTGAGGGATGGTCCAACCCATTTTTGATGGAGGAGGATCGTAGACAGCATCCAGAGGGGCGAAACATTTTGAAGCTGGCCGACCCAGCGCACCCAAGAGAGCTAAACGAACTGGCGGAGGAGATCTCTGACCCACCGCTGTTCACTGCTCATGAGTCTTGAAATGCCAGGGAAATTCGAACAGGCTGGACAAGGGCTAACATGCCAGGTTTTAAAACGGGCAAGCTGCGTGCCCCAGGTCACTATGGACCGGTTAGCGTGACATCAGCCCTGGGCAAAGCATGTGGACGAAAACCTGAGCTGGGATTTCATTGGCAACGAATTAAAAGCCGGGAATGTAATTAATGCCAGTCAGCCTGGCTTTATGGAAAATAGGGTTTGTCATGCTCATTTGGAGTGTTCTTTGAGGAGATTACAGTGCGGCTGGTCAAGGTAACTACACACACGGATCTCGGAGGGGTCGCCGGGTTAGTCCGTATCGGCGAAAACAACAAGGAGTCCTGCGGCACCTTAGAGATGAACAGGTTTATTTGGCACAAGCATTGGTGGGTCAAAACCACTTTGTTGCCCATGAAAGCTTCTGCCCAAATACATCTGTTCGTCTTAAAGGTGCCTCAGGACTCCTCGTTGTGTTTACACAGATGGCATGTGCTCACATAGCAGTGATTTTGTTATCTGAATGTTAGGGGTCACTAACATCAGGGGAGCCCATGTTAACTGGATTGAGAGCTGGCTGAATGACTGAGCTCAAAAAGTACTCCCCAGGCCAGCCCGCAGGGTGGAGAAGCAGGGAGGGGGCTGTGCAGGCCAGCTCTGCTGATACTCCCCAGGCGAGCCTGAGAGGGGGCGCACAGGCCAGTCGGGGGCAGGCATGTTGGGTGGCCAAGCAGTGCTGGGAGCATGAGAAGTGTGGCTTCATGTGGGGGGGGAGGGGCTGCACTGCCTGGCCTTGGCAGTGTTCCCCCCCATTCCAGTGATGGGGCCGAGAGCAGGGGGGAGGGGTTTAGGGTAGGGAGGCCACTGACTTGAGTTGGTGGCCAGCAAGATGGTGAGCCCCAGCTGGCCACTGTCTTCTTTGTGTGACTACCCCCCTGTGGTCACAGGGCAATATAACTGTCCCCTGCATTCGCTGCCCCTAGTGGTCACTCTGCTCTATGGCTGTGTCTCCGATCAGCCCCCTCCCTTCCCATTCTATGGAGAACAATTGCATTCCAGGCACATTCCATTTTCCTGGCACAACCGAACCCGGGCCTTGCTTTATGTGAGGAGACGAGGAAGCTGCCTACTGAATGTGGTGGTCCGAGCTCTTACCATTTAGGAGTTGTTGAACAAATGAACTCATAGACAGATGGATGGACTTACAGACACGTGCACAAATCTCTAAAATATATATTCATAGATATATGGATTCAATTATCAAATTGCTTTTACTTTTTCAGGTCTAGGACTGATTCCATCTTTGCTTGTTGTCTGTACCAAAAAGCTCAATTTTTTGTGGGCAAATGCCTCATTTTTAACTTATTTCTCTTCCGCCCATACTGAATAATTAAGCTTACAGCCTCATTGAGTGTTTAGTTGTGTTCTCCCATCAATGTCTCGTGTACCAAAATACAGGCAGTCCTCGAGTTACGCGGATCAGACTTATGTCGGATCCGCAGTTACGAACGGGGCTTTTCTCGCCCCGGAGGACGGGAGCGGCAGGACGCCCAGATGCGCCGCGGTCCGCCGCCCCCATCCTCCGGGGTGAGAAAAGTTGCTCCCCGTCTCCCTGGTCTGCAGGGAGACGGGGAGCAAAGCCTTGGAGCACGCCCGCAGCAGGACAGCCCGGGCACGCTTGAGCTGTCCCCCTGCGGGCGTGCTCCGCGGCTTTGCTCCCCGTCTCCCAACAGACCAGGGACATTTTTCGTTGGAAAATGTCAAGTACACTGGTAGTCCCAAAAGATAATAATGAAATGCAAAACCTCTCAAAGTGTATGATAAATGTAATCAGTTTAGCATTCTCGGAGACTAAAGGAATTGGTCAGAATCCATTTGAAGCACTCAAGTTGAAGGATATTGTAGCTCCTTTCAGTTTAGGGAAGAAATCATCCAGTGTTGGGAGTATATATTTTTCTCCCAGCATCTGATTCTTTGAGTTTTAAAAGCCAAAAATTTGTATTTTTTCCGTTTTTCTTTATAACCGTTGCCACAAGGGTGCCCCCTGCTGTTGGCTCAGAGATTTTCTCTAGGGCCATCGATTGCATTCCCTTTAGCTCAGTTTCTACCCTATGAAGCAACAGGATGGGAATCGCTTGAAGTATCTGCTCACTGTATGATTCAGGATAATCTCTGAACATTATTTGTACTGGGTCAAAGTACGACATCGGCAAATACTCGCTCAATACTCTGGCAAGTTCTTCCACCTTTCTCACTAAGCCTGTCACAGCTGACAAGCTTGCTTTTTGATTGTATATACTCTGAATGGGCATGTCTACACTGCAGGGCAAAAGTCAAATTCCGCTGTGCAACTTCAGCTACGTCAATTGCGGCAGGGGCTATTGGAGCCAGGGGCTATTGGAGCCAGGGGCTATTGGAGCCAGGCGCTATTGGAGCCAGGGGCTATTGGAGCCATGCGCTATTGGAGCTAGGGGCTATTGGAGCCAGGCGCTATTGGAGCCAGGGGCTATTGGAGCCAGGCGCTATTGGAGCCAGGGGCTATTGGAGCCAGGCGCTATTGGAGCCAGGGGCTATTGGAGCCAGGGGCTATTGGAGCCAGGGGCTATTGGAGCCAGGCGCTATTGGAGCTAGGGGCTATTGGAGCCAGGGGCTATTGGAGCCAGGCGCTATTGGAGCCAGGGGCTATTGGAGCCAGGGGCTATTGGAGTCAGGCAGTATTGGAGCCAGGGGCTATTGGAGCCAGGCGCTATTGGAGCCAGGGGCTATTGGAGCCAGGCGCTATTGGAGCCAGGGGCTATTGGAGCCAGGCGCTATTGGAGCCAGGGGCTATTGGAGCCAGGCGCTATTGGAGCCAGGGGCTATTGGAGCCAGGGGCTATTGGAGCCAGGCGCTATTGGAGCCAGGGGCTATTGGAGCCAGGGGCTATTGGAGCCAGGCGCTATTGGAGCCAGGGGCTATTGGAGCCAGGCGTTATTGGAGCCAGGGGCTATGGGAGGCAGGGGCTGTGTCCTCTTTGCACCATTCTGATCACCCCAGCGCAGTGTTTCTCAATCAGTGATATGAGTACCCTTAGGGGTAACTTGAGAGAAGTCTCGGGGGGTACGTCCACACAACTGAAATTTGGAGAAAACTGAATTTTTGCTTTACATTTTACAGTGTTTTATTATTTTTGTACGTTTTACACCCAAAAATTTCATCGCTCGCCCGGCTACGATTAAGTCGTTTAAATAAATGTGTTGCAATGGTAGAAAAAACTGTTGTGTGTCTGAAAACTGTAGGTAGTGGGGGTACTTATAATTTTTTTTTGGAAAGGGGGTACTTTATAAAAAAAAAAGGTTGAAAAACACTGCCGCAGAGCACTCTGCGTTACGAATCCCCTCCCGTCCTGTGACATGCACTTGGCCATGCTTAACATACCCGGTTTCATCCTGCTTTGTCCACAGGACGCACACACAACCCCCCCTGTGTCACTGCATGCCTTTGATGCCTGCTCCTTAAACAGCCGCCCCCCGGTGCCCGCCTGGTTGCCTGCGAGTGCAAGCGGAGGGTGGTGAGGGGGAGAAGCAGAGCCCAACAGCTCTTGACTTTGCTTGACGATGACTAACCGACAGCAAATTCCAGCGGAAAGAAGGGGCCACCCTGTGCCCTCCAGCCTCTGACGTTGCTGGACCGTGAGCCACAGGGAACTTGCTGCTGGTCTGAAAATAACCCATCCATCCAAGACAGGAGGCTGGCTCGGGGCCAAACGTCCTCAGGCCTGCCTGGAGCAAACCTGACGATTTCATCCCCTCGCCTGGGAGGCGGCCAGGGACTCTACAAGCACCTTTCTCGTCTGTGCTGATTTCCTTTGGCGTCTGACAGCAGAAGGCTGGAATCCCCCGGCCAGCCCCGCTCCCCGGGACAGACGTGGAAGTGCTGTCCTGCCTGGACTCGGCTCACCCGCCGCCTGTCAGCAAGCATCTCCTGTGTCTTCACCAGCTTCTTAATTACCCCCCTCTGCTCGCACACTGTGGCCTGTACAAATCGCGCTCCATTGTCGCCGGCCGACAGCTGTCATCGTTCCGTGTGCATTTCAGCGCCAGGACGTTCAATACGGCCCAGCCGCGGCTTGGTACAAAACCAGCTATTACCTCTGGTGCCTGGCGGGCCTGTGACCCAGACAGGTGCTGCCGTGTCAGCCGTCCCTAATGACAGGCGGCCCCGCGCCATTCTGTGGGACACAAAGGCAGCGTGGGACAGAGTTTAAACAGGAGACAGGCACAGTGCATGACTTGTCCCCGCAGGCTCGGGCCCAACAGCATGGCTCCGGGAGAACAACGATCAAGCCTTAGGCGGGGAAAGTCGTCCACTCTCAGACACAGGAGGAGCTGAGCGTAGGGTCCGGCCTTTTCCTGGGGCTGCAAAGGATTTTGAGCCTGTTGTGATTCGGGATGGAAAAGGTTAACCTGTTAACGGGTTGCCTGAGAAGCATAAGCCTTATCGGCATGCTTACCCGGTAATGGGTTAATCTGGGGGTGCAGCCCTCGGCCGGAGCAGCCCTGCGGATCAGGACCCGGACCAGCGGGGGATGCCCTCCTGTCCCTGGATCAGTGGGAACCAGGAAAATGGGGTCCAAATGGACTTGCTGTGAGGTGGGGTTGCAACTGGCTGAAACTCTGTACCCACTGAGTCATCAGCCGCGATTCGCTGTCAAACCAGACGGCTCCATCCAGTGGAGTTTTGCAGGGCTCAGTCCTGGGTCCGCTACTATTCAGTATTTTCACACCTGATTGGGATAATGGAGGGGAGAGGATATGTATGACATGTGCAGATGACAGCAAGCTGGGAGGGGGTGCAAGCATGCTGGAGAGCAGGCGTAGAATTCAGGACGACCTTTGACAAAGTGGAGAATTGGTCAGAAACCAACAAAAAGAAACTCAATAATGGCAAGACCAAGGTATTTCGCGCCGGAAAGACAAATCAAAGACGCCGCTACCACAGAGGGAATAATTGGCTAGGTTGCAGCATTGCTGAAAAGAGGTTATAGCACATCGCAGATCGAACATCAGTCGACATCAGTGATTCAGCTGTGGAAAAGGCTCACATCATCCAGGGGGTGTATGAGCAGGAATGTAAGACACAGGAAGTCTTTGTCCTGTCGTACTCTACCCCAGTGCGGCCTCAGCTGGCGTACTCTGACCAATTCTAGGTGCCACACTTTCAGTAATTGGGGCAAATTGGCATGAGTCCAGAGGAGAGCAACAAAAATGATGGAAGGTTCAACAAACTTGGCCTAGGAGGTGCAAGGTTAGATACAGGTGGAACCTCTCTAGTCCGGCACTCTCTGGTCTGGCAACGTCCGTGTTTCAGCATGATTTTAGTTAGTCAGATGTCCACTTATCACGGGTGTGGCCAAGTTTCCCACAGTCCCATAAAGTCTGTTTACAGCCCCCAGTCCTGGCTCTCGGTGTTCTGTGCCATTATTTAGCTCTAATTTACCCAGTGGAAATGCTGGTAATGCTGCAAGACAATATTGACCTCCCGCGGTTTGGTACCGGTCAGGTCCCAAGGATGCCGGACTAGAGAACTTCTATTATATTAGGAAAAAATGTCATTCACGTAAGCTCTGCAGCAGTTTTCCAGGGGCTGTGGAATCGCCATCACTGGAGGTTCTTAAGAACAGGTTTCACAAACACCTTTTGGAAATGGTCTGGGTTTATTTAGTCTTGCCTCAGAGCGGGGGGCTGGACTTGATGTCCTCTCGAGGTCTCTTCCAGCCCTGGCCTGCTGTGATCCTAGGATTCTGACAGTATTTGTGATCGTCGGAGATGGTCCAGGACACCTCGCAATCTGGGAACATTTGGGTCACATCCAGATTCAGACGTGGGAGATGGTCGCATCTCTGCATGAGGTCAAACGGACTCACCAGGGAGCTTGAATCCAAACACGGCAGGTGGGCCCGTCTCAAATTGTCTTGGAGGTTCTGTTCCTGCCCCGTTTGCCGCAGGCCGTAAGTTGGTCCCGTCGCTGAGGAATAGCTCCATGTGAACGATCTGCTCCTTTGAAAGCCAACCAAGCAAACCCACTCCTCAGCCTCCCCAGAAATAACAAAGATCCCCCCAATACCTGATTTAGGGGATTTATAGCTGCAATTTTATTTTTTTACCCAGGGAAGGAAGGAGAAACGTAGACACTGTTGTCAAGTTTTCCGAACAATGTCCACCTTCAAGCTTTGCAGAGCATGCTGGGAAGTCTAGTGGTGACCTCACTCGTTACATGGACCTTGCTGAGTCAAGTGCTCTGGATGTTTAACATCTGTCCACGGGGTTAATTTAACAAAGACACAGACCTGGGCCATGCACAGGTTTGGTAACTGTGTTGCTAATGGGGTGATACTGTGCGGTGTGGTGTGGCGGGGCATATCAGCCCCACACTAGTACAACAGGGGTTAACCCTCCTCTTTTAGCTGAAGAAACTCCCCTCCTCCAGCTCTTCTGGGCTTGCTGTGGCTAGAGCCAGGGTATAAAAGGCCACAGGGCAGGGCTAAGGAGGCGTGTCACTAGATCCGGGGAGAGGACTGCCTGCACTCCAAGGCACAGAGGCCAGCCGGTCCTACAGATGGGGGACATCACAGAGGGCAGAGAACTTGAGGGATCCCAAAGATCGAAGACTCCAGAGACTCGGCTAGGAAGAGACCCAGAGAAACTTTGCAGGGAAATGGAGTCAGAACCGGGTAAAGGCCCAGTGCGTTTTGGTCGCAGTCCCAACGACAGAGCCCTGGAACAGGACCCAGTGGAGAGGGTGGGCCTGGGTCCCCCTACCCTGGTCACTGCCCACTCCGGAGTGGTGGCCCAGCCCACCCAGGGGCGGCCCGTGAGCCTAGGCGAGCTAGGCAGTTGCCTAGGGCACCGCTGCCCCGGGCGTCCGATGATGACATCACGGGGTGCTGGGGGTGCCCCGTGATGACATCACGGCCATTGACAGACGTGCATAGGGCGCCAGCTGCTGCAGCTGGCTTCGGGCCGCTCCTGAGTCCACCATTTGTAGGGACTTGGACTATTGGGCCTCATTGCCATGGCCACAGTGGCTGTTGTATTCATTCGGCCATTGGGTGCACTGCCCTGACCACAGGGGCTGTTCGAGTGACTCTGACCCTTGTGGAACTCCTCGCCAGGGGATGTTGTGAAGGCCAAAACTATAACTGGGTTGACAAAGAGCTAGATAGAGTCATGGAAGTTGGGTCCATCAATGGCTATTAGCCAGGATGGGCAGGGGTGGTGTCCCTTGCTTTTGTGTGTCAGAGGCTGGGAATGGGCAACAGGGGAGGAATGACTTGATAATTGTCCTGTCCTTGGAATCACCTGGCATTGGCCAGTGTCGGCAGACAGGACAGGGGGCTAGATGGATCCTTGGTCTGCCCCAGCCTGGCCGTTGAGATGCCCCGTTTGTAACCGTGGAATTGACCCCAAGGAAACTCATCCCACTGGGAGTCTGGCCTGAGGGTGGAGCGCAGGCCAAGCCCAGCGAAGGAGCCAAGCTGGGAACACCAGGTCCAGGGACAAGGAGGATGCGTCTCCAAGTATTTAAAGGGATCGGTTTCATGTGAAAGAATGTGCTGAGCAGCAGAAACCACGCCGAGCGCAGGCCGGTGGAACAAAGGGCAGTAAAGTTCTGGGCGGGTGTCGGGGCTGTCAGGCCTCAGGAAAGCGTCTGTTTTCCTTGATATTAAAGAAGGTCCCCAGCTGATGGGGAATGCGAGTCCGTTTGCGGCAGGAGACAGGCAGTCTGGTCACTCGAAATCAAAGCGGAACCAGCAGATGACTGGTGTAGGGGGGCCCTTTCATCTCCTCGCTTCTGTCTGTGCTGTGGTAATAAAAAGCGTTTCAGGAATCTCCCCAACGCAGACTGTAAAGAGAGAAGGAACCAGACCGGCCCTTGGGGCCAGGGGGTGGGGGGTTCCCCGTGGAATTTCGAAGGGAACTATTCCTGGCCGTTGGGCTGCACGGGGGAGGAAGGTGTTCATGCCAGAATGCCGGAAGCAGGGTCTGGCTGAGGCGTTGGCCATGCTCACGCCTGTCTTGTTTTCCTGGCTACTAACAGGGCCCCACAAAGCAAATGAGAGAGCTTCACGCAAGAGCACTGGCGGCGGATGCTCCTTTGCCACAGGCGGACCCAGGGCTCTGCTGCACTTCTGGGCCCACCGGGGCAACCTAGGGCGTTGCTCCACTCACAGATCTCTGCCTTCATGGAGCTGGCCAGACGCTCAGGCGGGGGCCTTGCCCATCAAGACGGGGACAAATCCACATTGGGCTGGAAGTGTGCCACGGAGCCAGCACTCTCGGAGGCAGTGTTGGACCCTGTCCTGGCTGCCGCTGCCTCACTGAGGCCTGGCCCTTGCCCAAACCTGGACTGAAGTGGCCCAGGTCTGTCCGTGTCACATCCCTGAGGTGCCTGGCAGATCTCAGACAAAGCCTGTTGGAATCGCTGTGCTGGTGAGTGAGGGTGTGGCGGGTTCGGTCACAGGGATCCCCTGGCTGTGCTGAACTACAACTGCGCCCGCCTCCCTGCCCACCCCCCTATCCTGCTGGGCCAGACCCTCTGGTTTCCCTCAGCACAGGCCCAGAGTTCGGGGTCAGAGCCTACCACAGAGCAACACAAACACTGAGACCAGCTCAGCTCTGAGAAGGCTCAGTCCCAGGGACTTGACAGCACCTAGGGGCACGGCCCCAATAGGATCGACACCCCAGATACATCCATCGTACTCTGCAAAACGTTTTATACAGAACAAGCTCATATGCTGTGCACTCCCTTCCTCAACGAAAGAGAGAGATACGCAGCTGATGTCCTTCCGCTCGGGGAACAATTATTTACACTGCATCTAATAATGAACAAAAGTAATTGTATTCCGTATGAAAAGTGGGATTTTAGTGATTGTAAGTGATAACAGACAGATCAAAGTAAGTTACCAAGCTAAATAAAACACAACATGCCAGCTAAGCTTAATACTATAAGAAACTTGTTAGGTGCAATTTCTTACCCCAATTAGTAGTTCTAATCCGCTTTTCTTATAAATAAGGCAGCCTCCTGACGTGGGCCCGATCCCTTTCCCTGTTCAGTCTTAGATGTTTCCAGCCATCATCTTAGATGGTAACTTGGGGGCATGGTAGCATTTGGCAACTACCCCTATGATTTGGTTTCCTGTCTATTAATACATTTTGCCCAAGGCGGGAATCCTCGGTGTTCAGTTTCAACCTTTCACATTCCTGAGGAAAAATACCAGATCCAAAATGAGTTCCAGCATCAGATGACCTGGCCACATGTCTTGGCAGGACCAACCATAGTCCAGTCTGACAGGAAGAACAAGACTATTCACAGATCATTGTCACAAGTACCAGACCATTAAGTGCCATGAGTACTATTAAGGGTCGTCATTAGCTATACAAACAGATTTGTACTTCATACAGTATTTCTAATTTCAAATGCAGGGATGATACAAGCACACAAATGGAACACACACATTCAGGGGACTACAAACTCTACGAGAGGTGACATGCAATATTTTGCATAAAGCCTATTCAAATTAGGCATATGCATATAAATAAGCATTTTCCCATTAAAATATGAGAATGCAATGTCACCTCAGGCTTTTGCGCAGGGAGGCATATGGAAGGGGTATGATCTGACTCATTACCCCAGGTGCTGGCTGCAAGAGCCAGGAGGTTCCATTCACAGACAGGAGTCCGTCTGTGCTGCCAGCAGGCGTCACTGTCTGCATGAAGCTTCAATGCATGGACCAGCTCTTGAGAAAGCCCTGGCTGGGATGATTATAGGGTTGGTCCTGCTTTGGGCAAGGGGCTGGACTCAATGGGTCCATCTAAACTACAGGGTTTTGTCGACAGAGGCTTTGTCGATAGACATTGTCGACAAAGCTTCTGTCGACAAAGAGCGTCTAGACTACATCCAGTTCTGTCGACAAAGCAAGCCGCTTTGTCGACATGAGAATGTAGATGCAAAGGACAGTGTAGATGTAATAACGCCTTCTGTCGACAGAACTCTGTCGACAAAAGGCGTTATTCCTCGCAGAATGAGGTTTACCACCGTTGACAAAACTGCCGAGCTGTGGACTTGTTAAAGTGTTTTCAGACGTGTGAATTCTTTGTGGGGCCAGACTCAACATGGAGCATTCCCCTGCTCCCAGAAGCAATGTATTGATGCACTTTGGGGTTCTGCTGCACAAACATGAAATCGCCCCACAGAAGTGCCTTGGGGCACACTGCTGCCATTTGTGATTGCCGAATTCTGGAGTTGATGGCAGGCTGGGGGGAAAAGATATATGTTCAGTTCTGGGCATCAGCAGGACTCCTCGTCGGCCGGAGGCTACTCCACTTGCCCTGTGCCAGAGCGGGGCCGAAGGGTCGGAGCCGGGGTAGGAACTGGGGTGTTGCAAGTTCCAAAGATCAGCATTACAGTGGCAGTCTGCCTGCACGCAGCTGACACCCCACAGAAGTCAGCCACACCCCACAGGGGTGCATGCCTGCCCGGCGCACTACGTGATCCTGCCCTCAGAGTGGAGTATTGGGGCTTTGTGAAAAGCACGGAGTCCACGCAAGGCAATTTCCTTCTAGCCCTGCAGCTCGGAACCCTCCGGGGAAATTCATTCCCAGTGACATCAATGCCGGAGCTATTGAAAACCACGGCTCCTTCGTGAAAGGGACGAGAAGATGGGGCAAGAGGCACAAATCGAGCTGGGAGTGTCTTGTTGTCCGGAGCTGGGCCCAGCTCCTCCAGAAGATGCGAAGAAAGGGTCAGTCGCTCTCCGGTGGGCCAGGAGCTGCCCTGATGATGCCGAGATGAGGTCTGGGTGCCCCGCCAACGCGCCGAGGGGAACTGCAGGGCGGGGAGCGTGGCCAGGCTCTAGCCTTTTGCCAGCTTCCCCGTATTTCCCAGGCATCCTCCTCCCCCAGAGCATCACAAATCAGGGTACAGCAAACCCCAAACCACGCTGCCGCCAGCATGGACAGAGCCAACCCTCTCCGTCCTCGGAACATTGCTTTCTGCCGGGAGCCTCGCTTACCTGTACCTGGCAGCATGGCCGACCCTCCTCCACCAGGCTCAGCAGGCCAGACTGGAGCGCATCACAGCCCGGACTCACACTGGCCTTTTGTGCAGCTGGATTGCACGACACACTCACGTCTCTCTTGCTGCCTGACAGCATTGCTCCTCTCCCACCTCACCCGCTGCCCCCCAAGCTTGTGCATACACACACACACACACACCCCGTCACCTACAGGAGCTGCAGTCAAAGAGCACATGCCTTCTGCCACTACACTTCAGCCAGCTGTTTCCAGCTGGGTCCAGCCCCCACGACAGCTGGTCGGGAAAGTTCCAACATTTCCACTGAAAATGTGTCGTCTGCACCGAGTGATTCTGGGAATTCTGATGTGAAACAAAAACCAAAGGAAAAAACCCAACAATATAAAAAAAACCCAAAATCTTGAACTGTCAGAATCGCAGCTGCTTTCCTCATCTGCAATGGGCCCTGGATAGACGGGGGCAGGCGGGGGGAACTTCTGGGAGGAGCCTGGCTGGGAATCATATGACCCAGCAGGACAGCATATACTGAGGTAAGGGCATGGCTGATTGTCCCCCTCTTCTCCCCCCCCCCCCCTCTCAGTCTTTCACAGTCAGGACACAAAAAGGAGATGGACAAGCCAAGTTTTTTTACTGGCCACTTTTTGCTTCTTCTTCTTTCCCATTTTCCTTGCTGCTCTGTAACTTCTCGCCTGTTGGAAAACGTTAGCCCGTGGCAAATAAAAATTGAAATTTCAACATTTTCTCCCGCTCTGCTTTTCTCCCCCCACCTCTCCATTTTTTAATGTAGGTTTATTTCCAAAAACCTGAAACAACAAATTCCATTGGGGCTAAAAGAAACCCGGAATTTGACTGTGAGAATTTCCTACCCACAATCATGTTGTTTGTTTGGTCAAAATGTTGTGGTGGGAAATGTTTGTTTTCAAACAGCTCCCAGTAGGCACCCCGCCGTGGTCACGTGGGGTATAGCAGCCACTGGAACCTCCAGGCACTAGGACAACAGTGCCAGCCGGGTCCCAACGTGGCAGCCGCTGGACATGCCTCCTGCTGCCACACGCCACATGGGCCCAGGTTCCTCAGCTGGGATGAACTTGGACAGCCCCATTGACAGTGGGGACAGTATCTCGGGAATGGCAGACAGAGCTGGGACTCTGCTGGGGGGGGGCTAATTCCTCCCAGCTTTGAATAAATAGGCACCACAGATGCGATTTTTAATTTGCTCTTTTCCCAGTGCTCATTCTGAAGCCAGCCCCTGCCATGCCAAGCTCGCGAGGGAGAGGGCTTTCTTGCCAGCCCTGCCAATCCAAGGCGGGTAGGACGAGTGCAAGGCTGGCCAGGCGTGGTTGGTGGTTTGCTGCTTAGCATCAGTTCCGGGATGCTGAGGCTGGCACATCCTGCTCCATATTAGCAGCTGCATTGCCAGCCTTTGCAGTTTGATTGTGGGTTGCGCTACTGATGTTTTACTTAAAGCCCCAGCTCCTGGAGTCATGTTATTATTTGGCTCTTTTCTTTTCTTTCAGGGCCTGACTCCCAATTTTTGAACATTTGGGGCTGGAGACCCTAGGGTGATCCCAGCCTAGAGCCAGGCAAACAGATCCCTGTCATTTCATAAATCCTCATTCCTTCTGGTCAGGTCAAGGCACTGCAGCTCCTGCCGGCAGACACGGCTTTGGCAGATAGGGGACGACACGGCTCAGGCGCTCAACGATGGCGGGAATTTGCTGGGAAATCTCCCTTCAGGCTGCAAACAGCTTTCCAGGACCGGGGTGTCAGGCCCATTCCTCAGCACCTGCTCCTCTTTGTTCCAAGCCAAAAGCCGCACCATGTTGTGCACATTGTGGCGAGCGTCTGGCGAGGTGGCAGGAACACGGGCATGGGGGAAGATTCCGCAGGGCATATGCCCATGGATTGCTGCCCGCTCATGGCGCTCCGAGTCCAAAGGGGTGCACACGTGGGCCCGTTTGCCAAGGGTAGGGTTGCCAGATGGTTGAACCAAAAATACCGAATACGCTCCCCCGCCGCCCCCCCAAAAAAAACACTAGGGAAAAATTCTGTTGAGGAAAAAAATGCGGGGGGAGACCAAAGTTGTTGAACAAAAAAAAGGACTCCCAGAACGGTTGAGCACTAAGACCCAGGGAAGGCATTGCTTCCCCTTGGTCTTTAGGCTTTTTGCTGGTGGCCATTTTGTGTTCTTGTTCAAGCCAGAACTTAGCTTCCCTGCGGAACCAGGTAAGCATGGGGTCCGGGGACTGGGGGTATCAGGACCTGGGGGGGAGGAAGCCAGGGGCTGGGTTTGGGCCCGGGCCCAGGCCTAGGATTGCCAGGTATCCGGTATTTTTGCCTCCTCGCCAGGAAAAAAAATCAGAAAATACCGGACACCTGGCAACCCTAGCCACAGGTCCTGCTGGACATAAAAGGTCTACTCCACTCACTGGAGAACAGTCCTGAGGTGCATTAAGAGAGCCTGAGTAGTCAGGCCAGCTCCTCAAGGATCTGAGGTCAGTGGAAAGTAGGAGCCCAAATATTGTTGAAGATCCATGTGAGCCAGGAGTCTCTGTATCAGGCCCAGTGGTTCCATTTTTGTAGATTCCTAGATGTGAAGGCCAGAAACGACCCATTGCGGTCATCTAGTCTGACTTCTGGTATGATACAGGCCAAGGCTAGTGAGTGGGCTGTGTGAGTGGCCCCGCTTTGTCTCAGTGGGCGGCAAGATGGTCGTCACCAAGAGGGTCTCCGTGGAGAGGGTAGGTTTGCTGACGACGTGTGTGTACCTAGATTGCACTGGATGTGTCGTTTGAACCATAGCAGGGCTTTGATTGGCTGCAGAGGGAGCGTCGGCTCTCATGGTCAGTGCTGGGCGCAATCAGCCCGTGTCTCACTTCACGTGCCCTGGCTTCACGGGCACGTCGCTTTAGTAACACCGCTAGGAAAAAAACCACAACGGGCAAATAGAAACCAGTGGAATCTGACAGCCCTGTGTGTGGACCACACGTAGAACCCCAATGGACTGCAGGTTGCCCACGCCTGATTTAGGCCATAAACCTTCCCCCAAATCATTCCTCTGTGAGCTAGAAATTCTTTTTGGCTTCCTCAGTGGTATTCCAACAAGAATATTTCCCCCACCCGTGGACTACTCCAGGCTGCGTGTTTTTCCATCGGTAGTGGCCACACCTTCGTAGTACCCCTGTGAGGGAGACAGGTATTTATTCCCATTGCATAAGAGGAAAAGAGGCCGACAGAGGGGACCATCACACCATGAATCGGGGAGGAGCTGAGCTGAGAATCCGACTTGTTTGAATGCTGGCACTGGTCACTCGCCCTCAGGCAGCTTACTTCCTGCAGGGCTGCTGCTGCTCAGCACTTCCCGCGCTCTGCTCCTTCCCTCGCTGACATCGGAGCTGATGCCGTGTAAAACATTTCACTGAAATCACAGGCCCGCTCAACCCTGAGCCTGTGCTCAGTGAAGTGCTGGACAGGATACTCTTTTCGCAGGCTGCGCGGCCCGTCGAGATTCTGAAAGTGGTTCCCAACTTGCCCAACGTGGGGAGGAAAGCATGAACTGACCAAAAAGAAGTTTTGTCAAAAAATTCCCAGCTGGCCATAGCGAGATGTCTGAGGGGAGGGATGTGTGTAGCTGCCAGATTTCCCTCCAGATTCATCTGAGGATATTAGGAGGGGATTCCCAGCAGCAAGGCAGTGTTTCCTGTAAGCTGAGCGCCTGGGCAGCCACTCAGATGCCTCGCAGCTGAGCGCCCACAGCCAGCAGCATGAGTTTCTGTAGGTGGTGCACATCCATCCATGCATTGGTGCACATAACAAAATGTATTCCACACACAAGTGGGGAAAAAATAGAACATTGGTATGTCAGAGAGAGGATACCCCCCTCCCAGATAAATTGCAAGACCCTGAGCACCTAGGAAGGGGACAGCTGTTGGAATAATTCCCTCTGAAGCTGCACGTTCACTGCTCCCCAACGGCAGAGTAAAGCTACAAGGCAGTTTGCATCGTGCAAGCTGCGTGCCTGTCCTCAGAGTATTCCTTCCCATTCTCTGTCCTAGGCCAAGAGGGGAGCAGAGACCCTGCAGGGGTGTGGCAGGCTCACCCGTGTCCTCTAGGGGGCAGGCCAGAGAGCAAACAGCAGCAGTTCCCTAACCCCATATGGCTTTCATCTTGGGAAGCCAGCCCTGTACACTGCAGACGATCTGGAGCCATCCTTTCGAAAGCAGAGGCAATGATTGGTGTGCACGTCGGCCGCTGTTTCCCATTTACACCAGAAGGCTGTGGGAACCAATCCAGCAGCATTTACAGCCCAGGCAGCTTGTCAGGCCCAGGTCCAAAACGATTTGTCAGGAGCAGAGTCTAACAAGCGAGCCGAGCTTTGCGCCCTTGCTGTGGAATCGCGCCGGCATTCACTGGGAGATCGGCATGCCTACCCTTCTGTTTGGCAACAGGCAAAGTAAACACGGAGCATTAGCAAAGGGGAGTAGGGGGACCCTGGAAAGTCAGCTGGCTGGAAGGCTGTATGTTGACTCCTTTCTTCTGGCTACAATGCCACTGAGGCTGTAATTTAAGACCCTGAAAAGAGAAGCTCAGATGTGAAACAAGCTCTCAAGTGTATTAATGCCTCTTGCCCATAGTGGATTGGCAGGGAGCGGCTCCGGGATGAATCACATAGACAGCAAAGGGGCACAGTGAGTTTGCAGGCACAGCGTGTGGCCACGGACCCCTGGAGAGTAGAGACAGCTGGGCCCACGTCATACTGCGAAAGGAACGCGTCTCAGAGGGGGAGGCGTGTTAGTCTGTCTCTGCAAAACCAGCGAGGAGTCCTGCATCTGGTGCAGTGGATTTGACCCTTGAAAGCTGATGCCCAAATAAATCTGTTCATCTTGAAGGTGCCACCGGACTCCTCGTTTTTACCCAAAGGAACGTTTGTCACATAGAAAGTCACTGGTGCCGCATTGACTCGTTTCAACCAATACAATTGCAGCTTGCAAATTAGCCTGAGAGGAAGGCCTATGTTTGGTTGAGTTATCTTGATGTCATAAAGCATCACATGAGTATCACATGAGAACTGACCTAAACCCGCCTAGTGTTTATAGTCAGAATAATCGCAGTGTTCATCGCTGAACTTAGTCACAAGCAAATTCCTTCAAGTGTCACCTATCACGTTGTTTTGGGTTGAAAAGGCTTTTTTTGACCAAAAATGGCTCCTCAGACGATATTTCCAAGAAACAACAGAAGCATTTGAAACATTCTGATTTTTTTTTTTTTTTTGGTCCATATGAAAATTTTCATGTTGATTTCATTCAACCTTTTTTTTTTAAAAAAAAATTACTCTCATGCAATTTGAGTTGATTCAAAAAGAAAATAGCTCACAGTTCATTTTTTTGCTCGCGATAAAGGAGAAAGTGGAGAAGACTCCCAGAGAGAGCCGCAAACAGAAACCATTTGAATATGATTCAAATGCAGGTTGGAGGCCATTTCTCATTGAGTCACTAAGCCAAACAAACAACACGATTTAAATGAAAAAGCCGCAATGTCAAATGACATGAAAACAGCTTTGGCATTTTGCTGAACAATAATTGCCATTTTTGACCAGCTCTGCTAAGAAGTGTGAAAAGCTGGTGTCATGACTTGATTCATCTGAGGCTACCTGTTCAGCCCATGTACAGGGGTGGGCATGCTATGGGGCACTGGTCATCACAGACCCGCAGAGGCCGTCTCTATCAGAATCACACCAAGGCTCCTGTGTCCCCAGGGAGCTGGTCTGCCGTTCTTTACTGTTTTCATTTTCATGAGCAAAGCAGCGATGAGCAACCCAAGCTAGCGAGTGGCCTCTTTCCTCTCAGCGGGCCGCAAGATTGTGGTAACCAAGACAGCCTCCTGGGACAGGGCTGGAGTTTGAGGGGGGGTGGAGTTTGAGGGGGGGTGCCGCCTGAACGGTCTCAGTGCTGTGATTGGACGCCGAGGGAGCCGCCCAGCCACAGCTGTGCAAGCAGCACGCACGCCACTTCACCTGCCTTTGCTTTACGTGCGTGTCGCTTCAGTCAGACCAGTAGGAAAAAACCCGACATGGACGGAACCCAGTGGAATCTGGCAGCCCTGTACATGGGCAACAATGAACAAAACGTTTTGCGGGCCGCACATTGAACCCAGATGGCGTGCGGCTCTCAGGCCGCTGGTTGCCCGCTACTGACTTAAAGGCTTCGGGTGAACTCAGGGCCTGAATGGGCCAGCCACTGCACTCAGCTGGCATGCCCTGAGGTGTGCTGGGCCCTGCCCCAACGGGCTCACATTCAGCCGAAAGAGAGACAAAACGGTTTCCCCGAATTCTCCCAGCAGGTCAGTGGCAGAGGCAGGGGTAGCACCAAACCACCAGAGGCGCAGTGCAGACCGCACGCCTTGGAGCCATGTGCTCTGCTCCTCCACCCTCATCCCGGTCAAAAATGTTGCGATTTTTTTCCCTCTAGAAAAATGCTAATTTATTCAAAATGAAACTGCTCCAAAAAGAGGGTCACTTTTGATGAATCTCCTGTCTTGAAAACTTTTCTTTTTTGGGGGGGGGGGTGGAGTGAAGTGGAGGAAGTGCTGAAATTGTCAAGTCATCCTGGTTCAATGGTTTAGGACGTGAAGATTTTAAGTGTTTTGAGTCCAAATGGCATGTTAGTAAATTTAGGCTAAAAGAAAAACACCTTTTTGATCGGCCCCCCAACTGAAAAGTTGTTTAGGTTTTTTGGTTCACAAACATTCTCAAGGTTTCAACTTTTCATCCTAATGCAGGATGAAATTTTGGATGAAATTTTGAAATTTGGGAAATTTTGGATATACAAGGCTCAGGGCGATGGAGACTCAAGGTTCTATCAGACGTTGTCTCTTGTTTTATCTAGTTCATGACAAGAGTGTCTTTAAAACTAAATACAGACAGACAGAGCATGCTTGTAGGATCAGTCTGTGGAGTCCTTTCTGCATATTTGCAGGTTTGCCTGCTTTAATCTTTGCTCCTGCGGATGCTTTGGTTTCTGATTGTAAAAAGCGAATTGCTAAAAATACCACTTTGCCCAAGCCTTTTGTCCGTAGTCCCCGTCTCTTGCTATTTACAAAAGCAAGTGTCTTTAAAACCACAACCATGTCTCTGCCTCCTCAAGGAGTAGCAAGTTCTAGTGCATCTCATGTCCCCCATCAAATCTGGAGAAGTCTAGGAAGGGTCCAACGTCTTGCGGTGTCAAGTCTTCCTTAAACAAGAAATGATGGTATGAAATAAAAATCTGTGTGTCCAGCTTGACCCTTCCTTCTAGAAAAGTTGTTGGCCTTTGTGGATAGTACAAAACTTACTCCATGTGCATATGCTCTAAGTCATGTAGATCATTACAACAGCCCAATTGGTTTTGCCTGTTTTGAGTTAACAGCCCAGTAAATACTAATGAAAGGGAAGGACGTTAATAGCTTTTGTGATGGTTCAAATAAATTATCCAAGGAGTCGCAGATAAGGAAGTATTTTGAAATTAATCATTGTGTTTAATGAGGACGGCTCTCACCAAGTGTCTGTATGTGGTGTATTAGCAGCCCCGTGTCACCGAAAAACCACATGAAACCACGCGTGCTGACATGAGAAATAAATCATTTGGGATCACGGTGCTTTTATCTGCTCCTTGGAATAGAGTCAGCTAAATGAAGAGAAATGAAGGAGAGTGTTGTCAAGGGTAGATTGTTTGTGCAGGAGACGGTATTTTGATAGTGGTCACCCCCTCCTCTCCCAACTTACACACTCATCATGCAGTGGCTTGCATACTTTACTGCCCTTAGCTAAAAAGCAGCTAGTGACCTAGAAGGGAAAGGGTTGTGTCTTTCCCACCCAATGTGGAAATACCAGAATGTCTGACAAGACAGAAATTCTAGTTTTTCAGTTCTTGGGTTTAAACTGATGCAAAACTCCTGCAGGACCCTATTCGTTAACGCTGTGGAGAGAGGTGATAAGCAATAAACGGTGTTTGGAACAGCCCATGGTGATGTGAAGGCACCTCCCAGAACCTCTTTCTCTCTGAAATGTCCATATGAGCGCCTCACACTTTGGTCCCGCCAGCGCCACCTATGGGCGAGTTGCATTCTGCAGTACCAACCCCATCACCTATGGGTGCGTTTGCCTCTTGCCTTTGGCTGGGATTTTCAAATCTGTCCATGGGGGGCTGGAAGATCAAATCCTGCTAAATTCTTTGGTATCTAAATCCCTTCAGTAGCTGGAAATCTGCCTCTGTGTGCAGAATTGGCACTTTTCCGAGGAAAGGAACCAGAGGAATCCACTGGTGAAATATAGAGGGGCTTTCTCTAGGATGAGACCACAAGCTGTGCCTGGTCCAGCTGCCCACAGAACAGGTATCTGCATGGCGGATGCAATGCCGACTGATGATTCTTCAAGTTTTCAGGAAAAAAAACCCTGAATATTTTAATTGAAAATGAATTTTCTTGTGATTTTTTTCAACAAAATCCTTTTTCTCCATACAAAGGCGTCCGGCTAGGTCTGACAGACTTCTCCCTCACCAACTTCACTTCTAAGTCAACAAAGAAAGCGTGATATCATCTCTGTTTCACAGCTGGGAATTGGGGCTTAGGAAGATTCAACGCCTTGTTCCAAGTCATTTAGGCTACGTCTAAAGCAGTGCTATTTCTGGATATCGGAAGTATCCCGAAATAGCTATTCCGCATCTTTTGAGCGTGCCTGTTATTTCGAAATGTAATGGGCTTTCTATTCTGATGTCCCTGTGCGCAAGGGGCGTTTTGGAATAGTGCTCTATTGCAAAATAAGTGCTGTGTAGACAGCACCAAATTTTGAAATAAGCTATTTCGAAATTAACTCGAAATAAGCTACGCAATTTGCGGAGCTCAAATTCCACCGCTTATTTCGAGCTACGGGTGCAGTGTAGAGGCACCGTCAGGGAGTCCAGCTGAGTAAGGAACTGACCCCAGATAAGTGTCAGGTTGGAGCCCGAACCCCAAGATCAGCCTGGCTCGCAGTTTCAGTCTTGTTTTGAAATTCCTAATTCCTGGGGGCTTTCTGCACCGTTGAGAAGAATTGAGACTCATGGCAGCCCCAGGGGGCCAGGGCTGGTTGACGTTGGGGCTTTCAGGCCTTTGAGCTTTGCTTCTCAGTGGTGTTTGAAAAGCACAGGGGGGCTGTGAGGCCGGCCCCAGGTTAAAGGTGTAGCAGCATTACCGAGGGTCACTGTGGTCACCCAGTGGTACCTGAGAGGTGTGATGTGCAATGACGGGCTTCGGCTGTTCCTGTTCAGATGTCATTTTGCAGGAGGTTAATGTGCCATCTCCTCCCGGCACTGTGTGAACCACATCGCGCAGGACAAGGATGCCGGCATCGACTGGTCCCCTCACAGGCTCGAGGAAAAGGACCCGGTCATGTAACACCGAAGTCAACCCTCCCACCTTTGCCTCGTGCTTTAAACACCAGCTTTCAAACCCCCACCTCCTACTAGCTTTCAACCCCTCCCCCCGCCCCCGCTTTCAAACCCCCACCTCCTACTAGCTTTCAACCCCTCCCCCCGCCCCCGCTTTCAAACCCCCACCTCCTACTAGCTTTCAACCCCTCACCCCACCCCCGCTTTCAAACCCCCACCTCCTACTAGCTTTCAACCCCTCACCCCATCCCCGCTTTCAACCCCCCCCACCCCACCCCCGCTTTCAAACCCCCTACCTCACTGTTGCTTTCAAACCCCAACCCCTCACCAGCTTTCAAACCCCAACCACACCACTGTAGCTTTCAACCCCCCACGCCCACCAGCTTTCAAACCCCCACCATCCACCTGCTTTCAACCTCCTACCCTCCACCCCACCCCATCTTTCAAACCCCACCTCCCACCCCCCCCCGCTTTCAACCCTCCTCACTAGCTTTCAACCTCCCACCCCACCCCTGCTTTCAACCCCCCTCACTAGCTTTCAATCCCCCGCCCCAGCCCCGCTTTCAAGCCCCCACCCCCAGTAGCCTGTCTCTTTCAAAAAGTGAGCTCAGGCTGTCCGTGGCTTGGCAGGGTATAACAGGGGTTTTCTCCGCTGGGCCCAGGTAGCGGCGAGGAGAACAGAGGCTGGGGTCAGCCCCTGCCTGCCCTGTCGGTCTGGGGTTTGCTTTCTGTGCTCAGCAGGCCGCAGGCCCTGCTTAATGAAGAACAGTTGCCCAGGTACCGCAGGCCCAGACTCGCTTCTTTGCAACCTTCAGATAAAAGAAGGAATTCCATTTTGGTTTCATTACACGTAATCTTGCAAAGTGCTGGCTTCATCGAGATAACTCTCCCCGCAGGCCTCTGCCGCCCTCCACGGCTTTCCCCACATCTTTGGGCGGCTCAGAGCGCGCACCATCGATTTAACCTGGATCAAACGCAGCCCCCAGACCGCAGGCATGTTTTGAGTTTCCCCCTTATCTTACATTTCGCAGGCCCGGCGCTGCTCCGAGCGCTGTGGGGTTTTAAAGCCGCCCGGCACTTTGAACAGCTTGGCCCAGCGTGACGCACTGCCTTGGGAACTCAGTAAAGATGAGTCCGCGGTGGTTTATTGCATTTTGAAAGATTGAGGAGTTGTCGGACGGTCCTGAAGCCGCTGTCTGGAGAGAAGATCCCGCAGCGATGCAGCTAAGCTGCCTGCTGATTTATCTCCTGCAAATGCAGCTCCCAGACAGGAGACGCCTGGAACTGGCCATCTGGAAAGAGCTGCTGCAGGTCATTTGGTTATCCAGCACCCCTAGGAGCAATCTGGCCCCAGACCCACGGGGCGGCTGCTCCTTCTCCAGCCTGCATGGCGCACTGAGCCTGGCCTTGTGTCGGCTCCTTGGGACGCACCCAGCTGAGAAGACCATAATGCAGTCAAACAACCTGATTCTTGGGGGGTTGCCAACTTGCCGCTGATTTCCATGGGAGCAGCAGGATGGAGACCAAGACCGGCCTGTCACTGCGAGCAGATACTGGTGTATCGGTACCCTCAATGCTCCATTTGTGGACACTCTTCATGTGAAATAAGTGAGGCTTTTTCCAGCTAGGGCCTAATCTACACTACACGCACACACACAGTCGAGCTAACCCACGCAACTACAGCTATGCGACTAGCGTTGCTGAAGTCGACATACTTACCTTGTGCGTGGAAAGGTCGGTGGGGGCTGCTCTCCCGTCGTGGCTGGCTACTATTCTCGTCCTGATGGAGTACCAGAGTTGACGGGAAAGCGCTCAGAGGTCAGTTGATCATGTCTAAGCAGACACGATAAATCAACCGCCGGGGGACCGATCGCGGCAGCGTCCATCCACTGCCTAGTGTAGACGAGCCCTTAGCTTAGGCTGCTTCCAAAGTGACACACGCCACTACACACGGGCTGTCTGATGCCGGAATAGCCGTGTGGGTCACAGCAGCCTACTCAGAGCGTGATGAATTCCTCCCTTACCCCATAACAGTGCCTTCCGCCGCCTCTCCTGCAGCCTCCTCAGCTCATTCTCATAGCAACCGGGAGCATGGCTACTCCTGACTTCCCCCAGGGGGGCCCCTCAGTGGGGTCTGTGAAAGCCACCCTGGGCAGCAGGGTTGCCCAGCACATCAGGGACCCATGGATGCGCCTGGTGCTTTGTAAATGGCCTGAGAGGGACCCCAGCCAGGGACATGAGTTGTTCTGTCCTTGCCCTGCTCCTGCAGCACAGTGGCCTCCCGAGCACGCATGGCCTGTCCCTGCACTCAAGTGTGAGACAGGGAAGACGACCCATTTTCTTCCACTTTCTGACTGACTTCCAAGAGGCGACCGCTGCAAAGCCGCGCGGCAATGCAAGAAAGCAGGCTGGATTTCCTCGTCCTTACTTTTTCAAATTCTCCGGCGCAAGGCTTGGAAATTCACAATCAGCAGATTTTGAAAGAGGATTCAAATATCCCCCCAGGAAAAAACCCAGCTCTCTAGGCAGCTCTACAAATGTCGTTCAACGTCTGATGCCGCTGGAGCTTCGGGCCCTGCCTACAACCAATTCTTTGCCAGTACAGCTACCGGCTAGACCTGTGCTAAGCTATGCTGGCAGAGCCCTCTAGTGCACAGCCGGCTTATGCCAACAGGCGGCAGATTTTGTGCAGCTGAATAACACCGTTCTAATGACATTAGCTAGGCTGATAGGAGCCCTAGCTGCATCTGCACAGAGGGTTTCGCTGGCTTAGCTAGTTTGGCTAAGGGGTGTGGTTTTTCACATTCCTGACCCTTTTAGTGGAGACTTGGCCTCAGCAATCGCAGACAACAGACACTCTGAAGGTGTGGTTGGGTTGGCAGCTGATGGTTATAGGAACTTTGGGGGTCTTCTGTGACATGGCCAGAAGCCTCGTTGGACTGGGTTAAATTAAATATTTAAACCACTGACTTGGGCACTCGCTTGTTTGCCTCTCAGCCATTCTGAGCCCAAGGGATTATCCAATGAAAGTGGGCTGGAGTAGCTGAGACAAACAGAGCTTTCCCTTTGTGGCCTCCTTCAGCAGTAATGCCGAGCTTAGCCCACGTCTGCTTGCATTGCAAACTCATCATTTACAATTGATTTCCCCCATGTCGTGCCTCGGCCATTTCCTCGCCCTCTAGCTCTAGCAGCCTCCTTCTCAGCAACACCAATCTCCATCTCCTGGGAGAGGTACACACCATGCTCGGTAGAGGCCAGAGCATGTCTGTAGAGTCTGCAGGTAGCTGCTTTATACCCGCGGGTATCTACATCCGTGGATTTGGATACAGATATCTACGGCTCGTTCATTCAGATACGGATACAGATGCAGATACAAATTTTGTATCTAGAGCCCTGCAAATTTGCAGCTCTCTGCTTTAAATCCATGGCTCATTTTTGCAAATACGGATGTGGATACACATTTTGCATCTGCACAGGACTCTGTGTCTGCTCGAACTCAGCTGTCTGACGCATGTGGGGCTGTGCGTTCTTCTCAGCACGTGAAGGGTCCATTTATTCTGCGATGCGGCCTTCCCCTGAATTGCTTTTTCCCCACTGACTCTGCAGCCCTCATTCCGCCAGGCACCGGCCTCATTTGTGGGACGGCTCATGGAAGCCTGGCCTATGTGCATAGCTTTAGTATGTGATCCCCATTCCTACGACATTCCATGGGGGGGGGGATGGGACACAGCATGTGTATAACGGGATGACACTCAGAAGGAGAAGTGATTAGTATTTCATGTTTACGTCCCTGTTTTCTGTAAAGGGAGGGAAGTGCAGGGTCTGACGGCTGGAGAGGACAGCTTTCAGGGACTGGATCTACTCTGGCTGTTTGGAGTATGTTTTCTTCTTAAGACTCAGCATTTCCCAAAGGAAACAACTGGTAAATATCTGAGTAGAAGGCCTGTAACTCTAATGTTACCAGCTCTTCGGAGCAATGATTTTGTTATTTGGCTCCATGTGCCCTAGAAATAATGAAAGAGACACATGTTGATCACAGCACAGTTACTTTGTAAGTCAGTGTGTGTGTCATTTTTTAGATGTTATTAACACTATTGCAAATAATGAGAAACTTCACTTTAATGCCTCAGTTACTTAACGTTGTCCCTTTGGTCTCATGCTGAGCGTGTATTTGTAAGAATGCTGGTACATTACCTACATGGCAGCAAATGCTAATTTTTAGTTATTCTTTTTCATACAGGTATTTACTGCACAATCCTACAAACCAAGGTTAAACTGCCAGGCTTAGCTAGGTTCATGGGCATGCCTGTGAATTCCCCTCCCACTTTACTCTCTGGCTATGTCTACACTGGCACGATCTTGCTCCAGAGCTATGCAAATGAGGCTAAGCATGGAATATTGCTGAGCCTCATTTGCATAGCTAAGGAGCTGCCATTTTTGCAGAAGAGGCTCTTGCACCAGAAGGAGCTGTCTACACTGCCCCTTCTTGCTCAAGAAAAACCCTCTTGTGCAATGCCGTTATTCCTGAAAATAATCAGTGTCGTGGCATTGCGCAAGAGGGTTTTTCTTGAACGAGGAGGGGCAGTGTAGACAGCTCCTTCTGGCACAAGAGCCTCTTCTGCAAAATGGCGGCTCATTAGATATGCAAATGAGGCTCGGCAATATTCCACGCTTAGCCTCATTTGCATATCTCTGGTGCAAGATCATGCCAGTGTATACATAGCCTGTTAGTACAGAGGAAAGGCAAGTCTCGGCCTGATAATTCTGACATGGCCTTGGGCACAGTTAGAGAAACAACTCATGGAAGAAGGCCTGATGTTTAAGGCCTTGTCTACACTGGCACGTTGTGTTGCCAAAACCTGACTTTTGGTGACAAAACAGTGAGAGCGTTTACACTGCAATGCAACTTTTGTCAGGAAAAACACCCAGTTTTGGTGACAAAAAACTTCCACCCCCGCAAGAGACTTTTTTTTCTCTCCCTCCTTTATTGTCAACAAAGGACCAGTGTGGACTCTGCTGTTTGTTTTGTTGAGAGAATTGGCTTCCGCCAGTATCCCACAATACCGGCCCTGATGGCTCTGCTCAGTGTTTTGTGATCTCTGCTGCGCTGCAGGCACGTACCTCTCCCCTTTAAAAACTCCAGGAAGTGTCTGACAGCTGAGTGAGCTGCTCCCTTTGGGGATCAAACAAAGAACAAATTATTGGCATGCTCCTGTTCTGCGAGGAACCCAGCGGCAGGCAGGCTGTTACTACAGGGGGAGGGCTGGAGAGACAGCAGTGCTGCATTGACATTCCTCATTATGGTGAGCTCCAAGAAGCACAGGGATCAGCTCTGCCTTCCCACAACACTGCACTGTGGGGTGCTCACCCACAATGCTTTGCTAGCAACCCATCGACAGAGCAATTGGCCATGAAATGTCACCAACAGGAGTCAGAAAAATTGGGCTGACTGATTTTCACTTTTGGCAACTTTTGCATGTCGACAGCACTTCCATCGCCAAACCTTCCCAGTGTAGACAGAACCTGAGGTTTATAAGGTCCCCTTGGAAATGTACTTTAGTTTGAAATGACCCTCTGTTCCTGTCTAATTCCTGTGTGCTCATCTCTGTAATTGTACTCTGTTACAGAATACCTGTCTGAGCAGAACACCTCCAATAGCATTATTACTGCACTCGTGACACTACATGGAATATCCGGTTCCTCGCTCCATTTCCTGTCGATTTACATGTAAATGGAACTGTACACAGAAAGAAATCAGAATGGCTAGACTGGATCACTTAGCTGAGTGGCCAGTCTTCTGATAGCCATCACTTATGGATACAAATGTGCATAACTCAAAGACGCTTTGGACAAAATGCCTCATGTAACCTATCGATTTTAATGTCACAACCTGCTGGATCTGTAGATCTTAATTTGGTGCATGTATCACTCTTGTATGTAAAGTTAGAAATATGGGGTACAGAATGGTTTAAAATGGGCAAGTGAAACCCATATAGGATGTTTCTAAAGCCTGGATGTCCCAGTGACAAAGTGATCAACTTAACAATTTGAGTACAGTTTTCTTCATCCTTTAAGTCTAAGCAGTGGTTGGTTTTAGGAAGGCATGTGACCACCCCAACTGGTAGGGTCTGACCAGGTACTTTCCCATGGAAAGTGTGTGAGAGAACTAGTTTCTACCCAAAGTGGAATCTATAAACCATTGAAAAGCTATCAGCTCCTTTGTCTTTGGATGGCATGACACACCCAAAAGGCGAGCTGCAGACCTCAGGGGGGAAAAGTTCTCCCCTGGCTTGAAGGTTTGCCCGAAATAAGAACAGTTTTAGGGTAAGTCTGCAATAAGCTTTAGTGTTAGAACTAGCAATGCATTTTCTGTTATTTTAACTTTGTAATTTACTTTGCTCTCTCCATTTTTTACTTGCAACCACTTGTCTAAAGCCTCTGCCGCAACTATTATTTGATTTACACATACATTTTTTTGGAAATGCATTATACTGTAAGGTCCTGCCAACACACGACTTGGAGAATAAAAAACCTGCTGACGGCATTGCTGTGAACACTGAGCGGGGATAGTTGTCTTCTAAGTCACTTTATCAGTGATGATTTGTAAGTGATTAAGCTGGAAATTGTTTTCAGTCAGCTGCTGTGCGTTGGAAGGTATTTTTGTAACCACGGAGCTTTGAAGCTTTGTAATTGTTTCTTTGTAACTTTCAGCTACTATGCCTTTTGCATTCTGCAACGTGTTGCAAGCTTGTTGAGCTTTGCACCTTTGTAATCTTTGTAATTCTCTGGCACTTTGTTTTGTAAGTTCAGGACCTTACAGTACGGTAAGTTTGGGGATTGGTGAGCTTTGCAACTTTGTAACTCTCAGCCACCTTGCTTGTAACTTGCTCTAAGCTACATTCCATCCTGTGATAAGAGAGAAAGCATGACTGGAGGCTGTAAAGAAAACAACAAATGGTCTGGTAGCACTTTATAGACTAACAAAACATGTCGATGGGATCATGAGCGCTGTGCAGACTAACTCGGCTACCCCCTGAAGCTCCTGGAGGCTGTGTGCGCGCGTGGGCAGGAAAACGGCAAGGTTGACACGCGGAGCCAGGTGATGACTAATTAAAGCAATCACTGAGACACAACCCCTCCCCCCGCTGCTCTAAGCAAACAAAGGACCAGGATCGAGGGAGGACTGAGCATGCTCCCCGCTGACCAATGTGGAGGAAGGACCCTGCAAGCCTGACAGGCGCCAATAAAAAGGAGAGCGCCCATGACAGAAGCCCTCGTTCTGATCAGCTCCCTGGCTGGAATCCATGGCTAGAGGTAAATCTCCGGAATCAATGGGCCTTGGCTCACTCCGCATCCTTTTGCCTGCTTAAGTGTGTGAGTGCCTGAGGGCATGAGTGTGTGTGCGTGTGAGAGAGCTCGTTCCCCTCTAGTTTAACCCTGTAGTGGATTATTGATTCCTCATTCAATAAATCCACAGGAGTGTAGCTCTGGGGTGTGGTCTCCAGAGCAATCAGGGTGGGCACCCTCCTTGCATTGTTAATCAGGCTTCTTGCCTGATTGGGCTTTCGATGTGGGAAACTCTCCCGCACTGCCAGACGGATTTATTTGGGGTTCTGATCCCAACTGGTGGTTGGTTTCCCGGATGCTGTGCCCAGAACTGCATTCTCCTCGGAGCTGAAGTGATTCAGCGTCTGCGTGGGGATGATCTCAGCTCTGTGCCTTGGCTGGGGAGAAGATCTGGCCCAGCAGGACAGGCTGGTGAGGAGCCCCAGAGAGCAAGAAGGTGAACATCAGTGGCTTTATCAGCACACCGGAAAGCAGCCCGAAGGGGTCTTCTGTGACTGCCCCCCGTCACACGCCCCAGCTCAGCTAGGAGTTCTGGGCAGGGCTGGCTGCTAGTGTCACAGGGCGAGTCTCCCAGGAGGTCAGACGGGGCACTTAGAATGGCTCCCTCTGGCCTCAACCTCTAGGAAGCTCTGCTGCTATTCAGCTGCGTGGCAGTTTCCCCCCTACCCAAGCAATGCACGTGCCGGACTCCTGACAATGCTGCGATGACAGTGAATATGATTAGCACCTTTTCCACTCTCGTTAGGCAGCTGAGGTTGGAACAGCTGTCAGCACTGCTGAGCTCTTGCAAAGAAAGACTCTAAATAAATAAACAACAGCCGGGAGAAGAAGGAAGGAGCCAGGGTGAAGAGGTACATTTATTTTTGCTGACAGAAAAGCTGCTGTTCCCCACATTCACACATTTGGAGACACCTGGAAGTGCCATGTTGCGAGGCGACAGACCACAATCACTATAAAAATGTACAAAGTGGGGTAAAACTGCCAATGTTGCTCCGCAGCGCGAGGGCCTACAAGCGGAAGTACACACGCACGCACAGGTGGTGCAAACAAGAGTGGCACAATGATTTCACACCAGCCCCCGTCCCACAGACCTGTGGCTGTCTTAAGGACCACACCGAAAAGCTACCCCAGCCAGCAGCAATGTAATTATATGGCGTCACGCGGAGCCTGGCGATTAGCGATCAAGTTGCAACTGAGATGAGTGAAGCATAAATTACGTTTCAAAGCTCGTTCAAATGAATGCGCAAGGCGTGTGAACATTTGCTGCCAGATGGCACTGAGAACCTAGAAGCACGTAGCTGCTCTAAAAGGTTGCTATTTTTGCCATTTGCCCATAGTCTAGTTTCTTCCCTCCTGACATATAAAAGGTCATGGGTGCTTGGCAACACCATGTCAAAAAACCACTAAAGAAACACTGCTGACCAGGGACCAAAAGGTCCTTGTGGTGCTAACGCAATGTGTGCAGGCAAAAGCTGACCCCTGATTAGCACGAAGAAGAGTATTACTTCAGTCTGACGCAAACTTTTCCACGGAGACGCAGGAAAAACCCCCTTATAAATACAGAAATAAATAAAAGCAAAGAATAACCGTCCGGACAACACTGTTATGCTCAAGAGATTGGGGGAGGAGGACCTCCCAGAATGGAGCAAAATCTCTTCTCTGGGCCAGAAAGAAACCAATTTGTTCCTGCGCTAGGAGCCCTCACTGCATTGTCTTTTGCGGATTGGTTCGGGACACAAAACTAACGTTGAACGGGTGACTGCTCTCCTTGGAGTGACTACGCGCACGCCCGGAACCACTGTCCAGGTGTGTCCGGCGCCTGTGCCTTACTGCTGAACGCCGGACCGATCTTCCTTGCCTTTCTCAGCTTCCTTCAAGGCATTAATGACTGGTACCCATGGGGAAGGCATTTCCGGCAGGATTTTCTTGCCTGGATTTAAGTGGCTAATGGCCGTGTAGAGACTTCCTGGCGGGCCCGCTTCCTGCTCCGAATAGTACATCTCCAGCGCGGCGGGAGTGCAGTGCTTGTGCTAGGGAAAGGGACAGACGACGCCATCAGCGAGAGAGACCTTTGGCTGGCAGGCCGTGGTCTGAGAGGAGGTGACATTGGCTGTGTTGAAATTGTTTGGTTAACTTTGTGCATAAATGGTTATTTTTCGACACAGGCCTGGTTTGAGGCCTGAGGCCTAGCTAACAACAGGCGGGGCCCACGCGCCCTTTTAACCAATAACGGCACTGGCCCGTGCTCTTGCAGGTGGCGAGAGAAACGATACAGCTAGCTCCACCCACTGCAGGTCAGTGGGTGGAGCTATGCTGCTAGCTCCACCCACTGCAGTGCCTGCTGATCCGGCATCTGTTTACATTGACTTAACTTCAGGGATAGCACAGTTCCTCTGGTACTCCCCTGATAACACACACTCTCTGTCTCTTTCCGTCCCCCGCCCGTGTACCCCATCTCCACGGAGGGAGGGGGAGTGAAGACAGAGCTCACAGGAGTCGGAGAGCTTTCAGTGAGTGTCCTACAGAGACAGCGCACAACCTCAAAAACCGCCCCGGTAGCCAGTACACACCCTGTCGCTGTATCTCATCCCCCCCGCCCACACACCTGCACCCTCTGTATGACACACACGTGCACCACCTCTGTCACACACACACACACACACACACACACACACACACCCATCTGTGTCTCACACACACACCCTGTCTGTGTCACACACACACAGGTGACATACACATGCCCCATCTATTCACACACACACACACACACCCTGTCTGTCACACACACACACCTGTGTGACACACACATGCACCATCTCTGTCACACACACCCCCGTCTTTATGTGTGTCTCTCTCTCTCACACACACCCCATGTATTCTCACACACACCTGGGTGACACACACATGAACTATTTCTGTCACACACATGCCCTGTCTTTGTGTGTCTCTCACACCTGTGTGACACACATGCACACGCACCATCTCTGTCACACACATACACACCCTATCTCAATCACACACACCGTCTCTCTGGGACACACCCTCTTATGCACCGTCTACAGTGATGCACACACATACCATCTCCACCGCATACACACACGGTCTCTGTCACACATACATGCTGCTTCTTTGTCACTCAGTCTCTGTCTCACACACACATTCTGTCTGTGTGTGTGTCTCACATACTCTGTATCACACATACACAACCCCAGAGTCTTTGTGTGTGTGTGTCACACACACACCCTGTCTCTGTCACACACACACATACTGGCACTACTGCTGTTATTACTTCTTGGTACTTCCTGCAATTCTCATATATTCTCTGTGATTTTATTTTTCTGGAGTGTGTTATTTTTGCTTTTTGACTGCTCCGGGCATTTCATACCTTTAGTTCTCTCTTACAGTTACATTTAATTCTTTGAGTAGTGAGTTTCAAAATGCCTAACTTGTCCTGGCTGGAGTAATTATCCCTATTGTAACTTTTAAAAATATATATATTACGTATAGGTTTTTTTGTTTCTACTGATGGTGCACATCAGCACATTACCTTGGTGCACATAACAAAATTTATTCCACACATGGGCAGACAACATTAGCGGGCACATTGGACAGGGGTCATCTTACCTTAAACACAAAGCCCTCTGGGCAGCTTAGCTGGTCATACCACAGCGCCTTGTACATGACCAGCATGAGCAGGCAGGCCAGGAAGGCCATCGTGATGAGAATCAACCCCGTCAGCTGGAAGGAACGGGAAGAAACCAGAAAAATGGTATGAGCTCAGATGAAAACAACCGAGCACCCAGTGGAAAGAGGAGGGCACTGCCCATGGTCATGGTTCTGGGATCTAGCGCAAATCCACTGCCTGGCATGGAGTCACTCAGCCAGCCCTGCATGGAAGAGCATCGCCCTGCATGTCGTGCCAAGTTGACTGACCCCATACCAGGGTGGCTTGCTGCTGGCACTTGACTAGCCAATATGGAGAGACTGTTGGCCAACACGGAGAGACGTATGAGACTGTTACAAGAGACAGGATCAGAAGCCTTGCGAAAACCAAGAGCTCACAGCCCAACTGGTTGGGCTGGGCGGGAAACATATTTTATTTCCCACAAAGTACGTCAAAGACAATGAATTTTTCATTCACATTTGTTGGGCTTTTGAGAAAAGACACACACAACAACAATAACAAGAGAGGATACCCTGCCTCGGTGACGCTGTACCCAGCCCAGGTGTCCACGCTGACGTTATAGTGAGAGAGGCAGTGTTATTTCTGATGGGATCATCACGAGATAGCGTGTGCAGGTCTGGTGTCTGCACTTCTGATCACCCGGACCAACTGGAAAGGGGTTAGCAGAGAGCAACAGGAACGATTCCAGTCTGGAAAGCCGCCTTGCAGTGACAGGTGACAGAAACTCAGTGTGTTTGGCTTATCTAGGAGACGGTTAAGAGAAGACTTGACCGTGGTCTACCAGTGTCTACTTAGGGAAGACGTTTCTGACAATAGAGGGCTAACAAAAAAGGGGCAGAACGAGATCCGGTGGGCGGAAGCTAATGCCCGAGTTAGTCTATAAAATGCTACCAGACTATTTGTTGGTTTTTTTAGCTTATCCTGTACAGACTAACAAAACATGTCGATGGGATCAGGAGTTTTTGTGAGCACAGCCCACTTCTTCAGATGACCGGAGTTTTGAGTTTAGGATGTCCAGATCCAAAATAAATAGGGGAAAAGGGTGAGGGGGGAGGAAAAAATGGAAGCGGAAGGGAAACAAGAAGCAGGGGGTATGTAAAGATCAGAAGGAAAACCAAACAAGCAAAACTGGTAATCTATAAGCACCTAAAGATTGGATAGATAAAAGAAGCAGATAAGGATCACAGGATAGCAATTAGATAGGAAGGGTACTAACGCAAGAATCTACACAGACAAAGAGCTGTTGGCATAGGATGATAATGTCCCAGCCACCCGTTAGCTCGATTGAGGCCACAGGTGTGAGAACTGAATTTGTGGATGAATTGTAATTCCAACCCCACTCTGCGGATTTGGCCTGTAGAATTGGTCTGAAACAAGACAGCCACTTGGAGATCTTTTCAAGTGGGACCAGGCAGATTGAAGTGTTCCCCAGCAGGTTTCTGTATCTTCCCTTCGCGGATAGTTAGCCCCTGGGACAGTTCTAGAGCCACGGGCGGTTCTCCACCGCTGGGAGCCTGGAACGCATGCCTCTTGCTAAGGGCTTTGCTGTCACTCAACTACCTGTTCTGGGCTGCCTGCTGGAGTCGTGAGGGGGGCTCGCTCGCCTGCAGCCGGCAGGAGGCCGGACTGGATGGTTAGAACTGTCCCTTCTGGCCTCTGGGTCTATGGATTCTGGAGGGAAGCAAACGGCTATTGCTGTAGCCATGGGGGAGGTGTTGTGTGTAGGCCCAAGAGAAGCAGATAGTGGGGTCACTGGCAAATTACTCACGCCCTGCTGGGGGAGAAATGGGAGCCCGGCGTGGGATGGGACTGCCCGCTGCCACACAGTATGGGCACCGTCACAGTGCCTGCATCAGGCCCGCTGGCAAAGGGAGAGGCCTCCAGTCAGCATGGAGGTGAAGAGAGAAAGGTGCAAGGGCAGGCTGAGTTTCACCTGGCAGCTCTGGGTAGCACAGGGTGGGATGTTTGCCTTACACCGAGTGGCTGCAAAGAGCTCGCTCTGCTTCCATCAACACGCTTCCTGCGGGGGCCGGCGAGCTGGTTGGGAAGTTCTATTTCTGGCCGTGACTCATCAGGTGAGAGCTGCAGTTTACAGCTGCACTGAAGCACCAGGGCCCAGGTGTGATCAGTGAAGACAGGGATCTCTTGGGGCATCGGTGCCCATCCCAGACTGTGCCAATCGTGGGACAGCCTCCGGCTTCTCACGCCCCGTGCAAACTCCCTGGGCTCGTACAGCGTAGCTGGGGGCACGGTCAGAGTTCTACGTAAGTTGTTCAAAAAATGGTTTCGAGGACAACTAAAGATTCCATTTCACTGGTGAACTTACAACGTTTCCAGGTGTTTTTTTTTTCCAAAATACAATTGAAGTCCCCGTCAAAATGCAGAATTCCACTTTGGGGGATTTTTATTTATCCAAACAATTCTGTGACGTCAACACAAATTCCCAGAATGCTTCGGTCGATCCAAATCTGCCCTGTGCCGCAAAATAATTCTGTCCGGAAAATTTCACCCAGCTCTGGGACCGATCCCCCTAGCTCCGAGCAGGGATGCGCGGCAGCTCCCAGAGGTGGCGAGAACTTGCAGCTGGAGCTTAGAGCCAGGGGTAACTTTGCGGGACACACGCAGATTCAGCAGAAGACTTTGGCTCCCTCCGGTCAACCCTACTCCCTAGCTCCTCACTTGGAAACAACTTCTCAAGGAAGCTCGCTGGCTTCTCATCCAGTCCCTGCTGTCTCTTTAGGGAGTGGCCAGCTGGCCCATTCCCATCGTTGTGACTGCTAGGTGGCTCACAGGGCTATTTACTTGATGCTGAGATGTGTCACAGAGCTCCACGTGGGAAGCAAGAATTCCACGTGACCAGTGCATGCCTGGTACATGCCTAAACAAAGAGAAGGGGGGCAGGGGACGAGGCCACAGTCCACGGTTTTACCGGGCTTCTAGGAGCAGGCCAGTGAACAGAATACTCCTGTGCACCATGCAGATGCTAGTCACGACACCACAGTTAAGACTGCGTTGAGTTTTGTACCCTTAGCAGAGAAACACGGGCCACCGTATCCTCAGCGCTCGGCCTTTGCATACCAGACAGCTTGCCCGGGAATTTACAAGAGCACCCGTTCGTTAGCATGGAAGTAAAAATTCAACTCCACACGGGTCCTCTAGAAAGCGCAGCGTGCAGCCGCCGATGCGTTCTTGTCCCAAACGGCCTTAAGAGAGCCGCCCGAGCTCTGGAGACTTCCCACGTCGCTACAACCCACTGAAATCTAGTGCCTGGGCTCCCGCTGAAGAACCGAGGTTAAACCCAGCTATTGGCAATGTTCTATCAAACTGATGTGAGTTTGGCAGAGCAAAAGAGACCCTGAGGCGGAGTAAAGGCTGAGAATACAGGTCAGTGATTTAGGGTAAAATCAGTACAGGGAGGGTGCAGATAAGTGTTATAAACCCAGGAAATTCGGGGGGGGGGGGAATGTAACTTAACAGAAATCCCTCCATAGAAGTAGGGCCTGGAAAAGCATCCAACCAACCTTCACTCCCCTCTGCAGGGATGCCCTGTCATCTCCCTACAATTATGCACATAGGTGGGTTTGCTCCTCGGTTAGGTGAATCTACTCCTTAGAGACACATTAGCTCATTCTCTTCTTCTGGCTCTTCTCTTTATTCTGCCCCCTTCCCGCAGACGAGAAGGGGAATTGCAGTGTGGGGAGGGGCGAAGGAAATGCACCAGGAGGCTGGTTTCCAGACAGGGTGCTCAGTCGAGGGATGCAATGAGACGGCTAGCTGCCCCTAACAGCTTCACCCACCCTCAGGCCACGCGGCAGGAGCTGACCGGTGGCAGTCAAAGTGGAGGTCAGGTTGAGACCGGGCGGAGTCTGCACAGGTGCAGCCCTGATGCTGCGAGCTATGGATGTGGCCTGGCCCATAGATCTGTCCCCAAAAGCCATTAGGACCAGAGGCTGCAGACGGAGGGGCGAGAAACCCCCACGGACACGTCTGAAATAAGCTGCCCAGGAAGAGAGGGATCTGCCTGACCCGTCTCGTCTGGTTCCTGCCCTGGCTGAGGGTGTGTCTCTCGTGTACCCAAGGGAACACTATTGCTCTTAGGCAGCCCGACAGCCCGGCGACATGCCCAGGCCCGAGGTGGAGGGGCTCAGGGGATGGGCAAACGCCCCAGCTCTGGCGCTGGGTTCGGCCGAACACTGAGGATTCAGCCCCGGTGCATCTCAGTCTGCCCCTTCCCCCACAGCCCCACTCCCCTGCCGTCTCCCCCTCCCAGCAGGCCCCATTTCCCTCTCGCTTCTCCATGGTGCAGGTGTGTGTGGGGGGGTGTGAATAAAAACAGTCCTGGTTCCAGGGAGCAGCCCCCTATCTTTCCGCTACATGGGCTCCTTCCTGTAGTGACCTCCCGGTTGCTAGTCAACGCCAGGGCCTCCTGGCTGTACCTCAGAACTCCCATGCCAGCCACCTCCTCCTGGCCTCTCTGTCGGACTGACAACCCTTCCGTCAGCCCCAGGCACAGTCTCCCGCCTGCGGAGAGCACAGACCGGCCCACGCACTGTCCTTGCAGGGCACCGGGCGGCTCCCCTGAGGACAGAGGTGGCCGTCTCCTGGCTCAAGCGGGGCTGGGCTTAGTGACTCCGGATCCCCCGTGTCCACGGGAGAGCCACCCCTCCCGCCACATGCCCTGCGGAGGCCGGGCGGGGGCTGCTTCACCTTGACCTTTTCCGACACTTCGTCGTACAGGTTAATGTTCAGCTTTTTAACGCCGGGGACATGGAGCTTCCTCTTCTGCTGCTGCTGGAGCTGGTACTCTGTTCTGGTCTTGACGATCACCTGTGGGAAGAGGAGGGCGTGAGCGGCCGCCGGGCGCGACCGCTGGGAGAGGCACCCAGCCGCACCGACTCCGCTGGTGCTTGAGCTCCCGGTGGCTGGGAGAAGGGGCCTGGGCCGCGCCTGGGCATCTCCTCACCCTTCAACCACTGCTGCTCGGGGGCCGAGGGCAGCACCGCTCAGGCCAAGAGAGAGCAACCCACTGCCTGCCCCAATCCCCCCAGCCGTGCAGGTCGGGCACCTTTGCCGGTGTGGACGCCTGCAGCGAGGCACCTCACTCCATACGGGGGCTGGTGGCCCGAGGGGCTGTGAACCCCCTGCTCACATGGGATGAAGCCTGCAAGAGCCGGTTATTCGGCATCGCTGCCCGTCTCCGCCTCACGTGCCCGGGGGTGGATTTAGGAGCCTCACTTCTGGTCCCTCTGTTTGCAAATGCCGGGCGCAGTTCAGACCCCCCCGTGAGAGCGGGCGCTGGCTGCCGGCACGGCGCAGGGTGCAGAGACAACGCAGCGTGGCCGGCTGGAGCCAGGCTGGGCGGGGGCGAGCAGGAGCCAGGAAGGACGGTCACTATTGTCGCAGGTGACTTGGGAGCCCGACTTGGGGCCCTTTCATAGGGGCTGGGTGTCAGCAAGTTCACAGCAGCGGCTGTCTGGGCATCGGGAGGTGCCCAGAGCGACTAACCCTGAGCCACCCGTTCCGTACTGGCCAGCCGAGCGAGCAGGCCCTGGGCATCGGCACTGGAGGGGCACCTGTGGGAACTAGGGATGAGAACGCTGAACCCGTTAACTGGTCAGTTCACCGTTAACTGGAAAGGGCTGGAGCGCCCCCCCCCCCCCCCCAACGCCTGCCATGGGCAAGGAGGCTCCAGTCCAGCCGCGATGATGAACCAACTGAGCAGCACGTTTAACCGGTTAGCTCGTTCAATGGGATTTCCCATCCCCAGGGGGAACCCAGTGGGCCCAGCAGCCCTGACTGCAGCCTCTTGATGCTGAAGCATCACCGCACTCTAGGTAACTATGGAAACCCCCTTCTCTGCCAGGGAGTGCGGTTCTGTGAGGAGCAGAGGGTAGGGATTCCCCCAGCCCATGGGGGAGAAGGGTAACAACTGGCATCTAACAGCAGGCACCCCAAAGAGCTCTCTGAACCCGCCTGGTGGCATCGGATGCCTCGTAGCCACACCGAGTCCCCAGCAGAGCAGCCATGCACTGTCCAGCCATGGCCGGTGAGGAAGCGTCCTGCTGCGAATGTTGGACAGACGCTAACGCAGGTGAAGAAAGCGTTGGCACCCTCTCGCCAGGACATAGGCCCAACAGAGAGCCAGGCAGGATGGCCAGATCTCAGAGGAACGCCCCCACAGCCCCCACAGAGGAATCCAAGCCAAAGGCACATTCCCTCGCTGCGCCCGAACACACCATGGAGAGCTGCCTGACGGGACATTCGCTCCGGACGTGGTTACACAGCGTAGGGCGCCTCCAAACGGTGCCATCGGAGCGAGTGGGGGGATCCAGGCAAGCACCCCAGTGGCACATGTACCGCCGTGGGGAGATGTTCAAACACACACGGGACAGCCAGACACACCCCCCTGCTCCCATGGACTTTCAATGGCTTTTATGGCACTTTGGCAAACCCCATCTGTTTAAGTCAGCCCCTAGCTGGGAAACTTCCCGCAGAGGTGGTCGCAAGGGCGCATCACCCACCACAAGGAGTAGGTGCCCAGGCCCCAGAGAGGGCGCTGCCATAGCAGATCCCAAGTCACTGACCCGCAATCTCAGGATGTGGGAAAGCTGAGAGCCGGATCCAGCAGCCACAGCTGTGCCGCATGGAGCTCGTAAACACACTGCACGCTACAGACCTGGGCACCAGGCAAAGCTCTCCGTCCACAACGCCACGCACGGACACCACCATCGACACAGGCGCTCCTGTGTATGTGCCACTGACACGAGGAGCCAAGGGTGCACACACAGACACACAAGCAATGTCATCACCCTGGGGGGTGGATGCTGAAGTACGCTGGGTCCTCATGGCTTGGGGAGCTGCAGACTGTCACAGCATCAGGGAAGCCCTCCAGCCCTCCTGGGCCATACTCACACCACATGAACACAGCCCTTGGCTGATGCAGTCTGCAGCGTCACCCAACCCCTGTTCTGACAAGAAGTGAGGTCTGGGTCAATGTTCCCTCTAATTTTTTTCCATTTGTGTGCAGAATAAATTTTGTTATGTGCACCAAGGCTCGTGTGGATGTGCACCACCAGAAGAAACACACACTGCCGGCTGTGGGTGCTCAGCTAATCAGCTGGGGGCATTTGAATCTCTCCTGGGCAGCCGCCCAAGCATTCAGCCGACAGGGAACACAGGTTGTGCACTGCAGTATCTGCTGGGGTTCATGAATGTCTATCGGTGGCTCAGTATCATCCCTCGCACTGCCCTGCTCCACAAACACCAGGTCCCTTTGGTCTCCCAAGGCCCAGACGGCCTTCAAACTCACCTTTACCTCTGCTCCCACACTGGTCCACCCTGACACCTCTCCCCACGACGGACACGCCCAGCATGGCAAGCAGAGCCGTGCTATCTCCAAGTGGTGTTCGCAACAACTACTCCATCCCTGTCCTCCTGCTCCAGGACACTCACGCCCACACAGCCAAACAATGAACAAAGAGCTCCTGGCAATTAAGACCGCCTTTGAAGCGAGGCACCGCTATCTAGAAGGGGCCCGGTATCCTGGCCAGGTGTACCCTAATCGTGAGAACCTTGAATATCTGAGCAGGGCCAAGGCCCCGAACCAGTGACTTCAGTCGGGGTTTTTTTCTCTTTGACTCCATGACCTCCGACCATTCAGGAAAAATAGCAAGGCCAACACTTAGTCCTGGAAGGGCAAATATTACACTGACCTACAGGACTTGAACCCCAAACCTCCTGCAGCTTCAAGCCTCATAACTTTACGGGTGCAGCGTCCCGCCTACATAAAACGGTGGATAAATGTTCCTCCCAGCCTCAACGGGGAAGTCCTGACTCCCTCCCGGCAGGTATTGTGGTGGCTTTAAAACTCGGTCCCTCAACTCATGTGTCTTCTGGCGGCCTCACCTGTGGGCGACGGCGTAGGCCTGCGCAATGTAAACATCTGTTCCAAAACGCTACACAGGAGTCCCCTGGGATGCCAGCAACTCCTCCACACTCTGCCTGAGCCCTGGACAGTCACTGCCTCAGATTTTGTCATCGAACTCTAGTGGGTTCGTGACCTTCTGGACAACGGTGGATCGCCTCACAAAGATGGCTTCGTTCCTTGCTCTGGTCAACCCTCCTCCCAGGAAACTGCCTGGCTCTGAGTGAACCAATTGTCCTCCTCCATGGCCGACCCGGAGCACTGTCCCCAACCAGGCTGTGCAATTTATCTCCTGCTTCTGACGAGAAGTTCTCCAGATTTTGGGCAGCTGGTCCTGCCTCGCCTCCACCTCCCACCCTCGGAGAACTATCGAGCGGAGAGAGAACCAATCATCCTGGATCTGTAGTGTCGATGCCACATACATTTCCAGCCACACGACTGGCCCTTGCTCGTACGGCAGGCAGAGTGTGTGCACAATAATGCAGGGTACGTCTTTGGGGCCAAGCCCTTTTGTCTTCCGAACTGCGTGCCCAACCCTTGATTCTCCCCAGAGCTACCTGCAACTTCCCACAACCCGGCAGCTCTGGGCTGGATACACAGATACAGCCATCCCAAGATGACCCAACCGTTGGCCTGGAGGACACCGAGAAGAGCTGCAAACACCAGACAGACTGGTGATGAGAGAAGGGGCCGGCCCTTTCGTTAGACCGGAAGCTACGGCTGGCAGTGGGAAATCAACACCGACAGGCTCTCTCATAAACAGGGCTGCCTGTTCCTTGGTCTCTGCCAAGTTCCCCAGCTAATTAACGCAGATTTTCCCCATGCTCTCTGCACACCCGCAGGTTTCCATATTCCATTCCCAAAAGGCCGCAGTCAGGGCCAATTCCCTCCCCACCAGCGTGAGCATATTGCACATGAGATCCGGGATGCCAGATCCGGGAGGGGGTGGCCTCTGTTATTCTGGGAACGGGGGAAGGCGACAGACCTGAAGAGCGCTCCTGCGACCAGGTGGAGACGGTCCATGCGCCTGACCTGATAAACGCCTCCCTCAAAACCACCCTGGAAAACCTGGCTCATGCCCTAGGAGCGGGCATGATGTGAGGGGGGGAGCCCGGGCACCCGCACCATGCTCAGACGAGGACCCCGTCACCTGAATGGAGCTGTGCCGCACACAGTGCCCGCCCCACAACGCTCCCGAGGGAAGGGGAGACGTCCAGCCCCACGGACTGGCTGGAAAATGATTTAAACCAGGAAACTGTCTGAGCAAGCAGAGGAATTTTTCTTGGCTGCTACTACGGACCCTGCCTACTTGGCTTGACAGCTGACCCCTGCCCTCCCGCCTGCCCCGGTGTTTGTCCTCCTTATCCCAGGTCCCTGCCTGTTCCCAGTTCCTGCCTTCCCGCCTCTCCAGGGCCCTGCTCCGAGACCCTGGCTTGATCCCTGATTGGCTCTGGCTTCCCTCTTGGCACCTGACTCTGCCTCCGGAGTGGGCTCTTGGGTTGAGTCCTGGTTCTGACCCATCTCGGGCTCCATTCTAACCATGAGGCCTGGCTGCCCGCACCCTGCTCCCTCCAGCAAGGGCAGAGGGGCCGGGCACTTGGTGTTGGGCACCGCCGGCATTACCTTGTCAGGGAAGGGCTGCTGCAGCTGGCTGACGTCCAGCGGGGTTATCAAAGGGATGTTGTCGAAGCTGTCGTCGCTGTCCCCGCCGGCGCCCTGTTCCTTGCCCAGCTTCTCGCACAGATTGCTGCCCACTTTCACCATGGTGCTGGGAGGGAGAGGAGACTGGTCAGACAGTTGCTCAGATTGCAGAGACAGCCGCGGACAGGATCCCTCGGGGCTCTGTACTGCGCTGGAAGGGTCCGCCTGCCCCCACCTCCCCTCCCAGCTCCACGGCCCCAGTGTGTGACACTGACACCCAGTGCCCCAAACTGCCTCTGCTATCTGGCTGGCCAGGAGGGCTGGGGCCACAGCACAGCAGCCTGGACCTCTGGTTGGCTAGGAAGAATCAAGTGTCAGGGCTCAGGCTGAGGCTGGGTGGGGCTTTGCGCCATGGCGGGGAGGTTGCGGAAGGGGGCGGGGTTTTGGTGGAAGGGGTGGGGCCTCAGGCAAAAGGGGTGGGGCCGGAGAGCCCATCTTGGAGAGCAATAGTAGCCCACAGAAGTGGTCCAGTCGGAGCGACTGGGGCAGAGCAAACCCGCCACCCCTTGCTGCTGGCCACAGCTCCCCTGAAAAGAAACCGCAACACGGGCGGGACGACAACAATTCCTTCCGCGACCCAACACCGCTGGCATGCTGAGAAGAATGTGCAACAGCGCCCCCTGGTGCTTCCTGCCATGCGCTACTGGTCCAACACCCAGGCCTGAGGATTTGGGAGAGCCTCCCAAAAATCTCTCTCAAAGCCATAAACACACACGGCACAGCCTGAGCGGCCCTGACCTAGCTAGAGCCAAACGACAGCTTGGAACCCTGCATGTGCCGGGGTCTCACAACCCATCCGACAGCCTCAGACTTTCCTTCGCCACCAGCGGGGCTTGACACGGTTTGAAAGCGAAGGTTGAGATACCCGAGCTGGCAGGCCAAGCTTTCAGCTGGAGCGTAGCAGGTGCTCCGAGGGCAGGGCCAGCCCATGCAGAGAGGTGAATTCGCTGAGCGCACTGATGATCGGTCCGTGGGATGTGGGCCTGTCTAGCGAGTGGAAACTCTTCTGCGCTTAACTACAGAGGTTGCTCAGCCTCTTCCGGGATTCTTCATATACTCTGCTTCGGACTAGAGGGACCCGCCCCTTTCCATCTGAGGCCCCACCCCTTCTGCCTGAGGCCCCGCCCCTTTCTGGGGGCCAGAGCCAGCCCACCACCACCTATCAAAATGCGTGAAGTGGCTCCCCCTGCAAAAATGATTGCCCACCCCCGACGTGGGTGCTTTAAACAGGAGCTGTCAGATGCTGAACTCTGAACATCTGGCTCTGCCCCAGGTGCCTAGCTGTGGGTCTAAGCAATGGCTGACTTCCAGCCGGACTTCAGACATTCTGCTTTGGCTGCATTGTCAGCGTGGTTTTACGGCATTATTTAGAAATGGGAGCAGCAAAAAGGGTCCCCTCACCTCTGGGGTCGCGTGTGCTCCCTGCGACCCAGCCACGCACAGGGTCCCCCACCGGGAGCAGGGACCCCTCATGAACCAGATAGCTCCGCTTCCAGAGGGTACCCTGCACCACCGGGAAACCTGCCCTCAGCCCACCTGCTCTTCCTGTTTCCGAGCTCTTTGTCACAACCCTCGCTCCTCCCTTGTACGCCGCAATTATAAACAGCCCCTGCGCCGTGGACGCAGCCTGACGTATTATGAGCAAGTGACGACTCCTGCCTTGGGCCCCTGCTCAAGCCTACAGCACAGGGAGGGCCGGGGTCGCCGGCGAGCGCCACCCAGAGAGTGAGACACGGGGATTTCCAGGGCCGATTCCTTAAACAGACAGAAAAACTCATCTGGTCAGTGTTTGGCGCCCTGCTCTCCTCGGAGCCAGGTGCGTTCGGGCCTGTGGATTCCCAGGCCAGGAGGAGTCGTGGTGATCACCTGGTTGCCCCCTCCCGTCAGCAGGCCGGATCAACACCAGAGCCGGACACAGCGTTCCAGGTGTGGCTGGACTGTCCGGGAGTCCTAACAGTGCTGTCGGCACAGGACTGGAACGTCGGCGAACACTGACTGCATCCCTGCGGTGTGACCGGACGTCACAGGTCACTAATGGTATTGCCAGGTGTGACGTCAGCATCAGAGAGCGTGGTCAGTGTTGTGGAGGTCAGAGACCACGGATACTGTTGTCAGGTGTGTCTGGATGGTCACAGAGCACTGACTGTTGTCAGGTGTGACGGGCGCATCCAAGTGCACTGACAGTGTGGTCAGGGTGTGACTGGGCTGTTGCAGAGCACTAACAGCGTCGTTGGGGTGTGACTCGACTGTCAGAGAGCACAGAAGGCTCTGTCAAGTTTGAGGGGAGTGGTGGAACACGCTGCCAGCACTGAGCTGGCATTTCCCTCCGGCTCCAAGGTGGAGGTGCAGCCAGGCAGCCTGTGCACCCGCCCTCAGGCATCGCCCCTACAGCTCCCATTGGCTGCAGTTCTCAGCCAATGGGAGCTGCAAAGCCGGTGCTTGGGGTAGGACCAGAGCGCAAAGCCCTCCATGGCTGCACCTCAGATCAGGAGCAGAAGGGAAAGGCCGGACATTCTGGGAGCTTCCTGGAGCCAGGGCTGGTAGCGAACCTACCTAAGTCCCACGGCACTGCTGACAGGACTTTTAATGGCTGTGCTGACCGAAGCCACCAGGAAACTGACCCCTGTCGGCCCCCTGGCTCTGACAGAGCAGGTAGCTCAACAGAGCCTGCACCAGAGAGAGCCAGCAGCCTCCCGCTGTTCCCAGCACTGACAGCAAGTGTCAGGGTCTGGCGATGGTAACGACTAATCCCCAGCCACCCAGAAACCCCACTGATCAAGTGACACACGAGCCGCTTGTCTCTGAGTCGAGTGCGTCCACGCTGGTGGCTGCAACAGCTTAACAACAGCAATTTAACCGTTCGGGGCAGCCTTTGGATGCAGACAATGGCCTTCCGGCACAGACGTGCTTTCGACGCCGAAGGTTAATCTGTGTCTCGCTGAGAGCAACTTAAACCAAGCAACTGAGCTCTCTCCTTTTACAACAGGTCCTGGCTTTCAAATTGCCCCTCAGCCCTGTTATGAACAGGCAGAAGGCAGAGACCAAATCTAAAATTACTCTGAAGTGAGGCGGCGTGAGACGAGCGCCCCAGGCTGTCCCAGGAATCTTCTCTCCGTGAAGGCAGAGCTGCTCGCTGACTGCAGAGCTTCCAGGCAAAAAGGAACCAGAACCAAAGGAAATCGATTTGGGAAGCTACCTCCTGCCTGAGGGTTTGGCATCTGCTCAACAAGGTGCAGCCGGCTGCAGGATCAGACCAGCCCGACACCAGAGTCAAGCACCCCACATATAAGATGTTCCAGCTGACTGAATAGCCAGGCAGGGGAGCCACAGAGCTTTTTGCTCAATTCCAGGAGGGGTTTGCTCTGAATAGCATCAAGACCCCTTTTGGGTTTCTGTCTGAACAGCCTGTTTGCACAATCACTTGGCAAGGAGCTTTCATGTGCGAATAAAAGAGGTGAGCCCTTTGCATGGCCCCCACTTTCTTGGGGAGGAGGAGAAGAGGAAAGGCTGAAAAAATTCTTAGAAAGCAAATACATACTTGTTCTCTGTCCATCAGGAAGGAAGGACCTCAGCTATTTCAAAATCTGGGGTCCTCCTATAGAGCCAAGTATAAAATGATTTCACGTGCAAAACAGATTAGGAAAAGATCCAAATGGCCCTAGCATGTTCTACACACATTCCTAAAGCTTGAAATGATCAAAATGGGTCCACAAATCATTTTGTGCATGAGAAGGCCAAGCTTGTTCATTATTCTCTCAGTCAAACGAGCTTACGGTTTCCAAAGAGCAGAAACAACACAGTGCGACTTGGCCATGTGTATACTTACCGGCGGAGCAACGCTCCACAGGTTGATCTTCTGGCGTTTGATTTAGTGGGTCTAATAAAGACCCGTTCAATCGAATGCTGAGGGCACTCCCGTCATCGCCAGTACACCTACTCCTCTCGAGGAGGAAGGGAAGTCGGTGGGAGCTGGGGGGATGGCACCAAAGTTCGAATCAAGGTATGTTGATTCCAGTTTCTCTCGGAGTCGAGGCCATCGCACACAGCGTTGCAGAGAAGAGCTAGCAGAGGACTGTGAGGATCCCTCAGAAATCAGGGTCAGCTTGTGAACAGCTCAAGAACAAAAAAGGGAGGACACATTCGTCACTGGTAACTCAGAGACGGGCAGCGCCTAAGGCCAGAAGTGGCCATGAGACCCCCCCACAGAGGACAGAGCAGAGAACCTCAGCCCAGGAACCCTGCACAGAGCCCGTCACTCCCGAAGAGATGTGCAATCTTGACTGACCGACCCCAGTGAAGGGGAATCCACCCCGTCCCAGGACCGGCTCCTCCAGTGGTAGCTTCCCTCCCTGAGAAACACGGGCGTGGTTGCTCTTGGCTAGGAACTGCAGAAGGACAGTGGCTAATGGAACAGCAGCTAATGGCCAAGTCCAGCCCAACTGCACTCATGGGAGGACCCCAGAAAGGCCTGGGGGGGTTCCTCTAAGTCACTCTCCCACTCCCCGGGCCTAGGCCCAGCCCAGGCGGATATGGGGAAGATGGCAAAGGTGATCTGAGCAAGTCACTTGGGACCTCTCTGTGGACCAGGGATGGCTGGAGAAAGGTACATTCCAGCCACCCCCACCCTGGCCCTGGCCCCAGCCTGCTCTGTCAGGAGGGGCAGGGTAGCCTCACGCCAGCAGAGCAGGCAGGCAGAGGGGCTACGGCTCTGGCCCAGAGAGTCTCCAGCCAGGTGCGAACTCCTCAGAGACTATCTCGTAGCAGATGCCACCGGGCAGTGGGGGAAGGAGGAGGAAGGGTTAACTTGGCCCTGGAGCACTCATCCTGTCTCCTGCAGACCACAGGCCCAGCCAGCCGTCCCCAAGAGCCCAGTTCAATGCCGAGGGTGCCACCCAGACACCCTCCGTCCTGCGAGCCGGGGTTTGCAGGCCCGATGCCCACTAAGAAAAGAGCCAAGGAAAGATGGCCGGAGACAGGGGTCTCCAGTAGCTGCTGGTTCCCAGCACTGGGCCTATCCCCACGGAGTCCCCGGCTCCCTGCCGCGTCTGACCACACCCCACGTCCAGTGGACTGGCTCAGAAGCCTCTGGTCACTCCATCCCATGATGCAGAGAGCTACGTGGTCTGCCCAAAGCCCAGGAGGTGTCTGAGCCGGGCACAGCCTCTACATCCCACTCCCAGCCCAGGGAGGCTGCTGGGCAAGGCAGTGGCGAAGGGGGTCTCTTTGCACTGTGGGCCCTTCTCTGGCTGGTGCAACTACTGGAGACCCCGTCTCCGGCCATCTTTCCTTGGCTCTTTTCTTAGTGAGCATGGGGCCTGCACACCCCGCCTTGCAGGACGGAGGGTCTCTGGGTTCCAGCTCCAGCTGGGGAACACACCAGGCTACTGATGGGCAGATGCTTCGTCTACCTCCCCCTTTCCCGCGCCGGCCGTTCTAAACAAGGGAGTGGAGACGAGAACTGGGGACATTTCCCCAGAGGTCGGGGTGCATGTGCAATTCCGCCGGCGAGTCAGCGAACGGAAGGTCAGGGAGGTGCCGTTTGAGTCCAAAAACTCTACCCAATCGCAATGTCAGAGTTCCCAGCCTCTGTGGCATGGCCTCCCCCTCCAGCTCCTCCAGCGGACGGAAATGCAGAGAATAGTACGATTGGAAGTGGGTCGAGATCGTTCCACAGGCCTTCTCCCAAACATGGCAACCCTAGAGCAGGGACGGAGACACATGGCTGAGAACATCTTTTAACCCCTCGCCCCCACCCACTTTTTAAATTGCCCGTTACCAGGGCCTTGTCACTCCAGCAGTCCTCGCAAAGTCAAATGGTGGTTCTCACCTAATGCCGCGCAGTTAATACTCAGCACAGGAGACCGGCTTCCTTTTTGTAAAGTGCCAGATTCGACGGAAGAAAGGAAGTCGCGCTTCCAGTGGATTTGCCGTTATCGGCCAAAGAAGGAGCAGATCGGCTGTATGGATGCTCCACCTTGTGTGTTAAGCCTCCAGAGCTGTGGTTAAAACATCCACATCCCACCAGAAATTACTGGAGTGCGTCTGCCAATGGCGTGCACGTCGTTATGTAACATACGGGTTGTGCAACATCCCCGCCCTGATTGATTACAAACCCCTCGTTTTTACTTGGATCTTGATCGTTTTTAGGCAGCGGTGGGGAGACGAAAGGACGGAGGAGGCACTGAGCCTTTGGTGAAAACTGTCTCTGAGGAGCCGCGGTACCGCCAGCCTCGGTGACATCTTACCTGCTGTGCAAAGTGCACCTATGAGCTGGCACGTTTGGCAAAGTTGGGGAGGAAGAGCCGTGCACAGCAGGAAAAGCTGAAGCCACTGGGACAAGCGCTAGCTGTGGGCGAGATACAACGTCTGCCAAGAACTGCCCAACAACGAGGCCACTGGGCCCACGCGGACGTGAAAGGCCCTCCACAGGGCTACTTCCCTGGCATGCCCATCCCCGCCCACCCTGCCCTGTCCCCAGAAAAGGCCCTGGGCAGAGGGGAGCTGGCCGAGGTGTTGGCACAATGAATGGCCATGGCTGAGAACACTTCCCTGATGCGACGGGCTCTAGGCAGAGCCTTGGGATCTGCCTGCCGATGGCCAGCACCGTGGCACATTGAGGGGATGGGGTGCCTGGCGGCAGGGCCTCACAGCTCTGAACGCTACAAGCAGCTTCCAAAGCCCCTAGGGACAATCTGGCATCTGGGGCAGGCCCCAGTGTCCTGAGGCACCAGGCTGCCTGCAAAGAAACCAACAGGATCTCTGGAGCCCAGGCCTGAGCGACCCACCAGGGGGTCACATAGCTCAGCTATGCACACACGTGGAGTGTTCACCCTGCTGGGGCATCCCAGAGCATCACAGCCACCGCTCTGCACAGAACAGACCTGTGACAAAGGCTGGCTCTGGTGGTGCCCAGAGGCCAGGGGTCTGGCTGGCCAGGCAGCGATGCCCCATTATCCTGGAGCAGAGAGCCTCTGGCCAGGCCCCAGGCCTTTCCAAAACTGCCTGACTACATCAAAGGTTCGGGGACCTGCAGGTGACAGCTTTCCTCCGGAGGCCAGACAGGCGGTAAGGCCGGGGGAAGGGTGACGGGCCCAAGCCTGCGAACAGGGCACAGAACAGGACGGCTCTGGGGGCCCAGACAGGCGGTTAGATGGCTCCTTTTCCATGCACCTGCCACAGTGCTGCCCCCCCCCCCGCACTTCTCCAACCCTAGCACAATGGCTGAGAGTGACGGGGGGGGGGGGACTGGATCTGCTGCTTCGGCCCAGCCCCCTGCACCAGAGACCCGGCCACCGGCCCACGCGAAACCCGGGCGCTCGGGTTATTTCTCACCCCCCCCCCCCCAGCGCCAGCGGCCCCGCGGTGCGCCAAGCACGAGCAAGATGCGGCCCCGGCCGAAGCCCGTCGGGTGGGGGACACGCAGGGCGCCGGCGGCGGCTTGTTTCCTGCGCAACCCCCCCAAACCCGTGCGCAGTGGGGGGGGGGGGGCGCGCTCCGCATTTCACCCGCTAGAAGAGCCTGCGCCAGCTCCCCCCCCCCCGAGCCCTTCCGCGGCGGGGGGGGCTGGGCCAGGACGCCCCACATCCCGCCCGTTCCCCGGCCTGGAGCCAAGCGGCTGCTGCCGGGAGGCGCGATCCAGGCTCCCCCGCTCCCCGCGTCTCCGGCTCTGCAGGGGGGCGCACGGCGCAGCGGGCCGGAGCCGCGTTCGCCCTCCCCGGGGCTGCCCCCCCCCCTCGCAGCCAGCCCCACACGCGGCGGGGGGGGGGGCTCTTTGCACCCCTGGGGGGCACGGAGCGTGCGCGGCCAGCCCCCTGCAGCGCTGCGCCCCGTCCAGCCCCGCAAGGCGCAGGCCCCCGACGCGGCGCCCCGGGGCCACCCCCCGCCCGGCCTGCGGGGAAGGAGCCGGTGCCACTCACGCTGCTCTGCCGGCGAGGCTGCTGCCGGGGACTGCGCGGCGGGGCGCGGGCGGGCGGGCTGCCGGAGCCGGTTACCTAGGCGATGGGTTCCCGGGGCGGAGGCAAGAACTCGCGGGCTGGCGCGTTAAGAGCAGGCGAGCAGGCGCGCCCCCCCACAGCTGCGGGGCTGGGACTGCTCTGTGCCCCCTCCAGGGGCCGGGGCTCTGCCCTCCCGCACCCCCGGGCCGTCCCTGCGGCTGGACGCTGCGCCCCTGCAGGGGCCGGGCAGCCCTGAGAGGGCCAGAGGGCTCCAGCCAGGGTGGGCGCAGGGCGCCACCCTCATCCCCCCCGGCACGGCGGCTGCTGCTCTGGGAGCAGGGCTGGTCCCTCGCCTCCTGAGCAGCGTTCCCTGCCCACCCCTAGGTTCTTTGGTTTCACTGGTGGTGCCCATTCGCACATGCCTGGGTGCACGTAAAATTATTCCGCACGTGGGCAGAAAAGAGGAGAGGGAACATTGCTCCTGCAGGGCCCTGCCGTGTGCCCGCTCCACTGTGGGCCGGGTGGCAGCCGGCGATGTGGCCCCTCGCTGCCCTGGGACGAACCTTGCTGCTCAGGGTCCCCTTCTCTTCCCTCCCTCTCGCATCAGGCCTCGGGCGCCTCTCTGCCTGGAAGCAGTGCGAGGGGGCGGACGCGGCAACCTGCAATGGTTTCCACATAGCTCTTTGCTGTGGCCCTTCCTGGCTTTGGAAAACAAAACAAAACTCAACCCTTCCCTCCCCAGCAGTTCCATTGCGTGAGCTGGTCCTTTCCCCCTTCCTGTGCCATCCCGGGGTTCACCCCAGGTCTCCACCCCCTCAGCACACACGGCCGCCCCTTGACTCCTGTCTGCGGCTTGGGGAGCTGGAAGCCAAGCAGAGAGCAGGGCGGGGAGGGCTTCCGTGGAACGGGCGCTGCTAACATCGGCGCTGTGTCTGAGCCCCCTCGATGGCGCGGCTCCCTAACAGCCTGCCTCCGCTCAGCCCTTCGTGCTTGGACAGGAGGCAAGCATCCCTAGGGGGCGGGGAGGGGAACCTCTAGCCTGTGCTAGCAAGGAGGAGAGGCTAAGCGTAGCACCCCAAAAACCCACGCACCATGAACCTCCCCTTTGACGTGCATTTCATTCAGATTCCTTAGCTCACGTACCGCCCGGCTCTGGAACCAGGTGGAACCCGCTCCCCTGGGAACCCCGGAATGACCCTGTCGTGGGGACACATTTTCGATGGGCAGTCCAAGACCCAGCCAGGCCTCACAGCCACGACTGAGACGCTGCACAGCAGCTGGCGTGTCGTCACACCACACAGCACACGGGCAGAAATGCTGAACACGCGTCGCCGGGCACGTGAGCCATGAGAAGTAGAGGAACGCAGCAAAAATGGAGGGGGAGGGGCGCTCCGTGTCAAAAATGGCACGACCTCTTTCTGAGTCACTGATCACGCTGGTCCAGGTGCAGGCCAGACTTTTTCATCCATATCCTAGCACAGCGGCCCCAAGCCTTTTAAACCACGAGATCATTTCTTCAGTTGGAGTGCAATGTCCAATCTACCTCACACCCAAACACCCTGCCCCGCTTTCTTCCCGCCCTTCTTTGAGGCCCCGCCCCTGCCCCACCCCTTCTCCAAGGCCCCGCCCCTGCTCCACCCCTTCTCCAAGGCCCCACCCCTGCCCCACCCCTTCTCCAAGGCCCCGCCCCTGCTCCACCCCTTCTCCAAGGCCCCACCCCTGCCCCACCCCTTCTCCAAGGCCCCGCCCCTGCTCCACCCCTTCTCCAAGGCCCCACCCCTGCCCCACCCCTTCTCCAAGGCCCCGCCCCTGCTCCACCCCTTCTCCAAGGCCCCGCCCCTGCCCCACCCCTTCTCCAAGGCCCCGCCCCTGCTCCACCCCTTCTCCAAGGCCCCACCCCTGCCCCACCCCTTCTCCGAGGCCCCGCCCTGCTCACTCCATCCCCCATCCTCACTCACTTGCACCAGGCTGGGGGAGGGGTTGGGTGCAGGCTCTGGTCTTGGGCCAAAAGGCTTGGAGTTTGGGAGGGGCTCTTGGCTTAGCTCCGGGTGGGGGATTGGGATGCAGGAGGGGTTTCAGGGTGCAAGCTCTGGGAAGGAGTTGGGAGCAGGGGGACTCCTGTCTGGGGCAGGAGGAGGTTCAGGGCTGGGACGGGTCCAGGAGGCAGGCTCTGGCTGGGCTGTTTAACTGAGATGGTTTCCAAGTTGAGCAGTGGGGGTAAGGCAGGTTTCCTCCTGCCCTGGCCCTGCACCACTCCTGAAAGCAGCTGGCATGTACAGCAATGACTCCATGGCACCAAGTGCTGCCCCTCATCTACAGGCACTGAGCCCACAGCTTCTACTGGCCGCGGTTCCCCGTTATTGATCAACGGGAGCTGCAGGAGCAGGGTCTGCAGGCAAGGACAGCATGTGGAGACTCCCTGCTCTGCCTCTCAGGGGCTGCAGGGGTAAGCCAGTCACGTCCAGGAGCAGCAATTGCCACAGGGAGAATCACTCCGGCCGTGACAGGTTCGGCAGTTTAGAACTCACTCCTCAAAGAATGACATGTAAGTTCTTCCTGAACTACGGAGCGCCTCGCGGTGCCTCGAGACTATAAAACTAGGCCTCGCATTTCATAACTGCATCTCTATTCCAGTCACTCCTCTCGCCAGAATGCCAACGCCGATCGTATTTTTAAACCCTCACACGTTACGGCGGCGAGGAGCTAAATATAAAGATCGGAGCGCGCAGCAAACAGGAACTGGGATTGCTTCGCACAAATTTATGCGCAGCTACCCTGGGGCTGAGCCGCGTTTGAAGTACGGTCACAGGCCTATTATGTTCGTTGATCAAGTTCTCTAGCTTTCAAGTTCCTGCCTCGAGCCCTTTCGGTGAGCACAGCTCATACAATATTCATAGGGGCAACTCACGACTAGGAAGACGGAATCCTTGCGGGGGGGGGGGGGGTTGCTATTTGTAATCAATGTGGCTCTTTAGGGAGGACGCCAAGGCGGAGCAGACCAATGGGGCAGTCGCGGCCTGGCCCACGTGATGTGTGTGACGTTAGCAGAGACGTCGTCCATCTCAGCCTCAGGTCCCAGACTAGGGCTCCTGCCAAGTGCTGGTCGGGTCTCTTCTCCCCATAGGCATCGATTCTGAGGATGCTCACCCATCAGCAGCCCCTCCCCCCTCAGCTCCTCCCCACCGCCACAGCTCTGTTGGTCAGTGGCTTACAAGAGGTGCTGGTGAGATTCATAGAACCCTAGAGCTGGAAGAGACCTCAGGAGGTCATCGAGTCCAGCCCCCTGCTCTAGGCAGGACCAATCCCAACTCAGTCAACCCAGCCAGTCAAGCCGTGACGTAAACACCTCTAGGGATGGAGACTCCACTACTTCCCTAGGGAACCTATCCCAGTGCTTCACCACCCTCCTAGTGAAATAGCTTTTCCTAATATCCAACCTGGACCTCTCCCACCACAACTTGAGACCATTGCTCCTTGTTCTGCCATAGAACAAGGTGGGAGGAGGAAGAGGAGGGTGGGGGGTGGGACACACTCAGAGGAGAGGGCAGGAGGGGCTGGGCGTGAGGCAGAGCAGAGGCCAAGCACCCCCCCAGTAACTCAAAAAGATGGCGCCTGTCCTAAAACGGCCTGTGTTGGTTCCAGCGGCAGGCCTGGAGAGGAGCTGGCCAAGCAGCTCAGACTTGATGGGCACAATTGCCCCCTCTGGCCGTAGCAGCCCTAGAGCCCAGCGAGCCCCAGAGCCAACGGCCACGTAAAAACACGCAGCCCCCACGGTGAAGAGAGAGCTGCCCTCAGAACATTACATCTCCCCCCTCCCCAGACTCCCCAGGCTGATCAGCAAAGCCACGTTCCCACGAGGGGGGAAACGACATGAGTCGAACAAAGAACGGCCCTGAGGGGCCACCGAATCCCGACTCTGCAGCCACAGGCCATGCTATCGCTGCCCCATTACCAGCCACCCAGCCCCGCTGAGCGCTGCGAAGCCAGGACGCCAGCAGTGCCCGGCCAAGTCACAAATGATGCTATTAATTACTCCACAAATGATTAATTATGCCACAAATACCACTCCTCTTAATTGGGAGGCATTGGGGAAAGATGTTCAGAGAACACTGTCACGGTAGCAAACTCTAGTGCCGAGAAGGCAGGAAATGCCAGGTTTCCGATTGTCTCAACAACCTTAACTCTGCCCCCTTGTGCAAGGAGCACGTATTTTTCTTTCTCTTCTGCTCTTTGTTCCCAGGACCTGCCTCATCCCCTCTCCTGCTGCTATCCCCTCCCACTGGGGCATGCCCCCTCCTTCCCCCCAGCTCTGCCTCCTTTCCTCTCCCACCATCTCCTATCCCCTCTCCCCCATGCTGACCCCCATGCCCTGCCCCAGAGCAGATGGCTTTGATGGTGTTTGCAGTGTTTTCCCCGCCTCCCCTCTTTGGGACTGAGAAAACTTCTCTTCATGAATCGATGCAAACTAATTGGGGCATCATTAAGGGAAGCAAAACGGCCGCTCCCTCCCATCTCCGCATGCACAGCCAGGTGCCCAGGCCAGCTCTGCTCCCTGAGCCTCGCAGCCGACCCAGCCTTGCTCCGCGTCGGAGCTGTGGTTCGCCGGGGCGCTCTGCAGAGGCAGCAGCCGGCTGGGGAGCCAGCCGCTGCCGGACCCCACTGGGGATGTGCCTGGGGGCCCTTCGGATGGGATTGCTGGCTGCAAAGGAGCGGCGGGAGGCGCGGGGTGTCAGCAAGGCAGGGCAGGGAGAAGGGATATCGGTGGGGATCGGAACGCGCCCCAGTGCGGAGCCCAGCCCCGGGGGCAAAGGGTAGCAGCCGGCTCCTGCCTGGAGCTGCGTGCCTGCGGGGATGCCACTGCAGCAGATCGGAGCCTGTAATCAGCTCCTGGACTCTGGACAGGCTGCCCAGCCCTCAGTGCCGGGAAAGGCAGGAAGCACCAGCAAGGACAGACATGGCCTGGTAAGCCCCGGCCCTCCCTTACTGGGCACGCTGGTTTGGGCCCCGGCAGCTGGAGGGCGGCCCTCCTGGGGCGGTGGAGGTTCCTCTGTTGCACGGGCCACAGGGAACCACAGGTGGGGCAGGGCTGGGCAGCCCCCTGGGCCCCGGCTGAGGGGAGGTCTTGGCCACCTGAGCCATAATTCCCCTGGGGCAGCTCCCCTGTGGGCACAGCAGCCGCGGGCCCTCAGAAACTGGGACCCAGCCCCCCCAGACCAGGAGCTTTGTTAATGGTGAAATCGGGGGGGGAGGGGAGGTGGATTCTCCTGCTTGTTGACCCCTCCCCCCGGGGTGAGCGGTGGTCACAGCCTCGCCAATTCCTCGCCCCCCTCTGATTGGTGGACACCCAGTGGGGTACAGCCGTGCGGGTGGTGTGGGGGTGTCCCATAGCCCAGCTGTGCCCTCCACTAGCCCCACACCTGCCTCATCGCTAGCCCTGCTTAGAGCCGGCTTCCACAGCAGGGCGGTACCGGGCCTGGGTGACAGCCCACCCCATGGCTTGGAAGATCAGCATGGCCCCCTCTGGGCTGCCCCCTCTGGGCCCCATCTCTCCGGGGAGGAGAGGGGGCTCCGTCCAGAGAGACTCCCTGCCCCCTGCTGCCATGTCCCCGACCTGCCCCTGGGGGGTCCCGGGCTGCAGCGGGGAGATGGGACGAGCTACCTGCCGATTTCTAGAGCTGCTGGTGCCCTGGAGACCGACAGCCTCTCTTGCCGGGTCACCCCTGGGGGCTCGTGCAGCATCTGGGCCCTGGCACAGCGGGGCGGTGTGGAGGAAGCTGCCCCTCCTCCCCCCCGAGCGGGCATTGCAGCCCATAATATGCCCTGCTGGCGCATGTACCTGCGGGTGCCCTGCTGGTGAGTGGGGCAAGGCTCTGAACTGGGGGTGGGCGAGGGCCTGGCCAAGCACCCGTGACATGTTCCCCTCTCTGGTGCCAGCCGGGCGAGACAGCCCAGGGCAGGGCACCGCTGTGGCAGAGATAGGCGCTGCCGCCCGCTTCCCGCCAGCAGCTTTCGCCCTTCGATCGGGCGACTGGCGCCCTGTTGCACCTGCCGTTCCAAAGGGCAAGTGTGCGCAGCCGGCCACGGAGTCCCCGCTCCTCTGCCAGGCACAACCCTCTCCCACCACATGGTGCTTAGCTCCTGGCCGGACCCCCCTCAGCCGCAGGACTCCCCCGGCCTGGCTGCTGTCAGCGGCAGCAGCAGCAACGTGAGCCCTTGTCTGCCGCGGGGTTAGCGGGATCGCCGAGGGCGGCCCCCGACCCCGTCTCCAGCAGCAACGTCACATGCTGTCCGGCGGGTGCCTCCATTTCTGGCAGCCTCTGTGAGGGGACAGCTCGGATAACGTAGGCCGGCCTGCCAGCCTCTCCTGCCCCCTCAGTTCTGTCAGGCCCGGACTGCGCTCTGAGGGGGCGTCTTTCCAGATAGCCTAGCACCAGCATAAGGGTTTAGACACTGGTCCGGGCAGAGGCCGAGGGGCTGGGTCGTGCTGTCCCCCGGTGAACCCCTGGCTCCACCTTGCACCCCTCAGCTTCGGCAAATAAGGCTCTGGAGGTTTCCCCTGACACACAAAAGCCATGTGCCAAGAGCTCCAATGCACAGCCGGGCTCTGGAAACGGAGGAGATGCCAGAAGGAAGGTGGCCCCTCACGCTGCCTCAATTTGCCCCCCTCGTGATGTGCATTAGGAGAGTATTTGACGGCAGGATCCCAGACTAGATTTTCTACAGGGTGCCTGGGGCTCCCCGAATCCTCTTCCCCGGCTTGGCCCCCGAAGCAGCTCCCCAGAGGTGCTCTCCACAAACTGCCCCCGAGCGTTCGCCCTAAACCGCTCCCCAGCGTGGTCACTCGCTGTCGGCGCGGTTCTCAGTCCACGGGGAGCAAGGGGGTGGCGCTGCTTTTGTAGCTAGCCTGACAGCAGAGCGGGCCGATGGGCCAGGACAGTTTTCCCCAGAGGACCCGTTGTAGAGGAATCGCCGCTCACCACAAGTTACGTGCTAGAGTCACTTCAAAGTTACCGAACCGTGTCACCTTCCCTCCCGACCTCGGGCGCTTTGTCCCCTGCACACACAGAGGGGCCCTCCTGGAAACTCAGCCTTCACTGTGGGGTTGCTGTCTAGCCAACCTAGACACACTCCTGCAGGTTGTTAGCCTCGTTTCACGAGGAGTAACGGTAGTTCGGCATAGGACCCTAGTCCGAACTACCTAGTTCGAGCCCAGTGTAGCCGCGCTACACGGGGTTCGAGCAGCGGGGATTTAAAAATCCCGGCTCCCCGCTTATGCTACTGAAGCCCGGGAAATTCAAATCCCTGGCTTCATTGGCAAGTGCTGTATGCATACATTACCCCGCTAGTTGGACCTAGCGGGGTAGTGTAGACATACCCACCCAGTGGGGCGTTACGGTACCGGCCTCGGCCACACCGGGGAACGCTGCGAGAAACAGCAAGAGCCCCAGAACGCTGGATCCTGCGTGGTGGAAGCCAATGGAGCAGACAGACAGACAGGCCCGGCCAGGCTGCAGGTGCAGGGCCAACGGCTTCCTTCAAAAACTAACCTTCTCCTTCTGGGAACCCTTCCAGGCTCCTCCTCGTCATCGGCTTGGCTGCTCTGCGAGTCGACAGCACCGCCCAGGTAGGTCGGCCCCAAACTCCTCTCAGTTCTGGCTGTGGCACTCCATGGTCCCAGCCCCGGGCTTGCCACGGGCCAGGGCACCGCCACCTGCACAGTAGTCCGGGGGCCTGCAATTCCTTCCCCCATCCGGCTGGCTCAAGGGAACGTAGCTGTTATAGTCACAGCATCCTCCGTGGACCATAGACTGCAGACTGAAATGGCCCCTGCTTCTCAGGAAGGGCACCATCAGTCCGTCCGTCCCTGCCCCGACTGTCTCACAGCCCCTGCCGATAGCCCCAGGGCTCCCGTTGTGTAGCTCAAATACTCCGGCCGAGGCCCGTTGCGCCAGGCGCTGCTGAACGCTTTCGCTGGGCCGCGGGGAATTCCCAAGCTTGCAGGAGAGCGCCTGATCTCCGGGTCCTTGCCCGGGAAGCAAAATGACCTCGCTTTTGCTCTGGGACGTCTAGACAGTCAGGCCGGTAGGGATCCTCATGTGTGACCTCCTCATCGCAGCCCCCTTCCCCCACCTCTGCGGCAGACCCTAACCTCTGGCTGAGGCACTGACGTCCTCACACCATGATTTAAAGCCTTCAGGTTACAGAGAATCCACCACTGACTAGTGCAAACCTGCTGCCAAGTAAGGTGAACCGCCCCCTGCCCTGGAGCCCTGCTGACCTGGGGGAAATTCCTCCCCAAGATCCTAAGCGTGCAGATGAGGGCCCCTGGCTGAGTTCACTTGTGAGCTGCCCCGTTATGCTCCAGCCCCTCCGAGCAGCTACAATCCGGACTCCTCCAACCGCCAGCTGCTTGGGTTCGTTTCAGGACACGGAGTCCCAGGTGCAAAGCACAGCCCTAGATCTGATCCCCAAGCGCTGCAGAGTCAGGCGGGCGTGCATCCCGGCTTGTGGTTCGGCTCACTGCAGGCACGAACGAACGGCGCGGCCTTTTAAACATGTAGGAGCCCCGCCCCCTCCATGGCTCCACCCCCTCTGGGCCCGGTTTCCCACGGCAACCGGTCTGCAGGCCCTGCTGGCCGGGGAGTTAAAGGGGAGGCATGGAATGAGGTGCAGAGCTTGTCTCTGGGCCCATCTGGGCCGTTTTCCCCAGGGAAGAGGGAAAATCCCTTTTGCTGACTTGCTCTTCACTTGCAGGCTCTGCAAGAGGACAAGGAAATGGAGGGTTTCTCAGAAGAGGACATGAAGAAGCGAATGTAAGATGGTTCTTGTTCCTCACCCTCATCTCTGGGATCAGGCGAAAATGAATGAGGCCGGGATTTGCCACGAGGGGTGGATGACTGTTTCCCACGTGGCAGGCTCTCTGTGATTCATTAATTGTCCCGCGGAAGATCTGAGGCTCGTCAGAGCATGACAAAGCTTTTGCGTCAAAAAGTCGTGTTGCCAAAAAACGGCTTCTGTGGAAAATGAAAGTGTTCGTGGCAACATTTCACTTTCAAACAAATGTCCCTTTCATTCTTTGAAAAAAGTAATATTTCAGTCCCTCCTCCCTTTTTTTTTACTGAAAATAATTTTGGAAAAGAAAAAAAATGAAACCCAAAGTAGTTCCGTTTTCCAAGAAAAAACAAATTATAATTCGCAGAAAATTTTGGAAGAATGATGTTGGTTTGGGGGAAGAGGGGTCGTTTCCCAAAATTTGGCACAAAAAGCATTTGACATTTTCCCATCAGCTCCAGGGGTGTTTCACACACATGTTGATGGTATCAGCCAACACTTACCACCCAGTAACTGCCTGTGAGCTCACACTGTTTTCTCTTCCGTTTCCGATGCAAATAGCAGTCGTGATCCTGTGGTTCTTGTTGCCAGAGGCAGGCTTTTTAACGGAGAGCAGAGAATCCCAGGGCTGGACGAGACCTCAGGAGTCATCGAGTCCAGCCCCCTGCCCAAAGCAGGACCAACCCAACTCAATCTTCTCGACCAGGGCTTTCTCAAGCCGAGACTTAGAAACCCTTAGGGATGGAGATTCCACCACCTCCCTAGGGAACCCATTCCAGTGCTTCCCCACCCTCCTAGGGAAATCATTTTTCCTAATATCCAAGCTAGACCTCCTCCACTGTTGAGACCATTGCTCCTTGTTCTGCATCCGTCACTACCAGGGCTGGCCCGTGAGCCTAGGCAAATGAGGCAGTTGCCTAGAGCGCCGCTGGCCTGGGCACCCGATGATGACGTCATGGGTGCCGGGGCACCCCATGATGATGTCACGGCCATTGACTACCATGCAGGTGGGGGCGCCGATATTGCCGCCCACCTGGGGCGCCAGCTGCCGCAGCCAGCCTCGGGCCGCTCCTGGTCATTACTGAGAACAGCCTCTCTCCATCCTCTCTGGAACTCCCTTCAGGAAATTGAAGACTGCTGTCAAATCCCCCCTCACGCGTTTTTGTGGCAGACTAAATAAGCCCCAATCCCTCAGCCTCTCCTTGTAGGTCATCTGCTCCAGCCCCCTAATCATTTTGGTTTCCCTCCTCTGAACCCTCTCTAATGCGTCCACATCCTTTCTATACTGGGGGGCCCAGAACTGGACACAATACTCCAGCTGTGGCCTCACCAGAGCCGAATAAAGGGGAATAATGACATCTCTGGATCTGCTGGCAATGCTCCTCCTAATGCACCTAATATGCCATTAGCCTTCTTGGCTACAAGGGCACACTGTTGACTCATCTCCAGCTTCTCATCCACTGGAATCCCCAGGTCCTTTGCTGCTGAAAACCCTGGGCTCTGAGTGGCTGAAAATAATCATGGGATATCAATAAATCACCACTATTTATCCCTTCAGAGACATCGGAGTGTCCTGGATCAATATTAGCCAATTCAATCATCCATGCAGATAACTGGCTTCTCATTGGCTTCTGTGCCAGAATTGTGTGTGTGTTTCATCCCTCTCTGAAACTGTTAAGAAAGTAGGAAAAGATCTAAACCTTGTTACTTGTACATGCCATCTGAGACAGGCACACAACGAAAGGTTGAGACCTCTTTAAAGGGTTGCCCTTCAGAAATGTAACAATCGGGATATTGGGTCAAATTCACCAAAAGCTGAAACAGACTCCGTCTGGTTATGAGCAGGGTCGGTGCAGTCACACCATAGAGCCACTGGGTCCATATCAGTCCTTGTTGAGATGCATGATAATGAAATCAAATTCACTAGATTATTTACCTGGGGTCAAATATTCCCCCATGTTTCATCCTTACAGATGACTAACACTTGCCGTTTTACTACAAGGAGGGCGGGAAAGGTTGATTTTTCGCTGTTAATTTTTATTCTGCATCAGAGGAACAATCAGCTTGAATGAACATGCTGGTGGATCTGGTACTGGCCCAGAATTAATTGCCTAGTCATCGTTTTGCCTTGGTTATAACTCAGCTGGTTGAATCATGCAAATCCTAGTTCATGAATTTATGAATCCAAATCCCAAGCGTGAATCTCTGCTACTCACACACATTACTGGTGGGTGGTACTCTTTAGTTGCAAGCAGTTAGATAACCACTGGGTTTCCATAGAAATGTTTCTGAATCCTGAAATACTCACCGATTGTAGCACTAACAGTTATTTGACCTAACACTAAGGCTGTATCCACGCTTACAGGAGAGCAGTGCTGAGGGAAATCAATTTCCGACGAATCCATTTAGCTTGTCTAGTAAAGACCAGCTAAATCAACCACTGATTGCATTCCCATCAACTCTGGCATTCCACTGAGTCAAGAAGAGTAAGGGAAGTTGACGGGAGAGTTGCTCAACCCCTATGGTTTTTCGAATTAAGGTACGTTGACTCCAGTCATGGAACTGGAGTTGCATACCTTAGTTTAATATTGCCCCCTAGTGTAAACCTGGCCTTATTGACTACTCTTTTTTCTCCTGCTTAATAGGTTTCAGTAGCCAGTCAAGGAGCAGGAACAGTATCATGTGACTTAGGTACCCAATCACATGTTGTGAATAAAAAAAAATAGCAGACTGACCTGTGTGAAACATGCCAGCCAAGCGATGCAGCGCATTGTGTGCAAGGCCAAATAATCGTCAGTGCTACAAGCCCTGACTATGCAAAGAAAACAGTGACTTCTGGTGCCGCTGATATTATCCGCCACCAGTAATGCACCCAGCTTTACATTTATCCACTCACAGCAGGGAGGGAGTGTCACACAGCTGGCTGGTGAAACTTTCCTGCAAGATGTTTGAAATGCTAACGAGGCTCATTACTCCATGTATGTGGCGTGGGATTTCCTTGCTGAAACTAGGGTGGGCGAGGGGGGTTACAAAACCATTGGGAGTCAGGAGACTTGGCTTCTATTCTGAGCTCTGCCACTGACCCATCAGGTAACCTTGGGCACATCACTTCCCCTCTTCGCGGCTCAGTTTCCCCAGCTGGGCGGTGATGCTGACCTCCCTTGCAATGCACAGATGAGAGGGCCATAGAAGAACTAGCTAGGCTTATTTTTTTTGTTTGTTTTTTGTTTACAGTATCCTCGGCATAAGCGCTATTGAGCCACCGGAGGACGAGGAAAACACGGTGGATATTGACCCTGGAATGAGGCTGTTGTCCAGGCATGCACAAGGTGAGCAAGCTGGGGCATGATGCTCCTTCCCCACTGGTGTCCTCGCAGGCTCAGAAATCTAACGCTCCCCCTGCCTCCTCCCTTTGCAGCACCCAGGCGCGCTGGAGACCAGCCGGCCCCGCTGGGTGCCCAGTCTGCGGCGGAGCCAGAAGAAGACCGAGACCACATCCACCACCCCCCGCAGGAGGCTGTGGAGGAGGAAGCCCCTGTGTGGATAGCAGCACCGCAAGCTGAAGCCATCAGTGGCCCAGAAGAGGACAGAGACCATCTCTACCATGCCTAGCGAGGAGAGGCGGCTCTGTCTAGCAATAAAGGAAGAGGGGATTGCCCAGTGCCCCCTCTACCTCCTCTCCTGAGCTGTGTGTTCCCTGGACCCTTCTCTTCCAGGTCCACTCCTCCATCTTGGCTATGGACAGGGCTCTGGCTTCCGGCTCTGCTCTGAGCCATGGTGGTTGCTGCGACCGGCAGGTGGTACGGGAGAGACATTTGCTCTCCCCCTAGGACGCAGGAAGCTTGGAACCACCGCAGCAGCAAGCTGGCAGCCCCTGGGGCAGATGCCTCCCCAAACGTGGGGGCTCTGGGACGTGTCTGCACTGCAGTGAGGCACCCCTGGCTGGCCAGGCCAACTGAGGCAGGCTCCTGTGACCCTACAAGGAGGGAGAGCCCCAGAGCCTGAACCCAAATGGCTACACTGCGATGGAACAGCCCTGCAGCCCAGGCCAGCCACGGGGGCTAATGGGCGCCTGGACACTCCTAGTGGCAGCAGCCTCAGCTGCTGCTCAATAACTAAGCCTCCTGCAGCTTCGCTTGAGCCAGCGGCAGCTGAAAAGGGCCGTGTGGCTTTCCCGGCCCCTGGCGGTTCGGGCTCTCAGGCCCACCCCCCTCCGGCTCTGGGCTCCAGTCGCTAGCCCGGGCCCAGGGGCTTCCCGCTGCAGGGCGAACAGGCCCCATGTGTCCCTCCAAGAGCCATTGCCCTGCACAGTGCAGGGACCCGCCCCACACATTCCACCCCCCAAGCAACCACCCCACTGGGCAGCCACACGCGGATGGTAACGGAAGAAAAAGCGAACACCCCCGGGGTGGTGCCCAGCTCCAGGGACGAAGCCCCTGCGAGAGACGCCGGGACCACGGCCAGACCCAGCTCCCGGGCTGGGTGGATGCCGGCGATGGACACTGGAGAGAGCCGTCTCCCACCCCACAGCCCGTGCGATGCAGGGGGAGGGGGCGGGGGCTTTCCAACGTCCGCGTCGTGGCGGTTCTGACTGCCACACAAGGGCCCCTGCGTTCACCCATGGGGAAGAGGTAGCTGCAGATCCTGTGCCACGTACCCGGCCGGCAGTGCTGGTGCAGGGAGAGCGCCCCATCCCACTCAGTCTTTGCTGGTCTTTGGCTCTGCTCCCGCAGCCTGGCGCCGCTCGGTGGGGCTGCTCTCCACGCTCCAGCTGTCGGCAGGGCCCGGCGGGGCGGCCTCCCTCTTGAGGCTGCTCAGAACATGGTGCTGGCTGGGGGCAGGCACAGAGCACCCCGGGCAGCGCTGGAGGCAGGCACGGAGCACCCTGGGAAGCACTGGGGGCAGGCACGGAGCACCCCGGGCAGCGCTGGGGGCAGGCATAGCGCACCCCGGGAAGCACGGGGGGCAGGCACAGAGCACCCTGGGCAGCACTGGGGGCAGGCACAGAGCACCCTGGGCAGCACTGGGGGCTGCCTAGCCCCAAACCCACCCCTTTTGTCCAAGGCCTCACCCCTTCGAGGGGCATGCAGCAAGGTCCCCCCCCCCCCCCCCCCCACACACACACCTTGCCCAAGGGCCCAGCCAGGCTGTCGGCCCCGCTTCCCAGGGACTTTGCCATAAAGGTAAAGCTCTTTGGGACACCCCAGCACCGGTAAGTACGCCCGGGCTGAAGGCTTCCTAGGCTACTGCAGGAAGCGGTTGCCAAACTTCTAACGCCTCTTGTAGCAGCTCGGCACCCACCTCTCGCGGGCGACCCTGCTGGTCCGGTGGCTTTAAGCCAGTCCTGGCCCTGATATCAAGTGGCAGTGGATTCACCCTCCCTGGCCCGGCCCCACTCCGCAGTTCAGACCCCTTGTCGGTGCGCTGTCCAGTTGTAGGTCACTTCCTCGGTGCCTGGGGGGGGGGGCAGGGAGAACCTGGGCCCACCCACCTGTTCCAGGTCCTACCCCTGGAACTCCAAACAGCAGGCACATGCCAGGGTGCCCCAACTAGACCTCTTTCCGTTCCCCATCGCCCCAGCCTTCCCCAAAGCCCCACCCTTACCTCCCGGCTCTTCTACACACAGGCCCAGCAGCCAGCCAGCCAAAAGCTGGCTCCCTCTCTCTCCCTGCCCGCACTGATCTGTCCATGGTGCTGCAGGGTAGGCACCTCACCTACACTGCTCGGGCTCCAGCAAGGCACTGAGGCTCCGTCCAGACTGCATCCCTCTGTCGACAGAGGGATGCAAATCAAGCATGTTGAAATGGCTAATGAAGCCGGGATTTAAATCGCCCACACTTCATTAGCATAAACATGGCTGCGGCTTTTTTTCGAAACCGAGCTCTTTCAGAAAACAAACAAACAAACCGGCAGGCTAGACTTGGATCGGTCGAAAAGAAACCCGTTTCAGACAGATCCTGTAAACCTCATTGTTGGAGGAATACAGGATCTGTCGAAAAAGGGTTTATTTCTGACAGATCTGCATCTAGACTGCTGGGTTTTTTTTCGAAAAAGCTCCATTTCAAAAAAAAAAAGCGGTGGCCATGTTTATGCTAATGAAGCGCAGGATATTTAAATCCCTGCTTCATTAGCAATGTTGGCGTGTCTAATCTACATCTCTCTGTTGACAGAGAGTTGTAGTCTAGACACAGCCGGACTGTCTCCAGTGCTGCAGCTCCTTTTTATATGGCCTTTCTGGGCCCTGATTGGCTACTCCCTGCTGCCACTCTAGGCTGTTTGGAGGACTCCTCCACTGCTCCTTTCCTGAGATAGGTGTGATGGGACCCTGTAATGGGCCCTTCCGCGCAGGGCCTCTGGGCCTAGTCCCCCCCCCATACCTGAGTATTCATTACTTAAAAAGGGGTCACATGGTATTGGAACGCAGCTCTAGAACAAGGCTGTATCTACACTGGCGCGATCTTGTGCCATTGCGGCTGCTCTTGCGCAAAAATTTGCTGCCTGTCTACACTGGCCACGTGTTCTTGCGCAAGTAAACTGACGTTCTACTGTGTGAAATCAGGGCTTCTTGCACCAGAACTATGATGTGCCCACTCAGGAATAAGCCCTTTTGCGCAACTGTTCTTGCGCAAGAGGCCAGTGTAGACAGGCAACGTGAATTTCTTGTGCAAGAAAGCCCGATGGTTAAAATGGCCATCAGAGCTTTCTTGAGCGAGAGAGCATCTACACTGGCACGGATGCTCTTGTGCAAAAGCACCTGCCAGTGTAGACGCTCTCTTGCACAACTACTTTAACGCAAGAACCCTTGTGCTAAAGAGTTTTTGCGCAAGCTCGTGCCAGTGTGAACGTAGCCCAATTGTTTCTGGATTTTAACTATTGCAGCAGAAATCCCGAGCAAGCTGACAAAGAACTGATTTAGCGTGTGATGCCATTTTAGCTCCACAGATGGCGGATGGGCCAGAGAACCCCGAATTGCATCCCAGGCTCTGTCTTCTCCTGAACATAGCTCATCACAAAAACAAAAAGAAGTCCTGTGGCACCCTAGAGACTAGCAAATTGATCAGGGCCTAAGCTTTCATGGGTACAACCCACTTTTCTCGCAGCGAGAGAAGGTTAACTGCTACTTTGGGGTGCAGACATTTCACAACTACATATATGGGCGTCAGTTTACAATATGCACTGATCCCAAACCCCAGATCTGATTGGTTCTTGACAGGTGGGTTAGGGATGGTCTCACAGAGAGACCCTGACATCAACCAGGCGGGGCAGAGGGGCAAGCTCAGAGACCCCCGGGGGTTTGTAGCAGCAAGGCGTCTTCTCAAGGTCTCTCCTTGGGACGGAGAGAGAACTAGGGTTCATGTGCGTGAGCATGAGGAGGAACCTCCTCAGCGTTTTCTCCTTCCCCACTACTGATTTCCTAGTCCCTGTGTAGAAGGTAAGAGCCTCAGGGTAAGTCTACTCTGCCACCCTAGTTCGAACTAGGACGGCTAATGTAGGCATTCGAACTTGCAAATGAAGCCAGGGATTAAAATATCTCGGGCTTTATTTGCATGTTCCCTGGTGCTGCCATTTTTAAATGCCCGGTAGTTCGGACTCCCTGCCCACGGCTACACGCGGCATGGGCTAGGTATTTCGAACTAAAGCCCCTCATTCGGATGACCGTTACTCCTCCTGCAATGATGGTATTGCCACTCATCCTTCTGCGCCGCTGCTAGCAGGGCCAGTGTTTTCCAGGCTGGGCAGCTGACAGCAGCCGCCACCCCAGACACCCAGCTCGGAAGGCCAGGACAAATCCTGGGCATTTTTTTGTATTTCCAAAGTCCACCTGGACAGAGATCGGAGGACTGAAGAAGAGGTCATGGCCGGAAAACCCAAACACATGGTGACCCTACTAGTGATCCTCTTGCACTCACCTTGCCACCCCCTTTTGAGGTGGGACCCCCAGTCTGAGAAACGCTGCGCTAGAGGATTCCTCCGCAACCGTGGGGTCCAACATGGCCAGTAGCTCTTGGCAGACTGATTCTCACAGCTCCCATGGAAGTGGTTGTAGGTTCTCAGGGAAGTTTTTCATATTGCAAATATCTGTCTGGCTGGAGACTAGAGGATCAGAAAGTCGGTCCTGCCCAGGAAAAACCCAGGTGCATGGTACACCTGTCAAACATCAGCATCTCTTGCACTAAGTGGGCATATACGTCTTTGTGCAATGAAAACTTAATTATACAGGAACAAAAATATTGTGTGTACATGGCACTTGTATCAGCCAGAATGTATACAGCCTTTTACTAACTGTCTTCTTCTACCTTCTGCTACCTTCTCCTTAATTTCCTGGAATAGCAAAAATGAAATGCAGCCTCTAAGAGACACTGTGTCAATACAAAATTCTTCATCCTGGGAGCACAGCCAACCTCAGATGGACCAACATCAGGAGCCAAATAAAAAATCACGGCACTGGCTTAAAATAATGAGATCAAAGCGAAAGAAGCAAATCATTCATTTTGGGTCTTTTTATGTGTCTTTGCTTTCTGAGCCTTGAGGACACATCTAAGGGGGTGGGGGTAGAACCGTGGCAGGCACACATCTGGCCAGTGACTGAATCCAGGGTTAATAAACGGAGGAGTTGTCCTTCAGTTTGTAGGAGTTTCATTCAGGGCAGTATGTCAGGCCCATCTGATCGAATATGAAGAAGAACTGAATACAGCCAGTCAGGGGTGAGTTCCTGGTAGAGTTGCCAGGTGTCCGATATTCTACCGGACAGTCCGGTATGTGCATTCTTTGTCTGGTAAAAAAAAGAAGAGAATACTGGACACGTGCAATGTCCGCTATTCGCTGATTTTTCCGGCTGCGCACCAGATGGAAGTCTGACGTGGGCGGGGGGAGCGGCTGGAAGGCGGGGCCATGATCGGCGCTAGGAGCCTTTGATTGCGCAGAAGCCTGGCGGGGGCGGGGCAAGTGTCTGGGACTCCCAGTGACTCCCCCCGCCCCCACCAGTCTCCTGCGCGATCACAGGCTCCCAGCGCCGATCGTGGCCCCGCCTCCCAGCCTAGGAGTCCCAGCTGGGAGGCGGGGCCGCGATCGCCGCTCTGGGCGCGTCAGAAGCCCAGAAGCCTAGCGGGCGCAGGGGGAGTGGCTGGGAGGCGGGGCACGATCCGCGCTGCGAGTTCTCTACAATCGTTTCAGCTGCAGGATACAAAGGAGTTCTTCTAAATTCTTCTTTAGCCTTAGCTCTAGAGCAATAGAAAACAATGAAAATAGCGTGCTCATTTGCACGCACATTTGCACAATTATTTCTAAGCCTCTTTCCATAGAGATGGTGTAGGATGAAGACTAAGTATTAAACATAGCACCTGTGTTCGTGGCAGTGGTTTTTTTTTTTTTTGCTCGACAAATTTTTAGCCCGTGTGTTCCGTATTTTTGGGAGACCAGCTGGCAACCCTAGATCCTGGCCCATGCAAAACTCCCACTGGCTTCAGTGGGGCCTGGCTTCCAACTAATGGTGATAAGAGTTTTCTCCAGAGCAGCGTTTCTTAACCAGTGGCACGAGCCCCCTTCGGGGTACTGGAGAGAAGTCTGGGGGATATGTCAACACAACTGACATTTGGAGAAAACTGAATGTTTGTTTTAATGTTTACAGCCCTTTATTATTTTTGTACGTTTTACACCCCAAAATTTTATCGCCCGCCCGGCTACGATTAAGTCGTTTAAACAAATGTGTTGCAATGGTAGAAAAAAACGTTGTGTGTCTGAAAACTGTAGGAACTGGGGGTACTTTTTTTTTAAGGGGTACTTTATAAAAAAAGTTGAGCAACACAGCTCCCGACTACGCCCCCCTTGTGTGGGTCCCCAACACTGTTTGCAGAGGCCACCGAGCCTGAAGCCGTGCGTGGAGGGACGGTCATTTCCTTGGCAACCGGGTTTGACAGGAGAGAGAGACGTGGATTTGGAAGTTGGGGCAAAGAGGAGAAAGCCAAAGAACTGTCCCGGCAGTGAGGCCGGGGTGAGGGGAAGTCTTTCTGGCTGCAGAAAGTCTCTCCGGCCTAGGCAGCCCCCCTCAGGCAAGCCAGACTAGACCAGGGGAAATAGCCCCACTTGCTCCTCAGGCCTGGCCTTGAAACCTGCACGGGGCGCTCTCGGCACCTCTCAGACGACAACAGTGCCCTCTCCCGGCCTCCCCTGCCAGTGCCGCTGCTCCCCAGCCGGCCCAGCCTGCAGGCGGCTCAGGCAGACCCGGAAGCACCGGGCTGCCCTGGTATCGCTGCTACAGTTGCCTCCGCCTGCGCTCTCAATGCACCAGCTTTGCTTTGCTCTGCTCATGCCCCCGTCCCCCAAAGCCTGGCCTTGCGGGCCCCTGTGCGGTGCCCCATGGGGAGGCCGGCTTCAGTCTCCCCACAGGGCGTTTCTAGCCCACGTCCCCCACTTTCCGTTCACTGGGGCTTGGGCTAGCCCAGCGCCCGGAGCGACACGGGCCTCACCCCTCGTGCAGCCAGCGCTTCTCCCGGGACGGAGCTGCAGCGCTCTTGTGCAAACAAGCCCCAGGACTCAGCCCTCAGCCCTGCTCCTCGGAGCCCCCGGCCTAGCCCTGCATGGGGGGGCTTAGGGTGTGATCCTGCCAGGCCCCTGCTGGCTCTGGGGCCAAACTCGCTGTCCTGGCCCAGCAGCGGACGCCGCCCCTCGCCCCGTGGGTGGAGGGAAAGGCGAGAGATGGCCCAGGGCTGGGAGGGCAGGGCAGCCCCCTGGACCCTCCAACCCAAGGCACCGCGGCCCAGGAGGCAGGTGCAGGGGCCTGGGCAGGGCTGGGAGGAGGGCTGGGTTTGCGGGTGGCAACATGAAGCCATCGTGCCACCCGGCCTGCCAGGCCCAGGAGGCAGCGCCCGCCACGGGCACCTCAGTGGGCAGCCCCGGGGCTGGACGGCACGAGCTCCCGTGCGTGAGCCCTGCCAGGGACGCAGCTGCCGGGCTGGGGAGGCCGGGGAGCGGAGGGGCTGGCTGCACGGCTCAAAGCCCCTTTCTTGGGGCAGGCCCCATGCTGCTCGCCCTTTGCCGGAGGCGTTTATCACGCTCCGAGGGGCCCCCCCTCCTTTGTGCGCCCCGAGCGCTGCCAAGGGCCCTACATTTATTAGTTTGACCTTTCGCCGGGGGAGGGGGGAGCCATCAAAGCCGAGCCGCCGGGCCCTGGCTGGCTGGCGAGGGGCTCTGTGGCGGGAGCGCCCCGCCCCGCTTCGTGGGCCTTTTGTCCCAGGCGCTGAGAAGAGAGCTCCCTCGGGGCCAGCCCTGAATGCCAATACAAATCGATTCGTCTCCGGGCCCGCGGAGGCGGGGAGGGGGCTGAGAACGGGGCTGCGCGCTAATCAGATCCGCCATGGTGCCGGGGCAGTGCCGAGCGGGGCGGGCCGGACACAGCTCGCCCAGCCCGCCGGTGGGCAGCCGGGCACCGGGTGCCTGTTTCACCGGGGCGTGCGGGGGCACCCCCTCGGGGGCTGCCCTGACAATCCCGCCGGGCCAGCCGGCAGCAACTGGGGTGCGGGCCCCCGGACTTCCCGGCCAGACCCTGGGGGTCCCAGCTGTGGGCCCCACAGAGACCAGCTGGCTCAGCCCACCAAACACAGGGCGCCTGCCAGTCCCAAGCCTAGCCCAGCTGCGTCCCCTGCAGGGCCCTGGGTCCCGCTGCCCCCACCGCCAGCCTTCGTCTCCCCTCCCTGAGCAGCTGGTGCCAGGCTGCTTCCGGAGTCCCCTGGCCTGAGCTGCGAGAGGTCCCCAGCATCTGCCAGCACCCCAGGGTGGGTGGGAAGAACAACCCCCCCCCCCCCCGCCACCCAAACAGCATCCAGGGAGGACCCAGGGGCACACGGGGGGGGGGGGGGAGCAATTAACACTAAGGGCTAACACCCAGGGCTCAGCAGTGTTAATAATGATCAGGCACGAACCCCGATGGGAACCCTGCTGCCTCCCGGGTCACCCGGCCCCATGTGGGCCCTGGCACAGAGCCAGCCGGGGGCGTCCCAGGTCCTCTCGCAAGTCCTGGCCAGGGCAAGGGGGTGAGCCAGGCTCCCCCTTCCCAGCCCGGGTCTCTCCCCAGCTCCCTGCAGTGCCCCGTTCCTTGCCCTGCCTCCTGACTGTCTCTCGCTGCCTTTCAGACCCGGGACCCTCGATTTGCCTGCCCTGGCTGGGGGGCTGGAAATGCTGCAGAGGCAGGGAGCGAGGTGGGGGCTGGGCTGCCCTAGAGGGCAGGTTGGGGGGCTGGACACTAGCCACCGTGGCCAGGGCTAATCTGCCTTGCCTGGCAGCCTGGTGGGTATTTTTGCCTTGGGTTTTCCAGGGACAATGTGTCCCCTTCCCCTGCCCCCTCCCAGCCAGTTAATATTCAGCCCGAGTGCCAGACGCCAACGCCCCTCCTGCTCGCTTGTCAGCGTCTATTTTAGGAAAAGCGTCCCTCCCCCCCCCACCCCGAGGGCACACAGCAGCCGCTGCCTGAAACGCCCCAAAGCCCCCCCCCCCTTTTTCTGACTGATGTTGCTTTGAAAACTTCTCGCGCTCCCCTTGCTGAAGGGCTGGAACTCTGCTTTGCAGCCGGGGCTGGAGGGACCGTGGACACACGTGGCACTGGCCGGCTGCAAAGGGCAGCTCCGGAGCTGTTCCTCGGACCCAAACTCTGGGGCCAGGAGAGACCTGACCCTGTGGGGCACAGCACGCAGGGGAAAGCGGCAGGATTAAAGTCCCCCGCATGGGTTCAGCGGCGCAGGGCCCTTATGCCTGGCACATGTCAGCATGATGTGCATCCTCGCGCTCATCCCCGGCTTTTCATCCCAGCCTCCGCCCGACAGGACAGCAGCATCAGTCTCATTTTACCGATGGGGAAACTGAGGCACAGAAGGTGCTATAGGCCATTGGTGGAGGCAGGGCCAGAACCAGGGCTCCTGCACGCCACTGCCTGGCAGGCCCTACTCACGGGACGGCTGCAGGGAGGCCTCCCTATGGCCCCGGGGAGCGCTGAGTGTCGCTGTGCCGGGCCGGCCTGCCAGGGCAGGGGGTGCAGAGATCGTGCCCGGGGCGGTGCCCAAAGCATGACCCCCGGGGGAGGGCAGCAGCCCCTGCTAGCTCCCCTGCACACAAGGGGGTCGCCGCTCTGCCACTCCCTACTCCAGCTGCCGGACACTGGGCCCGGCCCGCTCCTGCCTGTGCCGGGGAACAAAGCCCCTGCCCAAAGCCCGGGGACATGGGCTGGACGTGCCTGGGCAAAGCTGGGGAGGCCAGTTCTCCCTTCCCGCTCCCCCGCTGGGGATTAACCCCTGGGGACCCAGAGTAACCCCACCCCCCCGCCCGCCGCCTTCAGCCCCATTGCTGGCCAGCGGCAGGCGGCAGGACCGGGCCTGTGAGCTCGGAGAGGGCCCCATGCCCGTGCCGACCACAGGCAGGCGCCAGGCATAGGAACCTGGTAGGCCCAGGCCATATGTGCGGGAGAACTAGGGGTGCAGGGCGGCCAGAAACACCCCCCCCCCCGGCTTCCAGCCTCGCACCCAGCGCCCCAGTGGCTGCCATGTGCTCGGGGGGGGGGGTCTGCTTTGGCCCTTCCATGCTGGGGGGGAAAGGGGGGTTCTGCTGCCTTTCCCAGCTGCTGGCCCCACACCCCAGGGCTTTGCTCCCAGCCACAGCTCGGGGCAGGGAGTGTCAGCACCCCCCCCCCCCCCCACACACACACTCTTAAAAGTGTTCCTGTGTCGCTGGACCAAGCAGGCCTCCCCGTGCGCAGAAACCTAGAACGCAAGAGCCCCCGGCAAAGGGGGGCAGTGCCCCCCCGCCAGGACATCCTAAGCCACTTCCTGAACCCAGTGGGGCATGAAGAGTGCCCCCCTGTGCCCCATGGCAGGCCCAGCCCAGCCCCGCTTTATAATTCATGCTCTGTGCCTCTTGCCCCACAGGGGTCTGAGCAAGCGCCCGAGCCCAGCCCTGTATTTTTGGGTAGTCGCTCAGGTGCTCCAGGACCATCGGTTTTTAAGTTGCTGTTCTGGGGTTTTTTTAGTTACAGACTAACCCGGCTCCCCCCTCTGAGACCGCGGCTCTGGTCCCCCGGCACGCCCGCCAGCTGCGCTCTACGAACGATGCCCCCGCGGGACCACTTGCAAGCGAATGGCAGGTCACCACTCGCACGGTGGGTTTACCAGGCGAGTCCGGGGAGGCATAACCCAGAGGACAGGCGGGGTTTTAGCCCAGGGTCATCCAAGCCGACGGGCCGCCCCCTCTCCCACGGCCGCGGCTTGGCAAGGAAGGGGCCGGAACAAGCCCCCAGCAGCCTCCTTGTCTCCATCCTCGCTGCGAGAAGGAACTTTATCTAGGGCTAGCCTGCATTTCAAAGGGGGGCGGCTAACGGGGAGGGGCCAGCACACCCCAAGGGACCTCGCCTCCCCTGCTCTCGCTGTCACGGGCCGGGACGGTCTAGGCTAGGACCTTGGGGTCAGGGTGGGTGCCTGGGGGCCATGGCTGGGAGCAGAGGGCTGGTAATGGGGGCAGAGGGCCCCGGACCCCGCATGGTGGCTGGTCAGTGGGGCAGGAAGCACTGGTCCCACACTGGACTGAGGACACCCAGCCCCATGCCTGAGCCTCGGGCACCCCCTAGTGGCAGCCCTGCTCACATGCAGGGGAAGCCAAGGCCAGCTCTGACAGGTGGGGTGGGGGCCCCGGGCGGCTCTGAGGCTAAGGCACTGAGCTGGGACGCGGCGGGAGAGGCCCCCTCAGCCCCACTGGGCCTGGGGTTTGACCGGCCCCGGTTAACGACACAGTCTTGCGCCCGGGGCTGTGCCTCTCATGGGGAAGGCCCCTGCGCCCTTGTTCAGCCGGCCCGGCTGCAGGAAGCAGCCCCAGGGGGTCAGGACAGGGGTAGGTGGTGCCACTTCCCCCAAGCTGGCAGGGGACCCCCCGCTCTCCCTCTACTCCAGCTCAGGCCCCTTCCCTCAGCCACCCTGGCCTGCAGTGCCCCCCGAGCCATCCCCCAGGCTCTGACCCGCCCAGGGATGGAGCAGCCGGCTGGCTGGGGAGCCCACGGGCCCCCCTCGTGGCAGCCGTGGGGCTCCCGGTGGCGAAGCAGCGCTGTTGTGCCCACAGGCCACTGTCACCCCACTCCCCGCTGGAAAGGCGATCCGGCTTGGCCTGCGCCCAGCGCGAGCCCGCCGGCTGTTCCAGCTAACGAGAGGCACCGGAGAAGTGGCTGGCCGTTGCGGGGGCACAGCGAGCCCTCCTGGGTGAGCATGAGAACCCCCTGGCAGAGGCTGAGGCGACGGCAGCCGCCCGCGCGGCCACGCAACCCGAGGCGCCTGCACAGTAGCATCCGTCAGCAGGGAGCCCGGGCTGGTGTCAATGCCCAAGTGGTTTTAGCTAATTAGACTGAATGCTGATTAGCAAGGGAAGGAGGGGGGAGGGTCAGTGGTCCCAGCCGGCCGGCTACACGCTGCAGCCAGTCTCCATCGCCAGGGCTGGGAGAGCCGGGGGATTTGTCAAGGGACAGGCGGGGAGGGGAGGGGGCTGCAGCTCACCCACTCGTCTCCGTGTGACGCTTTGCTCTGCCCCCAGCAGCCTTGGCGAGGGGCGTCCCCAGCGCCCGCTGTGAGGCCCAGCTCCTCACGAGGAACACCCGCCAGCACGAGGCGCTCAGCACAAGCACCAGAGTCTGCCGCTGCCCCCCGCCGCAGCCCACAGAGGAGCTCGGCCCAGCCCCTTCCCAACACCCCCACCTCGCCGCAGGAGGGGCCGTGCCAGGCGGCAAAGGCAGTCGTGCTGCTGGGGGTGCTCAGAGACCCCCCTCGGGGCCAGGAGAGCCCAGCACACAGGGCAAAGCACCAGCAGGCCCTAGGGACCTGGACGCACATGGTGCCAGCCCCTGCCTGAGGATGGTGGCAGGGCAGGATTTCATCCATCCCCGCCTGCTGTAGCCAGGGCTGTCAGGAACTGCCGGCCTGTGAGCAGACCGGCTCGGTGGCTGTGTGCAGGAAGACGGCTGCCAGGGCCCGATGCTGAAGCCTGCAGGGGGAAACTAGCACACGGACGAGAGGGTGGGGAGCTGAGCACTGGCCCAGCATGCAGGAGAGTTGAGTTCTAGCCCCCGCCCTGCCACCGCCTCTCCAAGCAGCCTTGGCCAAGTCACTGCCTGTCCTTGGGCCATTGGCTGGCTGGAAGGAGCAGCGGAAGCTGGTCCAGGCAGGAGCCGGAGCTGCCTTGGAGGCCAGGGCTGGGCACCACCCTCAGACTCGCTGTCTTTCGCTCCCCGGGCCGGCTGCCAAGAGGGGCCAGTGCATGAAAAGCAACCCCACAGCTGCCCTTGGCAGAGTCCGTCCTCGGAGCCCTCACCTTTCATCCCGTGTGCCCCCGTGGGCTGTGCAGGGGCCGGGTTATTCGTCCGTTATTTCGGCTCTGGGGGAGGGGACGGGCGGACGTGGCCGAGCCGGCCCCCATCTCAAAGGCCTCACACCCTTGGGGAAGCAACTGCAGCTTTGGGGACTTTCTGCGCCTACAATTACTTCCAGGGGGAGAGCCTTGGTTTGCACGAGGGTGACGTAATCAGCCTGCGTCAGGCCAGAAGGGGACTGCCCCCCCGCCTACAAACACACCGCACCAGCGGAGGGGCTCTCAGGACCCATCCCCACAAGCTGAAGGGAGAGCAGCAGCCTGGCTATTGGCCTCTGGCTCCGCCAGTCTCTGGCCATGAAACACCACCCGGCCTGCTGGTGTGGCCTTACTTCCTGCACCGCCGCATGGCCCCCAGCACACAAGCCTGGCACCAGCTCTCGCCGGGGCATCTGAGCCAGGGGCAGGTGTGCACGGTGGCGGAACACACACACCCGGACACACGGCTGGACCGGCCGCTGTTGCTGGAGGACCCTGCATACCCGGCACTAGAAGCTGCAGGCAAGCGCTACAGCAAGCCGCCGACACCCGCACGGCCTGCCGGGAAAGGAAGGACCCGATTCCCGTGCAGCTGGGCCGGCAGAGCAGGGAGGAGTCCGGACAGAGACTGTCCCTTGAGTCGGAGGTTTCCTAGTGTTGGTGACATGCGTTTTACCACGAGCCCCTGCCACGGGGAGAGGCGGCAGCAGGGCTGGGGCGGCCGCGTTCTGCTTGTGACCAGCCCCACCCCTCGGAACCAGCTCCGCCAGAACCAGCCCTCCCCCGGCGAGGACAGAGTGCCAACCCAGCCAGGGAAGCCCTTTAATAAAAATCACACGACAATCTCCACTTCGATTTTCACACCGCGGACAAAAGCATCGGGGCCCTGGGGATTCGGCTCTGGCGTGTTCCCCGCCCCATCACCCGATTCTGTGGCGGGGCCAACGGGAGGCTAGCTAGGACAGCACCTTCCCCCTCCCCGGGCAATGCAGCGTTTGTGAGGCCAAGGGCCTTTCCTCCCGGGCCGCGCTGCAGCATGTGGCACCGGGCACAGCCTGCCCGAGAGGGTTAGTCAGTCCCACGCCGCACGGGGATCAAGGCACAGGCTCCGGCTCAGCGGCTCCGAGAGGACCAGGCAGGCGGGCGCTCAGTGGTCTGTGAAGTTGGCCTTTCTCTTCTCCACAAAGGCTGCCATCCCTTCCTTCCGGTCATCCTGAGACAGACAGACAGGGGCTCAGGACCACAGCCCGTACCGCGGTCGCGCTACGGCAGGGCTCAGCACACGGCCCATCACGCCTGCCTCGTGGGCGAGACGCTTGTTTACATTGACCGTCGGCAGGCATGTCCCCCCACAGCTCCCATTGGCCAGGGTTTGCTGTTCTTGGCCAACGGGAGCTGCAGGAGGCAGTGGCCAACACATCCATGTGGCCTGCGCCACTTTCCATAGCTCCCATTGGCCGGGGTTTGCTGTTCTTGGCCAATGGGAGCTGCAGGAGGCAGTGGCCAGCACGTCCATGTGGCCTGCGCCACTTTCCATAGCTCCCATTGGCCGGGGTTTGCTGTTCTTGGCCAATGGGAGCTGCAGGAGGCAGTGGCCAGCACGTCCATGTGGCCTGGGCCACTTTCCATAGCTTCCATTGGCCAGGAACCGACTGCAGGGGCCGGGCCCGCGGATGGCCAATGTAAACAGAAGGTCTCCGGGCCTCCAGCCGACGGGCTGTGCGCGGAGGCTGCCGCCCCTGCTCCCAGGGAAAGCCGCCCGCTGGGCCGCCCCTCTACTCACCGTAGCGAAGGTGGCGTGGAAAAGCCTCTTCTCCATTTTAGTCCCCTCGCTCAGCGTCATCTCGAAGGCTGGAAGAGAGGGGAGGTGGGGGGGACGAAGAGGCTGGCTGTGAACGAGCACATCTGGCCAGCTCCCTCGGAGGAGAGTCCCCCCAAGAACTCGGGGTTTGCGCTGCCCCACCGCAGCCTCTGCTGGGGGAAGGCCAGAACCTCTCCCCCCTCTTCACCAGCTGCTGGGCGGCAGGGCCGGGGGGCTCTCCCACCTGCTCCACGGCACGGCTCACCCCCACTGCTTGTGCGAGCCCTGGTCGGGGCTGAGCTCTCGGGGGGCAGGCAGGCGGGAGGCCAGGTGGAAAGCAGTGGCAGTGACGGGGTTAACGCTGCCTGCCCGCGGCGCCCTTAACCCCAGGCTGCCCCCGCAGCACGGCCCTCGGGCCACCAAACCCGGCTTCCCTCCAGAGACCATCCGCCTGCGAGCGGCCAGACGGGAGCCTGTGGGGCCCAAAGCGGGAGGCCGCCCGGATCACCTAGTCTGACCTCCTGCCTATCACAGGCCCCCAGCCCACCCTCCCCGCATGAGCGCGACGTACCGCGCCCACAGGGGACTCGGCGGCGCTGTGCCACGGGGCAGGGCTGGACCACGCAGGACTTTGCCCTAGAAACCCACTGTGACTTTTTCCATGCAAGCTCCTATTCCTCAGCCGCACGCCAGCCTCCCTCTGAGCCCCCACCCCTGTGCTCAGCCAATGCCCAGCGAGGCCTGTACCTGCATTCACGGCTTCCTTGGCCATCGCCGTCACCAGCTTCGAATTCCCTGCGATCTTCTCCCCGCACTGGATGGCTTCTTCCAGCAGCTTCTCCACCGGGTAGATTTTGCTGACCAGGCCTGGGGAGGAGGGGACAAGCGATGGGCCCGTCAGCGCTTGGCGCCCAACGTTGCTGGGTCCTCCCCTGAGAACATGTTTGTGAGCCCAGCCTCCGCCCGGCCAGCAGGCCGCAGAGCGGCAAGCTGCTCGCCGGCAGCCCCCACGCAGGACCCTCTGCTCCGCCAGCAGCCCCTGCACGCGGCACAAAGCCTCGCGGGAGCGAAGCCGGGCTGTGGCTAGAGGCGCGAGGCATCCTTTTCTCGCCACGCACGCCCACCTCACAGAGCCACGCCTGCCACCACGCGAGCGGGCGCCCAGTGCCGCAGGGCGGAGGGGCCGGACAGGCGCGATCAGCCTTTGAACCCAGCGGCGTGGGCCTGGCCACACAGCCCGCCAGTGCAAAGGGCCGCTGGATCTCCCCTGGGCCAACGGCAGCCCCAGTTGTGGGGCTTGTGCTGCTGCCGGGGCCTGATCCAGAAAAGGGTCGGCGGGTCTTGGAGCCCAGGCTGCCGTTACCATCGGCAACCCCGCTTATTTCTCAACTGAGCACGGCGGAGGGAGCGGCGGGACGCCCCTGCAGCGCCCACGGCAAGCTCCCTCTGTGCCCCCGCAGCGGAGAAATGCCCGAGGGACGCCTGCCCAAGGGGGTACCGGCGTGCCAAGGCCAGGCTCCCTCCATGGTCCCCAGGGAGCAGCCGCAGGCTCCGCGCCCCAAACCCTTCGCCTCCCGGCAGCGAGGCCGCAGGGCCCCAGAGCTGGCCACGAGCATGCGGCCAGCAGCAGGGACCAAGGCCAAACTCCGCCCGGGAAGGGTCACTACCCTAGTGTAGCTGCGGGGCAGAGGGCTGCTCTCCGTGCAGCGTCACGGGCCAACGTGGCCCCCTCCACCCACGTCAGCGGCTGAGCGCACCCCCTCCCACTGGGGCTCTGGACCCCCCGCTTGTAGGGCTGCAGCCTGGCTGGCCCCCGGGAGCGCCTCGCCTGTGGACCGGGCCGTACAGCCCCTGGGCGGCTTATCAGCACACGTGCAGCGGGGGAGTCACACTGACGGGGAAGGGAGCCCTGGATGGGCATGTCTCTCTGCATGGTTCATCCTGGGACGGCAGGGGAGAAGCCAGGCCAGGCAGGGCCTCCTCGAGACGCATCGTACTGGGCGTGCCGGGGAGGGGGCTGGGCAAACGCCCACGCCAAGCCAGTCTCTACTGGGAGTCGGCTGGATGGGACACAGGGGTCACCACCTTGGGCTGGCCAGCCCGGGGAAGCCAGCCCTCACCCCGCTCCGGGCCTGGCTGCGCCACCAGTGCCGTGGGAGGGGCCTGGCGGGAAGGCGCTCACACCCGTACCTGCTGCTTTGGCTTCCTGAGCGGAGATCCTGTCTCCGGTGAGGACCATCTCCATGGCCAGGGACTTGCCCACGGCTCTCGTGAGCCTCTGAGTCCCGCCCGCTCCTGTAGGGAATGGGGAAGGCTGCAATTAGCTGGCAGGAGGCACCCCCCCCCCCCGGATATCACACACCTGCAACGGGTCAGGCCCGTGCCCCGGGGCTGCGCGGTCAGGAGAAAGGGGAGCAGCAGGGAAACACACTGCCGGATCCTCACGGAACATACTGTTGGCTGGTCTTTCAGCACAGGGCTCTAGCTTTGTCCTGGGGCTTACGGATGCCACCCTAAGCTCCCCAGCCGTGCAATTACCTGCCAGTCCCATTACCATAGTACGTCAGCACTATGCCCTGCACAGATCTGGGCAAAGGGTGTGTTCTGGGCCCCGGAGAGTCTACTTCTCGAGGCTCTGGGACCTCACAGTGGGGCACGCTCTGGAATTTTTCCCTTTACGAGCTGTGAAAGGCACCACGTGATAGACAGCTGCCCTGGGCTCGGAGCCAGGCATGCAGTTCGATCAATAGCCAGGGAATATCTTACTGCCTCCGTGTCAACCCATGGCATGCCCACATCCTCAACACTGCGTGCAGATGTGGCTGCCTCATTGCAAAAAAAAAATCAAAAAAAAATCTTGGCATTGGAAAAAGTTCGGAAAAGGGGAACAAAAATGATGAGGGGTTTGGACCAGCTGTCATATGAAGAGAGATTAAAAGGACTAGGACTTTTCAGCTTCGAAAAGAGAAGACTACGGAGGGATATGAGAGAGGTCTATAAAATCAGGACTGGTGTGGAGAAAGTGAATAAGGAAAAGTTATTTACTTGCTCCCATAATACAAGAACTAGGGGTCACCAAATGAAATTAACAGGTAGCAGGTTTAAAACAAACAAAAGGAAGTTTTTCTTCACACGCCACACGGTCAACCTGTGGAACTCCTTGCCACAGGATGCTGTGAAGACCAGGACTTTAACAGGGTTCAAAAAAGAGCTAGATAAAGTCACGGAGCATAGGTCCATCAGTGGCTATTGGCCGGGGGGTCCCTAGCCTCTGTGTATCAGAAGAGAGAACCCTGAGGTAGACCCAGTCTGGCCGCTTGATGTAGTTCGGGATTCCAAACAAACCAGCCCACGAGAGATGCCTTGGTCTGAACTGGTCCCACTCGTATTTCTGAGTGATAGGGAGGGGTCAGTTTCCACACGAGTCGCTGGAAGGCTCACAGTAACTAGGAGCATTTATTTCCTAAGCCTCTGGACAGTGTCCAGTCTGGGAAGCAGCTTGGCCACACGACAGGTTGGCCAGCGGCCGTGTACTCCACGGGGGTTACCTGGGATGGTGCCCAGCAGGATTTCGGGTTGTCCAAACTGCGCCTTCTCGCCCGCATAGATGATATCGCACATCATGGCCAGCTCACAGCCACCGCCCAGCTGCAGGGGAGAGCGGGGCGCGGGTTAGAACGAGCACAGCACCAGCCGGCACACAAGGGTGTCTAGGTCCCCTGGGACCCGAGACCTCGCAGTCCGTGCTGTGTTCATCCACACAGCAGGGGAGGGGAAACTGAGGCACATGGTAAAGTCACCCACCCAGTCACCCACTGCCAGGAATTGAACCTAAGTTCCCATCCGATGCCCTCACCAGCGCAGAGCTACAGAACTCACTCTAGGAGCCCAACGACAAACTCAGCGCAAAGTATTCCGGGGCCCTTCGGGAGGGACTAGGGGTGAGGGACGGGACATGCCCCACGTGGGTAAGGGAGGAAGGCAGAGCTGCTTCCAGAGCCAGGCAGGAGCAACACACGCCACAGCCAGAGCCGCAGGGGGCGTTTATTTATGCCGAGGTACGTGCATGCAGTTCCCTTATCCTGCTGCTCTGACGCAGAGAAATCTCCCATTAGCCCTCTCCATAAAAGGACCATCCCGAGTCCCAGGTATGACGGGCGTCAGGGTCTGCACGGAGCTGGCTGAGACAACGGGAAGTCACCACGGTACAATATTTACCCAGGGGTGCGGGGTGGATTAAGGAACAGAAAAGCCAAACTCACGGCGTAGCCATTCACCGCGGCTATGACCGGCTTCTTGACCATGGAGACTTTGTTCCACTCTGCAAGGAAATTGCTCCCGTAGCATTCCTGGAAGGTTCGGTTCTGCATCTCCTTGATATCTGCTCCAGCTGAGAGAGAGAAGAGGGGGTAGAGAGGGGGACGTGGGAAGTGACCCGCCCTCCCATGCTGCTGTAGCTCGGTCGGATAGGAGATGTTATTCAGGAGAACATGCAGAAGATCAACAGCTTCTCTTTCCAGCAACGGCTGGTCCCGTAAGATATCACCTCCCGCACCTAGTCTCTCCAGCATGGCAAGCATGGAACTGTTTTGTCTTTACAGGGGCAACTTGAAATCCTGGCAGGTCCAATCCCTGCCTCCGAGTTGCCCTGCTAAGATTTGTGGTTTGCAAAAAAATCACCGAAATCGTCCTATTTTGAAAGCGTTTTCTTTCCTCCTGTTACTGTGCGAGAGGCGGACAGATGGGGGAAAGGGCTCAGGGGCTGTGCTGAGGAACCGCTGAAGCAGGATTTTCTCTACTCCCTTCCCACACAGGGATCGTCGGGGTTACTTTTAAGAGAAGCAGTAGGTCAAGTAAGCTGAGACAGGGACATGATCACAGAATCATAGAGCCCTAGAACTGGAAGGGACCTCAAAAGACCAGCCCGCCGCCCTCACAGCAAAGCCAAGCACCATCTAGATCAGTGGTTCCCAAACGTTTCGGCACCACATCCCCTTTTTGATTTTTGAAAAACCCTTATGCCCCCCCCCAAAAAATAGCAGAAAAATCGAGCAATTAAAAAAAATAAAAAGGAACTGACCCGGGCAGCAAAACTTAGCAAAACTTGATGGGGGGGGGGACTGGGTTGCCTCGTGCCCCCCCCCCCCCCCGGAATTTCTTCACGCCCCCCAGTTTGGGGACCCATGGTCTAGATCATCCCTGACAGGTGTCTGTCTGACCTGCTCTTAAATATCTCCAGGGATGGAGATTTCACAACCCCCTTGGGTGATTTATTCCAGTGTTTCACCATCCTACAGTGAGGAAGTTTTTCCTAATGCCCAACCTAAACCTCCCTTGCTTCAATTGAAGCCCATTGCTTCTTGTCCTGAACTCAGAGGCCAAGGGGAACAATTTTTCTCCCTCCTCCTTGTAACTGCCATCTTGCCCCTCTCGGTCTTCTCTTTTTTAAACTAAATAAACCCAGTTCTCTCCGTCTTCCCTTCTAGCTCATGTTTTCTAGACCCCGAATCATTTTGGTTGCTCTTCTCTGGCCTTCTCCAATCAGTCCACATCTTTTCTGAGATGAGGTGCCCAGAACTGGGCGTAATCCTCCAGCCGGGGCCTACTCAGCGTGGCGTAGAGCAGGAGGACTTCTCGTGCGGACGCTGAGCCTCCCCAACCAGGGCACCTGTCACAATGTGCCTGGCAGACGGGATTACAGCATCCTGGCCTTGAAAATAATCCCCCGCCCTCGGGGCTCTCAATGGCCCAGCCAGGCCCTAGCCATGACTCGGTTGTGACTTTTTTTTCCTCCCTCGGAAGGGCTGGTAGCTCTAGTGCTTGGACATTTCAAATCCAAGCGGACAGAGACGGAGGGCACGTCTACACTAGAACCGCAGTCACCGCGCCCCCGCAGCGCTGGCACCCGGCGCCGCAGTAAATCCGCCTCTGCGAAGCTGCAGCCGGGTGGACGCAGGAATTCGCCCTTCGAGCTGGCAGCTGGGTGACGCTCGGCTTCACTGTGTCGCCCCCGGACGAGGTTTCTCTAGCTCTGCACTGGGGGCCAGCTCTGGGAAGCAGCCCCCACTAGGGCCAAGCGGGCCTGCCCCATCTCTAACGCGTCTCTGAATGGCGGAGGGAGCCACCAATCATGTGGGGTCTCTTCCATCCAAGCCTGGATCCAGGACAGGCGTCACCAACTCCCCTCCCCTTCAAGCCCAGCCCACCAGCAGCGCCCTCCCCGCCTACCCGCGAAGGCTTTCTCGCTGCCCGTGATGACGATGGCCCCCACGTGCGGGTCCTTCTCGAAGGCGTCCAGCGCCCGGCTCATCTCGTTCATCAGGCCATCGCAGAGGGCGTTCAGGGCCTTGGGGCGGTTCAGCTGGATCAGGCCGACGTTCTGCTTCGCCCCTTTCTTCTCCACCACCAGGTACTGGAAGGGAGCGCCTGCCGGGGGAAGAGACACCCTCACTGCCCCGCAGCACCCCACGGGCGGGGCTCTCCCGCCTGTCCTGCCAGCGCGAGCGCCCGCCCCTCCACTGCCAGTCCCGCAATGCACTTGTCAGGCCCCAGGCTGCTGACTCCGGTCTACCGGCCTGCACTGACAGACACACCCGCTGCGCCTGCCCGCTGCTTTCCCTGGCGTTTCTGCATTGCACAGGCCTTGCCCCGGGGCAGGGGGAGCCAGGCGCACTGTGGGGGGCTGCCCTCCAGCAGGGGCTGGGGAAATGCCCAGTGAGCGGCCCCACACCGCTGCCTCAGGCTGCTGGAACTCCGACCCCAGACCTGGGGTGGCTCCCTATTTCATGTCAGCCTCTGGCTGACAGCTCTTTAAACTCCCCTCTGCTGGAACAGAGACGTTCTCTCTGCCCCTCCCCACGCCTGACCTCTGCAGCGGCCTCTCCCCTAGAGCCCCTTAGCTGCTGTGCAATGGGGAGAGCGGGCCTCTTATGCTGTCCCTACCTTCAGCGTGGGCCCTCCCCCCCACGGATTAGCTCTAGTGCCCGTCTCTGCCACCGCTCAGAGCTTCCCCCGGGAGCAGCGACACTGAGGGCTGGTTCCAGACAGCTGCCCAAATCCACCAGCGCCTTGGTAATGTCACTGAACCGCCGCTCGGGACAGCAGCAGAGGCACCAGGGAGCCTGCAGGCTCAGACGGACAGGGCTCCATCAGCATAGAGGCCAGCAGCCTGCTTTTCAACTTGGCTCTTACTGGGCAATTGTCAGCAGGGGATCTGGACGCACTTTACCAAGACAGGTAGTACCCCTGCCCCGTTACAGATAGGCTACGGCTTCCCGCGGCAGGCCCAAGATCACCTCAAAAGTCAATGGCAGAGCTCGGAACGGATCCAGTCCTGGATCTTAGGCCAGAGGAAAGCGACAAGGGAAAAGTGTAAATCCTGCACAAGCTGATGGCGTAAAGCCGAGCTCCCTGGCCTTGAATACTGGAGGAACCATCAGGGCAACATTTCAAACCTGGAGATCCACAGGTAGGCTCCAAACCAAGTGGAATCAGCTGTACGACGAGCATGAGTGACGTGTGCCCATGAACAGTACACGTCAGGCTGCTTTTAACCAGAGGCTGAAACACGGCTGTGGGAGCGCGAAAGCGAAGGCCCGTTGTACGGGCACTGGCCATCGGAATTCATAAAAACTATTTCGAGCCCTGTTTTCTGATGCGCTTTCCCGGGGCGCCACAAGTCTGGGTTTTCCTCTGAAATGTGCCTACGGGTTTTTCCTCCGCCCCTGCTGAGGTTTGTAAGGAACTTTTCCCAGGCAGCCGCCTCCCCGTTTCTAGCCAGGCACTGACACTGACCCTGCCAAGGGCTGTCACGTGCACGACTGACGCGCCACGGCAGCCGGGGTGATTTTCACCTTGACCTTGAAATTGCCTCCTTCGAAGTCCAACTCCCGAATTAACTGCACGTAACATCGAATGGGAGCGGACGACGCAAGGAAACGGATTTGTGCGCCAGGAGTAGAAAAGTGCCACCGAAGAGCAGCAGATCTTATCTCGTGCATGCAGCGCCAAGCGTTCTGCAGCCGCGTCTCTCCTGGGTGTGTTTCTGTATCTCACCAAAGTGGTGCCAGGTGCAATGCACACGCCACTTCCCCTGCCCTCACAGCACTTCCCAACAGAATCATAGGACTGGAAGGGACCTCGAGAGGTCATCGAGTCCAGCCCCCCGCCCTCAAGGCAGGACCAAGCTCCGTCTACACCATCCCTTCACCCCCCAGGGTCTTCACCCCCCACTTCATATATGGGGGGGGGGGGGAGACGGGACTCCATGGCCCGTGTGCTCTCCTGCTCAGGGGCGGCAGATGTGCTGGCTGCTTACACTACAATGAACCTCATAACTAGGGATGTAATAGGATAACCCGCTGACACGGTTAACCAATAAACCTGAGCTTATTGGTTACCGTGAACGGTGACATGCAGGCTCCCGCCCTGCTCCTGGGAAACCGGCTGCCACCCCATGGTGCTGGCTCTGATAGGAGGCAGCAGCATGGGGTGGGAGCCGGTGTGTGCTGGGAGCTGGTTTAAAAGCCAGCTCCTGGTGGCCACCGGCTCCCAGAGAGCTGGCTGCCACCCTGCACTGCAGGTACATGTAACTGTGTAACTGCTGACGTTTTTACTCAGTTACCTGCTTAACCTCCCTAATCATAACCTTCCGCCTGGGATGACACGGTCACCTCCACAGCAACCCCAAGGTGAGGACATTAGCAGGCAGAGGCCTAAAGAAACACACATCCTGTTTACACCCCCCGTCTTGCAGGAGGATTACTTAGGCTGAAAGTTTTATTGCCCCAACAAGGATGGCTCACATCTAGCATGAGTAACTGGGGAAGGGGAGAAGAATACAAGGAGAAATCACTAGGATTCCATCCCCCACGTTTAAAGGAACGGAAATCCTCGTTCCCTGTCCCTGTGGATGGATTATCCAGCAGCTGCACTAGCTAGAACTGCTAGCCCACGGACATCGCACGGCTCAGCAGACCTCACAGGAATTGGGCTGGAATTTCTTGTTGCACCATGAAAAAAAAAAGTCTGTTGGGAAGACGTGAGCAATATTTTTCTGTAAGGCCCTGCGTATCAGCCCAGCTCGTATTGCACAGCCCTCTCCCCTGGTCAGTAATGTCAGCTCGGGTGCCCAGTTGTCCTGCCCATTTTACTTCCATTTCTCCTTCTCCTCTCACCCCCGCACACACTTCCTGTATTCCAATCTGCCAGGCCAAGACACTACCCGTCCGGGCTGCATGGAAATCTCTCCTGAAGCCTCATTTCTCACATGCGTCCATCTGTGGACACTGTATTTTCGTTGAGGCACGAGCTGTTGTTGCTTGTGCCTTGTACTAGGACAGGTAACAGGGGGTGTGAGCTGCCCAGGGCAACACAACCAATGCCCACTTGGACGAAGCTGGAGGGGTCTGCGAAAGACTCAGCACACCCTGAGTGCTCGAGAACTGAAATTAGCATTCCTGAGACTGCCAGAGCCCAGCCCGGCCGGGGTCTGTCTCCCTCTGGGCAAACAAAACAGCCCCTTATTTTACTATCCTCCTCCCCATAGAACCGGTGGGAGAGGAGGTTTGGGCCTGGGATACAGGTTTCCTTCTCCAGAGGAGGGATATAAAATCCCATGTACTCAGTTAATGGATTAACTGTTGTGTTTAATTGGTTCACTGGTTAAGCGGGAGCTTGTGGGCGAGGGGCTGGGCGCAGGCCGAGTAACCCCCCACCTGCAGGGCTCCTGACCACCGAGGGCTGCGGATGAACTGGTTACCTGGTACTCATTCACATCCCTACTCCACAGCAGCATGGCTGGTCCCTTCTAGGGCTATCAGATCGTTGACCGGTTAAAGAATTAAAGGGGAGGGGCAGGCTGGAGTGGGGGGCAGGCTGGGCGATGGCGTCTCTAGTCCCTTCAACATGCCCTGAATTAACTGAGAAAAGAACTGAATGTGGAGTCACCCTGAGCCCTGCTGGCCTGGCTTTTGACAGCACCCGTAGGAGCTGTCTGTGCCAGGCGAGGGTACGCCCGGGGGGCACCCTGGAACCAGGCTCCTGCCCGGACAGCTGCCAGGGGCCGTCCTGAGCGCACAAGGCCTCAGAACGCAAAGCGCTTCAGGTACAAGGAGGGCCCCGGAGCTCCCCATCAGTGGAGCCACTGCAGCTGCTCAGTCAGGACTGGGGCACAGGCCTGGCCTCCAGCCCAAGGGAGGGGGCAGGCTGCCCGTCCAGTCCCATCCCCTCTCCCCCGCCAGCTGAGGGGAGACAGGGCAGTGGGCGCAGCCCCTGAGAGCAAGGCAGCGCTGGGCAGCAAGGCGCAACCGGGTCGCAGGCGCAGTGCAGGGCTCCAGGCCGGAGAACTTTGCCCTCTGCTTTCGGGCAGCAACAGCTCCCGAGGCAGCCACACACGCAGGGCCTGAGCAAACTTCCAGCCCCTGAGCTCCCAGCGTGGCCCAGCCCCCCGGGTGCTCCCCCCTGACCTACTGCCAGAAGCCCCCAGGCCGCAGCTCACACAGGCATGGGGCAGTGCAGGGAGCCAGCTCTGTTGGGCAGCGCCCTCTCCTGGGGGGGCTGAGGGAGCGTCCCCACCAAAGCAGCCCCAGACCTAGAGGGGCTCCCCACACCACCCAGCAATGGGGAGCCAGCAGGCAGGGGCAGCAGGCTCCAGGGTGGGGAGTCAGTGGGCTGAGCAGCCTGCAGGGAACTGAGTCACCCCCTGCACCCCAGCCCCCACTGTCCTCCAGCCCCCCCGTACCCCAGCCCCCCCGTACCCCAGCCCCCACTGTCCTCCAGCCCCCCATCCTCCAGCTCCCCCGCACCTCAGCCCCCACTGTCCTCCAGCCCCCCTGCACCCCAGCCCCCACTGTCCTCCAGCCACCCCGTACCCCAGCCCCCACTGTCCTCCAGCCCCCCTGCACCCCAGCCCCACTGTCCTCCAGCCCCCCACTATCCTCCAGCCCCCCTCCCCCGCACCCCAGCCCCCACTGTCCTCCAGCCCCCCATCCTCCAGCCCCCCTGCACCCCAGCCCCCACTGTCCTCCAGCTCCCCCCCCCCCGCACCCCAGTCCCCACTGTCCTCCAGCCCCCCGCACCCCAGCCCCCACTGTCCTCCAGCCCCCCATCCTCCAGCTCCCCTGCACCCCAGCCCCCACTGTCCTCCAGCTCCCCCGCACCCCAGCCCCCACTGTCCTCCAGCTCCCCCGCCCCCACCCCAGCCCCCCCCCAACCCCCCTGCAGTCCTCCAGCCCCCCATCCTCCAGCCCCCCTGCTCCCCTGCACCCCAGCCCCCCTATCCTCCAGCCCCCACTGCCCTCCAGCTCCCCTGCACCCCAGCCCCCACTGTCTTCCAGCCCCCCTGCACCCCAGCCCCCCTGCACCCCAGCCCTCTTATCTCCTGCCCCCCTGCACCCCAGCCCCCACTGTCCTCCAGCCCCCCTCCTCCAGCCCCCCTGCACCCCAGCCCCCCTGCACCCCAGCCCTCTTATCTCCTGCCCCCCTGCACCCCAGCCCCCACTGTCCTCCAGCCCCCCCGCACCCCTCCCCTGCACCCCAGCCCCCCTGCACCCCAGCCCTCTTATCTCCTGCCCCCCCGCACCCCAGCCCCCCTGTCCCCCCGGACAGCGGCCCGGCCCAGCAGCCGCCGCTCACCGGCCGAGCAGGGCCGAGCCGGGGCTCGCAGCAGCAGCAGGCGGGCCCGGGCCGGGCAGAGCAGCGCGCGCAGAGGGACAGCCATGGCGGAGCGGAGCCGAGCCACGGGGCCTGGAGCACCCGAGCTCCGCCCCTGCGCGTCACGCCCCGCCCCCCAGAGCCTTCATCTGCATAGCTCCGTCTATCCCCCGCCCACAGCCTTCATTTGCATGGCTCCGCCCAAAGCCCTCATCTGCATAGCTCCGTCTATCCCCGCCCCCCAGAGCCTTCATCTGCATAGCTCCGTCTATCCCCCACCCACAGCCTTCATTTGCATGGCTCCGCCCAAAGCCCTCATCTGCATAGCTCCGCCTATCCCCGCCCCCCAGAGCCTTCATCTGCATAGCTCCGTCTATCCCCCGCCCACAGCCTTCATTTGCATGGCTCCGCCCAAAGCCCTCATCTGCATAGCTCCGCCTATCCCCGCCCCCCAGAGCCTTCATCTGCATAGCTCCGTCTATCCCCCGCCTACAGCCTTCATTTGCATGGCTCCGCCCAAAGCCCTCATCTGCATAGCTCGGTCTATCCCCGCCCCCCAGAGCCTTCATCTGCATAGCTCCGCCCAAAGCCCTCATCTGCATAGCTCCGCCTATTTCCCCCCCCCAGAGCCTTAATCTGCATAGCTCCGCCCAAAACCCTCATCTGCATAGTGATAGAAATGTCGCCGTGTTAGTCTGGTGTAGCTGAAACAAAAAACAGGACTATGTAGCACTTTAAAGACTAACAAGATGGTTTATTAGGTGATGAGCTTTCCTGGGCCAGACCCACTTCATCAGATCAAATAGTGGAAGAAAATTGTCACAACCATATATACCAAAGGATACAATTTAAAAAAATGAACACACATGAAAAGGACAAATCACATTTCAGAACAGAAGGGAGATGGGGAGGTGGAGGTAAATATCTGTGAGCTAATGATATTAGAGGTGATAATCGGGGAAGCTATCTTTGTAATGAGTAAGGTAATTAGAGTCTTTGTTCAAACCTAAGCATAAAGTGTCGAATTTGAGCATGAATGACAGTTCAGAGGATTCTCTTTCAAGTGTATTCTTAAAAGGCTTTTGAAGCAGGATACAGGTAATCAAGTCCTTGAGACAGTGTCGTTTCTGGTTGAAATGGCAAGAAACTGTTTTTTCTTTGTGATCCTGTCTAATATCTGTTTTGTGGGCATTGATCCTTTGGCGAAGTGTCTGAGACGTTTGTCCAATATCCATAGCAGACGGACACTTTCGGCACATGATAACATAAATTATATTTCTTGCGCAGGAATTTACCTTCCCCCCCCCCATCCCCCTTCTGTTCTGAAATGTGATTTGTCCTTTTCATATGTGTTCATTTTTTAAAATTGTATCCTTTGGTATATATGGTTGTGAAAATTTTCTTCCTCTATTTGATCTGAGGAAGTGGGTCTGGCCCACGAAAGCTCATCACCTAATAAACCATCTTGTTAGTCTTTAAAGTGCTACATAGTCCTGTTTTTTGTCTCATCTGCATAGCCCCGCCCAGAGCCTTCATTTGCATAGCCCCGCCCATGCCCCACCCAATATGGGTAACCCCGCCCCAGTGCTCAACCTGTGGGTGCGGTCAGGGGAGGAGGAGACTCAGGGGGCGTGGCCAGCAGTGGCTTCAGAGACACCGGGAGGATTGGGACAGTGGGTGGGTTGAGGGGAATATGGGGGGGCAGTGGGTAGGCTGAGGGGAGTGGGCAGGACCATGGGTTGTGGACGTACATTGTGGTGTAAGAATGACTTAACAGTGTGACACTGTTGCAAAAAAAGCAAACATGCCTCCGGGCTGCATTAATAGGAGTGCTGGGTTCAGTTTTGGGCACCACATTTCAAGACAGATGTGAAGAAACTGGAGAAGGTCCAGAGAAGAGCAACAAAAATGATGAAAGGTCCAGAGAACATGAGCTGTGAGGCAAGGTTGATGGAATTGGGCTTGTTTCGTTTGCAAAAGAAGACTGAGAGGGGAGGTGATCGTGGTTTCCAGGCATCTATAAAGATGTCCCGGGGAAGATGGGAGGAAATTGTTCTCCTTGGCCTCTGCTGATAGGACTAGAAGCAATGGGCTTGACTTGCTGCAAGGGAGGTTTAGGTTGGACATTAGGAAAAACTTCCTACCTGTCAGGGTGGTGAAACTCTGGAATAAATTGCCCAGGGAGGTTGTGGAATCCCCATCACTGGAGATATTTAAGAGCAGGGTTAAATCAACCTGTCAGGGTTGATCTAGATGGTGCATGGTCCTGCCATGAGGGCAGGGGACTGGACTTGATGATTTCTCGAGGTCCCTTCCTGTTCTAGTGCTCTGTGACTCTGTGATTCTATGAAGTGTCAGTGTGGCTCGTTTCTTGGTGTCTGAGGTGCTGTGAGATGCTGCAGGCTCCCTGCTAGCTGGGCCAGTCACAGTGGGGTGGCCTGTACTAACCCAGCCCGGGCTAAGGCAGCGTGCTAACTCCTGACAGGAGGTTGGGCCCTTCCCAGGTCTGCTGGGCTCTTGAGCTGCCTTTCTCTGCCTCAGTTGGCCGGGAGCAGGGCATTCTGGCTTCGCCCTGGGGCAGAGCATTGAAATTCACCTCGGTCACGGCCACCTGGACCTGGGCCTGCCCAGCCAATAAACAGCCACACACCCACTCAATCCTTCTGAACCCTCTGGGGCAGCACAGCTGGGAGGCCTTGGCTCTCCTAGGGCAGCACCACCCAGCTCTGGTCCCCCGTCAGCACCTGCCCACTGCAGACAGCTGTTTATTAGCCCCTCACGGCACTCTCTGGCTGCCAGGGAGTGAGGGGTCGGCCGCCCTTGTCTTGACGCAGCCATAGCACCGCAGTCCCTGCTGGGCCAACGTCCGGCGCCACGCCTAGATTCCCCAGCTTCTTTGTGGGTTGGGCCGCCTGTGAAATCCCACCCAATGACTTCAGTTCTGATGCCCTGTTTTCAGGGCTGAGACGTGACCTATTTCCATTGGGCCCTGGCCATCTGAGCCCCGTAGATGGCGCCGCTGGTTAGCCAATCTCTGACCTGCACTTCCAAGGTTTTCTTGTTTTCTTTATTTTAAGGACTGTATTTGTCTACTGACCCCTCCTAGTACATGGGGAAATCTCCCCTTGCTTGCCCCATTTCTTTTGGTATTCCCAAGTTCCACTCCAATGAAGTGCTTCTCTCTTTCAATATTCTTCCTCCTCCAGGAGTCATAGCAATTCGTGTCACTCCTCTAATGTGACAATCGTTTGTAAAGGAAACACCCTTTCTATTGCCTCGGAAGGAAAGGGACAGAGGTTGTGCATTCAGGGACCACGTAGCCATCTTTCAGGCTTGCAGGAGCGCAAGAGGTGTTCTGCTGAAGGGACAAGACAGGTGAATCCCATAGAGAGACAGCGTGCGCACCCCTGCCAGCAGTATTACAGGCGGCAGAGTCCTTGCAGGGTAGCCACGCGGTGCTTAGAACACAGAGGCAAGGCAGCCTCATAACCAAGCTCTCCACACGCAGCAGCTGAGAGCCGGCTGCTGAGACACGTCAGGCAGGTGGAGGCCCAAGGCTTGGGGCGCACGATGCGCTGGGGAATGCATCCGTCACCGGAACAAACAGGGCAAACTCCGGCGGCCGAGTGGAGGAATTTTCCATCTCTTCTGTGATTCTATAAATAACAACTCCACCCGCTCTGCGTGGGCACGTGCAGAGCCCTGCTCACATACGTTCCCCCAAACAGAGGCTTGCACGTGTGTGCCGGCACCCCATCGCCCATCTTCACGCATGTACCCACCCCCGTCTGCATGCACTCATCCGTGTACTCACCCTCCCCGGCATGCAAGCCTCCGCACACACGTGTGCACATGAACGCGTGCCCCTGCACACACCAGCATCCATGCACACCAGGATAAAGAGAGCCTCTAGGCCCATGGGATGGGGCTGTTGGTCTCTCTGCCCAGCATGGTGTGCTGGCTGTCCCTGTACGATGGCTGGGCTGCTGCAAGGCCTGGGCACAGCAGACCCCAAAGCCCAGGCTGGGCGCACAGGTCATACCAGGCCCCTGCGGCAACCCCCTTTGGGCAGCGTTCCTGAGCCCCCCTCGCCATTGGGAGGGGGCCCTAGTAGTAGCAGGAGGAAGCCAAGGAAACATGCAGGAAAGACGTACTCAGGTCTGTCTCCTCTCCACCCCCCGCCAGCCTGCACACCCCCTCCCCATCCTCTCCTCCCCCGAGGGCTCCCCAGCTCACTGCCCCCTCTAATCCCAACGGCTTGACACACGTTGCCTAGAAAACACAGGGCCCTGCCATCACATCGTGCAGTGTAATCCAGCCGTGCCCCAGATATAGACGCCAATCTTCCTCGGCACCTCTGGCACTGTGACGGGGGGTGGGGGTGGGTGGGGAGGCTCCCGTGGGAACTAAGGGGTATCACTGAAAGCAGAGCCCATCCCTCCATTGCACACACACAGGTCACCCTTGGGACACCACAACCCCTCACAACACAAACCACCCTCTCAGCACCCGTGCCACACCACAACCCCTCCACACAGAGCACCCGTGTCACAACACAACCTGTCCACACAAAGCACCTGTGTCACACCACAACCCCTCCAAACAGAGCACCCGTGCCACAACACAACCTGTCCACACAAAGCACCTGTGTCACACCACAACCCCTCCAAACAGAGCACCCGTGCCACAACACAACCTGTCCACACAAAGCACCTGTCACACCACAACCCCTCCACACAGAGCACCCGTGCCACACCACAACCCCTCCACACAGAGCACCCGTGCCACACCACAACCCCTCCAAACAGAGCACCCGTGCCACAACACAACCTGTCCACACAAAGCACCTGTGTCACACCACAACTCCTCCACACAGAGCACCCGTGCCACAACACAACCTGTCCACACAAAGCACCTGTGTCACACCACAACCCCTCCACACAGAGCACCCGTGCCACAACACAACCTGTCCACACAAAGCACCTGTGTCACACCACAACCCCTCCACACAGAACACCCGTGCCACACCACAACCCCTCCAAACAGAGTACCCCACAACCTCTCCACACAGAGCATCAGTGTCACACCACAACCCGTGCAGGGGATGGTGGGGGTGGGGGTGCAGGAGATGGTGGGGGTGAGGGGTTGCAGAGGATGCTGAGGATGGGGGTGCAGGGGATGGTGGGGATGGGGGTGCAGGAGATGGTGGGGGTGAGGGGTTGCAGAGGATGCTGGGGATGGGGCTGCAGGGGATGGTGGGGATGGGGGGTGCAGAGGATGCTGGGGATGTGGGTGCAGGGGGGGTGCAGAGGAGCATCAGTGTCACACCACAACCCCCCATACACAGAGCACCCGTGCTGCACCACAACCCCCCACACAGAGCACCATGTCACACCACAACCCTCATGTCACACCACAACCCCCCATACACAGAGCACCATGTCACACCACAACCCTCATGTCACACCACAACCCCCCATACACAGAGCAGCCGTGCCGCACCACAACCCCCCCCCCCCAGCACCCCCGCCTCCCACACAAAGCCCCGCCGCACGCGCGCCCCCGCCCCCACCCGCCCCCGCGCGGGGCGGAGCAGGGAGCCGCGGCCGGGCTGCCGGCGCCGGGACCGGGACCGGGAGCGGAGCCCAGGACGGAGGGTCCCTCGTGCCCGCAGCCTCCATCGGCAGCGCGGAGCCCGGGCGGAGCAGAGCTCGGCCCCCCCGCCGGTAGGCAGCGCCCGCGTGTGTGTGTGTGGGGGGGGGCAGCGCTTGTGAGCGGGGAGGGGCGGTGTGTGCATGTGTGTGTGCATGTGTGTGTGTGTGTGTGTGTGAGCCTGTGCCGAGGGTGGGGTATGTAGGATGTCGGTGTGGGGATGAAGAGGCTGGCGGTGTGTGTGTTGGGGTGTGAGTATGGGCAGAGAACGGTAGGGGTGCAGGGGATGGTGGGGGTGGGGGTGCAGGGGATGGTGGGGTTGAGGGGGTATAGGGAATGGTGGGGCTGAGGGGGTGCAGAGGATGCTGGGGATGGGGGTGGGGGTGGGGGTGCAGGAGATGTTGGGGTTGAGGGGGTGCAGGGGATGGTGGGGGTGAGGGGGTGCAGGGGGATGGGGGTGGGGGTGCAGAGGATGCTGGGGATGGGGGTGCAGGGGAGGGGGGGTGCAGAGGATGCTGGGGATGGGGGTGCAGGGGATGGTGGGGATGGGGGGTATAGGGGATGGTGGGGTGGGGGTGCAGGGGATGGTGGGGATGGGGGGTGCAGAGGATGCTGGGGATGGGGGTGCAGGGGGTGGGGGTGCAGAGGATGCTGGGGAGGGGTGCAGATGATGCTGAGGGTGAGGGGGTGCAGAGGATGGTGGAGTGTGTGAGCATGAATATGTGTGGGTGCCACAGATGAGGGATGTGTGTGGGTGTGTGCAGAAGATGGTGGTGCATGTGTATGTGCACAAGGATGAAGGAGTGTTGGCATGGAGCGTGTGGAGGATGGTAGGCTGTGTGTACAGTGGATGGAAGGGGGCATGTAGGATCGTGGTGTGTGCGTGCAGAGGATGGCAGTGTGCGTGTGCATGGGTGTACGCACAGAGGATTGCTGTTTGTGGGGTGTGTGTGCGTGCAGAGGATGGCAGTGTGTGTGCAGAGGATGGCAGTGTGTGTGTGTGTGCAGAGGATGGCAGTGTGCGTGTGCATGGGTGCATGCACAGAGGATTGCCGTTTGTGGGGTGTGGGGGCGTGCAGAGGATGGCAGTGCGCGTGTGCATGGGTGCACGCACAGAGGATTGCCGTTTGTGGGGCGTGGGGGTGTGCAGAGGACGGTGAGGGGGCTGGCCCTGCCAGGATGCCAGTGGCAGGAGCTCAGCTGGCTGGGAGCGGGCACAATGGGACCATGCCCTGGGCTGCCTTTGCCAGGGGGTGGGCAGCGAGCCACTTGGGGGAGGATGGGCCCCGGCTGCAAAGCGTACGGGGATGCCCGCAGCTGCCGGCCCCAGAGGACCAGCAGGGACGGGGGCACTGCGCTGCCAAGGCAAGCCCGGCATGTGGGGCAGGAATGGGTCCCCGGCACAGGCTGAGGCCTCGGCTCTGGGGAGGGGCTCGCTGCTCCGCTGGAGCTGAATCTAGTGCTCGTTGCTTGGGAACGGAGGGGCCAGGCCTGTGCCCTGAGCAGCCGGGGCGGTGGCAGGGATCCGGGGGGGCGGGGAGCCGGGTTCCAGCCCTCACCCCCTCTGGGAGCCAGACACCAGCCTCCCTTTTGTGCCCAACGCCCCTTCCCGGCAGGCAGCCCTCTCCCCTCTCCCTCGGCGCGGCTCCCCCATCACCGGCTCCGCGCTGCCCTGCCCCGGCACTGGGCCCTCTCCGCCGGCCCTGCGGCTCCAGCCCTGCCCGCCTGGCGCCCAGGGGGACGTGGCTGAGCCCAAGGGGGCCCCTTGCACAAGTGCTACCCCTGTGAAGGGCCCCGGGCCCGTGCGCCTGGGCTCCGGCGTGCAGGGCCACAGGCCGGGGCATCCCTTCCCTGCCCCGCAGCTCCCAGCCCCGCTGCCTCGTGCTCCTCAGCAGCGTCGCTCTCAGAGGGCTGGGGTGGCCAGAGCTGATGGCGTCGCCCGTTGGTCCCTGGCCTTGCACGGCAGCCTGGAGCCCTGGGCTCCCCCCTGCGCAGGGCGAGGTGGGGATGTGGGAGGCAGGACGCAGTGCGGGGCCCTACAGGAGGGAGCCTGGAGCCTGGAGCCCGGCAGGGCTGGGCGCGAGGTGCTCGGGCCACAAGGCGGCACCCAAATCGCTGCCTGCGGGGTTCCCTGCTGCCAGCCAGCAGCCCGGGCACTATGAGCCGCCAGCCGGGACCCGCCTGGTCTGCACAGGGCCCTCACCACGGCCTGCCACGCGAGAAGGGCACGTGGCAGCCCCCGTCCACCCCGAGCTCCTGCAAAGCCAAAGGGCCGGGGCAAAGCCCAGCCCGAGGGAAACGCCCAGACACCCAGAGTGAATAGCAAGTGATGGTCAATGGTATCTCCTGCCTGGCAGCCCCCAGCCCCCATTTCATGAGCTCCCCACCCCCACTCCAGCCCTCTGTGCCCCACATTCCCAGCACCTCACTCCAGCCCCCTGCCCCCCACATTCCCAGCACCTCACTCCAGCCCCCTGCCCCCTGCCCCCCCACATTCCCAGCACCTCACTCCAGCCCCCTGCCCCCTGCCCCCCCACATTCCCAGCACCTCACTCCAGCCCCCTGCCCCCCCACATTCCCAGCACCTCACTCCAGCCCCCTGCCCCCCACATTCCCAGCACCTCACTCCAGCCCCCTGCCCCCACAGCCCCCCCCCCCTTCCCCCCCAGCCCAGCCCCACACTCCCAGCCCCCTGCCCCCCCACATTCCCAGCACCTCACTCCAGCCCCCTGCCCCCTGCCCCCCCACATTCCCAGCACCTCACTCCAGCCCCCTGCCCCCCACATTCCCAGCACCTCACTCCAGCCCCCTGCCCCCACATTCCCAGCACCTCACTCCAGCCCCCTGCCCCCCCACATTCCCAGCACCTCACTCCAGCCCCCTGCCCCCTGCCCCCCCACATTCCCAGCACCTCACTCCAGCCCCCTGCCCCCCCACATTCCCAGCACCTCACTCCAGCCCCCTGCCCCCTGCCCCCCCACATTCCCAGCACCTCACTCCAGCCCCCTGCCCCCCCCCCCCACATTCCCAGCACCTCACTCCAGCCCCCTGCCCCCTGCCCCCCCCCCACATTCCCAGCACCTCACTCCAGCCCCCTGCCCCCCCACATTCCCAGCACCTCACTCCAGCCCCCTGCCCCCTGTCCCCTGCCCCCCCAGCCCTCCTGCCCCCTGCCCCCAGCCCCCCTCCCCACTCCTGCCCCCTGCTCCCCACATTCCCAGCACCTCACTCCAGCCCCCTGCCCCCCCACACCCAGCTCCTCCCAGCCCCCTGCCCTCCCACATTCCCAGCTCTGACCCCACTCCTGCCCTTGTACCCCCACATTCTGCAGAGACCTCCCAACCCCCCCCAGCCCCTAAACTCCTGTATTCTCTGAGCTACCCCAACCCACCCACATTCCCTGGGCCCGCCCCCCTCGGCACCCCTTGTGGCGGGAGGCAGTAGGTCATGGCTAGGAGGCGCCGGGGGGCAGTTCGGAATTGAAGATTTCCGTCTGAAGCCGCCCAGGCTGGCTTTGAGGGGCGGTGCTCGTCCCTGCCTGGGATCCAGGCCGCGGGGACCCCCCGCCTCCCCCCAGTCGGCGCCAGCTGAGCCCAGCAGCCCATCGCTCAGGCACAGGGCAGCTCAAGCGCAGCCAGACCAGAGGTGCAGGCGAAGGGGGCTTTACCATGGGCACCCAGCTCTGGGCAGGGGCGTGGGCCCTCCGCAGCCCAGTCTGAGCGCGGGCACAGCGCCTAGCCGGCCCAGCCGGGGGGGGGAGGGTGCCCCCCGCCCGGAGCCTGGTGCTGACGTGCCCCCCGGTCTCTCTCGCCGCAGGTGCGGGGCAGCGCTGGGATGAAGAGGCGCACGGCCACCTGCTGGACACTCCTCCTGCTGGCTGCCTTCTTCTGCGACAGCGTCACCTGCAAGGGCGGGCGGGGCGGCGCCCGGGGGGCAGCCCGGGGCGGGGCGCGGGGCATGGCCCGCAGCCGGGCCAAGTCCGCCCCTCGCTATGGCTCCTCGGGAGCGGGGCTGCGGGTGGCAGCGGCGGCGGCGGCAGGTGCGGCGGCGGGCGTGGCGGCGGGAGCGGCCGAGAGGAGGCTGAGGCTGGCCGGGGAGCTCGGCCCAGACGATGACTCCGCGCTCCAGGACGGCAACAGGACGGGCAGCGGCGTGTACAGCTACCGCTCGTGGACCTCGGCGGCCCGGGCCCGGGACACCGCGCACCTGCTCATCTCCCTCGGCCTGGCGACGGGCTTCTTCCAGCTCCTGCCGCTGTGAGGGCCCCCGGCGCCCGCCCCCCCGGCGGAGCCTGCAGAGCCAGCCCCACGGTGGGGCTGCTCTAGCTCCCGCACTGCCTAGCGGGCTGGGCCGGAGCCGCTGTCAGGGAGCAGCTAGGGCCTGATCCCGCAGGGCTGTGCTGGTGGCTCCGGGGAAGGCAGGATGGCACCGTGGGGACAGGGCGAGCTGGGGCAGCTGCCGGGGGTGGCACCAGGCTGCTGGGCGCTGCCGTCACTGCAGCTTGGGACGTTCCCACTTGCTCTGATTGACATGAACATTTCCCAAGGCTGCCCTGCCACCCTGAGCCATGTGGGCCCGCAGGCTGGGGTGTGGTCATGAGGGGCGGGGCTCCAAGGGGTGGAGCTTGGGCCCCCAGGGGTGGAGCTTGGACCCCCAGGCTGGGGTGGGGCCATGTCTCAGCACCAAGGAGCTGTTGCCAGTCCCCTGCCTCTGGCCCCCTCTCTCCCGCGGAGCTGGGGTGGCATGGGAGGGAGGCCAGAGCCACTCCATGCACCCGTGGGGCGGCAGTGGAGGCAGGCTGGGGGCACAGCTCCATGTGGATGCCCATAGGTGGCCAGGGCCAGTGGGGAGCTGGGACTCCGAGCCAGCCTGTCACAGTATGGGGGGCTGGTGGTGCCGGGTGTGAAGCGGGAGCCAAGCCCACCCCCCTACCCAGTCAGACCCCAGCGCTGGCTGGGGATGGTGCCCATTGTTTCTGGAGGCAAGGCTTAGAGCCGCCTCTCGCAGGATCCCCCCGACTGCCGGACACCGGCCCTGGGGCCCGACCCACGGACAGTCAGCGACACCCCCAGGAGGTCCTGGCCCGCCACGTCCCACCGCGCCAGGCTGGACCGGCGCTGCCAGGCCACGTCCCAGCAACTACCCCGGCTGCTTTGGCAGGGGCGGGACGGCGGGGGCATTACCGGGCGGGGCTGCCCTGGAGAAGGGCGGGCGCAGGTTTGCAGGCGGCAGAAATCCAGTCTCGGTGCTGAAGGGCTGGCTGCGTCCGGGGTAGCCAAACGGGCTCTGGGTACTGTGCCCATTGGCGGGGGAGGCAGGCCCGGAGGGGGGACACGCTGCATTGCAAAGCCAGCGCAGCGGGGACCCCCCTCGTCCCTGCCCTTGGGGCTGTGGGAAAGCGAAGAGCCTGTGCCCTCCGGAGCAGGGGCACGGGGAGGGCTGGGCCTGGCCCCTGCTGAAGACAATGCCAAGATGTTAAGCCAAACACCGGGCAACGTCCAGGGAAGCCGGCCTCCCCCCGGCCCTCTGCGGCACGGGCCAGACAGAGGCATCCTTGGCAGCTAGACGCTCAGCGGGCCTCCGGGGGCGTCAGATCAGCCGGGGAACCAGCGGCCTCCCCCTGCGGCCGGTGCAGAGCCGAGGCTGGAACTCAGGGCTCGTTTCCCGTGTGTGCCCCACGTCCTGCGCCTCCCCCTTCCCCTCCAGCCCCAGGAGCCCGGCGAGGGCCAACCCGCCTTCTGCCCTGCTAACTGGTTGCACAAAATCCCTTCCAGCAAACCAGACCTAATGCCCCAGGCTCTGGCCTGGCAGGCCCACACTGGGCCATGAGGAATGTGCCAAACGGACGGGCCCTGGCTAGCCTGCCTCTTGCCAGATGACACGCCCCTCCTTGGGCAGGCACAGAGCCCAGGCAACCGCCCCCCTTTTTCCATTCATGTGCGGAACACATTTTATTCTGAGCCCTGAGCATGTGCATACGTGCACCACCCATAGCAACACACATGCTGGCTGGCACCTGCATCTCCCCTGGGTGGCTGCCCGAGCACTCAACTGAGAGAACCCAGGAGTCCTCTGTCCCATAGCCCCGTGCGGTCTAGCAAGGGGCCAAATCACAGGGGCAGGCCCCAGCCAGAGACCCAAGAGCAGGGCTGTGCTGCTGGAAACCCAGACGGCCAGTAACTCTGTGCAGCTGCTGTCCCAGCCGGCAGGGCGGGGAGGGGCTCGCAGGCCTTGGCAGGACGCAGGCAAACCCAGATTGGTTGGAAGCTGCCTCCACCCTGCTCTGGCTCCAGCATTTCCCAGCACAGCCAGGGGGGTTCACGCGTCCCAGCCCTCGCAGCATTGTCACCAGGAAGAGGGGACGTGCTCTCCCGTCTGGGGGGGCTGGTCCTGCTCTGCATAGGCCGGGGGAGGGGGCTGCACGCTTCCCGTCGATTGGCTTGGGCTCCCCAGGCGCAGTGGGGCGCGCTGCCTGGCATGGGCACGGACACGCAGGCGCTGGCCCCTCCGGTCCGTGGAATCACTGGGCTTTTCTAAAGGCCCTCGAGCCAACTCCCCACTTGCCCCACAAGCACCCCCTGCCCTGCCCCCGGGCTGCTCCTGCACTCACCTGGCGTTAACGTTCCGTGTCTGTGACGGGTTTACACGTGTGTGAAATAAAGCCTAGGAGGAGAGTCTGACTCGCTGGGAGCCAGGGGAGGGACGTGCCCGAGCGGTGCCGCCTCCTGGCACCAGAGGGAGGGGGGGCAGCTTGCACACACCCCTTTGGGGCTGCCCCCCGGCATGGAACCTTTCCCTGCACGGCTGCAGGCGTCTCACCCGTCACCCTGCGCGGCTCTGGGTGCAATAGCTGGGGCGTGCCCCAGGGGCTGGGGAGGTTGCTGAGCCAGGCCGAGGGTTCTCCCAGTCCAATGGCCGTGGACGTCCCGCAGCCCCTCCCGCGTTCATTCGCCCTCGCAGCCAGAGATGGGGTCGGTCAGATGGGACTCCTGTGAAGAACCCGCCCCGGGATTGCTGGGCCAGCCCCTCGCCTGTGGGCGAGCTCCAGGGGCGTTCGAGCCCTCCCACCTGGAGTTGGGGCTCGTGCAGTGGACACCCCCCGCTGCCTGGGCCGTTCCAGGAGCCAACTGGCCTTCCTGCTAATCACCGGCACCTTGTTTCCAGCCTGCTGGAGTCAGGCCAGTGTCCCTACCCCAGTGAGAGCTCCGCCCACCGCTGCCCAAGGGACGCAGGGGCCCTGTGACAGCGGGATCAGCTTCCTCCCCCTCCCCGCCCCTGCAGGGAACCAGGAAAGGGAGCTGGTGTGCAGGGAGCCCTCGCCCTCGAGGGGGAGCTGCTGGGGGCCCTGGGGTGGTGTGTGAAACCGAAGGAGGGTTTACAGCCCAGCACGTAGCCCCCCGGGAGTGCCACACACAGCAGCTGGCACGCTGCCCCAGCGTGCTCACAGGGCCAGGGTGGGACCACATTCAATGGCCCACCAAGCGCAGGAGCAGAGGGCTCAGGTTTCATTACATGCCCCAGCTTTTATTTTAAACTCAGCTGCCCCGGCTGTACCTGCCCCGGGACCCAGGACCCGGCCCCCGCCCCGAGCACGCACTGGCCCGGCAGGACAGCAGACGAGGGCTCGCCCAGAGGCCCCGGGAGCCCCTAGGCCCGCGCTGTGGGATGGGGCAGCTGGCTCGTCGAAGGGCCCCTGCAGGGCGGGCTCCGCTCTTCCAGGAGATGCAGCACAGACCCAAGGGAGCAGGGGCAAGACAGGGCCCTGCACTGCCCCCAGGTCTCCCCCAACCTGCCACACAGCACGTGGGAGTCCCTGGGCCAGGCTCTGATCACAGACTGGGGGCAGTGGGCGGGCAGCCCACCCCAGTGATGATGGGGGCCCAGGCGGGGAAGCCAGACAGCCCCAGGTGCAGGCTGCCCCCCAGCCCAGGCCGCATGGACCCCGGAACTGCGTGTGCTTGGGACAGAGGGGAGGGGAACAGCACGGGCACTCAGCCCCCTGGGGCAGCACTAAGGGGACAAGGCAGCCCCAGCAGGTCACCGACTGCCCTGCACTGGCTGGGCGGGGCGGGGCTCAGTCCAGCAGCACCTGGCCCAGCTCGCCCTTGCGGAAGGTGCGCAGGAACTCGTAGGCGGCCGCAGGGTAGTCAGGCGCGATCACGTTCACGTCCCCTGCAAGAGAAGGCGAAGGCTGGAGGGACGGGGGAGCCCATGGCCGAGCCCTGCACCTCTCGACAGGCTTGAGCCCCCGACGGCAGACACGCCCCAATGCAGGCTGGAGGGACGGGGGAGCCCATGGCCGAGCCCTGCACCTCTCGACAGGCTTGAGCCCCCGACGGCAGACACGCCCCAATGCAGGCTGGAGGGACGGGGGAGCCCATGGCCGAGCCCTGCACCTCTCGACAGGCTTGAGCCCCCGACGGCAGACACGCCCCAATGCAGGCTGGGGCGGCAGAGCTGGCCCCGGGCGCTGCCCGGCCCCGGCTCCATGTGAACCGCCAAGGTGCTGGATGGCTTCCCCGGGACACCCCCCCCCCCCACCCACTCAGCAGCCTCCACTGCCCCACCGGGCAACTCCCGCCAGCCTCCCCTCCCCCTGGTGCCGGCTCCATGGCCTGGCCACAGCCCTTCCAGCAAACACCGGAACTGGCGGTCGGCAGCCGGCAGCAACTGGGCCGCTCCCCATCTCCCCGCCCCCCACGCTCTCGGGCTGGGCCGCTCCCCATCTCCCCGCCCCCCGCCCTCTCGGGCTGGGCCGCTCCCCATCTCCCCGCCCCCCGCGCTCTCGGGCTGGGCCGCTCCCCATCTCCCCGCCCCCCGCGCTCTCGGGCTGGGCCGCTCCCCATCTCCCCGCCCCCCGCCCCCCGCTCTCTCGGGCTGGGCCGCTCCCCATCTCCCCGCCCCCCGTGCTCTCGGGCTGGGCCGTTCCCCATTCTCGGGCTGGGGGGCTCCCCAGAACACTCAGTTGGCAGTGGGTGAGGCGTTCTGCTTCTCTCTCCCACCCATAGGCTCGCCCTCCCCTCCCTTGGGGCCTGCGGATGGCACACCCTGAGCACTGACTCACCTCCCCCAGACTCAGCACCTGGCATTGGGAGGGGCACACAACCCCGCTGGCTGGGGCTCCGGGCTCTCGCCTGTGCCCCCACGGGTCCCCGGCCTGCGGGGCACTCACCTGTCCCTGTGAGCACCTTCACTTTGTGCGTCTTGCCCAGTTTCAGCGCCACCTGCTTGAGCACGCTCTCAATGTCGTCGCTGGGCGCGCCCAGCCCGTAGCGCTCCACGTAGCTGTGCCGGGCAGCGAGAGCAGGTTAGCCCCACCGGGCGCCTCCCCTGCACAGAGCAGCTCAGCCAGGGCCCAGCAGGCAGGGGGCTGCAGCCCCAGGGCGGGGGTCACTGCCCACGGCGCCCTCGAGCGAGGGACGTCGAATCCCGCTCCACTGCTTAACAGCCAGTTCTGGGCCAAGAGCTCCACCCTACCCAATGGGGCCAATGCTTGCCAAGGCGCTAGGCCTCAGCTGAGCCCGGACAAACTCGCCGCAGGGCACCGCCCATTCCCCCGGTGCACGGGGGGCGCGGAGCCCCATGGGCAGAGCCTCTGCATCACACACTGGTCAGGTCTCTAACGCCCGCTCCAGGGTCCGCAAGGTTTGCTCAGCATGGGGGAGCCGTCTCCTGCCCGCCAGGACGGCGTCCCGCAACTCAACGAGGCCTTGTGGGGCAGCACAGCAGAGCCTGGGTTACCTGCCCCTCACACCCACCGAGAGGCAAGGGCTCGCCCCGCCGGCCGGCATTCTGGGAGAAAGGCGTAACCCTCGCTAAGGAGAAACGCCCGTCTCCTGGGACTCCGCCAGGGCTGGGCGGAAGGACGCTCCGAGCTGACAGGCCGCTACACTGGTCAGCCTCGAACACACCCGCGTAGAGACGCTGGGCCGCATGGAAGAGCTCTCCTTTCTCTGCCTTGCTAATACACCCGCCTGCTCTGACGAGACGGACGGGGGCCAAGGGGACGGGCTGTGGTAAGACAGGCCTATTGTTTCAGGGGCACCCCTCCAGGCAGCTCACGGCGGGGGCACGGTCGGCCAGCTCACAGCACGAGTGGGCAGACGCCCCCGCCGCATCCCTGCCAATGGCACGCACAAGAGCAGAGGCCGAGGCAGAGCTAAGGGGCGGCGCTGGGGAGACGTGTCCTCCAGGACCGGGGAAGCCCCAGACACCCGCCCCCGAGGCCCTCCCCAGCCCGGCGCTCAGGAAGTGCTCACCAGAACAGCTGCTGCTTGTTCAGGGTGTACAGCAGGTAGTCAGCCATGACGTCCTCGCCCACCAGGTGGTCCCGGATGGCCCCTGCGAGACAGCGCAAACCTGAGTGCCAGCCACCCATGCAGGACAGGCCCCCTGTGCTGGCCTGGGAGCTGGGCCTCCACCCCAGCCCCACAGACCTGCCGCCGCCCGCTCTGGGCCCAGCGTGGCCAGCCTGAGAGTGCACGCAGGGGACGCTGATCCCCAGGCCCACCCCAGGGCCAGGCCGGTCCCGCTGAGCCCTGGAGCCCTGGAGCCACCCCAACCCTGGCCCGCCAGCCCCAGCAGCTGCAGCTCAGACAGCCTGGCCGGGGGCGGGCGGGGCAGGAACGCCCTGGGCTGCAGCACACGCTCCCCTCCCTAGACAGCTGGAAGCAGCAGCCTGCCCCGAGCTGGGCTCCTCAGGGAAGGGGACAGGCAGTGTCTCTGCCCCCAGCACCCGGCAATGGCACATCTCAAAGCAGGGGCCGTGTGGCCTCCACCCCCGCCCCGCCATGGCCCCGCCCGGCTGAGCGTGAGGACAGCTCCTGGCCAGACGCAGCTGCAGCACCGAAGCCCTTCTCACCGCACAGGGCCAGCTTCATGCCGGCCTCCACGCTCTCTATCCTCGGAGCCAGCACCCCGGGCGTGTCCAGCAGGTACATCAGGGGCCTCTCGGAGACCTAGACCGGCAGAGACGGGCCGGTGAGGGGCTGTGGGGGACCGAGCGGGGCCAGCGCAGCACTCTGACCAGAACGGGGGGATCCCCAGCCGGCTTGGGACCGGCGCACGACAGCTCCCTGCCTGTGGCCAGCTCAGGGCCCCTGAGGCCACGCTCCCGAGAACAGTACCTGGATTCTGGTGAGCACGGCCGTGGTGATCCCCGGCTCGCCACCGACGCGGGAGGCTTTCCCTTGGGGAAAAGGAGAGGCCCCGTCAGCAGGAGAAGGAAGACGCCCTCTGCCGCCCCTGGGGCCTCCCAGCTAAGCCCGGGCTCAGGCCAGCCCGGCTCAGCTCGGGCCACTGAACGGCCAGAGAAAGAGGCTGCCGGCAGGGCGGGGTCAGCAGTGGGAGAGGGCTGGGCCACGAGGAGGGCTGACGGACCCACCCCAAGGCCACTCATAGCCCCCAGGGTGTGTGCCCTGAAGGCAGGCAGGGGGCGCGCTCCCCCCGGGCCCGGCGCCAGGACCCACCCTTCCTGAGGTGCAGCCGCCGCATGGAGTTGATAAGGGAGGATTTGCCCACGTTGGGCACCCCGATCACCAGGATGCAGTACTCTATGTTCTGGAACAGAAGGGAGATGGATGAGCCCTCCTCCCTTGGCAGCAATGCCAGGTGGCACCGCGCCAGGCTCCGCCTCCCACCCAGCCAGCCCCACATCCTCTTGGGGCACCGCGCCAGGCTCCCCCTCCTACCCAGCCAGCCCCACATCCACTGGGGGCACCGCGCCAGGCTCCCCCTCCCACCCAGCCAGCCCCACATCCGCTGGGGGCACCGCGCCAGGCTCCCCCTCCCACCCAGCCAGCCCCACATCCGCTGGGGGCACCGCGCCAGGCTCCGCCTCCCACCCAGCCAGCCCCACATCCGCTGGGGGCACCGCGCCAGGCTCCGCCTCCACCCAGCCAGCCCCACATCCGCTGGGGGCACCGCGCCAGGCTCCGCTTCCACCCAGCCAGCCCCACATCCGCTGGGGGCACCGCGCCAGGCTCCCCCTCCCACCCAGCCAGCCCCACATCCGCTGGGGGCACCGTGCCAGGCTCCGCCTCCCACCCAGCCAGCCCCACATCCACTGGGGGCACCGCGCCAGGCTCCGCCTCCCACCCAGCCAGCCCCACATCCGCTGGGGGCACCGCGCCAGGCTCCGCCTCCCACCCAGCCAGCCCCACATCCGCTGGGGGCACCGCGCCAGGCTCCCTCTCCCACCCAGCCAGCCCCACATCCGCTGGGGGCACCGCGCCAGGCTCCCCCTCCCACCCAGCCAGCCCCACATCCGCTGGGGGCACCGCGCCAGGCTCCGCCTCCACCCAGCCAGCCCCACATCCGCTGGGGGCACCGCGCCAGGCTCCCCCTCCCACCCAGCCAGCCCCACATCCGCTGGTGGCACCGCGCCAGGCTCCGCCTCCCACCCAGCCAGCCCCACATCCGCTGGGGGCACCGCGCCAGGCTCCGCCTCCCACCCAGCCAGCCCCACATCCGCTGGGGGCACCGCGCCAGGCTCCGCCTCCACCCAGCCAGCCCCACATCCGCTGGGGGCACCGCGCCAGGCTCCGCCTCCACCCAGCCAGCCCCACATCCGCTGGGGGCACCGCGCCAGGCTCCCCCTCCCACCCAGCCAGCCCCACATCCGCTGGGGGCACCGTGCCAGGCTCCGCCTCCCACCCAGCCAGCCCCACATCCGCTGGGGGCACCGCGCCAGGCTCCGCTTCCACCCAGCCAGCCCCACATCCGCTGGGGGCACCGCGCCAGGCTCCCCCTCCCACCCAGCCAGCCCCACATCCGCTGGGGGCACCGTGCCAGGCTCCGCCTCCCACCCAGCCAGCCCCACATCCGCTGGGGGCACCGCGCCAGGCTCCGCCTCCACCCAGCCAGCCCCACATCCGCTGGGGGCACCGCGCCAGGCTCCGCCTCCCACCCAGCCAGCCCCACATCCGCTGGGGGCACCGCGCCAGGCTCCCTCTCCCACCCAGCCAGCCCCACATCCGCTGGGGGCACCGCGCCAGGCTCCCCCTCCCACCCAGCCAGCCCCACATCCGCTGGGGGCACCGCGCCAGGCTCCGCCTCCACCCAGCCAGCCCCACATCCGCTGGGGGCACCGCGCCAGGCTCCGCCTCCCACCCAGCCAGCCCCACATCCGCTGGGGGCACCGCGCCAGGCTCCCTCTCCCACCCAGCCAGCCCCACATCCGCTGGGTGCACCGCGCCAGGCTCCGCCTCCACCCAGCCAGCCCCACATCCGCTGGGGGCACCGCGGCAGGCTCCCCCTCTCATGCAGCCAGCCCCACAACCGCCAGGAGCACTGTCCCAGGCTCGCCCACATCCGCCAGGCGGCATCCCACCAGGGTCCCCATCCCGTCTGCCAGGCTCCCCACCACCCTGATCTAGCAGGTGGCACCACACCAGGCTCCCCGCCCCCTCCAGGTGTCACCCCCATATGCCAGGCAGGAGAGAGCGCCCCTGCCCCATTCTCACACTGACCTCAGCTCTCTGGTAGCGCTGGCTGTGGCTGACCAGGTCGGTGATGAGGGGGACGACCTGTGAGGCAGTACAAAGAGAGGCTAAGCAAAGCGCAGGCGGCTAGGACCCTGCTGAGACCCCTCATGTCCAGTGGAGCTAGGAGCAGCTAGGCCGAGCTTATTGGAGGGACAGGCTTGCTTCCTGCTGCAACACACTAGCTAGTGGCAAAGTCGGGCCCAGCCTGCAGCTGGCCTGCGCTGTAACACAGCTCGAACTGGAGCGGCTTCCCAATCAGGCGCCAGCAGGACGGACAGAGATAGGGTGGGGGAGTCCTCCCTAGCCAGCTTTCGCTTCCAGTTGTGTTCGGATAGAACTGATGCCCAGCCGTAAGGCAGACAAAGTGGGGGAGACTGGAAGCCGTCATTCCCACGGGCGTGCAGCGTTTTGGGGGGCTACTAGTTCAACAGCGATCATCGGCCAACCAGGGAAGAGCTCTCCTACAGAGACAGGCCTTTTCCGTTGGTAACTATCCTTCCTCCGGACCAGTCTCTGCACATTAACGCTGAAATGTCCAATGATCACCCCCGGACTGTCAGCTGCTCTCTGTGACTCACAAACCCGCTGGGCAGTGTCTAGCTTAGCAAGGCCTCATTGCAGCCAGGGCATGCTGTCCACGCTGCAGGGCGCATTATTTCGGGGCCCTGCCAACCACATACACCGAGAGCAGGAAACACACAGGTGGTTTTGTCCCCCTGAAAATGGAAGCTGCTCTTCTGCCCTGCACAGGCTGTATGCCAAGCTCCTTCTGCATGCACAGACCGCCCAGGCAGGGCAGAATTGGGTGCTGTAGCCATCAGCTCCCTGACACCTGCTCAGAAGGCACCACGCCAAAGCCCAAATGCCTGTTCGGCGCCCCATGGCCTGCAGGGCTGAGAGGCCTGAGATGTGGCTGCACGACCCGTAGGGCCACTTTAACGTTTAAAAGAATCCTACATCTGCCTGTACCGCAGCAGCTGTGCCTGCCTCCAGGGCACTGCTCTGAAAGGCGTGCTGTACCGGTGCCAGCAGGCCGTGCTGCCCATGCGGTCTCTCAGCAAGCCCGGGGCACGCGCACTCACATAGAAGAGATGCTCCAACTGGCAGCAACGCAAGCCCCCTGGGGCGTGGAGATTCAAACTCCGAGGCTGTGTTCGCGGAACCCGGGAGTAAAAACGCGCCGCAGGCAGGCACTAATGGACTCAGGTCTCACTGGGGTGCTGAACAGCCCATTGCAGCACGACACGCCCTCAGGCCCATGCAGTCGCGTGGTGGAGCCGCTGTTCGAAAAGACGGGCCGTTACCTTCTGGACATTTTCATCTTTGACGCAGTTGGTGAAGAGGACGTTTCTGAGCCCTTCCTGCTCCAAGTGCTCCAGAATTCTCTAGGAAGGAATGCGAGAGATTTCCAAGGCAAAGAAAGCAATCAGTGCCCTCCGGGGTTAATTGCGGTTCGGTCGCTCAAGCAGGAGCTGAGTGGGCTGACGTGAGCAGTCGCCCCCAGCTCTCCGAGTCCCACTTCGCTCAGCAGGCACAATGCTAAAACGCAGACGCCTGTTCAGCTCCCCGCGACCTGCCTGGAAAGCACAAACGCTGGCCAGCTCAGACAGGCAGACAGCTCCTGTGAGAGACATGGAGTCTAGCTCCCTGGCACTGTGCCTCTCTTTCCCTGACTGGAGAATGGGGGTGACCGAGCCAGCATAGCGCACAGGGGTGCGGTGAGGGGCAGGGAGTGTTATATGGACACGTTCTCTGCAGGAGCCTGCAGGATGAATCCAGCATCGTTCAGCCAAGCGAGGACAAGATGATCCTCCCAGGGGTATAACAACAGCAATAACAACTCTGCCGCCTCCGCCACACAAGGACCCCGAGCCCGTGGGGCTTCTGCCCTGGCCCAGAGGGGTAGCTCTCTAGACTTGGCCTGTCTGCTTGTTGGCAGTCTAGCAGAGCGCAAAGAGATGGTACAAACACAGCGCTAGCAGCAGATCAAGCTGTCGGCAAGGGTGCCCAGGACAGGTCACTGAACAGCCAGGTATGGTTAGTCAGGGAGCATTGCTGCCAGCTGAGCGAAGGAGCTGCCCATGAGGAACCTAGCTCCCCCACTGCACACAGGAATTGGCTCGGAGCCCCTGGATAGTCTCTATAGAGAGCTGCAGCTGGCTCACACTAGGAACGCAAACAGGTAACTGGTTAATTGGTTCCTCGGGAGCAGCCCCCTGCCCACAGCAGGGCCAAGGGCTGCTCCAGCCCCATGGGGCCCCCATGCAGAGCTGCCAGCCAGCAGCCTGTCCTGCATGGCTGGGTTGGGGCTAGGAGCCAGCAGCAGCTCCAGCCAGGCTGGAGTGGTCTCTCACCCAGGATCTTGCTTTAGCCAGTTAACCAGTAGGGAACCTAACAGTTAACGGTTAAGTTGGCCTGATGGTTGGCTGGTTAACTGATTAATCAGGATTTTACATCCCTAGCTCAGACCTGTAAGCAGAGCATGGAAGACATGGCCTGCCGGTCGAGGGAGTTGGATCTCCTTAGCGCCATCTCGATGGACTGCTGGCCACATCCTGCAGCCACAGCCTGGTGCTGGGAGTTGGAGGGTTAAAGCAAGAGAGAGCAAGGGACGCTGCTAAGGTGAAAGCCTTACTCCATACTTCCCGTTTCAAACACTTCAACTAGCTTTCCTTTCTTCTGGGTCTTTCATAAAAGGGCAAAAGAATGTTTCATGGCGTGTTTGACACAGTAATAAGCAGGCCAAAGCCTCCATATACCAAACTCCAAACCTTGTTTAACACTGTTTAATGTTGGACAGCGACTAGACCATATGAACATATTTGGTCCACAAATTCCCTCCACATTAACACAACAGATCCACGAGGGGATCTGTGGACTCATAGGCTACGTCTAGACTGGCATGATTTTCCGGAAATGCTTTTAACGGAAAGTTTTCCATTAAAAGCATTTTCGGAACAGAGCGTCTAGATTGGCACGGACACTTTTCCGCAAAAGCACTTTTTGCAGAAAAATGTCCGTGGCCAATCTAGACGCGCTTTTCCGCAAAAAAACCCCGATCGGCATTTTCGCGACAGGGCTTTTTTGCGGAAAACAAATCTGAGCTGTCTACACTGGCCCTTTTGCGCAAAAGCTTTTGCGCAAAAGGACTTTTGCCCGAACGGGAGCAGAATAGTATTTCCGCAAGAAGCACTGATATCTTACAGTAGGAAGTCAGTGCTTTTGCAGAAATTCAAGCGGCCAGTGTAGACAGCTGGCAAGTTTTTCTGGAAAAGTGGCTGATTTTCCAGAAAAATTGGCCAGTCTAGACACAGCCATAGGCTGGTACCAGAGCCTCTAACATTAGGTGCCAGACCTGACCATGCTCTCAATGAAAAGCCCAATTCTCCTGTGATAACAGGAAATACAAGTGCACGAGGCTGCTTGTAATTGGTGAGCATTGCCTATGGCTACTGCAGACAGCGTGTTGCCCTGCCAGGAGGGAACATATGGCTAATGCCCTCATGGCAGATCTACACTTAAAACACTGTAGCGCTTCAGGGAAGATGCTACCTCACTGACAGGAGGGCTTCCCCCGTTGACATTGCTACTGCTTCTCACAAAGGTGGATTAGCTGTGCTGTCTGCACAGGTGGTTAGGTTGGTAAAACTGTTGCTTAGGGATGTGGTGCGACACACTGCCACAGAGGTAAGTTTATTGTCTAGACCTGGCTCAGTCCAAACATTGACTCTGGATTACAAAGTGAAGCCGTGTCGGTGCATTAAACAATAGGAAGATGCTGGTGAAGAGTGGGAGAAGAACCACTTTGAACTGGGCTCTTACCGCTTTGTGAGTCAGATCAGCCAGGTCCATTTTGTTCAGCACAAGCAGGTGAGGTCTGATTCCCAGGGCTTCGTGGAAGGCTGGGTTTCGGCCTGAGAATGGGATGTGTTATTGCTAAGGAAGCCAGACAAGTGAGATACCCACAATGATGGGAAAGGGCCCAGCCTACAGCGTTCCACCCCATCGGAGACTCTCACCTCCCGCAAGGTAGGATCCTGCACCCCGTGAGGCCCTGTCTGGGGAAAGAGGCAGTGGGGACCCTCCGGGCTGCGTGCAGCTCTGGGGCTATACACATTGCTCCACACAACCAGGGTCCACTGTGCTGCATAGGCTCCAGCCACCAAAGGATATGCGGGCATCGTGCACCTCAACGATGCAGTCCACTTTGCGCAGCGTCTCCTTCATCTGCCGCAGGCCTGCCAAAGCAGAGAAGTGTCAGCCAAGAGACGGGCTTGTCCAGTGTTTTTCCCGGGAAATGAAGGGGAGGAGGTTCAGGGCTAACGAGGGGCGTGACTGTTGAGGCTGCATGTGCACAACTTCGCATTTATCACGCTCAAATTCTATCTGTACAACGATGGGGAGTAAAACAGCTGTTCCCACTCAAGAGCGAGATCTCGGCGACACTGCGGAAAGCTCTCTGACAAGCCGAGGGGAATATCGACAACCGGGCAGGCGGGAGCCGGGATCGACCCGCCGGGAAACGGGCAGCCAAGGGGGCAGGGTCTATGACACCTGGGAGAACAGCCAATGGGGGGGGGGCCTGGCCCCCCAGCACCGTGCACAGCAAAGGGGGGGCAGGCAGGCCAAGCAGCGGGGGGGGGGCGGTGAGAGGGGGGCAGGCGGGGGGGGGGAGTCAGAACTGCCCCCCCCCTGCGGGGAAGCGGGGGGGGGGCTGCCCCAACCCTTCCTCAGGCTGGGGGGTCACGTGGCCAGTGCCCCCCCCCCAGGCCGCGGGCCTCATCGCGCGACTCCCGGAGCCGGGGCTTCCCGCCACCCGAGTATCGCGAGAGCCGGGGCGGGGTTCGGCCCTCCCCCCCCCACCTTTGGCCATGTGCCCCGGGAACCAGGCGGCCACGCTCCGGCCGCCGAAATCGAAGCTCTGGCGCCAGGCCGCCCGCAGCGCGCCTGCCGCCAGCCGCATCGCGCCGGAACCAGCCCGCCCGGGAACGGCCCCGGCCGGAGCGCGCCTCCCGCAACTCCCCCCGCCCGGCTTCCGGTTCCGGGCGCACACGGGCCCCGCCCCCTGAGCGCTCGGCTGCGCTGGGGCGGCTGGGAGGAGCCAAAGCGTCACGCGCGGGGCAGCAGCCCCGCGACCGTGGGATCCCCCGTCGCCTAGCAACAGGGCCGGCCAAGGCGCATCTCCCGCGCCACCTCCGGCCATGAGGGGCGCGGCTAAGTGACGTATGAGGGTAGGGGCGGGGCTTGATGCCTGTGGGAAAGCGCCGGAGGGGGCGGCAGCTGCAGTTCTGTGAGGGGGGGGCTGGTACCGGGACAGGCCGGGGGGGGGCTGGTACCGGGACAGGCCGGGGGGGGGGGGGGTTGGTATCCGGGACGGGGCTGGTACCGGGACAGGCGGGGGGGGGGGGGGTGCAGATTGGTACCCGGGACAGGCGGGGGGGGGTGCAGATTGGTACCCGGGACAGGCCGGGGGGGGGGTGCAGATTGGTACCGGGACAGGCCGGGGGGGGGTGCAGATTGGTACCCGGGACAGGCCGGGGGGGGGTGCAGATTGGTACCGGGACAGGCCGGGGGGGGGGGGTGCAGATTGGTACCGGGACAGGCCGGGGGGGGGGGGTGCAGATTGGTACCCGGGACAGGCCGGGGGGGGGTGCAGATTGGTACCGGGACAGGCCGGGGGGGGGGGCGGGGGGGGGGTGCAGATTGGTACCCGGGACAGGCGGGGGGGGGGTGCAGATTGGTACCCGGGACAGGCGGGGGGGGGGGGCAGGGCTGGTACCGGGACAGGCCGGGGGGGGGTGCAGATTGGTACCCGGGACAGGCGGGGGGGGGGTGCAGATTGGTACCCGGGACAGGCCGGGGGGGGGGGTGCAGATTGGTACCCGGGACAGGCGGGGGGGGTGCAGATTGGTACCCGGGACAGGACGGGGGGGTGCAGATTGGTACCCGGGACAGGGAGAAGGGGGCGGATGCCAGGTGCAGGCTGGCTCGTGAGCGGGGCGGGATACTGACCTTTCTCCCGTGACCCCCTCTCTCTCCCCCCAGGCAGCGATGGCAGAGCCGCAGCGCGAGGGGCAGCCAGGGTGTGGTGCGAGATGTACAGACTCATCCCCTGGCCTGCCAGCCACCTCCCCCGCAGTTGGGGTAGCTCCTCCCAAAGACGCCCCTGCCAGGGCCACATCCCCTGGGCTGGGCACAAGCCCCTTGCCCAGGGCAGCTCCCCCCACAACCTCTCCTGCCATGGCATCACCCCCTCTGCCAGGCATAATCCCCCCTGCTGGGGAGACTCCCCGCAAGCCAACTGAAGCTATGCCCCCCACGCCAGCCGAGGCAACGCTCCTGCTGCCGCTGGATGACGTGCGCTACCAGATCGCTTGCACTAACTGGTACTAGAGCTGCCCAGCACCACACTACCTGGAGAGCAAGTCCCAGACCGGGCACCATGTTGTCCCCAGCAGCACCTGAGTCACTGCACTTGAAGAGACAGCCTCCTGCTGCTGCTGCATCTGATGCTTTGAATAAAGAGCCAGGATCAAGGCTGTTGCATTCCTGCTCTTCTCTCCTGCTTCTAGGTTCCCAGTTCTACCAGCTTTCCTGCTGATCTTCCCAGGTCACCTGGACAGCAGCCCTGGCATAGCCCTCGGGCCTTAATCCTCACCCACAGAAACTGTCCCTCTCGAGGGGCCATATCCCTCTCTACACCTTCCCCCTCCCCCCATGCACATGGCCTTCCTACTTGAGGGAAGCCTTTCACCCGTACAGAATCCTTTTGACTGGTGCAGCAGAGATGGAAGAGTCTGGGAGAGCGGGGCTCAGAGATTTCCATAGGTCAGACTCCTCTGCAGTGTGGTCACCCTTCCCCTTTCTCCTCCCAGTCACACAATAGGAGGCCCTGCATCTGAAAATCCAGTGGGCACAAACATCTGCACAGAGTGTAGGAAGTGTGCAGTGTTGGGAGCTTCATTTGGCCTGTGAGACTGCAGAGAACAGGCATGACATGTGTTCAGTAGGGGGCGGTTCCTAACCATATCCCCAGAAAACTTGGGACAAATGCACGCATTTCCTTTGTCCCAGGCTTCTGGGAGCATGGGAGTCTCTGATGCTGACAGCCTTTTGGAGGAACTAAGCTTCACTGCTGTTCCTTCATTCTACTTTTTGCTAGGTAGCAAAAGCCACCTCCCTCAAACAGCTATCCTTGGTGGCTTCTCTCGGGCATGCTCTCTGCTGCTTTTCTGAGCTTTGTGCTTTATCAGCTAAGTCAAGAACACACAGTATGCTGACTGCACCACTTTCAGAATCAACTTCGCTTTTTGCTGGATTTGTACTTTACCCTAGCAAAAGATAGTGCCTTCAACACTCACCCTACCTAACTGAGCTAGAGTTCAACACGTAGAACCAGATTTTTTTTTTTAAATGGGCATACATTCCCTCATCCATTGCTCTGATACTCAAAAACAGGGAAACGCTTTTTTAAAAAATACTGCCCTTGGCCAGAAAGAAAGCCTAAAGAACTGCATGAGGTTTGGAGAGTGCTGAGTGCCCAGAAGCGGGGTGAGAACAGAAACCACCATGTAGTCTTGTCTGGAGACGTTGGGGCTGTCTGTCTCTGCTATTATTTTTGCTGCATACCTCCTGAAATGTTCGAGTTACCAGTGCCTTGTACACAGGGGAAAGCAGAAAAGCATGCCTACTACACATGGCTACGCAGTAAGATTTCTCCAGCCAGCGGAAATGCACAGTCTTTCAAACGATGGAGCTTTCAGGGCATGTGAGATCTGAGCTTGTGCCGTAGGGCTACTGAAAACTGCTGAGAGAGTGGTTCCCACGCATACTTAATCTCGCTTCCCTTCTTTGTGTGCGTATTAATTCATGCTTCCCACCACTCTGAGTCCCAGCTAACAGCCAGCGCTCTCCAGCTGCCCAGCTCTGAATGTTTTTCCCTTAAAGTTTCTCATGCTCCCTCCCCCAAGAATACATTCCTCACTCCCCAATTTGAAAACCTCTGGTGTAACACCTCTTCCTGCTGTACAGGAGGGGAGCAGAGCATGGCACTTTGTTCAGCCTTAGTTTTCAAAGAACTGGGGCTCAGAGTACTGGCCTGAAACCTGCCCCTTACACGGCCCACCCCCTTGCAGACGGCCTTGGCCCATCACCGAGCATTCTGCTGGATTCTCACGCCTGGCACTGCTCATTTCTACGTTACGGGTGACAGCCCCAGAGGGTCCATTGCGTTCCAACCACAAGGGGCTCTGCCTAGCAAGCTGGACAGGGGGCACCCCTTTGCAGTGATTTACTGCCTGGGCCGTTTGTAGCAGACCCTCTGTCGTCCTCGGGCTGCTGGTGGTGGAGCACGCCCAGCTGGCGGTGTTGTGGGTAGGGACAGGAGGTCATTGGTGTTCCCAGCTGAGGAACAGGGCCATGGCTGTGGGATGGAAGGGTTCCTGGGGTTGTTCTGGATGGAACAGTACCACAGAGCCAGGCTGGTGGCCCCATCCCCCACTCACTTCAAACCCTCCGTCCTTCCCGTTGCCACGTGCCCAGCTCACGCATCTCTCGTGGAAGCACAAGGAATCAGCTCCCTCCTTCTGTCCTAGATCGTCCCAACAGAGTCACTCTCCTGCTCCTCACACCAACAATCTCCTTTCCCTGCTGTCCCTCCGAAGCGAGAGCTGCTTCGATAGCACCAGAGGGGACTGCAGGGCCCCAACCCCTGTGGAGTCCCACCACTCGCTTCTCCTCTCCCTCCGTGCTCCTGGGAGCCTCAGCGCCTGGGATCAGGCTGGGAATAACCCCCGCTGACTACGAGTGACTCCGCCCCACGCCTTTTCCATGCCTCTGCTGATGGAAGCTGCTGGACACCAACTCTCCAGGCAGAGAAGAGCCCCCACCCACAGCTGCATGTCTGTCCCTGCTAACTCAACCTCCCACTTGCCCTGACTCCATAACCTTGGCATTCCTGGTGCTCTCAGCCCATCTCTTCTAGCTCACAGCTGGACTGATGTGAGCTAGAAGAGATGGGCTGAGAGCACCAGGAATGCCAAGGTTATGGAGTCAGGGCAAGTGGGAGGTTGAGTTAGCAGCTGTGTTCGGAGGAAGGCTAACCTGGAATTGGTCTTTGCCTGGAGCCAGGCAAGCTGAGGCCAGACTGCTCGCTGCTCAGGACGTGCGGGTAGACGGGTGCGGGCGTCTCCTGCTGCCAGCAGGAGACGCTCGGGCCCCGAAGAGCAGCACGTTCCAGGCCTTTGGGCACCAGGAGCCAAGTGCGCTGTGGTGACCCTGCTCCTCTCCCTGTCGGAGCCGCCCATCCTGCGAACAAACCCCTGGACACCAGAGAACTCGCGCTATGGCCAGCAGAGACGGCTGCCCCTTGGTTTCCCTTGGGCTGTACTGCCTGGATGCGGTGCTGGTGGCTGAGAGGCAGAGCACACAGCTCATTCCTGCCCGCACAGGGCCACCGGGCCTTTGGGACACTGACACCCGCCCCCCCAGCCCAGGCAGGCAAGGGGCCTCTCACTTTTTGTCCTCTCCAAGTTCTGCTGGCAGTTTTCCTGCAGCCCTTCCATGGACCAACCCCCCCTCCTCGCGATGGGACTGTCCCTTATGGCCTGAGTAGGCATCAAGCCCCTGTCCAGTGCTTGTAGCAGGGTGTGTGGGTCATACAATTACACCGCCTGTCTCAGGAGCGGCTGGGGTTGGGGCCTGGTACGTGGGTCACACAATTACACTGCCTGTCTCAGGAACGGCTGGGGTTGGGGCCTGGCGCGTGGGTCACACACCGCCTGTCTCAGGAGTGTCTGGGGTTGGGGCCTGGCGCGTGGGTCACACAATTACACTGCCTGTCGCAAGTGTGTCTGGGGCTACATTGACGCGGCCTGTCTCAGGAGTGTGCTGGCTACCTCGTTCCTCTCAGGAGCAGGCAGGGAAGACAAACTGGACGCACAAAGCCCTAAGGACAGAGGTTTACTCGTTATGACTGAGCCCTCCATTGCATAGCCAGGTGGCCTTTCCATGCCCCACTCCCCGCTGTCCGAGTGGGCGCCAAAGCTCCTAGAGCTGGGTCCAAATCTGCCGTTAGTCTGATCCCAGGGCGATGAGACACAAGCCCTGAAGAGCGAGCGAGCCGGCTAGAGACACTAACCCCTTCGCCTGGCCACGGCAAGGGCCCGAGGGAACTGGAGGTCGAGGGATGAGCTGGAGACGGGAAGCCGCCACCTCCCGGCAGCAGGGAGAAGCGAGCAGGCGGCCTCAGAGCCGAGGCTTGTGCTGGTGGGATTCGGACGGGTCGTACAGGCCGAGCAGACGGTCGGCCTCTCGCCAGCCCGACAGCAGGGCCCCGTGCGTGGTGGAGTAGAAAGTCCGGTGCGTGGCTTCTCCGGCAAAGAGCACCTGCAGCGGCTGCAGCGGGAGGGGCAGACACAGGAGTACACACCATTAGGGCTTTGCTGCGGGACCCCCACGCCCAGTGGCTGCACTACGGCCGGGGGAGACCCAGCTCCACGACCTTCTGGTTAAGCCATCGAAAAGCGGGGCTTCCCGAAGCAGCGGATCCCCATGGCATTTCCATGCCAAGTTCCCCACCCCACTGCCCTTGGCACGCTCGCCACCGTCCAGGCATCTAGCTGGGCTCAAAGCTGGCAAATGCCAGCAGCTGGGGCGTGGTCCGCCCCCTCCGCAGAGCTCCGGCTGTGCTCAAGGCGAGCAGCGCCATTACCCTAGGGTCAGCGGCGTCCTCGGGGAGGGGCTGAGCCAGCGCGTCGATGTCGTCTCCCGAACTGCCCACGGCCACGTAACTGTAGGAGCCCCGGGTGTAGGGCGCACTGTGCCACTGCGATCTCAGCACCTTCTTCGGCGGGGCGAGGCCGGGGTTCCCTGCACCACAAACAGCAGCTGAGCGCCCAGCATCTACCCGCGCTAGGACCGGGCATGCAGGGCTGTCCAGCCACTCACCCTAGCAACCAGAGCGCGGGGGAGGCACCCTAGCAACCGGGCACCCTAGCAACCAGGCACCCTAGCAAATGGCGCACCCTAGCAACCAGAGCACGGGGGAGGCACCTTAGCAACGAGAGCACAGGGGGAGGCACCCTAGCAACCGGGGCACCCTAACAACTGGAATGCAGGGGAGGCATCCTAGCAACCTGGCACCCTGGCAACCAGAGCGCGGGGGAGGCACCCTAGCAACCGGGCACCCTAGCAACCAGAGCGCAGGGGAGGCACCCTAGCAACCGGAGAAGGGGAGGCACGCTAGCAACTGGCGCACCCTAACAACTGGAGCACAGGGGAGGCACCCTAGCAACTGGCGCACCCTAGCAACCGGAGCACAGGGGAGGCACCCTAGCAACCCGGCACCCTGGCAACCGGAGCAGGATGAGAAGGGGCATGCCGGGAGGAATTTGGGGTCCCGCCCGCAGTGCTGAGGCTGTGCTAGCGGATAAGGAGAGGGACGATGCCGTCTGCGGAGGCATCACTCCCAAAGTAGGCCAGGGCCGAAGAGCCAGGTCGCCACTCCATGCCCGGCAGGCAGCTCTGCAAACCGAGGCAGGGCCTCACGCTTGGACGAGTGCGGCTAATCTGGCACCTCGAGGGTGAGCTCTTCCCCACGGGGTGGGTGGCCCATCGATGGGGGAGAGGAAGGGACAGTTGTCCGGGTCTGGAGCCCGGCGGAGCGCTGTGCCACATGCTCCGGGAAGAGCTAAGGGCTAGGGAGTGGGTCCAGGCAGCGTTGAGGGTCGGCTGCCCTCCGCCCCGCCCCTTGCAAAAGCCTGGCGCTGGCCTTCCCCCACCTTGCTCAGGGGTCCCAGCTCTGCTGCCCATGGCGAAGACCCCTCGGCTTCCGGTTCAAGGCCTCCATTTGCAAAAGGGACGAGAGCTTGGGGGAGGGCTCAGCTGGAGTCAACACAAAGAGGCTGATGATGGGGACTGGGGGTGCCTGGCACTTGCTGAAAACCAGGTCCCTTTAAGGCCAATCGAGCGGGGGCCCAGGCTGCTGGCCCCTTGAAGAGCGCAGAGCGAGGTGCAGGACAGCTCACGCCTGGGCCAGGCCCTGCTGGAGAGGGGGTACCTGTCAGTCGCCGGATGACGTCCGTCAAGACTGTGAGAACTTCAGCATCACTCAAGGTCTCCATGTACTCCGATTCCTTCCCAGCAAGGAAGCCACAGAGGATGTGTCCATACCTAGGAAAAGGCCATTTCTATTAGGGGAACAACTTCAGTCCAGAGCGGGGAGCTGCTCGGAGTGGGGGAGGCAAACAGCAGCGGCCCCACCTCCGCAGAGAGCAAAGGCAACTGCTAGGGTCTGGCAAAGCTACGGTTTGCCCTGCATATGTCTCCTGGTATCCTGCCCTCCACCCCTTCCAAAAGAGCACAGCTAGTCTCCCCGCCCCCACCCGCGGGGCCCAAGAGATGCGAGTTCTCAAGGGGCTGAGCTGGTGGAGTGAGAAAAGCCACAACGCTGCCACGACCTAGTTCCCTAAAGCTGGCGCCAGGCATGTTCTAACCCCCGAGTACCCCAGAAGCCGGTTCCCGTGTCCCAACGCAGCCCCCCGCCTACCGCTCTGGTGGCTGGAGGACCACGAAGACAACCAGTTTTCTGAACCAGCCGGCCTGCAGGTCGGTCTCAGCCTCGGCCAGGGGAGACTCGTCCTCCCAGACAGCCTCGATCAGCTGACAGTCCGCCGGCCAGAAGGGCTGCTCAAACTCCAGGAAGATCTTGTTGTTCGTCCCAAAGCCCAGGCGTCGGACGGCATCGGCTTTCCGGGGCGGCAGCGGCGGGTGGAGAAAGGTCTCGTGATGCTCCTTAAGGAACCCTACAAAGGGAGAGGAGGTCACCTGTCTTCCCTGCCGCTGCCTCCCAAGCCGGAGCCGCCTGGCACAGGGCTGCCCACGGCTACGTGCTGCCAGCTGCCCAGGCGTGGGCGGTGAAGCCAGGGGGTCAGGGAAACATTGGCAGCGCCTGTCGCCCTGCCGACAAAGGGTCCTTTGTGGCCCCGAGGAGCCGAAGGCAGCAGCCCGGGATAGAGTTTCGCCTGCACTGGTGACGGGATCAGACTCCGCTGGGCAGGCTGGATTTTGTCCCCAGATGGGCAGCAGCGAGTCCCGCCCCACGTGGCTGGGGGCAGGGCAGGCCGCTGTCAATCCGGGGCCCAGCCGTGGGGCAGACAACGGGCTCGGGCCACGTTTTGCTCCTGGCACAGCGCTAAAGGAGGGGTTCTTTGCTGCAGAGAGCTGGGGGAGCGCAGCTGCGATGGGGAGAGGGGTCCTCAGCCCTGCACGCCCACAGCTGAGACAGAGCATCCTCCCACAGAGCAGGTGGAAACACTTTTACACAGCACCGAGCACCAGGCCTGCCCCACAGCCAGCAGCCTCCCAGAGCCGCAAACACGGCCAGGCCCTCGATCCGGACGGGCGGCTGCGACACCTTGTTCTTCATGAACCACCTGGGCTTCTCGCATGGCATGAGCACCCCCCGGTGCTACAGTCGCAGCCTCACCCCCTGCCAGAGCCCGCGGTCGCCACGGGGAGGCTGAGGCAAGGCAGAGGGGCCGGCACCCCTTTGTGTTGGCGCTGGCCGAGTGTCACGCCCACCCAATTCCCCCGGAAGCCAGTTCTGTGTGCGGTCCGTTGGCCGGGAGCACTCCGTCCCTGCGCTGCCCAGCTGCTCCTCGGGGGCCAGCACCGCCCCGGCTGTATCAGACCACAGCTGGCGAGGCAGGTGTGGCTGCAGAGCCCCAAGGCACATTTGGTGGGGGCTGATACAACAGGCAGCTTATCAGCACAGGGCATGGGCCCTGGCAGGGGCTGCTGCAGCCCACAGCTGGAGTCCACTATCACCCGTGAGGGTCAGGCCCGGAAGGCAGGATCCAGCTGGCAGAGATGGACAGTGCAGGAGCCCTCCAAAAGCGAGGCTATCTATCTCCAGGGGCAGCCGTGTCTCCGCCCCCCTGCTCGCTGGGTCTCTGGGCTGGGGGCTGCACCGGAGCGCCCAGTCTGCCCCCAGCCCAGGCGGGAACCCGCTGGGGGGTTACTGACTGGATTCGCCCAGCATCAGGGCGGGGATCTGGTGCCCTTCCCATGGGAAGCCTCCCGAGTCTGACTGCCTGGAAGGCTTTTCCCTCAGCCCCCAAGGGCTGACCCCAATTATCCTGCCATCCCCCTCTCCCCCTACTGGGCCTGGGTACTGGGATGCCCTCAGGCCCTGCCCAGCCTGTGCAATTTGCTTGGCTGGAAGGGACCCTCTGGCATGAGCCCTTTGGCTTCTTCAGGAGGCAGAGATGCCCACAAGGGGCTTTCCCCCCTGGCTTTAGACACTGGAGGTTTGGGCCTGCCTGGTACCTGAGCTCCCTCCTCCTTGGCATAATGCCCAGCAATGGGGTTTCACCAGGGCTCAGGCTGGGAGGAGGGGCAATGCCACCCTGATGCCCCCAGGCAGAGCTGCCCTTCCCGTGAGCAGCAGACAGGAAGGGCAGGGCCGGGCCCAGCCAGCCCACGGAGCAGCGTCCGGTTCCCCTGCCTCCCAGGGAGGCGCGAGGCGTGTCACCTAGCGCAGTGTTTCCCAAAGTGTGGTCCACGGCCCAGTACCGGTCCTTAGGAAAAAAAATACCGGTCCTCAGAAAAATTGTCACGCATGATTCTTGGGAGAGCCGGCCGCCGCGGCATCTCTGCCAGGCATGCTGCCAGGCGGTGGGGCTAGATCCGGCGGAGGCGAGGACCCAGGGAGGAGGCCGGGTGCACCGACGCAGAACGCCCGGCGCTGGATGCAGCCGGGATTGGGGCCAGAAGGGGGGCGGAACAACCCGCTGGACAGGTAGGGCCAGCGACACGTCCCGGGGCAGGTGCAGCCTGCAGTTTCACCCATGAACGCAGGCACAACTGGGGGAGAGGACACGGGGCTACTCACCCAACCTCCAGGGCCCATACGAGCCGAGACACCGGGAAGGCCTAAGAGAGACCTTCTAACCTTACCGGTCCCAAATGGGGGTGTAGTAGATACCTTGGGGTTGGGAAACTGCCAAGGGCAGTCAACCGGGCCGCTCCTGTTGGCACTGGGCGCTTTGGGAGGACCAGAAACAATGTCTTTGTATATTCATAATTTGCTTAATGAATATGCAAATAAATGCGCCAGGTCCTCCAAAAAGCTTGTGAACGGGTTTACTGGTCCCCAGGATCAAAAGATTGGGAACCACTGACCTAGCGGCACCGTGACGACGACGTGATCTGCTAGGAACCTCTCGCCGTCCTCACACTCCACCTGGACCGGGAACGGCCGCCCCTCGTGGCCCTCCTCCTGGTAGGAGCCGCCCCAGCGAACCGCCCTCACTGGCTTGTGGAACATCACGCTCCCCTCGGGCAGGGAGCGCAGCAGGCAGTCCGGGAGGCCTCCGTAGCCACTGCAGGAGAGAAAGGGCCCAGCGCCAGGACATCAGCCCAGGGCTCGCTGGGGTCCACGGCCTCCTCCCCGAGCTCAGACAGACCCACCCACGAGGCCCACTGCCTCCCAACCAGGAGAGGCCCTGACCAGCGCCCAAACTTGGGCCTTAATTTCCCCCTGTCTTCCCCAGAGCTGTCTGGCTCCGTGGGGGGAGCCTGACCCCCGTTCCCTCCCTCCCCGGCTGCTCCAGCTGGCCTGGGCGAGCGAAGGGCTGCTGGGTTCCCTCTGTGCGGGGCACACAGCGGGCTGCTGCCGGCGGGACCAGCACAGAGCTGGCGAGGGCGGGTGCAGCTGACAAAGCCCCAAAGTACCAGTTCGGTGGGTATGGCTGCAGCAGGCACAAGGTGGGCAGTGCAGGGTGCAGCTGGGCATGGACGGCTCTCCCACCCTGCCGGACTCTGCTGCGGAGGAGCAGCCGCCGTGCCAGGTCGCCCTCGAAGCCTGCCAGCCCCGGGTGGGCCCACTCACTCACCCAGGGAAGGTGCAGTCCAGGCCGGGGAGCATGGTGTACTCCCCAAAGGGCCCCAGCGCCACGAGGTCCATGCTGTGGGTCCCGCTCACGCAGCACTCCAGCTTGAAGCACGTGTTAAGGACGGCCAGCGTCAGCCGCTTGGCATCGGCATCGCCCCTCCACTGCTCCAGCTGCCGGGCGATCTCCGTCCGCAGATACTCGCCCACGCTGGGCACGGGGGCCGGCGGCGCGTGCAGGAACTCGCGTGACTGGTCCAGCAGGGTGGCGAACAGCGTCTGCGCCTCTTCCACCAGCTCCGGGCTGAGGACGCGCCCCGCGCTGGAGTAGAACACGGCAGGCAGGTTGGGGTGGCCGCCCACCTCCACCTGCTGGTTCTCCTCCGACAAGGCCTCCTCGGGCAGCAGGCCGTACTCGGATGCCAGCCGGAAGACGGGGTTGGCCTGGGAGGGCCCGTGGATCCAGTGGGCGCCCATCTCCACCACTTCGCTCCCTAGGCGGCAGGGGGACATTGCACAGCTCATGGGCACTGCCAGGCGGGCCCAGCGTCCGGCCTCTGACAGACCCACAGGAGCAGCCGGGGGATGGTCTGCCCCCCACAGCTGCACTCGCTGGTCAGCAGCAGGCACAGGCCGGCTGGGAAGGGCTAAGACGCGGCCAGAGGGTTGTTCTCACTAGTCAGAATATGGGGGCAGAGGGTCACCCACTGAGCACAGAGACACCCAGGGAGAATCCTGTCCCCCCGGGACAGGCGCTGGGATGCAACCAAGAGGGAGCTGTATGCCACGGGGACACTGCCCCCAGCCTGGCACAGCCGCCCCCAGCCTGCTGCCCCCAGCTGGGTACAGCCGCCTGCGGCCCTCCAAGTTGGGCACAGGCCCCCCCAGCTTCGCACAGCCCCACCCAACCTGCTGTGCCCCAACAGGGTACACCCACCTCCAGCTGGGCACAGACCCCCCCCAGCCTGCTGCCCCCCAGCTAGGCACAGACCCCCCCCAGCTTGGCACAGACCTCTCAGCCTGGCACAAACACCGCAGCTTGGCACAGACCCCTCCAGCATGCCACCCCCCCCAGCTAGGCACAGACCCTCCCAGCTTGGCACAGACCCACCCAACCTGCTGCCCCCCATCTTGGCACAGCCCCCCCCCCAGTTAGGCACAGCCCCCCCCCCCAGTTAGGCACAGCCCCCCCAGCCTGCTGCCCCCCAGCCTGGCACAGCCGCCTGCGGCCCTCCAAGTTGGGCACAGACCCCCCAGCTTCGCACAGCCCCACCCAACCTGCTGTGCCCCAACTGGGCACATCCTGCCTCCAGCTGGGCACAGACCCCCCCCCCCACTGGGCACACAGACCCCCCCCAGCTGGGCACTGCCCCCCCAGCCTGCTGCCCCCCCGCTAGGCACAGACCCCCCCCAGCTGGGCACAGCCCCCCAGCCTGCTGCCCCCCCCCGCTAGGCACAGACCCCCCCCAGCTGGGCACAGACCCCCCCAGCCTGCTGCCCCCCCCCGCTAGGCACAGACCCCCCCCCGTTAGGCACTGCCCCACTCAACCTGCTGTCCCCCCGCTAGGCACAGCCCCCCCCAACCAGGCAGAGCCCCTGCCCCGTGGGGCGCGGCCGGTACCGTATTGCTGCGAGCAGACGCGCCCCCCGGCCCGGCCCGTGGCCTCCAGCAGGCGCACGTGGGGCAAGGCCCGGGAGCCGCAGAGCCGCTGGGCAGCGCCCAGCCCCGCCAGCCCCGCGCCCACCACCAGCACCCGGGGCCGGGCCCCGCCGGCCTCCTCCATCCCGGCGCGCTGGGCTCCGCTCCGCCCGCCCCTCCGCCCCCGGGAGCCCGCCCCGCCCCCGGCCCCGCTCCGCCCCGCACGGCAGCGAGCGGTGATGCCCGGTTCCCAGCGCTCAGCGGGGCCCCACGTGCTGCCTCTGCCCGGGGCCTGGCCCCCGGGCTGTGCCGACCCCCCCCCTTCCCCGCCGTCGCCTTTTCGCTGGGACCGAGCAAGAAAGAACCAATGTCAAGTCCCTCCAAGGGCGAGCGCAGCGTGTCTGCCCAGAGCCTGGGAGGCTAAGAAAGGCCTGGCCAGGCAACGCTGTCCCGAACAGCTCGGCCGGGGACGGGCTCGCCCCGACAGCGCCAGCGAATTGTCGCCCCGGCTGGCACTGCCTCCTGGCCAAGGGGAGCGAGCCGCCCGCCCAGCCGGGCTAGGGAGGCTGGATGGGGGGCACACACAGATGGCACGCGGCCGGTGATTCTGCGTGGGGCCACACCTTTCCCAGGCTGCTCCCACCGTGCCCAGCCAGCGCCGCCGGCGGGAGTCTGGGTCTCCCCTCGAGGTCTGCTCGCAGCCCGTGCCCAAGGGGGTGACCGACTGCCCCCATGATCAGCAAGGGTACAGACGAGGAGGGCACACAACCAGCCTGCAAGGCCGGGCTGGGAAGCTACCCGCAGAGGGGGGCAGCCCGGCACCACCCCAGCTTATCCCAAGGGACCCCAGTCCCCCACCAACCAAGCCCAAATACCACAGCTGCATGGAGACCACCTGTCAACGGCTTGGCTGGGAGCAGAGGTCCTACCCCGTCCTGCTGAGCAGCAGTGTATGCACTGCCAGACCGACCCCCCTGCTGACAGCCAGCGTGGTAGGGCTGGGCCTTGTCAGACTAGGCTTGGCAAAGGGCTCAGGCCACTGTGGGTTTTGCACAGGTGATGCTGTGTGGGGGGAAGCATCTCAGCTCCCAATCAGCAAGTTTTAACCTTTGGTGGAGGCGTTGGGATCCGGGGCAGCTGCGCCACCATGCGCCACCAGGGGATGCCACAAACTGGGACCCGAGAGGCCAGGGATTGGTGGGTGGCACCAGTATGAACAGTGCTAAGACAGAAAACCCAAAGGCGCATTTTCCGTTTGAGTCTGCAATGCTCCTTGCGATCAGCTGGAGAACAGAAAACCACCCCCGCCCTGCACATCTTTGTTTCACTGAAAACTCCTTTGGGAGGGAAAAGTCACCACACCCCACGGCTCTTCCTGGCCTCCCGGACCCTCCTGGCAGGGGGCCCTGAGGGAGCAATGGCCAAGATGCCTGGATGGCATCTTGGGCCCCTGAATGCAGAACACCCCCCCACCAGCCTGAAGGAGGGGTCAGGCCCAGACAGGAAGCCCTGACACAATCTGTACTTGCCCCCTTGGACTAAACCCAGCGCAAGGGCTTCAGAAACCCAGTGAGGGAGCCCCCCCCCCCCCCAAGGTGATTCCTTCCCTTTCTGCTGGATCTGGGTCCGACACGGCAAACCCCCGCACTTCCTGCTGGCCGGCCCGAGAATTGGAACTAACCCCGCGCTGCTAGGGAGCCGCTTCTGAGAAATGCCCGAGTGACCTAGCGCCGCACAGAGCCACTCGCTGCCGGGAATCGGGATTTCCCAGCTCAGAACGAAACCCAGACCTGCCCGTCCCAGAACGCATCCTGTACTCTCCCGTAGGCGGGGTCAGCAAGAAGGAGCATGTGACCGCTAGCCGTGGGCGAGAGGGCATGCACGCGTGTGTGCATGCTGGCGGGAGCGGGTGTGCGCTGGGAATTTGCTGGGGGGTTCACGCGGGTGTGCGCCAAGTGTGACTGTGTGCACACAGCTTATGGGGCAGGCAGGCGGCGTGCATTTGTGAAGTTACTGCGTACAGGTGCGGGAGTGCGTGCCGGCAGGCGTGTGTGCGCCGATGGGAGTGTGTGCACGTGGGCCTGGGTGCACGTGCTGCTGTGGCTGGCTGCGTTTGTGGAGAAGGGGTCCCCCGACAGCTGCAGGGAGCCGGGTTCAGGGATTTTACTTTCCTTGCCAAAAGAGGAGTCCACCAACCAGCCAATGCTGGCGTCAGACGCTTCCCTGGGGAGACCCCGTTTGCTGGCAGAGGCACGTTTCTGCTCCTGTTTGCACAGCGCCAGGACACACCAGCTGCTCCGGTGACATGTGGCTGGCAGGGCATTGGGCTGAGGAGCTGTGCTCCAGGTGCCGCTGGGTCAGGCTGGTTCCTGGGGCCGGGGAGGGGCTGCATGCTTCCAGGCGGGGAGCCGGGGAAGTCACCCTTGTCATGCCAGGGCTCTTTGGAAGAACAGGCACGTGCAAACTCCCTCAACGCATGGGCCCTTCTTGGGAGAGCAGCTCCGTGCTGGGCCCTTCTGCTTTGTACTGCGGGGCGGCCCTGGCGCGGGGCACCCAGGGGTGCAAAGCTCAGCCACGGGGCCTGTGAGGGGTGAGACGGCGGGTGGTGGGGCAGGAGGAGGCCACAGAGTCTGCTGGATCCTCTGCCTGCAGACAGGGTAACTGGGGAGGCTGCTCTAAGTCTTGCTGGCTGGGTTTCCCCCTGCAGCAGGCCCAGATCGGGGAGCAGTGGGGGGCGGGGCTGTGGAGTGTCCCCTGGTTCTGAGAGGGGCTAGTGTCATGCCGGGGGGGGGATGCTGTAACGACCCCTGTGCTGCAGCTTGCAGTGCTCCCCCGGCCTATTCGCACTGGGCTGGGTTGAATGAACCTGCTCCAATGAACCCGTGGAGGGCCAGGCCGGGACTGTGTCGCTGCTGGGGCTCCCACACCGCTGAGCTAGGCAGATGGCGTGTGACGTCAAGTCTTGGGTGGGTTCCGGTGCCTTCCCGGAAGAGAGCTTTGCTCAGGAGGGAAAGAAAAGCAGAAGCCACCGACTTTCTATTGCGGGATCCCACTGCCAAGGGAGGGCAGGTCCCGGGACCAGAAGCCGCTGCCTTGCCCTTTAGTTACAGAGAAACGTTCGGCTCTGTTTTAACGCCTCGCGGTGTCTGTCTGGGCTTGTGCAGCGACACGAGTGCCTGCTCTGTCACACACGACCCATCTGATCCAGATAGACACACGTGCACGCTGATAGGGACATGGAGGGAGCATATACACACATACACATACACATGGGATGAGTGCACACCCGCCTACCAAGGGAGCATGTACACACACACACACACACACACACACACACACACACACACGGAATGCATGCATACGCACAGAGTACAACATGCACGCAAAGGGAGTACATATACATGTGTATACAGACACGGGGAGTCCACGTGTGTTTGTGCACACAGAAGGAATACACATGCATGTGTGTACACACACAACGCACACACACACTGAGGCATAATTCACACCCATTTGAGTGCACGTGCACGCACACAGACAGGAATACACCCACATCCGCACACACGGGGACCGCACAGGTGTGCACACACACACACACACACATGTCTGTCAGTTTGACCCGTCAGTTCCAGAACCAGCTAAGGCCTCTCTGGGAGCCGAGCGAGACTCCACCACCCCCTGCACCTGGGCCATGGCTGGCCAAACGGCTGTCCTGGCAGCCAGCCACGCAGCTTCCCTTGAGCCCGCACATCCCGCCAGCATGGGCGCGAGGCAGGGCTAGCCAGGCCGGGCTGTGTGTCAGAGACTCCGCGCTGTAGGGGGGGCCACAGAGCCTCCCCGCACACGGAGCATCTCCTCAGCCTGGCCCTTGCTCCCCTGGGCAGCCCCAGCCGGCCCCCGGCCCAGCGCGTGTCTCCGGCTGAGGGGCTTCACCCGGCGACTGCTCCACCGGGTGCCACGGTGCTGCGCCCCGAAGAGAGGGGGCACGATCCTGTTCCACTGGGGCCTGAGATTTCCGGCTGCCCCCCGTTGGCTGTTACCATGGCAGCCAGGCCGCGGAGCCGAGCAGTGCACCCCCCCCCCATGCCAGCCCTGGCTGCTCCTGGGCACGCGCCTGGCGGTGATAACGGGCCCGGGGCGGCTGCGCCCATCCTGCGCTCCAGGAGAGCAGACGTGGTGGAGCCCGTCCTCCCTCAGCCCCTCGGGCAGCGGCCAGTCCTGCCTCCTGGGGCACAAGGAGCCGGCCCCTCTGGGGTCAGGGCCACCTCGCCCCACGTGTCCGGCAGGGCCTGGGCGCTGTCCCAAGCTGCCGGTCTGCTCCCCCCGGCCCTGCCCCAGCTCTGCTTATTGCTGTCAGGCTCAGTCCATGGCCTCACGGTCCCATCCCTCCCCGGCTCCCCACGCCGTGGGTCCTGGAACAGGCAGCAGCATGAGGGAGGGAGGGGGCAGGTTAGCAGCTGGGGGAGGCAGGGCTCCGGGCCTGCAGGGGCCTGTCTGTGCCACGGGCCTCTGCTTTACAGCGGGGACCCTCGGCCGCGCTACCTGCCCCCACAGGGCCCAAGGGCCTGCCCTGACACAGAGCTATTCCCAAGGCCCTGTGTGGCCCAGGCAGCCCTTATGCAGATGCAGGGAGTGGGAGGCAGCCACCTCTGGGGTGGAACGCAGCTAGGGCAGGCGGTGAAGAATAACGTAGCCGGTTGAAACTGCAGTGGGCATTTTGGGCGGGGCTCTGTTGCAACGGGGCTGGGGGGCGTGGGGGTAACGCCCCTGCCGAATGCCAGGGGAGCTTCACTGGCCATAAGGGCTCCTCACCGGCTCAAGGGCAGCCCCTCCCTCAGCACAGAGCCCAGGAGCTGCATGCTGGCCCCTGGCCCCGCGGGGAGTCTCCACATCTCCGGCTCAGGGCAGCGGAGGTGGATTCTTTCCTTCTCCTGCGGGCCTGGCCAGCGCAGACAGGAATAGCCTGAGCGGAGGGGAAGCTGGAGGGCCGGCCGGCCAGCCGCTACGTGCTCATCAGCAGGACCGCGGCTCCGCAGAGGAAGGGCGCCCCCCGGCCCGCTCCACCTGCAGCTCCACATGCTCTTGGCTGGGCCGGAGCCGCATCAGCGGGGTCACGGCCCGCCCGGAGAGCAGCTGCACGCGGCCCAAGTCACGTAGAGCCGGCAGCGTAGGGAGTGAGCCACAGGGAGAAGCACCTGCACCCCAAAGCGGCCAGGCCCTGGGGCCCTGCGGCCTCCAGCCTCTGAGCCAGCCCCGCACTGAGCTGGGAGCAGCTGGCAAGCGCCCGTCTCTGCCACACCAACGGGACACGCCAAGGGGACACGCATCTAGCCCCCGGCCGCTGGGGGTCAGCCCTTTGTGCTGCTGCGCTGCCCCATGCCTGGGCCAGGCCGGGCCCATGAGGAGCCCCAGGGCAGGCGGCTCTCGCTCACTCCTAGGGCAGGGATTTTGTGCTGCATTTCGGCAGCTGCGGCTCTGGGAACTCCTTCCCGCTGGCACGCTCTTGGCTCCCGGGGCCCTGTTCTGGGGATAGGTGCCTGAGCTGGGAACCAGCCCCTGCTGGGCACCAGCCCAGGGCGCTTCCGGCACCCTCCCCCTCGGCTCCCTGGCTGCCCGAATGGAGAGGGCCCTGCCGAAAGCCGGCAGCCCCCAGCCCCACTACGACCTGCGGCTCCCTGCACCCAGACCTTCAGCCCTGCCCTCTGCGGCCACTTCAGTAGGAGCTGCCCCCGGGGAGGGCGTGGCCGGGGAAGTCCAGCTGCTGTGCCCTTCCCTCCTCTTAGTAGACAGGGGAGCTGTGAGCACCGGGCTGGCTAGGTAGCCCTATAACATCCCCACAGGAGGGGATCGGGCCCTGGAGAGAGGGTCCCCAAATAGTACCAGCCCCTTGTCCTCCACTACTGCCAGCTGGTATAATGCTCAAAGCGCCATTGATGCTAATGGAGGGATGCCCATTGACGCAGTGGAAATCCAGCCCATTGACTTCAAAGCAGCGCTGCCCATTGGCACCAGACAGGATCGGGTCCGTTTGAGTCCCCGGGCTCCACCCCAGATTGGCATCGCCTGGGGTTTTATTCCACCTGCACATTAAAAGGGCGACTCTCCCATTGGCGTTTTTAGCTCTGACATTGCAGAGCAGTTCGGAAACGTGGTCCCGTTCCTCTTCTTTTCACCCCCTGGTCCCAGAACCGACTGGGCTCCGAAGCCCGAGCCAAGATCCTGGGGCCAGCGCCGTACATGGGCGCTCCTAGCTCTTGGTATTTCATCCCTCCAAACACTGGGCGATTTCTCCAGTATTTGTGACAAGGGAAACTTGGCGCGTTAGCCACTGCAAACCCAGCTTTGCTCAAAACGGGCCGTTCCAGGCTAGGCGCTTTGCAACATCTGAGCAGATTTCCAGCCACTAACGTGCTCTGGGGTGCAGCCTTTTCAGTGCTGCTGTGATTATTTCGGTCGTCTCTTGCCACTCTGCAAAAATAGATTTCCAGTGGGGTTTTTCCATAGCGCACTCCAAAAACGCCAGGGCCTCAGGACCGGCTGTGCCCAAAAGCAGCAAACCCCCCTCCCGGATTTGCATGGAGTGAAGACTCCTTATAAAATCCACAATAAGAGAATCCGCTGGGATATTAATCTGAAAGATAAACAGTTGCTGAAAGGTCACTGAAATCACCCCAGCCCCTCCCTCTGCTCGCCTGTGTTTTTCCTCTGAGTACACCGTGCCCTCTGCCTTCCTGAGTTTGCCTTGTTCACTGCCGCTTCTATTTTAGGAAGCTGCTGGCAGTGAGTTATAGCCGCAGGCAGGAAAGGATAAATTCAGGCGCAGGGAGCAAGGCTGTTCAGTAACATCCTAGCCCGGATTCAATACAGGATCCAGTAGGCAATCTACGGGGCCGTGAGCCGACGGGGTTCGAAAGAAAGCTCTCTGTCCCAGCAAGCAGAGTCGCTGGTAGGATCTCAATCCCTAGGAAGACAGCCACTTCCCACACACAAGGTAAGAGGCTAAGGCGCTATCTCCGGAAAATCCGGGCTGTGCGGTCAGTGCTTTGTATCCACACAGCTCAGCCGGGGAAGCTGGCTTGATCCAGCGTGGATCAGAAACGAAGGCATTTTGGAGCAGGGGTCCAAAAGAAAACAGATCCCCCAGCTATCTGGGCCCAGCTGTCACTCTACAGGGCCCTTCTGCAGCCTGGGAACGCGCCCTTCTTCCTCCGGCCTCCCGGGCGCGTACAGTCAAGGGGCCGCTTGAGACTGAAAGGAGGAGCTGAAATTCCCCGATTTCTTATGCATTGGCTCTGTGTCCCAGAGTGCTGCTTGGGTCTGGGACTACCGGAGCATTTCAGCCCCGGCCATGATGATGCACGCCAACCCGGCAGCTGGCGTGTGCGGGGGCAGTCCCACACAAGGCCAGCCGTCTGTGCACTGGCGTGGCGGGGTAAGCCAACCTAGCCACATCAGGCCTGGGCATGATTGACCAGGAGGCTGGGGGACTCAGGCCTGGGCGTTTTGCTGGCTCGAGGAACGATTGCGGAGCAGTTCTCCAGCGCGTGCTCCGCGGCGGGTCGGAGTCGATCCACGATGCTCCCTTCTGGCGTGGGGTTTACGGCTCTCCCCGGTGTCAGACTCGCTCCAGATCAGGGCATGCAGGCCAAAGCCTGCTCTCCGGGCGGTAACCCGGAGGAAGCGGAATGAGTCTGCATTTACACGGAGGGGTGGGAACGGAGACAAGCTGAACCGATGCAACCGATGCTCGGACAATGACCGGCCAAGCGCCTCGTTCTCTCTCCCTGTCTTTGCAGTACAAGCGCCAGGCAGCTGATCGCCGGGACTCGCGGGCCTAGATCGGCGCGACGGGGGAGATGTTGTGTGTGGGGAGCAGCCCCGCGCGGGCCGAAGAACCCCTGGCAGGGCTGGAGGAGTATGTCCGGTCCATTAGCCAGCTGGCCCAGCCTTGCTCGCTGTCCGGCGCCCTGCCTTGTCCGTGCCAGGGCAGCCAGGCCAAGCCATACAGGTTCCAGCGGGCCCGGGGGAAAGCTCCCCGGAGCGGGGTCGCCCCTCTCGGCCCCGAGAAGGAGCAGGGTAACGCTCCGTCCCTGCAGGACATCACGGCCCAGTTCAACGGGCAGCACAGCCCCCCGGAGCTCACCGCCGGCGCCGACCCGCTAGCCTGGCTCTTCGGACTCTCAGCAGTCAAGGAGCCGAGCCCGGGCCTGCGGAGACGGGTGTGCCCTGTGCCCCGCTGCTCCCCGACGGCCACCGACGCAGGCGGATCAGAGGTCGCCCCGCAGAGCGCCCCGGGGAACCCCGGTGCCACCGCCGGCCACAGCGGCGCAGCCCACAAGCCGAGCGGCCCGGCCCCACCTCTGGAGCGGAGATGCCGCTGGCAGCGATCCCGCAGGCGGCCGGCTCTCCCCGGCTGCGCCGCGAGGGGCAGGCCCGGCCGAGCCCAGAGCGCCCGCCTGCCCGTCATCTATGAACTGTGAGGGACTCTAATAAAGCGCGTTGAAAAGGGGGCACCGTGCGGCTGTTCTGTGGGCTCATTGCCCTGTGCCCAGTCTCTCCTCTCCGCACCGTGCCCGGACGCGGCACTGCCCCCGGCCCCAACACTGCACTGAACTGCTCCCGGCCCCTCATCCCCTCCCCCGCCTCGACGCGGCACTGCCCCCGGCCCCGACACTGCACTGCACTGCTCCCGTGTCAGCCGACGGTCAGGGCAGTGTGTGCGTGTGTGTTACACCCACGTCTTCAACTGCTGAGACACAAAGTCTCGTTGCAGTGGGCAGCCTAGGAGGCTGGAGGGCGCCCCGAAAAATAGTTTAACGTCTGTGACTTTACTGCTAGGACCGGGGTCCCGTCGCAGAAGGCAGCCAACAGGCTCTCAGACGCCCCGAGTTTATAGGAAGAGCTTATTACACCTTAGATTTCAGCTGCTAGAATTCGTAATTCCTTCGCAGCGGGCAGCCTTGGGGAAAGACTGAAAGGTGCCCCAGTGGATTCTGCCACCTGGGTGTGACACAAATCCAAACGCCCAAGCTCTCCCTATATCTGTCCCTAAGACCGGCCGAAGTTCTTTTAAATTGTGCTTGGTTCTGTTACAGCAACTGAAGGAGTCAGGTTAAAGCTTAAACAGTTACAGGTTTATTAAAGAAGCTTATAAATCATATGGTTGCAATGGCTATTGCTCTATTTCTTAACTACTAGCAAACTATAGATCTTAAAAATGGTTACAAAGAAGATAAAGATAGAAAAATAGAAATAATGGTACCAAGTAACAGCTTACTCTTTCTATGTGTACACTTAAGACAGAGGATCACATCCAGGTACAATTTTTACCCCCTTCTGTGCCTCTCGACTCCAGCATGTCAGGCCAGGACCGGTCCCTCAATTCCTAGGAAAGACGAAAATACGAGGTGGGCGTCCCCATAGCACCTCGGGAGGTCAAACACCTAACCCGACCAGCAGGTAAAGGGTAGAATGACACTCAAAAGAGAGTGTGCTGCTCTACCACCTTTATACTCATGGGGTCTCGTATTTCTCTTTCTTATCTGTCATGCCAAATGAGGCTGGTCTGTCTTTTGTGAGACCAGTTCTTACAAGGGAGTTGTGAACTTAATTTACACTTGTAAGAGCGATAACTAAATTGGAATTACTGGGGATTCTTTTCTCAGTGGGAAATTCCTCTCCCAGGGACTGTGTGTGTGTTCGAATCAACATGGGTGCCAGCCGGGGCAGTTCTCGCAGGCTCGAGGCCAGCTTATTGACTTAATCGCTCTCTCTCCACATATCTGTTTTTTCAGCTTCTCAGGATCAGATGAGCCAGCATAGACTATGCTGATTTTACTGCTCCTTCTCTGCCCTGTATGCTTCAGAGAGGCAAATAAGATGGATGATATGGGGGGTTGGTCTGTCTGGCTACATCCCGGCCCCTCATCCCCTCCCCCGCCCGGACGTGGCACTGCCCCCGGCCCTGACACTGCACTGCACTGCTCCCGGCCCCTCATCCCCTCCCCCGCTCCGACGCGGCACTGTCCCCGGCCCCGACACTGCACTGCACTGCTCCCAGCCCCTCATCCCCTCCCCCGCCCCGACGCGGCACTGTCCCCGGCCCTGACACTGCACTGCACTGCTCCCGGCCCCTCATCCCCTCCCCCGCCCCGACGCGGCACTGCCCCCGGCCCTGACACTGCACTGCACTGCTCCCAGCCCCTCATCCCCTCCCCCGCCCCGACGCGGCACTGCCCCCGGCCCTGACACTGCACTGCACTGCTCCCGGCCCCTCATCCCCTCCCCCACCCCGACGCGGCACTGCCCCCGGCCCTGACACTGCACTGCACTGCTCCCGGCCCCTCATCCCCTCCCCCACCCCGACGCGGCACTGCCCCCGGCCCTGACACTGCACTGCACTGCTCCCGGCCCCTCATCCCCTCCCCCGCCCCGACGCGGCACTGCCCCCGGCCCCTCATCCCCTCCCCCACCCTGATGCTGCACTGCAGCCTGGCCTCTCCTCCCTTGGCCCCGCAGGCGGGAGGGTGGGGGCTCGGCGGGACTCTAGAGTTTGCACTGGGGGGGGAGGAACGGCCTGCAGGAGAGAGGCCTGCAGACAGTGGACACAGTCCCTGGAGAAGCCCCCTGCTGCCTCCAGAACTAGGCTTTAAACCCAGACCTCTCTGTGCTATAGCCCTGGCCACTAGAGGGCGTCACCATTCCCCGTCCCCCTCTCCCCTGCCCCGGAGCTGGCCTAGCAGCCGAGCGGGTGACAGTGGGCGAGTGTCCCTGTGCTGGAGTGCCAAAGAGCCGGCACAACCCCCCACCATGAGGAGACTCCCCAGCCCCCGACAGCACTGGTAGCGTCTGGAGGGAGGCCCCACAGATACAGCCGCTAACATGACACCGTCACACACACGCGTGGGGCACTTGCGTGTTCAATGGTTTCCATCCGTTACCACCTACGCCGCAGCCGGCGACAGAAACGTTGAACCCTCGACACCGCCGCGTGCTGTGATCTTAGACCCACCCGGGTGGATTCAGCGATTTTCCTGGCATCTGGCAAACCCATCCACAAACCAGCCAGACCAGTCAAATAGCAGCCAAGTAGTAACCCTACCCAGGGCTGTGTGAGCCACCCGGGGGGCAGAAAGTCCTTTGAGAGGAGGGGTTGAGTTTCTAGCAGCTGGGTTTGTGCCGAGTTAGAGCGGAACGGAACATGTCAACGTTCCGCGCCAAAGACAATTTCTCCCCCCCTGAAACTTTTCTGCTTTGGGTGGGTCGAAGTGTTTCCTTTCGACCTTGGCTTTTTTCACCTGTTCGATGTGGTGACAGAGCTGCAGGGCCCTGCACTGGATCAGTAATAAAGAGCCAGGCCTGCATTGGAACGTCTTTTTGAGAAGGGACAATGTCCCAACAAGAGGAGGCGACAATCTCAGAACACCCGCCCCCCAAAAAACCCCACACAATTTCCTGCCACGCTGGGGCATGCTGGACGAGTGCAATACCTGCGTGGTATTATCACTGCTGGAGTTGGGGAGACAGTCGATGCTTTGTGAACATTCGAACCGCCTGTCTGCCAGCATGTGTTTTCCCTGCGGGTGTCCCAAACAACACCCACCATTCCTAGCTGGGACACCCGACTTGACCCCCATTCCTGCTCCCATGGTGCCTGGAAGAGGGTTAACACTTCAGTTTGCACCCAAGTTAGAGCAGCTGATATCTCTCTGATACGCCCCCTTGGGGTTGGGGAAATCAACTGGGCGTTGTCAAATCTGGAGCAGGCTCCATTTGGGAGGGCCCGCTGGATCTGGGCAGGGGTGCTCGGGGAAGGCCATTGGCCGTTCTAAAGCTCTCAGAGGGTTGTGGGCCGCTACCCTCCATTTGCTTGTTTGGCCACCTGCCTCAAGGGCACTGAGCTGCAGTTATCAACAGAGGCCGGTCCTGCAGCTGGTCAGTTTCCTCTGCATGTTGCACAGGCTATTTTAGGCTGAGCAGGCCGGGCCGTGTCAACAAGGATGCAGCTGGGCAGGAAGTACACAGCAGCTGGCTCAGCACTCTGTGAGCTCCTGGCTGGGGACTTACATCCACAGGGCATGTGCCAGCCAGCTGGCACTCCGAGACAGGCACCGGCTAAGCTCGCACTCCTTTATCCCACGCCCGTGGGTCAGGCAAGGCCCTGGGGGCAGATTCAGCCACGTGGGGCGGGGCAGCGCGAGCAATTGGCTTGCCAAGTGCCTGGCACGCTACATGGCTTTGTTTCCCTCCATGGCTGCCGTGCTGGCAGCAGGGAGGGGCCAGCTGTGTCCTTGGCCCATCTGTCAGGAGCACCAGAAGTCCGACAGGCATGCTATGCAATCACACACTAGCCCATGGAGCCCAGGCTGCTAGACCTAGAGCGCACTCTGGCCCAGCGGCACACGGACTGTCTGCCCCACTGCGCAGTGGAAGCCTCCCAGCCCAGCAGCCCCTGCACAACGTCTGCAACAAACTAAAGATGTGTGAAAATCTCATCTAGAAACCGACGGGAAGTGATGCAGAACTCTAGGAGCGTCTCCACTGGGATGTGTCTATCCCTGCAGAATACCGCTCACCCGGCTGGACACACAATACCCACACCCACTTCTCAGCTTACTAGAGGATTTACCCGGCATTGCTCAGGGTCCTTAACTCAAATACGTTTTGTTTTGCTTCATTTAAATCAGAGCTCTGAGCTGGGAGTGGGGAGGAGGGGTTCAGGAGGCAGGCCGCCCTGGGGAGAAAGGACAACTCCAGCCGTCTCTCACTGCAGCAGCGCGGGGCCAAATGAGAAGGCTCAGCAGTCATGGTCAGGGGAGCGGTGTAGGGACAGACAGACAGACACACAAATATACAATAGATAGCTGTTCCTTTCTCTGGCCCAATGGGGTTATTGGTGTCCTGCTCCCCATCTCTGGTCCTTTGCTGCCTCCTGTGGCCATTCCACAGTATCACTCCCTTGCCATTTCATGAGACACAATTCCATTCCAGACACGTCCCATTGTGCTGGCACAACCAAATCCTGATTTTGCTTTAAGTTATACAAGGAAGCTGCCTACTGAATTTGGTGGTCTTGGCTCTTATCGTGTCGGAGGAGTTCTTGAACAAACAGGCTCGTAGACACACAAACTTTCTCATCTATATAATAGATCAGTACCAAGGGGTTCGTTATGGGCAGTACCAAATCAACCCCACAACCATAGCTTCCTGTACTGGTGCACATGTACCCACCCCAAATTAGCCATGACATGAGTCAAGAGTGCTCTCTTCTTTGGCTATGTCTAGACTGCAGGCTTCTTTCGAAAGAGGCTCTTTCGAAAGCATCTTTCGAAAGAGCCTCTTTCGAAAGATCGCGTCTAGACTGCAGGCGGATCTTTCGAAAGAGAAATCCGCTTTTTCGAAAGAGAGCACCCAGCGAGTCTGGATGCTCTCTTTCGAAGACGGCCTCTTTACATTGAAGAACGCCTTCCTTCGAAAGAGGAACTTTCGAAGGAAGGCGTTCTTCCTCGTGAAACGAGGTTTACCGCCATCGAAAGAAAAGCCGCGTTCTTTCGAAATAATTTCGAAAGAACGCGGCTTGAGTCTGGACGCAGGGGAAGTTTTTTCGGGAAAAGGCTACTTTTCCCGAAAAAACCCCTGAGTCTGGACACGGCCTTTGAGAGAACAAGAATCTCCTAGCGTGTGAATATCTAAGCAACATGATAGCAGCTTTCAAGTATCCAAAAAGGTGTTACAAGAAGGAGGAAGGACCACTTAGAAATCGTGACCATAGCATACTTGTGGTGAGAAAAATACCCCAGCAGCTCATCACTGTGATATTTAATTTGAGAAAAGAGAACTACACAAAAATGAGGTGGTTAGTTAAACAGAAAGTAAAAGGCCCAGAACCAAAAGTAAAATCCCTGGAAGCTGCCTGGACACTTTTCAAAGACACCACAAGAGAGGCTCAATTTAAACGTATGCCCCCAAATTAAAAAACACGGTAAGAGAACCAAAAAACTGCCACCGTGAAAAAGAGAAAAAAAGGCATCGTTTGCAAAGTGGAAGTTTGTGAGGAAAATAGAAAGGAACATACATTCTGTTAAATCAAGTATAAACATATTATTAGGAAGGCTAAAGAGGAATTTGAAGAGCAGCTAGCCAAAACCTCAAAAAGTAACAGCGAAACATTTCTTAAGTGCATCAGAAGCAAGAAAACTACTAACCAGCTATTGGGGTCCCTGCATGATCGAGATACTAAGAGAGCATTCAAGAATGACAAGGTCATTGCAGAGAAACTAAAATAATTCTTTGCATTGCTCTTTGCGGTGGGGGACGGGAGGGAGGTTCCCAAACCTACGCCATTCTTTTTAGATGACAGATCTGAGGAACTGCCCCAGGTTGAGGGATCATTAGAGGAGGTTTTGGAACAAATTGATAAGCTAAACACTAACAAGTCACTGGGACCAGCTGGCATTCACCCAAGAGTTCTGAAAGAACGCGTGTGTGATTGAAGAACTACCGGCTGTGCTTTGTAACCTATCCTTTAAATCAGCTTTTGTATCAAATAAGTGGAAGATAGCTAATGTGATGCCAATTTTTAAAATTGGCTCTAGATCCTGGCAATCTAATGTCAGTACCGGGCAAATTGGCTGAAACTAAAGAACAGAATTGTCAGACAGAGAAATGAACATAATTTGTTGGGGAAAAGTCAACATGGCTTCTGTAAAGGGAAATAATGCCTCGCTAATCTACTAGGCTGCGTCTAGACTGGCATGATTTTCTGGAAACGCTTTTAACGGAAAAGTTTTCCGTTAAAAGCATTTTCGGAACAGAGCGTCTTGATTGGCAAGGACACTTTTCCGCAAAAGCACTTTTTGTGGAAAAGCGTCCGTGCCAATCTAGACGCGCTTTTCCGTAAAAAAGCCCCGATCACCATTTTCACGATCGGGGCTTTTTTGCGGAAAACAAATCTGAGCTGTCTACACTGGCCCTTTGCGCAAAAGGGACTTTTGCCTGAATGAGAGCAGAATAGTATTTCCACAAGAAGCACTGATTTCTTATAGCTTTTGCGGAAATTCAAGCGGCCAGTGTAGACAGCTGGCAAGTTTTTCTGGAAAAGCGGCTGATTTTCCAGAAAAACTGTCCAGTCTAGACACAGCCCTAGAGTTCTTTGAGGGGGTCAACAAGCATGTGGACAAGGGGGAACCAATGGAAATGTCGCATTTAAGATTTCCAGAAAGCCTTTGACAAGGTCTCTCACCAAAAGCTCTTAGCAAAGTAAGCCACCATGAGTTAAGAGGGAAGGTTCTCTCATGGATTGATAACTAGGCAAAAGACAGGAAACAAAGGGTGGGAATAAAAGAGGTAGCTAGTGGTGTCCCACAGCTGCCTGTACTAGGACCAGTCCTACTCAGCATATTCATAAATGATCTGGAGAAAGGGGTAAACAGCGAGGTGACAAATTTTGCAGATGAGACTATGGACCAAGTTATGGTTACGGACCAAGCTCAAGATGGTGAAGTCCAAAGCAGATGGCGAAGAGCTTCAAACGGAGCTCACAAAACTAGGTGACTGGGCAACCAAGTGACAGATTAATTTTAATGTGGATAAATGCAAAGTACAGCCGGTCCCCGAGTTGCGAGCACGACCATTCGCAGTTATGACCAAAGCTGTCGTAAATGGCAGACCCCGAGTTACGCACCCGATCCGTGCGTACAAACAGCACGGTCGCATGTAACTCTATGGGCTCCGACTTGCGAACAAACCAATTTACGACCAATTGCTTGGTCCATAACCGGTTCGTAAGTCGGGAAGAGGCTGTAATGCCTATTGGAAAACATCATCCTAGTTATACGTGTACAATGATAATGACTAAATTAGCTGATACCACTCAAGAGAAAGCTCTTGGGGTCCTTGTCGAGAGTTCTCTGAAAACACACCCTCGGGGTGCAGCGGCAGTCAAGAAACCAAGCAGAACTTTAGGGCTGTGTCTATACTGGCACGTTATTCCGGGAAAATCAGCCGCTTTTCCGGAAAAACTTGCCAGCTGTCTACACTGGCCGCTTAAATTTCCAGAAAAGCACTGACGATCTAATGTAAAATCATCAGTGCTTTTCCAGAAAAACTATGCTGCTCCCATTCGGGCACAAGTCTTTTTCTGGAAAACTGTTCCGGAAAAGGGCCAGTGTAGACAGCACAGTAGAGTTTTCCGCAAAAAAGCCCTGATTGCGAAAATGGCAATCGGGGCTTTTTTGCGGAAAAGTGCGTCTAGATTGGCCACGGACGCTTTTCCGGAAAAAGTGCTTTTCCGGAAAAGCGTCCTGCCAATCTAGATGTGCTTTTCCAAAAATGCTTTTAACGGAAAACTTTTCCATTAAAAGCATTTCCGGAAAATCATGCCAGAGTAGACGTAGCCTAGGAGTCATGAAACAGGGCTAGAGAATGAGAGAGAATATCTTATTGCCTCTGCATAAGTCCATGGGACGCCCACCTCTGGAAAGCTGCACGCAGATGTGAGTGCTTCATCTCAAAAAAGATCTATTAGCATGGGAAAAAGTTCAGAGAAAGGCAATGAAAGGAGTTTGGAACGGCTGCAATATGCGGAGAGAGAAAGAAAACGGATAAGATATAAGAACTTAAGTAGGGTGACCATATTTCCCCAGGCCAAATATGGGGCACCAAGACGGGGCTGCAGGTGCTTGGGGCTTCAGCCCTGCAGGGGAGGGGCAGTGCTCGGGGGTGGAACCACCAACGTTCAGGGCTCCTGCCTTACAGTGGGGGAGAGGAGCTGCTGGCGCCCACAGGCTCTAGAGGCTAGAGCTCTGAGTACCAGCGGCTCCCTGCCCACTGCAGGGAAATATAGAACAATGTGCCCATTAAAAAAAAAAAAATTCGGGACTCTGGGAACAGGCTTAAATATAGGACTGTCCCTGTAAAAACGGGATGGATGGTTACCCTAAACATGAGAACATAAGAGCGGCCAGACTGGGTTAGACAAAAGGTCCAAGTAGCCCAGGGTCCTGTCTTCTGGAGGGAGTGAACAGAGCAAGGAATTATCACATGATCCCTCTCTTGTCACCCAGTCTCTGACAGAGGCGAGGGACACCCTTCCTACCCATCCTGGCTAATAAGTATTGATGGATCCATCTTCCATGAATTTGTCTAGTTCTTTTTTGAATTCTGGTAAAGTCCTAGTTTTCACAACATCCTTTGGCAAGGAGTTCCACAGGTTGTCTGTGCACTGCGTGAAGAAAAATATCCTTTGTTTGTTTTAAACTTGCTACCTATTATTTCATTTGGTGACTCCTAGTTCTTATGTTATGAGAGCAAGCAAATAACATTTCCTTATTCATTTTGACCATACCTGTCATGATTTTATAGACCTCTATCATATCCCCCCTTAGTTTCCTCTTTTCTAAGCTGAAAAGTCCCAGTTTTTTAATCTCTCTTCATAAGGCACCCATTCCAAACCTGCAATTATTGTTGCCCGTTTCTAAATGTTTTCCAATGCCAAGACATCTTTTTTTTGCGACGAGGCAACCACATCTGTATGCAGTATTCAAGATGTGGATGTACCATGGATTGATATAGAGGCAATAAGATACGGAAGCAATAAGAATATTGTATAGGGGCAATAAGATAAGACAGAGATCTGTAAAATCATGACCGGTATGTAGAAAGTAAATAAGGCAAAGTTATTTACTTGCTCCCATCAGGGCCAGTCCTAACCAATTACCCCCATAGGGTAGCCAGATGGTTTAAAAACATACCAGACAAATATTTTGTCAAGGAATAAAAAGGGGGCCAGGGAGGAACCAGGGAAACCTGGGGGGAGGATTCAGGAGGTTGAGCTGAAATGCAGTCGCAGCCTGCCCCTAAGACCAGCTGTGGCTCCCAGAACACAAGAACCAGGACTCACCAAATGAAATTAATAGCAGATTTGAAACAAACCAAAGGAAGTTTTTCTTCACTCAGCACACAGTCAACCTGTGGAACTCCTTGCCAGAGGATGTTGTGAAAACCAGGAGTTTAACAGGGTTAAAAAAAAAACTAGATCAATTCATGGAGGTTGGGTCTATTAATGGCTGTTAGCCAGGATGGGTAGGAATGGTGTCCCTAGCCTCTGTTTCTCTGGAAGTGGGTGACAGGGGAGGGATCATGTGATGTTTACCTGTTGTGTTCCCTCCCTCTGGGGCATCTGGTATTGGCTACAGTTGTCAGACAGGAACTGTGCTGGATGGACCTTTGATCTGACCCTGTGTGGCCAGTCTTATGTTGTTATACGTCTAGTAATCTATTACAGAAGGTGTGGGGGAGGGGAGCAAGAAATTCAGGGACATTATTGCACTTGCAATTACAATTTATTTTAAAAGTCCCAGACACACAAAGTCTTTTGGAGAAAAGCATGCCAGGAAGGATCTAATCAGGGAAAGAAAGATCTTGTCTGAAAAGCTTGTACGAACTAGCTCTGATTTTGGTGAATTGTTTGAACTATGTACAGTTGCATCAGACGTTGGCCTACTAACTATGTTATTATAAACAGGAAGCATGCAATTGCTTCCTTAAGCAAAAGAATTGACACCAATTAAACAGTGTGATAAGCACTGTACAAAGTATGCTTTGTGAGGACCATTCAAAAACTCATAATCTACTGATCATTATTGTCCTGATAAGATATTATGTAGCAAGACTGTACACAAAGTTGTAGGATTCTGCTGTATGGAATCAATTCTACTGACTCTACTAAAACATGTTCCAAGTCTGGGAAGCGGCCAGAAACCAATTCTTTGGAAATAAAAGAGAAACTGATGCCTCAGCCAGGTGTCAACAAAATCAATTGTCTCATGCCTTGTTTAAATTGCTGCTTCTGGGCAGGAAAGAGGATGTGGGAAAACGTCTACCTCTTGACAAACAACTTGGAATGGGGTGGGGGTGAAGGGTGGCAGCAAACTTTCTAGGCATGACCAAGTCTGTGTTAGTCCCAGAAAACCTATAAAGTTTGCTTACTAGAGAAGTGTCTATTATTTTTTTGAAAATTATGGTTGGAACTCATCTGAGTGTCTACGTTTACCTCCTTTCACCTTATCAATAACTCTCATTCTGTTTTCTTGTATAATAAATCTTTAGGTAATTTATTAGACCACTGGCTAGAAGTCTTACCTTTGGTGTGAGATCTAAAGTGGAACGGACCTGGGGTAAGTGGCTGGTCCTTCGGGCAGCAAGTCACCTGGTTTCTGTTGTGATCCGTGGTCTAAAGGGCCATCTGTCGCAAAGGACTGGAGAACACCAGAGGACTGCCTGTGACTCCATGCTTAGGTTGGCTTAGCCCCCGAGGAATTTACGCTTGCTCATTGGTGGGCAAAATCTAAGTTGAGGACTCGCAACCATTTTGAGTTTTGTGCCCTGAGACTGAAGAACCTGCCATGACTCCAGGCAGTGTGCCAGGCTGCACACAGGGATGGGGACGGAGGGAAACGGAGGCACCGTGCTGTTAGGTGAGTTGCCCCAGGCCTCCCAGTGCAGCAGGGAGCCAACCCCAGCGCTCTAGACTAGGAGCTGATGGTCCAGTTCCCTAGGCCTGTGGGTGAAGACAAGTCACCCAAAGGAGATCTATGGGCTGTGGGCAGGTAGTGCCCCTCTCATGCTGCCTGGTTGCGCAGCAGCTGTGTATCGTCTGGCTCACAGTGGGCACCATGGAGGCTGAGCACAATGACTCGATGGCGGGGGGGGGGAGGAGGAAAACCCAACTCACGCCCCCCCTCCATGTTACCCTGCTTAGGAGTAAGACGATGAACGTTGGGAACCGAAAGCGGGGAGCACACGAACCCCCTCGGGGCGTCCGTGGCTCTCAGCCAGACGGGCTGACAGGGCAGGGATAAAGGCAAGGCGCGCAGTTGTGTAAGCCACCACAGAACGCCTGGTGATAAAGTCTAATCTCTGGCTAACAAGCGTGACATGAGACTCTGAGTCGCTGTCACTGCCCTTTGATGGTTCACCTGCCCTTGTTTTCCCTGCCACGCTCTCCACTCGCTGGGGGCTCGGCCAAGCAGGAAGCAGGAAGTGAAATTCACACACTAGGGTGTTTTGTTCCTTTGGGAGCAGCGAACCGGAGAGCATCCAATGGAGCACGTGCTGGGAGCTCCGGGGATGCTCTGAGGATCGGCCTGTGCCCGCCGCTCACCTGCCCTGAGAGTGAGGCCTGCTGAGGCCTGGGGGCAGGACTTGTGCTGCCAGAGATGGGGGGGAGGTGGGGAGATGCCCCGAGCAAAGCCAGGAGAGGTTTTTTCAGGCTAGGGACAGGTAGCAGGAAGGTGCCTCACAGCCCTGCATGCAGTGTCCCAGTCGGGGATGTGCAGACTGCTACAGACTCTCTGGGTGCCCTTGGGCTAGTCACTTTGCCCCTCAGATCCCCGACTGCCCCCCTCCCAGGGTAGGCACATTCATGGCTGTGTGAGGCACTCAGGTGCCAAGGGGTGAGTTGCAGGTTATACGCAGTGACCTTGTGGGACAAGCAGCTGCTGCTGCCCACATGCACAAGCCTGTGCCCGTTGCACAATGGCGAGGCACAGTGACTCGCTGGGAACTTCCCACCGCTGTCTCCTGCACGGCCAGTGACCTCTGCTCCCCACCACTCACCCCAGTGCCCCTGCATGGCAGTAACTGTTTCTCTTTCACAGGAACTGCGGCGGCACCCAAGAAGCGCATGAAGGCAAGGGCTGAGCACATGCCTCATTGGGCAAGACGGCTCCTCCCAGCCAGCTTCCCTTCCTCGGCAGAGGAGCCCAACCCAGCTCCCACGTGGGAGGGAAAAGCAAGCTGCAGCTGCCAGCCCTTAGACTCTGGCTGCCCGGAGGTTAGACGTTGGCCACTGGTCCTTCGGACGTGTCTACACTGCAAACTTGTCTACGCTACGTACTTAGCCACGGCAACCTAGAATCTTAGAACTGGAAGGGACCTTGTGAGGTCATCGAGTCCCGACCCCTGTCCTCAAGGCAGGACCACGTACCATCTAGAGCATCCCTGACGGGTGATTGTCCAACCTGTTCTTAACACTCTCCAGTGATGGAGATTCCACAACCTCCCTAGGCAATTTATTCCAGTGCTTATCCACCCTGACAAAGTTTTTCCTAATGTCCAACCTTGCTGCAATTGAAGCCCATTGCTTCTTGTCCTGTCTTCAGAGGCCAAGGAGAATAATTTTTCTCCCTCCTCCTTGTAACACCCTTTTAGATACCCCCACCCTGTCAACTCTTACTTATTTATAGAATCCTAGAGCACTAGAACTGGAAGGGACCTCGAGAGGTCATCAAGGCCAGTCTCCTGCCCTCATGCCAGGACCAACCCCCATCTAGATCATCCCTGACATATACCTGTCTAGCCTACTCTTAAATATCTCCAGTGATGAAGCTTCTACAACCCCCCTGGGCATTTTATTCCAGTGTTTAACCACCCTGACTGGTAGGAAGTTTTTCCTAATGTCCAACCTAAACCTCCCTTACTGCAATTTACACCCATTGTCCTATCCTCAGAGGTCAAAGAGAATCATTTTTCTCCCTCCTCCTTGTAACACCCTTTTTGGTACTTGAAAATCTCTGTCCTGTCCCCTCTCAGTCTTCTCTTTTCCAAACTCAACAAGCCCAGTTCTTTCAACCTTCCCTCACAGCTCATGTTCTCCAGATCTTTGTTGTTGCTGCTGCTCTTCTCTAGACCTTCTCCAATTGGTCCCCATCTTTCCTGAAATGTGGCGCCCAGGACTGGACCCGAATCCCCAACTGAGGCCTAATCAGTGCAGAATGGAGTGGAAGAATGACTTCTCGTTTCTTCCTTAACGCAGCCCACAATGATGTTTGCTTGTTTTACAGCCATGTCACTCTGCTGACTCATGGTTAACTTGCGGTCTACTTCAACCCCTAGGTCCCTTTCCTCAGAACTCCCTGATAGACAGTTGCTTCCCATTCCGTATGTGAGAAAGTGATGCATGATGTGGCTGCAATGAGGTGCATAGGAGTAATTGGGGTCAGCTTGTCTGCTGGCCGCTGCCTCCCTGGCACACTGGCATGTCTCCCATCATTTCTGCACTGTCCAGATTGCACGAACTCGATTTCTCCATGCCCTCCATCTCCGACAGAAGCAGGGATCCTGCGCGGCTCTGCCCTGCTGTCATGCACGGTCTCAGTGCAAACCCGGGAGCTTGCGCAGCTCTGCCCTGTTGTCATGCACGGTCTCAGTGCAAACCCGGGAGCTTGCGCGGCTCTGCCCTGTTGTCATGCACGGTCTCAGTGCAAACCCGGGAGCTTGCGCGGCTCTGCCCTGTTGTCATGCACGGTCTCAGTGCAAACCCGGGAGCTTGCGTGGCTCTGCCCTGCTGTCATGCATGGTCTCAGTGCAAACCCGGGATCCTGCGCGGCTCTGCCCTGCTGTCATGCACGGTCTCAGTGCAAACCCGGGAGCTTGCGCGGCTCTGCCCTGTTGTCATGCACGGTCTCAGTGCAAACCCGGGTGCACGATCCCGCAGTGTTTGCAGAAGAATGAACAGGGCCCACGGTTTCCTGCCCTTTCTGTCTCTGCGCCGTGTGGGCTTGGCAGACCCTTGACTGCAGGGGGCGGGAGGGACTCAGGAGATTCCGGGGGGTGATGGCAGGCGTCGGAGCAGCTTTGCCCTGCCACGCGGCCTTCCTGGCCTGCAGTCCTGGCTTCTCTGCAGCAGCAGGAGGCAGAGCGCCCCGTCCCCACGGCTCTTTGCTTCCCGCTGCTGCAGAGAAGTGGGGTGTGGTGGGGCTGGCACAGCCACTCCAGTTCCTGTCACCCGCGTGGGGAGTGACCACCGCTGTCACCCCACACCAGGCCCCTGTAGTCTCCTGGGCCATGTTGCTGGGGGAAGGGAGCAGAGTGGGAGCATAGAAGGGTGGGGCTTGGGGAAGGGCCAGAAGGGGTGCAAGGCCTGCATTGGGGGGGGCTGCCGCAAGCCCTGCACCTGGGGCACCAGCGGGGAGGGGGGATTGCCCCAGGCCCTGAGAACACGTGCTTCACTGCCATCAGTGTGGGCAGCAGGCAGGGCCGCAGTTTCCCAACCAGCAGATTCCTACTGGCAATGCTGAAATGCCACTAGTGATCCCAGGGGACCTCGCCGGCTGATTGCACCCCAAGCTGTACGCCCACCACACCGAGGGCACCACGGAACAATTCAACCACCTTCTCAGCTGGCGCAGCCCTCGCCGTGGCTGGACCGGAGGTGTGCTGGCGCGTCGTTACTCCTCAGCCTGGACTTCCGCCAGACAACTCCCCACTGGTGATAGCTGCCTGCTGCGTTCTGCATAACATCTGTGTAGCAAAGCGGGGGACATTTCTGCTGGGGGGGCGAGGGGGCTAGAATTTGAACAGCCAGATTCCGGGGCACTAGAAGAACTCAGCATGGAGCTCCAGCTCAGGGAGGTCTTGGAAGACCATTTTAACAGTGAGCCAGAGCAGTATGCCTTGCTTCAGGGTCCTCCACCTGCTTGCTGGGATTACCTCGGAGACCTTTCCATTCGACTTATCCAGAGATCCTTGTCCGCTTCTGGGAAAACGTTTCACCCCATTTCCCGGGAGTCAAAGTCCTCAGGTGGCCTCTACATTTGCAGCTTCCTTTACTTGGCACACACCCAAAGCCACCCAACCAGCCTCTTCCTTTAGATACATTGACCCAACCCATTTCATTTTCTCAACACGACACCCTGCATAGTTGGCTTGGCAGAACCCAATCCTGACACAGCATATCCCAGGCATGGTTCACGTGAAACTTGATCATCACATTCCAGGCTGACTTTGTCCACAGTTCCTTGCACTGGGGTGTTTCCACATGTCCTAGCTAGCAGACACCCAGGTGCAGCATTGTGCGTGTCACGCTGAACCTTCCTTTTGTCTTCTCAAGTACACCCCCTAAGAAAGGAGGAGAGTTACTTAAGTCAAGCCAGGCCTAACCTTTTGTGGCCTGGTAGGACTTGTGTAGCAATTGACTATATCACTGTCAATGCCCCTATTAATTGTGTTTCTGAACAACCCTATGAGTTGTGCGACACGGTCCAAGAACAGGTGATTTGGCTGAGTTCTCATGCTGCTGAGCATCCGGCGGCATATCGTGAACAAACAGAGCTGAATTATGTTCCCAATACGAGAGCATTATCCTGTTACACAATCAGCGCAGGAAAACCAAACCACCCCCCATGTCATTAAAACACACAGACGTTAACCACACCGTGTAGTAAGGGTGCCGCACGTACGAAGAGGCAAGAACATTCATGCCCACGTCAGCCACACCTGTGTGCAAACTCGGTGAGCTCTGTGCTCGGTGTATGTGGTGCTGTGCGGGTTGTGGATGGCTTCCCGGGGTGCCGTGGAAGGGGTAGCGCCGTGACCCCCAATGCTACGTGGAGTGGTGCAGCGGGAGGGCGGGGGCGATCCGGATAGCGAGGTCTCAGCGGGGATGCTGAACTGGCAGGTCTCACAGAGTCTGTGGCATCTGTTTGCTGCTTGAGAAACCCCTTTGTGCTCTAGTGTGTCCCCCTCGCCTTGCCCTGCTGGAACGCCTCGGCCTGCCTCTTCTCCCCCCATTGCTTCTCCTAGCTGCCAACATCTGTCCTACAGGCCCTGAGTTCGAGATCTCCTGGGGCACGTCCTCCCGAGCCCTCTTCTTGCTCCTCCTTACATGGGGGGGGACGATGACTGGAAGGATGTGGGGGGGGGGCAGCGTTGCAGCACCCCTGGATTCCTGGCCACCATCCTGCATGCTGGGGTCCAGGCTGCCACCCATGTCTGGGACCCCATTTGCTGCCTGCACGTTAGGGGGCTCTGAGGCCGGCCCTGCACCTGGGGACCTGGCTGCCAGCCCTGCATACTGGGGCTTAGCTCCTGGCTTCAGGCACCGTGCGGGGCAGACAGGGGCAAAGGGGCTGGCTTTCAGCATTCCCGCGCTTAAAAATCCTAGAACTGGAAGGGACCTCGAGAGGTCATCGAGTCCAGTCCCCGGCCCTCACGGCAGGACCAAGCACCATCTAGACCAACCCTGACAGGTGTCTGTCCAACCTGCTCTGAAATACCTCCAGAGAGGGAGATATTTAATGTTCCTGCAGCCCTGTCTTCTTATCTGGCCCAGATAAGTGTGGTAGCTGGGCTGGGTTTGCAATGGCACCGTGCCCATGTCACAAGGGCTGCCAGGATGGTGGCCCTGCACCCTGCGCCGCTCGCCCTCTGCCCCGAGATCCTGCCCTGTCCAGACTCTTCCCACCGCCTGCTTGGTTGGAGGTGTGTGTGTGTGTGTGTAGGGGGGGTGCCTGAGGATGGAACAGGCTGGACTAGGGGATTCAGCCAACCCCTGCGCAGAAGAGGAAACCCAGAAGGTGCTCACAGCAGCAGCAGCGGCTCAGCCCTGCGGTGTCAGCACACTCGCTACCGAAAGTGAAGCGGGAGGTGCTGCAGCCGCTCCCCTGGGCCCCAAACCAGCAAGCTCTGCATTCTCGCTTCTGCTTGGGCTGGGGAGTGCGGTGAGCGCGAGCCCGCGGGGAGTGGGCGGAGCAAGGAGGACATTGCTCGTCTGCATGATGCCAGCAGGAGAGGACACAGGGCTGGGGCCGGTTTCCAGGGACTTTGGCTGATCTCCTTCCTGGGCAGACCAGAGACACAGAGCCCAGCTGCCACGGTGCCTGCTGATGTGACGGCTCCGGGGTGTGGGAATGTGTCTTGCCGCAGAGGAAGAGACCAGAGCCCTGCAGCCGAGAATGGCAGAGTACCTGCGCCCAGCGCCCATAAAACCCCAGCACCCATAAACCAACGGCTCTGCAGCATCCTCTCCTGCCTAACCCTGGTGGGGAATGAGACGCCGTTGCCAACTCGGCCTCTCTCGGCCGTGCCTCCGAGTGACACTGCGCTCAAAGCGGGAGATGGGCACCCGGCACTGAAAATCTATTGACACTTCCTTGCGGTCCCGTCCCCTGCACCAGGCTCGCCCACGCTATGCTGGGGAGCTGGATCCCCTGCTTGCCCGTCTCTTGTACTCGGCCACCTCCTCGCTCTTCATGGCGGGGCCCGTGACCGTAGGTACCCAGGGGGTTGAGGAGGGCCGTGCTGTAAAAGCATCCGCTCTGTGGCTGGCCCGGTGGCCTCCTTGCCCGTTGCAGCTCCGTGGCTCTCGTGCAGCCCTGTCGCTGGCCCGTGCGTAGCCTTCTCCTGCACCCCCCAAGTGCTCAGCTCTGAGATCTCCACATCTGTATGGCTGGATCAGAGCTGGGCCTGCCCGGCCTCTTCTCCCCACAGACCCAGGAGACTCCCCCAGGCAGGCGCGCGGCGTAGGGTGAAGCCAGCAGGGTCGGCTGGGCCTTAGCACTCAGTGATGGAGCGGGGGTGGGTGCTCGCCACACCGCGTGAGCAGGAAAAGGCATTTCAAGCATCCACAGGACTTTAGAGGCATGTGTGTGAGAGTGTGTGTGTGTGTGTGTGTGACTGTGTATGAATGAGTTTGTGTGTGAGTGTGTGTGAGTGAGAGTGTGAGAGTGCAAGAGTGTGTGTATGTGTGTGTGTGAGTGAATGTGTGCGTGTGAGAGTGAGTGTGTGTGTGTGTATGTGAGTGAGTGTGAGAGTAAGGGAGTGTGTGAGTGTGTGTGAGTGAGTGTGTGTGAGTGTGACTGTGTGTGAGTGTGTGCGTGAGAGGTGCGTGTGTGTGAGAGAGTGTGTGTGAGTGAGTGTGTGAGTGAGTGAGTGAATGTGTGTGTGTGAGTGAGTGTGAGAGTGAGTGAGTGTGTGTGTGTGTTGTGTGAGTGAGTGAGTGTGTGTGTGTTGTGTGTGTTGTGTGAGTGAGTGTGTGTGTGTGAGTGAGTGTGTGTGTGTGTTGTGTGAGTGAGTGAGTGTGCAGAGCGTCTGGACCCCGAGCAGAGGAGTTCACAGCAGTGACCAGAGCGGTCAGGATGGGGCATTGTGGGATTGCTGCTGGAGGACAATTACAGCCGATGTAAGACATGCAGGGTCCCCACTGGCGCTGCCTTGGCCAGAGAACACCGGCTGTGGCTCGGGGAGGGGCGGAGTTACGGGGCGCTCTGGAGCTCAGGCGGCGCCTTTCCCTGCTGCAGGGCGGTGGGGCGCAAGGGAAGTGTTTGCTCCGGAGGGTTGGCCAGGGAGCCGTAATCCTGTCAGTTTCCCCTCCAAAGCTCCAGAGAAGCTGGATCCCAAACCGGCCTGAGCGCTGGTCCGAGCTCCACTCCCCGTGAGCACAGCCCCGTGCGCTGGGGGCTCCCCAGACCTACGCCCAGCGGGGTAGCCAGCAGCAGCACATGTCACCCCCAAGCCCTCCAGCCCCTGCAGTGCCAGGGCGTTTAAATCCAGCCACCGGGTAGCTGGCTGGGGTGCAGCTCTGGGGTTGGGTTGCAACTCTTCCCAGCCGTGGATCTAGGCTTCCCCCCGTGGAGCCTGGGTTTCTCTTCGCTCCCGTCCCCTGGGGAGCCTGTCCCCAGAGCCAGGGGGTTTGAGACGGGATAACGGTGAGCTGCACTGAGCTCTGGCCGTGCCGATGCCCTGGCATCCAGCTGAGCCGTGTAAGCAGAGAGCACTGGAAGGCTGCTGAGGTAAACTCCCAGGAGGTTGGAAACATCCCCCTGGGCTTGTCCTGCTGCTACCGGAATCCAGCTCCCTTCTCCCGCTGCAGGACAACCCAGGCTGGAAGGGCACGTCGGTCACCTCCTTGCCCCCACACCCCGAGGAGAAGGCCCAGCCGAAACCGGCACCCTGAGCGCCCGGGCCTAGCCCGTATTGACTCCTGTTTCTGGCTCTGCAGTCAGGTGATTTCTCATCCTCGCCCTGCCACGAGCCAGGACTTCCCAGTCAGGCGCCAGGGCTTTGCTCATTTGGGGGAAGTTTCCTAAAGGGAAGCCGAGAGTTTTGTTTTTGCAACCCCCCTGAGCTTCTGCGCCTCGTGGGTGCTGGGGTGGGCAGCGCTGCACGGTGACCCGGTGATCCCCAGGGAACGGGCGCTCCCCGGGCCGGGGGACTCATGCCACGGAGGAGAAGGGGGGTGGGGCCACGGCGTGCGAGCCATGCTGTACAGAACGGTCCGTGGCACAGCTGTGGATCCTGTCCCCCAGGAAAGCCCCTTGGACGGGCCCTTGCTTTGCTGGGGCAGCCCCCCGGGAGTGAGTCGCCAGCACTAGGCCATGGCGCAGGGCATCTGGCTGCATCTGGCCCCTGCTCCTCCCCAGAGACACCCCTCACCCCAGCAGACCAGTCACACCCTCCCAGCCACGCTGAGCGGCCCAGTTCCACACTCAGCCCCCGCTGGGGCAGGCCGGCCGCCCTGGCAGGGCAGGGCTGCGTGGCTGTCCCCGTGGGGAGCGGCTCCCTGGGGCAGGAGCAGAGGGCACGCATGGGTCCCTGTTCACAGATTCCCAGACTCCAAGGCCAGAAGGCACCACTGTGATCCCCGGGTCGGCCCTCCACATAACAGCCCTGTCACAGAGCCCACGCGCCGCTAGCAGCACCTCCTGCTGGTGGCTCCGGGGATTAGCTCTTTGCTGGTGCGGCACCCTCCTCTCACGGTCTCTTCACCATCCTGTGTCGCCCCTCTGGAGCTGCAGTGGCCTCTTGGGACAGGTCCTACGGCTCTCTCTGTCTGGAGCACCCAAAGCTCCCCAGGCCAGCTGTCCCAGGCAGCCTGCTCCCCCCTGCTGGGCCTGTGCCGCTTCCCTGGTGGCTGGCAGAGAAACCCAGGCCTGCCCCCTACTCCTGGTTCCAGGCCAGGGGCCCCCTCTTCAGCAGCCATGGTGGGCCCTGTCTTACCTCACCCCTTGCTGCTTTCTCTCACAGCCCTTCCTACCTGTCAGGCTCTTCCCGCGTCCCTGGGTTTGCTGTAGAAAGACTCCCTCTTTCCATAGCCCCAAACACCTCTACCTATTTCCCTTCTGCTCTGCAGCCCCCACTTCCTGCCCGGCAGAGCAGCAGACAGTCAATCCCTCCCCCTCCAGGTACAGCCTGGGCCATCAGTTGTCCTCCCTGGGCTCCTGAACCCCTTCCAGCCTCGCCAGAGAGCGCCTCAGGCCAGCCGAGGAAGGTTGAAGAGGGAGCAGTGGCTGGAAGTTGAAGCGAGACCCAGAGCTCAGACCCGCAGAGTTCACCTCCCACCCTGAGGGGGGCAGGTAGAGAGGCATCTCCCTCCCTTCGCTGGTCACTCGCCATCCGCCTGCTCACTGCTCCCTGGCGCTGCCCTGCTGGCCATTACTGCTCCCTGGTGCCACCCTGCTGGCCGTCACTGCTCCCTGGTGCCGCCCTGCTGGCCATATGCTCACTGCTCCCTGGCGCCGCCCTGCTGGCCATCACTGCTCCCTGGCGCCGCCCTGATGGCCATTACTGCTCCCTGGCGCCGCCCTGCTGGCCGTTACTGCTCCCTGGCGCCGCCCTGCTGGCCATTGACTCTCTGCTCCCTGGCGCCGCCCTGCTGGCCGTCACTGCTCCCTGGCGCCACCCTGCTGGCCATTACTGCTCCCTGGCGCCGCCCTGCTGGCCATATGCTCACTGCTCCCTGGCACCGCCCTGATGGCCATTACTGCTCCCTGGCGCCGCCCTGCTGGCCATTGACTCTCTGCTCCCTGGCGCCGCCCTGCTGGCCGTCACTGCTCCCTGGCGCCACCCTGCTGGCCATTACTGCTCCCTGGCGCCGCCCTGCTGGCCATATGCTCACTGCTCCCTGGCACCGCCCTGATGGCCATTACTGCTCCCTGGCGCCACCCTGCTGGCCATTGACTCTCTGCTCCCTGGCGCCGCCCTGCTGGCTGTTACTGCTCCCTGGTGCCGCCCTGCTGGCCATATGCTCACTGCTCCCTGGCACCGCCTTGCTGGCCGTTACTGTTTCCTGGCGCCGCCCTGCTGGCCATATGCTCACTGCTCCCTGGCACTGCCCTGCTGGCCGTTACTGCTCCCTGGCGCCACCCTGCTGGCCATATGCTCACTGCTCCCTGGTGCCGCCCTGCTGGCCATTGACCTCCAGGACCCCCTCCAGGACCTCCCCCAATACTCCCTCCCTCACCTCCAATACCCCCTCCAGCACCTCCAGGACCTCCCCCAATACCCCCTTCCTCACCTCCAATACCCCCTCCAGGACCCCCTCCTGCACCTCTCACACCCCCTCCAGCTCCTCCAGGTCCTGCTCCAATACTCCCTTCAGCATCTTCAATGCTCCCTCCAATATCCCCTCCAGCTCTTCTAGTAAAAGCCATTAGTGATACTTTAGGAACCCGAGGCTCAGTGAGCTGTGGATGATTTTGTTTGCCCTGTGAGCCCAAACTATGGCTGGTCCTACAGAGACCTGTGGACCGGCCGCCTGATGCTGGGACCCATTTTGGATCTGGTCCTTTGCCACTCAAGGGGAGAAAAATGTGAACAGAGCATGAAGAACCCCCACCTGGGGTGGATGGGATGTGAGGGGAGGAACGCGAACGACAGAGGAGACGCCCGCCCCCACCTCCCACCCGAGATGCCTGCGGGAAGCCTCTAAGACTGAACAGGGGAGGATTGGGCCCACGCTCGGTGAGAGAGACAGGACCACGGTGGGGGAGAGAACGTGCATGTTAGCCCAGGCCACCGGTGTTCCTTAGAGGCCTGGGCTAAGCTCAGCTCTCTGCCTGGCACCCTGCAGAGGGGCTGGGCAGGGCGAGCCAGGGCCGCCGGAGCGGGGAGCGGGACCTAGCTGCAGTAGTGGGGTGTGCCCAGGGGGCATCTCAAGGCAGCCAGGCTCGCGGGGCAGGGGCAGGGGCCAGCGCTGGGGCATTGCCGGCCAGCACTGGCCTCCTTCGAGCTGTGGCGAGAGCGTGTCAGGGACCCAGGGTAGAGCCCCGGGGAGCCCCCGGCCATGCCGAGGAGCAGGGCGGAGAGCCAGGGCCGGAGGGATGGTTATTAAACTGGGGGTGCGCACGACCCGTTCTAACCCCCCTTGTCAGCCCTCGGGGGAGCGACTGCGCTCGCTCTCCGGGACTCAGCCGCTCCGTGGCGGCTCTGTTCAAAGAGCCAGTGGGCCGGATGCTCCCCCCGCTGGGCGTTGTGGCTTTGCACTTCCCTGGAAAGCAGAACCCTGCGCCGTGGTACTAGTCCCCTGCGCTTGCAGCAGGAAGGGGCGAGGCCAGGAATGGCACCCGACTGCCCCGGCTTTATAAAGCCCCACACAACAGCCCGGGGAGCTGCAGCGCTGACACTCCCAGAGCCGGCATGTGTCCTCTGCCCAGGGCGGCCCTCGGCGTGCTCCTCCTCTGCCTGTGCAGCAGGCTGCCAGCAGGTAAGTGGCAGCCGGGCTCCCCGTGGGCGGGCGGTGTCACTCACCCCCGCTGGCGCTCAGCCCCGCACTCTCCAATGTCCCTTTTCCCACGCAGCCTGGGCCGCCCCATCTCACCACGTGCCCACCAGGTGCCTCTGCTTGAAGTTCCAAGAGAGGGTGCACCCCAAAGCCATCGTCAAATTCCAGGTCACGGAGAAGGGAGCCCACTGCCACCGCCATGAGATCATGTGAGTAGCACCGGGGGAGGGGACAGGGAGGGACCCCGCCACCCCAGCCCCGCGACTGCTCTCGGCCCCTCCTGGTGGGGCGGGCGTCAGAACCCGCATGGCCGTGACCACCCTGGCGCCAGCCTCTCTGTTAGCAGCGGCAGCTTCCCAGCTGTGTTACCCTCTGGCATTGCTGAGCAGAGCTGTCTGGCACTGCCCGGCCCTGCCTCAGTTTCCCCAGGAGAGGCAATGCCGAGCAGGTTCCCTGGGTCCTGGCACCACCACCTTCAGACTCCTGGGGTGGACCGAGATCTCTTCCCGGCGGAGGTCCGGAGCCTTGCCGAGGACTGGCCCGTGGCTTGTGGCCTGACCCGCTCTCTTAGTTGCCAACTCCCCCCAGTGCCACGGGTCCATCCACAAACACCACTGGGCTTGGCTGATTCCGGGCACGACCCTCCGCGTGCTGCAGCACGTCCCAGTGCAAATGCCTCCTGGTGCCCTCAGGCAGGGAACCATCCTCCATGCCACGCTCCCGCGGTCCCAGGGGCTGGTCTGTGCCCAGCATGTCCCCCTTCCCCTGGGAGCAACCCCTGCCGTGGGCTGGGCCCCGGCCACCCCTCAGCCCCACAAGGGCAGGCCATGCCAGCGCGGGAGGCAGAACTCTGAGGGAGCGTGTTCAGACACACGCAGGGAACCGCGTCCCCAGGAGAGCAGAGAGAGGCGCTTTCTCCCAGAAAGGACAATGCCGTGTGGGATCTGCAGCTCTCCTGGTACAAACGAGTCAGTTTTGGTATTTCCAGCCCTCTCAGAAGCGGAGGCCCTAGAACTTAGCTTTATTAGCTTGTGCATAAACCTGGAACGGGAGACAACCCCTCCCTCCACCTCCCGTACAGCTCCAGGCGCAGTGTTAACCCTCTGCACCCACTGGGCACCAATGCACCGTATGGAGGGAAACTGAGGCAGGACATTCCCACTTCGTCACACACGCCTCTGGGTGAAATGCAGCCTCTGTGTGTGGAGGCTCCTGCAAGCTGCACCGCAGCCTGGCCAGCCCGCTGGAGTGGATCTGGCATCCCACCCTCGGCCCGGGCTCCGGTTAATGACAAGGCTGAGGAGGCAAGAATCCTAGGGCATTTCTCATCCCTACCTAGCAGACTCAGCTCCCCCGAGCCAGCTCCTGAGGCGCCGTCCCTGCCCTGCACACCTTGCTCACGCTTCTGCCCTGTCCATTCCCTCTCACAAGTCACCAGTGAGCCCATCACCGCAGCATCGGGGCGCCAAAGCCCGACGCCCCCCAATGTTCCTCCAGAGCGGGACGTCAGGCAACAAGCCCCATTCTGTCCATACTTACCGGGTGTCAATCAGGAGCGACTCCCCAGATCCGAATCAGGCCCCTGGCTCCAGCGCAGGTCCGGGGGCACCGGCGGGGCATTGGGCCCTGCCGGGGAACCAAACGCAGCCGCTTGTCTTCCAGATTAACCATCAAGATCAAGGGAGGCCAGCAGGAAATGTGCCTCGACGCGTCCAAGAGGCAAGGGGAGAAAATCCTCCGGTGCTGGGAGAGGTCAGTGCTGGGTGCAACGGGCCGCGGTCCCCCCGGCCGGCCCTTGGCTGCGCTCGGCCTGACTGCGAGGCAGGCAGCGCACGGCCGCAGGGCAGGGCGGGGGTCCCTGCACTCTGCTGCCAGCCTTCGGACAGCCACGCTGGCCCGTTGGCTCGTCCCTCTGGGTCCCCGTGGCTGACAGCCCCTGGGTCCTGCTCTGAAGGAGCCTCCTTCTCTTGCAGGAAGCCGCAGCAGAGCCCCAGGCAGCTGCACCGCTGCATGAGAGAGCAGCGAGAGGAGGCCAGGCCTATCCTGTGAGCGCGGCATCCACAGGCAAGGCCACACGCTGGGCGCCGGGGCCAGGCCTGCCACTGCTTCCCCGCCCCACCTGGGACAGGACTTTGACCCACCACTCGTCAGTCGCTACCTCTCTCGCTTGGAAAGCGCCCAGGCTGTCGCCCTACGCCCCGAGGCGGCTCAAACACACCCTGAAAAGACCCCAGCACCCTCTGGGACTGGACCCCGGGGACAGGATGGGCTCCTGGCCCGGCTCCCAGCAACTTGCGCAAGGCGAGTCAGCAGGCTGGCCCCATGCCCCCAGGGAGCGTGGAGAGCTGCGCCCGCAGGGTGGCAGGAGGAAGTAAAGCCCCACCTTGGCTGTGATTCAGGAGCGAGACGGTTGTGACAGTTTAAGGCTCTTTTCCCAGAAAGATCAATCTCAGACTGCCCTTACCTAGGCAGACTCTGGGAGAGTTAAACTGTAACTTGCTTTCCCCACTGGGCCAGCTGGGGCTCCTCCAGCAAACGGCTCAGGGCAGCACCCGTCAGACAAGGCGGAGGAGGTTGGCCTCCTTTCTGGGACCAGCTTTGGAGGGCGCTTCCCCTCTCGGCACTTCCCCCGGTCTGGAGAGGGGCGTCCTGCAACCCCGGGGAAGCCCATCGCAGCCGCAGCCTCTCCCCTTCGTTTCCTTTCCTAGCTCGGAGGGAAGAGCTCTGGGAAACTCCCAGCGTGTCCCCTCCTGTGCCACCAGGGCCTGGCCCAATAAACCTTCCCTCGCTGTGTCGGGTGGGTGGCACGTCTGCCCTAGGTGCGTGGGGAGGCCGCTGTGTTCTCAGTGGAAAACATCCCTGCCCGGGGGGCCGCTGAGGCCTCTAGCCCGTGCCAGGGCGGCGTTGCCAGCGCTGCGGAGACTGAGCGGACACCGGAGCTGGCAGAGCGGGAGGGGGGAGTGGTCTGGGCGCTGCCCCCGGACAGAGAGCCAGGCCCTGCAGGCTAACGAGGTGCCCAGGGCAGAGGGCAATGCCGGCCGCAGGGAAGGCACCAGGCGAGGGGGGTCTCTTTCTCAGCCTCCCTCTCTCAGGCCCGTGCCCGGTTTGGGCAAATAAATCACGCTGGGTACTGGAGCAGCGTGCCTGTGATCCTTGCAAGCGTCCGCACCGACCCGGGCAGAGCAGGCAGGCAGGGTCCGGCCTGGCTGGAGCTGCCCGCGGAGGGGGCGGTGCTCCCGTGTGCCCGAGGGCAAGCAGCCCACACCAGGGAGAAGGGGAGGCGGCTGGGGGGGCTGTGGTCCCCGGGCTCGGGCCAGACGCGGCCGCCACGTCCCGGTTCCCCAACGGGAGCGGGGCGACTGGGGTCGGGATTTCACCACGTTGTGGATGCTGCCCCCGCACAGGCCCGATGGCAGAACCACGGCGCCACCTCCTGGCCCCACCGCGTCACGGCCCTGCACAGGCCCGATGGCAGAACCACGGCGCCACCTGCTGGCCCCACCGCGTCACGGCCCCGCACAGGCCCGATGGCAGAACCACGGCGCCACCTCCTGGCCCCACCGCGTCACGGCCCCGCACAGGCCCGATGGCAGAACCACGGCGCCACCTCCTGGCCCCACCGCGTCACGGCCCCGCACAGGCCCGATGGCAGAACCACGGCGCCACCTCCTGGCCCCACCGCGTCACGGCCCCGCACAGGCCCGATGGCAGAACCACGGCGCCACCTCCTGGCCCCACCGCGTCACGGCCCCGCACAGGCCCGATGGCAGAGCCACGGCGCCACCTGCTGGCCCCACCGCGTCACGGCCCCGCACAGGCCCGATGGCAGAACCACGGCGCCACCTCCTGGCCCCACCGCGTCACGGCCCCGCACAGGCCCGATGGCAGAGCCACGGCGCCACCTCCTGGCCCCACCGCGTCACGGCCCCGCACAGGCCCGATGGCAGAGCCACGGCGCCACCTCCTGGCCCCACCGCGTCACGGCCCCGCACAGGCCCGATGGCAGAGCCACGGCGCCACCTCCTGGTCCCACCGCGTCACGGCCCCGCACAGGCCCGATGGCAGAGCCCCGGCGCCACCTCCTGGCCCCACCGCGTCACGGCCCCGCACAGGCCCGATGGCAGAACCACGGCGCCACCTCCTGGTCCCACCGCGTCACGGCCCCGCACAGACCCGATGGCAGAGCCACGGCGCCACCTCCTGGCCCCACCGCGTCACGGCCCCGCACAGGCCCGATGGCAGAGCCACGGCGCCACCTCCTGGCCCCACCGCGTCACGGCCCCGCACAGGCCCGATGGCAGAACCACGGCGCCACCTGCTGGCCCCTCCGCGTCACGGCCCCGCACAGGCCCGATGGCAGAACCACGGCGCCACCTGCTGGCCCCACCGCGTCACGGCCCCGCACAGGCCCGATGGCAGAGCCACGGCGCCACCTGCTGGCCCCACCGCGTCACGGCCCCGCACAGGCCCGATGGCAGAGCCACGGCGCCACCTCCTGGTCCCACCGCGTCACGGCCCCGCACAGGCCCGATGGCTGAACCACGGCGCCACCTGCTGGCCCCTCCGCGTCACGGCCCCGCACAGGCCCGATGGCAGAACCACGGCGCCACCTCCTGGCCCCACCGCGTCACGGCCCCGCACAGGCCCGATGGCAGAGCCACGGCGCCACCTCCTGGTCCCACCGCGTCACGGCCCCGCACAGGCCCGATGGCAGAGCCACGGCGCCACCTCCTGGCCCCACCGCGTCACGGCCCCGCACAGACCCGATGGCAGAACCACGGCGCCACCTCCTGGTCCCACCGCGTCACGGCCCCGCACAGACCCGATGGCAGAGCCACGGCGCCACCTCCTGGCCCCACCGCGTCACGGCCCCGCACAGACCCGATGGCAGAGCCACGGCGCCACCTCCTGGCCCCACCGCGTCACGGCCCCGCACAGACCCGATGGCAGAACCACGGCGCCACCTCCTGGCCCCACCGCGTCACGGCCCCGCACAGGCCCGATGGCAGAGCCACGGCGCCACCTCCTGGTCCCACCGCGTCACGGCCCCGCACAGGCCCGATGGCAGAACCACGGCGCCACCTGCTGGCCCCTCCGCGTCACGGCCCCGCACAGGCCCGATGGCAGAGCCACGGCGCCACCTCCTGGCCCCACCGCGTCACGGCCCCGCACAGACCCGATGGCAGAACCACGGCGCCACCTGCTGGCCCCACCGCGTCACGGCCCCGCACAGGCCCGATGGCAGAACCACGGCGCCACCTGCTGGCCCCTCCGCGTCACGGCCCCGCACAGGCCCGATGGCAGAACCACGGCGCCACCTGCTGGCCCCACCGCGTCACGGCCCCGCACAGGCCCGATGGCAGAGCCACGGCGCCACCTGCTGGCCCCACCGCGTCACGGCCCCGCACAGGCCCGATGGCAGAGCCACGGCGCCACCTCCTGGTCCCACCGCGTCACGGCCCCGCACAGGCCCGATGGCAGAGCCACGGCGCCACCTCCTGGTCCCACCGCGTCACGGCCCCGCACAGGCCCGATGGCAGAGCCACGGCGCCACCTGCTGGCCCCACCGCGTCACGGCCCCGCACAGGCCCGATGGCAGAGCCACGGCGCCACCTGCTGGCCCCACCGCGTCACGGCCCCGCACAGGCCCGATGGCAGAGCCACGGCGCCACCTGCTGGCCCCACCGCGTCACGGCCCCGCACAGGCCCGATGGCAGAACCACGGCGCCACCTGCTGGCCCCACCGCGTCACGGCCCCGCACAGGCCCGATGGCAGAGCCACGGCGCCACCTCCTGGCCCCACCGCGTCACGGCCCCGCACAGGCCCGATGGCAGAACCACGGCGCCACCTGCTGGCCCCACCGCGTCACGGCTCCGCACAGGCCCGATGGCAGAACCACGGCGCCACCTGCTGGCCCCACCGCGTCACGGCCCCGCACAGGCTGCGGGCCCAGGCGTGGGGCGCCCGGCTCGGTCCTGCGGGGACTCGGCGCTCAGCTCCCGTGGGACGCGCCGGGGGCCGGGGAGGCTGCGCGGGAGCCCCGCTGGGCGGGGCCGGTTCCCTGGGGAGGAGACCCCGGAGAGGGCCCGCAAGCAGGGAAGGGAGATGGGGGCTGTTCTCCCCGCCACAGCCGGGCAAGCGACAGTCTCAGCGCGGACGGGTGGGAGAGTCCGAACCCGCCCCCTCCCCACGGGGCACTTCGCAAAATTCATTCTGCACTCGGACAGCCTGGGGCGGGGCTGGGAAGGAGGCAGTTGGGGGGCAGGAGGTTGGTGCGGGGTTGGGCAGGGGTTAGGGTGCGGGAGGAGGCTCAGGGTTGGGGCGGGGTCTAGGAGGGAGTTGGAGCGGGGCAGGGGGCTAGGCAGGGCGTTGGGAAGTTGCCTCTTCACAGAGACGACTCCCTTTGTCAGGCACAGCTAGCTCCTCCCCTCGGGCATCCTTCCTGTGCTGGGCTGGCGGGGGGCTGGGGTCAGAGGGAGCCCTGGGCTGGGTTGGCGGGGGGCAGGGGTCAGAGGGAGCCCTGGGCTGGGTTGGGGGGGGGGGCAGGGGTCAGAGGGAGCCCTGGGCTGGGCTGGCGGGGGGCTGGGGTCAGAGGGAGCCCTGTGCTGGGCTGGCGGGGGGCTGGGGTCAGAGGGAGCCCTGGGCTGGGTTGGCGGGGGGCAGGGGTCAGAGGGAGCCCTGGGCTGGGTTGGCGGGGGGCAGGGGTCAGCGGGGAGCCCTGTGCTGGGCTGGCGGGGGGCTGGGGTCAGAGGGAGCCCTGTGCTGGGCTGGCGGGGGGCTGGGGTCAGAGGGAGCCCTGTGCTGGGCTGGCGGGGGGCTGGGGTCAGAGGGAGCCCTGGGCTGGGTTGGCGGGGGGCAGGGGTCAGAGGGAGCCCTGGGCTGGGTTGGCGGGGGGCAGGGGTCAGAGGGAGCCCTGTGCTGGGCTGGCGGGGGGCTGGGGTCAGAGGGAGCCCTGTGCTGGGCTGGCGGGGGGCTGGGGTCAGAGGGAGCCCTGGGCTGGGTTGGCGGGGGGCAGGGGTCAGAGGGAGCCCTGGGCTGGGTTGGCGGGGGGCAGGGGTCAGCGGGGAGCCCTGGGCTGGGTTGGCAGGGGGCAGGGGTCAGCGGGGAGCCCTGGGCTGGGTTGGCGGGGGGCTGGGGTCAGCGGGGAGCCCTGGGCTGGGTTGGCGGGGGGCAGGGGTCAGAGGGAGCCCTGGGCTGGGTTGGCGGGGGGCAGGGGTCAGAGGGAGCCCTGGGCTGGGTTGGCGGGGGGCTGGGGTCAGCGGGGAGCCCTGGGCTGGGCTGGCGGGGGGCTGGGGTCAGCGGGGAGCCCTGGGCTGGGCTGGCGGGGGGCTGGGGTCAGCGGGGAGCCCTGGGCTGGGCTGGCAGGGGGCTGGGGTCAGAGGGGAGCCCTGTGCTGGCGGGGGGCTGGGGTCAGCGGGGAGCCCTGGGCTGGGCTGGCGTGGGGCTGGGGTCAGAGGGAGCCCTGGGCTGGGTTGGCGTGGGGCAGGGGTCAGCGGGGAGCCCTGGGCTGGGCTGGCAGGGGGCGGGGGTCAGAGGGGAGCCCTGGGCTGGGCTGGCGGGGGGCTGGGGTCAGCGGGGAGCCCTGGGCTGGGCTGGCGGGGGGCTGGGGTCAGCGGGGAGCCCTGGGCTGGGCTGGCGGGGGGCTGGGGTCAGCGGGGAGCCCTGGGCTGGGCTGGCAGGGGGCTGGGGTCAGAGGGGAGCCCTGTGCTGGCGGGGGGCTGGGGTCAGCGGGGAGCCCTGGGCTGGGCTGGCGTGGGGCTGGGGTCAGAGGGAGCCCTGGGCTGGGTTGGCGGGGGGCTGGGGTCAGCGGGGAGCCCTGGGCTGGGCTGGCGGGGGGCTGGGGTCAGCGGGGAGCCCTGGGCTGGGCTGGCAGGGGGCTGGGGTCAGAGGGGAGCCCTGTGCTGGCGGGGGGCTGGGGTCAGCGGGGAGCCCTGGGCTGGGCTGGCGTGGGGCTGGGGTCAGAGGGAGCCCTGGGCTGGGCTGGCGGGGGGCTGGGGTCAGAGGGAGCCCTGGGCTGGGCTGGCGGGGGGCAGGGGTCAGAGGGAGCCCTGGGCTGGGTTGGCGGGGGGCTGGGGTCAGCGGGGAGCCCTGGGCTGGGCTGGCGGGGGGCTGGGGTCAGCGGGGAGCCCTGGGCTGGGCTGGCGGGGGGCTGGGGTCAGCGGGGAGCCCTGGGCTGGGCTGGCAGGGGGCTGGGGTCAGAGGGGAGCCCTGTGCTGGCGGGGGGCTGGGGTCAGCGGGGAGCCCTGGGCTGGGCTGGCGTGGGGCTGGGGTCAGAGGGAGCCCTGGGCTGGGTTGTCGGGGGGCAGGGGTCAGAGGGAGCCCTGGGCTGGGTTGGGGGGGGGGCTGGTGTCAGAGGGGAGCCCTGTGCTGGGCTGGCGGGGGGCTGGGGTCAGCGGGGAGCCCTGGGCTGGGTTGGCGGGGGGCAGGGGTCAGAGGGAGCCCTGGGCTGGGTTGGCGTGGGGCTGGGGTCAGAGGGAGCCCTGGGCTGGGTTGGCGTGGGGCTGGGGTCAGAGGGAGCCCTGGGCTGGGCTGGCGGGGGGCAGGGGTCAGAGGGAGCCCTGGGCTGGGTTGGCAGGGGGCAGGGGTCAGAGGGAGCCCTGGGCTGGGCTGGCGGGGGGCTGGGGTCAGAGGGAGCCCTGGGCTGGGTTGGCGGGGGGCTGGGGTCAAAGGGAGCCCTGGGCTGGGTTGGCGGGGGGCTGGGGTTAGCGGGGAGCCCTGGGCTGGGCTGGGGTCAGAGGGGAGCCCTGGGCTGGGCTGGGGTCAGCGGGGAGCCCTGGGCTGGTGGGGGGCTGGGGTCAGAGGGAGCCCTGGGCTGGGTTGGCGGGGGGCAGGGGTCAGAGGGAGCCCTGGGCTGGGTTGGCGTGGGGCTGGGGTCAGAGGGAGCCCTGGGCTGGGTTGGCGTGGGGCTGGGGTCAGAGGGAGCCCTGGGCTGGGCTGGCGGGGGGCAGGGGTCAGAGGGAGCCCTGGGCTGGGTTGGCAGGGGGCAGGGGTCAGAGGGAGCCCTGGGCTGGGCTGGCGGGGGGCTGGGGTCAGAGGGAGCCCTGGGCTGGGTTGGCGGGGGGCTGGGGTCAGAGGGAGCCCTGGGCTGGGTTGGCGGGGGGCTGGGGTCAAAGGGAGCCCTGGGCTGGGTTGGCGGGGGGCTGGGGTTAGCGGGGAGCCCTGGGCTGGGCTGGGGTCAGAGGGGAGCCCTGGGCTGGGCTGGGGTCAGCGGGGAGCCCTGGGCTGGTGGGGGGCTGGGGTCAGAGGGAGCCCTGGGCTGGGCTGGGGTCAGCGGGGAGCCCTGGGCTGGGCTGGTGGGACCAGGCCCCTTTGGCGAGCAGCGAGTGCCGCGGGTGCCGGGACGGTGCTGCCTGCGGATGCAGCGAAGGGGCTGTAGGGCCACGTGACTGATGGCAGATGCCAGCCCAGCCTCATCCTGGGCACTGGGGCCCGGCTCGGCCTGGCAGCATGAGGCACGGACCATGCCCAGGCCGGCCCAGCTGTTTGCCCAGCAGTGTGCGGGGGAGAGCTCAGCACACAAGCAGAATGGCCGGGCTCCTCCAGCCCCTTTGTGCCGGTCGCCAGCCTCCCAGCACATGGCATCCGCGCCCGCCCGAGGGGCAGGGCAGGGGACCCGCCCCATAGTGCCAAACCCCCAGCCTGGCGGGTTTGCGGAAGGACTCCCGGGTACCCCACGGGAACCGCACTGGGCTGCTTGGGGTGAAATGGAGGCAACGTTTATTCCCAAGGGCGGAGAGGTGAGTGTTACCAAGCCCAGACCCAGCCTGGCTCCGAGTGCCAAAACCCTCCCTGGAGCCAGGCACATGCCCACCAACGCGTCAGCCCCCCGCCCTGCGGACAGGGCCCCCTGCTCTCCCAGGCTGTACCCCATGGCCCATGGCACCAGCTGCTTTTTGCTCCTGCGTGTGTTTCCCACCCCTCGCTGGCCCGGCCCGGCGGCAGGACGGTCTGGGGCTCTTGTGTGTCCGTGTGGCCGTGGCAGGGCTGCCAGCACTTTGCTCCGTGCTGCTCACCGGTCGCCGGCCACCTTCCGCCCCCTTGTTTGGGCGCAGACTTGAAAGCAGCCCGGCTGTGCGCCTCTATAATCCCACCCCTGGTGTTCACACGGGTCATGCTCCTCGCACGTCACCGCTGGCTTCGCTCCTCGCACGTTCACCGCTGGCTTCGCTCCTCGCACGTCACCGCTGTGTTTCACTTCCAGTTCACGTTGACCGCACACAATTGCCTGGGTCATTTGCTTGTTGGGGGGGGCTCCCCCTCGGGGTGGCTGGACCCGGATCACAGCTAGAGGCGCGGATGCCCACTGCGTATCCGGGCCGGGCTCTACCCGTCACCACTTGGGGCTGGTCTCGCTCCTCCTCCCCCCGCATGCTTACCTAGATATTTACTGGGAAAATGCAGACGCGGCTTTGCCTGCCCCGACGGCCCCCGGGGGCGGCATTTGGAGCACGGGCTGATCCCGTCCTGGGAACCATAAAACCGAATAGCGACGGGGCCCCAAGGGCCGTGCCCCGGAGCTGCTCCAGCCCCGAGGGATCCCTGAATGCCATCGGGTGCCAGCCAGGGAAGCCAGGAGGGCATTGCTAGCCCTGCCCTGCGGCGGCAGCAGCAAGCGGGAGTCGTGGGCCTGGGCACGTCCGAGGGGAGCTCCGGTCTGCCACCACTCGCCGCAGACGCTCAGAACGGGCCTGTGGCACCGAGCGGCGTGACCAGGAGCGGGGAGTCCAGGGGCCCGAGGATGGGGGCCGTGTCGGACGTGGTCTCCTCAGCCTCGCTTTCCCCCTCGGCCTGGCTCTCGCTGACGGCGGGGATGATCCTCACCAGCGCCTCCTGGAAGTGCACCTGCCTGGCCAGGCCGGGCGGGGCGGGCCCCTCGCTGCCCCTCAGGGAGTTCTGCACGCGGCCCAGCAGGGAGGGGCGCTGCTGCCTGCGGCCCCTGGGGAAGGTGAAGGTCTGCTCGGCGTCGCCGCCGGGGTCCACGGCGCAGGGCTCCACGTACAGCTCCCGGGGCCCCTGCGCCGCCCCGTGTGCCGGGCTCTTGCGCCGCTTGCTCAGCAGGAAGTAGGCCAGGCCGGTCAGCACCAGCATGGAGCCTGGGGAGAGGCGGCAGGTCAGGCAGAGACGAGACTGGGCCCTGGCCCCTCCTGGCTGTTACAGCCCGGCCATGGCCCCCACCCAGCCTGGCACCCCCGGAGGTCACAGCTGTGTCCTGGCCCCCAGCCTGGCACCCCCGGAGGTCACAGCTGTGTCCTGGCCCCCAGCCTGGCACCCCCGGAGGTCACAGCTGGGTCCTGGCCCCCAGCCTGGCTCCCCCGGAGGTCACAGTTGTGTCCTGGCCCCCAGCCTGGCACCCCCGGAGGTCACAGCTGTGTCCTGCCCCCAGCCTGGCTCCCCCGGAGGTCACAGCTGTGTCCTGGCCCCCAGCCTGGCACCCCCGGAGGTCACAGCTGTGTCCTGGCCCCCAGCCTGGCTCCCCCGGAGGTCACAGCTGTGTCCTGCCCCCAGCCTGGCACCCCCGGAGGTCACAGCTGGGTCCTGGCCCCCAGCCTGGCTCCCCCGGAGGTCACAGCTGGGTCCTGGTCCCCAGCCTGGCTCCCCCGGAGGTCACAGCTGTGTCCTGGCCCCCAGCCTGGCTCCCCCGGAGGTCACAGCTGTGTCCTGGCCCCCAGCCTGGCTCCCCCGGAGGTCACAGCTGTGTCCTGGCCCCCAGCCTGGCACCCCCGGAGGTCACAGCTGTGTCCTGGCCCCCAGCCTGGCACCCCCGGAGGTCACAGCTGTGTCCTGGCCCCCAGCCTGGCTCCCCCGGAGGTCACAGCTGGGTCCTGGCCCCCAGCCTGGCTCCCCCGGAGGTCACAGCTGGGTCCTGGTCCCCAGCCTGGCACCCCCGGAGGTCACAGCTGTGTCCTGGCCCCCAGCCTGGCTCCCCCGGAGGTCACAGCTGGGTCCTGGCCCCCAGCCTGGCACCCCCGGAGGTCACAGCTGTGTCCTGGCCCCCAGCCTGGCACCCCCGGAGGTCACAGCTGTGTCCTGGCCCCCAGCCTGGCACCCCCGGAGGTCACAGCTGTGTCCTGGCCCCCAGCCTGGCACCCCCGGAGGTCACAGCTGTGTCCTGCCCCCCAGCCTGGCTCCCCCGGAGGTCACAGCTGTGTCCTGGTCCCCAGCCTGGCTCCCCCGGAGGTCACAGCTGTGTCCTGGCCCCCAGCCTGGCACCCCCGGAGGTCACAGCTGTGTCCTGGCCCCCAGCCTGGCTCCCCCGGAGGTCACAGCTGTGTCCTGCCCCCAGCCTGGCACCCCCGGAGGTCACAGCTGTGTCCTGGCCCCCAGCCTGGCTCCCCCGGAGGTCACAGCTGTGTCCTGGCCCCCAGCCTGGCACCCCCGGAGGTCACAGCTGGGTCCTGGTCCCCAGCCTGGCACCCCCGGAGGTCACAGCTGGGTCCTGGTCCCCAGCCTGGCTCCCCCGGAGGTCACAGCTGTGTCCTGGCCCCCAGCCTGGCTCCCCCGGAGGTCACAGCTGTGTCCTGGCCCCCAGCCTGGCACCCCCGGAGGTCACAGCTGTGTCCTGCCCCCAGCCTGGCACCCCCGGAGGTCACAGCTGTGTCCTGGCCCCCAGCCTGGCACCCCCGGAGGTCACAGCTGTGTCCTGGCCCCCAGCCTGGCACCCCCGGAGGTCACAGCTGGGTCCTGGCCCCCAGCCTGGCTCCCCCGGAGGTCACAGCTGTGTCCTGGCCCCCAGCCTGGCTCCCCCGGAGGTCACAGCTGTGTCCTGGCCCCCAGCCTGGCACCCCCGGAGGTCACAGCTGTGTCCTGCCCCCAGCCTGGCACCCCCGGAGGTCACAGCTGTGTCCTGCCCCCAGCCTGGCACCCCCGGAGGTCACAGCTGTGTCCTGGCCCCCAGCCTGGCTCCCCCGGAGGTCACAGCTGTGTCCTGGCCCCCAGCCTGGCTCCCCCGGAGGTCACAGCTGTGTCCTGGCCCCCAGCCTGGCTCCCCCGGAGGTCACAGCTGTGTCCTGCCCCCAGCCTGGCTCCCCCGGAGGTCACAGCTGTGTCCTGGTCCCCAGCCTGGCACCCCCGGAGGTCACAGCTGTGTCCTGCCCCCAGCCTGGCTCCCCCGGAGGTCACAGCTGTGTCCTGGTCCCCAGCCTGGCTCCCCCGGAGGTCACAGCTGTGTCCTGGTCCCCAGCCTGGCACCCCCGGAGGTCACAGCTGGGTCCTGCCCCCAGCCTGGCACCCCCGGAGGTCACAGCTGTGTCCTGGCCCCCAGCCTGGCTCCCCCGGAGGTCACAGCTGTGTCCTGGCCCCCAGCCTGGCACCCCCGGAGGTCACAGCTGTGTCCTGGCCCCCACCCAGCCTGGCACCCCCGGAGGTCACAGCTGTGTCCTGGCCCCCAGCCTGGCACCCCCGGAGGTCACAGCTGTGTCCTGGCCCCCAGCCTGGCACCCCCGGAGGTCACAGCTGTGTCCTGGCCCCCAGCCTGGCTCCCCCGGAGGTCACAGCTGTGTCCTGGTCCCCAGCCTGGCACCCCCGGAGGTCACAGCTGTGTCCTGCCCCCAGCCTGGCTCCCCCGGAGGTCACAGCTGTGTCCTGGCCCCCAGCCTGGCACCCCCGGAGGTCACAGCTGTGTCCTGGCCCCCAGCCTGGCACCCCCGGAGGTCACAGCTGTGTCCTGGCCCCCAGCCTGGCACCCCCGGAGGTCACAGCTGTGTCCTGGCCCCCAGCCTGGCTCCCCCGGAGGTCACAGCTGTGTCCTGGTCCCCAGCCTGGCACCCCCGGAGGTCACAGCTGTGTCCTGCCCCCAGCCTGGCTCCCCCGGAGGTCACAGCTGGGTCCTGCCCCCAGCCTGGCACCCCCGGAGGTCACAGCTGTGTCCTGCCCCCAGCCTGGCACCCCCGGAGGTCACAGCTGGGTCCTGGCCCCCAGCCTGGCACCCCCGGAGGTCACAGCTGTGTCCTGGCCCCCAGCCTGGCACCCCCGGAGGTCACAGCTGGGTCCTGGCCCCCAGCCTGGCTCCCCCGGAGGTCACAGCTGTGTCCTGGTCCCCAGCCTGGCACCCCCGGAGGTCACAGCTGTGTCCTGGCCCCCAGCCTGGCTCCCCCGGAGGTCACAGCTGTGTCCTGGCCCCCAGCCTGGCTCCCCCGGAGGTCACAGCTGGGTCCTGGCCCCCAGCCTGGCACCCCCGGAGGTCACAGCTGTGTCCTGGCCCCCAGCCTGGCACCCCCGGAGGTCACAGCTGGGTCCTGGCCCCCAGCCTGGCACCCCCGGAGGTCACAGCTGTGTCCTGGCCCCCAGCCTGGCTCCCCCGGAGGTCACAGCTGGGTCCTGGCCCCCAGCCTGGCTCCCCCGGAGGTCACAGCTGGGTCCTGGCCCCCAGCCTGGCTCCCCCGGAGGTCACAGCTGGGTCCTGGCCCCCAGCCTGGCACCCCCGGAGGTCACAGCTGTGTCCTGGCCCCCAGCCTGGCACCCCCGGAGGTCACAGCTGTGTCCTGGCCCCCAGCCTGGCACCCCCGGAGGTCACAGCTGGGTCCTGGCCCCCAGCCTGGCACCCCCGGAGGTCACAGCTGTGTCCTGGCCCCCAGCCTGGCACCCCCGGAGGTCACAGCTGTGTCCTGGCCCCCAGCCTGGCTCCCCCGGAGGTCACAGCTGTGTCCTGGCCCCCAGCCTGGCTCCCCCGGAGGTCACAGCTGTGTCCTGGCCCCCAGCCTGGCACCCCCGGAGGTCACAGCTGTGTCCTGGCCCCCAGCCTGGCACCCCCGGAGGTCACAGCTGGGTCCTGGCCCCTAGCCTGGCACCCCCGGAGGTCACAGCTGTGTCCTGCCCCCAGCCTGGCACCCCCGGAGGTCACAGCTGTGTCCTGCCCCCAGCCTGGCTCCCCCGGAGGTCACAGCTGTGTCCTGGTCCCCAGCCTGGCTCCCCCGGAGGTCACAGCTGTGTCCTGGTCCCCAGCCTGGCACCCCCGGAGGTCACAGCTGTGTCCTGGTCCCCAGCCTGGCACCCCCGGAGGTCACAGCTGTGTCCTGGCCCCCAGCCTGGCTCCCCCGGAGGTCACAGCTGTGTCCTGGCCCCCACCCAGCCTGGCACCCCCGGAGGTCACAGCTGTGTCCTGGCCCCCAGCCTGGCACCCCCGGAGGTCACAGCTGTGTCCTGGCCCCCAGCCTGGCTCCCCCGGAGGTCACAGCTGTGTCCTGCCCCCAGCCTGGCACCCCCGGAGGTCACAGCTGTGTCCTGGCCCCCAGCCTGGCACCCCCGGAGGTCACAGCTGTGTCCTGGCCCCCAGCCTGGCTCCCCGGAGGTCACAGCTGTGTCCTGCCCCCAGCCTGGCACCCCCGGAGGTCACAGCTGTGTCCTGGCCCCCAGCCTGGCACCCCCGGAGGTCACAGCTGTGTCCTGGCCCCCAGCCTGGCACCCCCGGAGGTCACAGCTGTGTCCTGCCCCCAGCCTGGCTCCCCCGGAGGTCACAGCTGTGTCCTGGCCCCCAGCCTGGCACCCCCGGAGGTCACAGCTGTGTCCTGCCCCCAGCCTGGCACCCCCGGAGGTCACAGCTGTGTCCTGGCCCCCAGCCTGGCACCCCCGGAGGTCACAGCTGGGTCCTGCCCCCAGCCTGGCTCCCCCGGAGGTCACAGCTGTGTCCTGGCCCCCAGCCTGGCACCCCCGGAGGTCACAGCTGTGTCCTGGTCCCCAGCCTGGCACCCCCGGAGGTCACAGCTGGGTCCTGCCCCCAGCCTGGCTCCCCCGGAGGTCACAGCTGTGTCCTGGCCCCCAGCCTGGCACCCCCGGAGGTCACAGCTGTGTCCTGCCCCCAGCCTGGCTCCCCCGGAGGTCACAGCTGTGTCCTGGCCCCCAGCCTGGCTCCCCCGGAGGTCACAGCTGTGTCCTGCCCCCAGCCTGGCACCCCCGGAGGTCACAGCTGTGTCCTGGCCCCCAGCCTGGCTCCCCCGGAGGTCACAGCTGTGTCCTGGCCCCCAGCCTGGCTCCCCCGGAGGTCACAGCTGTGTCCTGGCCCCCAGCCTGGCACCCCCGGAGGTCACAGCTGTGTCCTGGCCCCCAGCCTGGCTCCCCCGGAGGTCACAGCTGTGTCCTGGTCCCCAGCCTGGCACCCCCGGAGGTCACAGCTGTGTCCTGGTCCCCAGCCTGGCTCCCCCGGAGGTCACAGCTGTGTCCTGGTCCCCAGCCTGGCTCCCCCGGAGGTCACAGCTGGGTCCTGGCCCCCAGCCTGGCTCCCCCGGAGGTCACAGCTGTGTCCTGGCCCCCAGCCTGGCTCCCCCGGAGGTCACAGCTGTGTCCTGCCCCCAGCCTGGCACCCCCGGAGGTCACAGCTGTGTCCTGGCCCCCAGCCTGGCACCCCCGGAGGTCACAGCTGTGTCCTGGCCCCCAGCCTGGCACCCCCGGAGGTCACAGCTGTGTCCTGGCCCCCAGCCTGGCACCCCCGGAGGTCACAGCTGGGTCCTGGTCCCAGCCTGGCACCCCCGGAGGTCACAGCTGGGTCCTGGTCCCAGCCTGGCACCCCCGGAGGTCACAGCTGGGTCCTGGTCCCCAGCCTGGCACCCCCGGAGGTCACAGCTGTGTCCTGGCCCCAGCCTGGCTCCCCCGGAGGTCACAGCTGGGTCCTGGCCCCCAGCCTGGCTCCCCCGGAGGTCACAGCTGTGTCCTGGTCCCCAGCCTGGCACCCCCGGAGGTCACAGCTGTGTCCTGGCCCCCAGCCTGGCACCCCCGGAGGTCACAGCTGGGTCCTGGTCCCCAGCCTGGCACCCCCGGAGGTCACAGCTCTGTCCTGGTCCCCAGCCTGGCACCCCCGGAGGTCACAGCTGTGTCCTGCCCCCAGCCTGGCTCCCCCGGAGGTCACAGCTGGGTCCTGCCCCCAGCCTGGCTCCCCCGGAGGTCACAGCTGTGTCCTGGCCCCCAGCCTGGCACCCCCGGAGGTCACAGCTGTGTCCTGGCCCCCAGCCTGGCACCCCCGGAGGTCACAGCTGGGTCCTGGTCCCCAGCCTGGCACCCCCGGAGGTCACAGCTCTGTCCTGGTCCCCAGCCTGGCACCCCCGGAGGTCACAGCTGTGTCCTGCCCCCAGCCTGGCTCCCCCGGAGGTCACAGCTGTGTCCTGGTCCCCAGCCTGGCACCCTCAGACGTGAGAGCTGGGACAAAGGTCCCCCAGCCTGTCAGGCCCCCACTCCCTGCCCCGGCCCCTGGAGCGTGTGGTTCGGGCGCGCTGCTCACCGGGGATGGTGACGTGCCAGACCAGCACAGGGTGCAGGAAGCAGGCAACCGAGAGCAGCATGTAGCCGAGGAACTTCTGGAAGCTGGCTGGGCGCCTGACTCGTTTCCAGAGGCCGTGTGCCAGGGAGCCTGGCGGGTAGCTGGGGAGAGAGGGGCAGGCGTGGGCTTGGGGTGGGCAGAAGCCAGGGAAGAGTAAGCGGCACAGGGGTGTGGGGTGGGCAGAGTGTACATGGATGGGCATGGGTGGAGCACTGGGGGAGTGAGCAGGATGGGCATGGGCGGGGCACTGGGGGCGGGCAGGATGGGCAAGGGCGGGGCACTGGGGGAGCGGGCAGGATGGGCACGGGCGGGGCACTGGGGGTGCGGGCAGGATGGGCATGGGTGGGGCACTGGGGGTGTGGGCAGGATGGGCATGGGCGGGGCACTGGGGGCATGGCAGGGGCACGGGCGGGGCACTGGGGGTGTGGGCAGGATGGGCACGGGCGGGGCACTGGGGGTGCGGGCAGGATGGGCATGGGTGGGGCACTGGGGGTGTGGGCAGGATGGGCATGGGCGGGGCACTGGGGGCATGGCAGGGGCACGGGCGGGGCACTGGGGGTGTGGGCAGGATGGGCATGGGCGGGGCACTGGGGGGCGGGCAGGCTGGGGCACTGGGGGTGCGGGCAGGATGGGCATGGGCGGGGCACTGGGGGTGTGGGCAGGATGGGCATGGGCGGGGCACTGGGGGGCGGGCAGGCTGGGGCACTGGGGGTGCGGGCAGGATGGGCATGGGCGGGGCACTGGGGGTGTGGGCAGGATGGGCATGGGCGGGGCACTGGGGGGCGGGCAGGCTGGGGCACTGGGGGTGCGGGCAGGATGGGCATGGGCGGGGCACTGGGGGCGTGGGCGTCACACTGGGGTCGTGGGCAGGATGGGCATGGGTGGGGCACTGGGGGCGTGGGCAGGATGGGCATGGGCGGGGCACTGGGGGAGTGGCAGGGGTGTGGGCGGGGCACTGGGGGCGTGGCAGGGGCGTGGGCGGGGCACTGGGGGCAGGGCACTGGGGGCGTGGCAGGGGCGGGGGCGGGGCACTGGGGACTGGGGCAGGGAGTACTCACGTGCCACATGCACCCAGGAGCAGGCAGACAAAGAAGGAGACTTCCCAGATGGAAATTGCTGCCCCTGAGAAACTGAAGTGGGGGACCATGAGGGCCAGCTGTGGCCATAGCCAAGGGGTGGCGGGGCCAGCATGAGGTTGGGGCGCTACCAGTGCTGGCCAGTTGGGCACCAGAGCCCCAGCTCCCTCTGGCCCAGCAGTGGCACAGGGGAGGCCACGGCATGCAGTGAGCTATGGCCAGCTCTGTGGGGCAGATGGCACAGAGTGGATCCCATAATGTGAGAACTAGGGGGCACCAAATGAAATGAATAGGTAGCAGACTTAAAACAAACCAAAGGCCGTATTTCTTCACACAGCGCACAGTTAACCTGTGGAACTCCTTGCCACAAGATGTTGGGAAGGCCAGGATTTTGACAGGGTTCAAAAAAGAGCTAGATAAATTCACGGCGGTTAGGTCCATCGATGGCTATCAGCCAGGATGGGGAGGGCTGGTGTCCCTGGCCTCTGTTTGTGAGAAGCTGGGAATGGATAACAGGGGGATCATTTGATGGTTCCCTGTTCCCTTCACTCCCTCCGGGCACCTGGCATTGGCCCCTGCCGGCAGACAGGACGCTGGGCTGGATGGACTTTGGGGCTGACCCAGCCTGGCCGTTCTTATGAGCTGGCAGGGCTTCTGCCTGTGTCTCCCCATACGGGCTGGTCCCCGCGGTGACTGCTCCCCGTCGGCCGCTGCATGGGGCAGGGGGCTCACGCCCCAGGAACTGGCGTGGGAGGGGCCGCGCTACTCACAGCAGATAGACGGCCAGGCTCTGGAACTGCCCGCGCTGCAGGGTCTCCGCTCCCACTCCGACCAGCACTGCAGAGAGAAGGCAGCCCTGGGCTCACGGCAGCTTGGCGCCCAGCCTTGTGCCCGCCCAGCATCGCCCTGCCTGCCCTCCTGCTAGCCCTGGCGTGGGAGGGGTGAGGAGGGAAGGCAGGAGTGTCCAGTGCTGAGAGGGCTGGGGTCGTCCTTGGCGCTGCCAGAGACCTTTGGCCGATTACCACACCGCTCCGTGCCTCAGTTTCCCTAATGGGGGTAGTGCTGCTGCTCCCCCACTTTGCCTAGGGCATTGGGACTCCCTGGGGTTCCCAGGGCACTGGAGCCTCCCTGCTCCCCTGTGTTGGAAACACCCTGAGCTGGGGTTGTCAGTGGGGCCTGTCTTGGCCTTGGTGTCCCCCTCCCAGGGCGGGGCTGCCCCATGGCCTCGCCAGCAGCCCAGCCCCACACCACTCAGCCGATGACACTCAGGGCAGGGGGCAGGCCTGTCAGCCAAGCCTCCACACTCAGCATTCACCCCCCGGGTACCCCGCCAGGCCCTTGCCCCATAGCAGCTGCAGCCAAAGGGCTTGACAGGCCAAAGGCCCCAGACCCTGCACCTGGGCAGACCCAGTTGTGGGGTGGCAGGGCCCAGCAATCCTCCCGCAGCATTTGTGCCACCAACAGCGGCTGCCGTGGGAGGGCAGCTGGCCCTGTGCCTCCAGGGAAGCATTGGCTATTGGTGAGAGCATCAACCAGCCTGGGCATGGCAGAGGGGCCCGCCCTGGATGTGGCAATGCCTGGCCACCGTCCGCACAGCCCCCTTGGCGGCCTCCTCCGCAGCTCAACCACAGTGGCGCCGGATACGGGCGCCTGGCTCCCATCCTGGCCAGGCCTCCTGGGCACGGCCCTTCCTCGAGGGGGCGAGGACGGGCGCTGGGGGCTGCAGGCCAGGGGAGGGGCTGGCTCGCTGGCGCCCGAGGCCGGCTGGTCAGTGCCCTGTGCCGTGGCTGCACGCGGGGCGTTGCCGTCTGTTCGCCTTCCCACGGTGCTGTGCCAGGCGACCGGCCGCTGGGTCGGCCGCGGCTACCTCTGCCTGGCTTCGGCCTGCTCCCTATTGCCGGAGCCGCCCGTCTGCCGGGGCAGGGGCAGGAGGCAGGCTCAGCCGTACCGCCGCTGAGAGGAGAAGTGGCTGGGCCGCCCGGCCCGTGGTTGGACCCGCAGCCGGAGCCAATGGACGCCCCGCCAGCGCCAGTGCCCCCTGCCGATCCGGAGCGACGAGGATCGAGCGAGACGGGCCCCTGGGGGAAGCAGGAAGCGGCTCAGGGGTAGGTGACCCATTGCCGGCTGAGGAGATCGAACAAGGGCCGGGCCTTTGAACGGCCATCGGCCTGAGCCCCAGGACTCTACGGCCCGCCCGAGCGAGGGCCAGGGCAGGCGGACGACTGGCGGGAGCCCCCGCGCCGGTGGCGGGCCAACCCTGAGCAGGGCCGTAGGGAACGACTAACTGGCCTGTTCCCAGCACAGGGAGGCACCTCGGCCTCCCTCCGGAGCGGGGCCAGTGCAAGGGGGATTCGCCTTTCTGCAGGGGGTGCTCCAAGGCCCCGTGACTGGGACCCAGAACATCTTCGCCTGGGTCTGCGTCCAGCTCCCCTCCCCCCCAAGCTGCTCCTAAGCCTGGCACAGGGGCTCAGGGCTGCAGCACGGAGAGCTCTCTTCCCAGCATGGAGCTGCCAGGGACGGCGGGGGACACCCGGGCACTGAGCTGAGGAAAAAGGCCACTCGCGTCACCAGCAGGGAGCTGCCCAGGTAAGCCTGCACCCCAGTGCAGAGCCTGTGCCCCTCCTGCACCCCAAATCCCAGCCCAGAGCCTGGACTCCCTTCTGCAACCCAAATCCCAGCCCCAAGCCCCTCCCCCAGCCAGGAGCCCCCCCCCACTAATCCCCTCATCCCCAGAGCCTGCACCTCCAGCCAGATCCCTTGCACCCCAACCCTCTGTCCTAGCCCTGAGCCCCTCAACCCCAGCCCCACCCTACACCCCGACTCAGAACCCCTGCCCCCCCCCCCCCACACAGGAATTTTGTTATGGGCACTAATATGAAGCTGACGAGTCGCACGTCCCTTCCGTGTCGCACGCGCCCCCCACTTTGGTGCCCATAAGAAAATACATTCTGTTCAGGGATGGACAAAAGGAGTGGGATCGCTGCCAGCCACCCTCCATAGCATCCTCCGCACGCCTACGGTGCTTGTCCTCACTGGAACGGCCAGTCCCCAGCCTCGGCCGCCTGCCCTGGTCACCTAGGGGGGCTGCTCAGTAGCAGCGGGGGAAGCATGCCAGCCATGCCAATAGCGGCTGTAGCCATGGCGATAATGCCACTTACCAAACACCCGAAAAGCACAAAGACAGGCAGGCGGCTTAGCCGGCTGGAATGAGCTTTTTGCTCCGTGCTGTGCAGCAGGGCCCCTCGGCCAGCACGGCCAGGCGGGGGATTAAGCACGAAGGTGGATTAGGGTCTGAACGCATGGAGACCCTTCATTGGCTTGTAGGGAGGAGCAGCTCCAGTCTGCCTTGTTAACCCCTGCATGGACGGGTGGGATTGGTGTGTAATACGCAACACAACCACACCTGCGGGGAGTCCGAGCTGAGCCAATGAACTTTGTGCTAAGAGCGCAGCTAGGTTCTAGAAACAATGGCTAGAACCTAAATACTCCTGCTCCAAAATCACAGGTCCTTTCCACTCCCTCTAACAGAGAATCACTGTCAGCAGTCTAGGGTCTAGAGCACAGGTTTGGGTTCCTGTCTACAGAGAGCAGTAGTGCACACAAGCCAGTTATACCTCTAAATGGAAGAAAGGGGAGAGTGTTAATAATTAATATGAAGCAAAATGCAGGACAATGTAGCACTTTAAAAAGTGTCCTGCATTTTGCTTCAACTACCCCAGACTAACACGGCTACATTTCTATCAATAATTAATATAAATCAGAATTTAGGAATTGTAGACAACTGATGTGGGAAGCAAAAGGACACAAAAGAAATAATTGGCCAGCACAACTAAGGACAGTAAGAAAGAGGTTTTAAACTATATTAGAAACAAAAAGGATCCTGACAATGGTGTTGGCCCAATGGTAGATGTAATGGGTAGAATTATTAATAATAATGCAGAAAAAAGCAGGAATGTTAATTAATTTTCCTTTCTGTAATTTGGGAAAACAGATGATACTGTTTTCTCATATGGTAATGATAGCCCTCTGTCCAGGTCACTGGCATCTCTGGAACACATTCAACAGAAACATCTCAAGTCAGACATTTTAAATCAGCGGACGCTGAGATCATCCAAGAGTTTAAAAAGAGCTGACCAAGGATCTAAGTGGACAGTTCATTTTGTTTCACAGTACATTCTTGAAGCACCGGGGAAGTTCTGGAAGATAGAAAGAAAGGCCAAGTGACATTTTTGTAAAGGGGTAAATGGCATGCCCTGGATAAATCTAAGCCTCCCAGCCTGACAAGATAATGGAGTAGCTAATACAGCCTTCAATAAAGAATTAAAGGAGGAGGATGTAATTAAGGCGAAACAACACATAGGCTTATGGAAAATAGGCCCTGTCAAATGATAGCTTTTTTGGATGAGATTACCAAATTTGGTAAATAACGGGAATAGGGTTGACATAATAAAGAGGCAATTTCTCCTGCCTTTAATATCTGCATTTCCACATCAAAAGCTATATATGGGACACGTCCAGCCCACTTAATTAGCCTCATTAACACCAGTCCTATTGACAGGTACTTCTTCTGCTGTTGATCTCTCTCTCTCTCTCTCAGTTTCTGTTATTTCCACTCCAATTCATCTGAGGAAGTGGGTTTTGCCCACGAAAGCTCCTGATTCCACATATTTCGGTTAGTCTCCCAAGGTGGCTCAGGACTACTGGTCTGTAACTTTAAAAGCAAGGAATACGGCTACCCCTCTGAGACTTCTGCAAGGTAACTGACAGCAGGACATTTTGATTAAAAGAAGCAGACGGGTATAAGATTACAGGGCAGACGTTACATGGATTAAAAATCGGCTAACGGTTAGGTCTCAATATGTGACCTCAAGGGATGCCTTGCTTAGAGGATGAGGACCAAATATTTAATACGTTCTCTATCCAGCGGGGAACGGTGTAACTCCATCCAGTGGCTGGCAGCTGAAGCTAGACAGATTCCCGCTGGAAATGAGGCATCCGGTTTTGAACAGGGAGAGCAATTAACCACCCACTAGTGGACCCAGGGTGGCGGTGGATTCTTCAGCACTGGTAATTTTTAAATCGAGACTGGACGTTTTTCTCCGAGATCTGGCCTAGGCATTGTTTGGGGATGTTCCCTCTGGTGTTACGCAAGAGGCTGGACAGCTGGCCACCACCAACACGAGAAGGAGGTCGTGTGGACATGCAAAACCAATATGACACGGTACAACATGGGCTACTCCCTCCAGTGGCAGCGTCCGACAGTGCAGGGAGAAAGGAAACATGGAGACCCCGGCTTTTTCCAGGGCCTTTTGGGAAAGGCAGGGGGTGCCGGGCAGGCCCCGGAGCAGAGAGATGGGAACCCCCAGGGCTCTGCAGCCCAGTCCACGGCAGTTCCCACGTTTTAGGGGGCTGACGTGCAGAGGAGCCAATGTAATGCCCCACACAATGAGAGAGAAGGATCACGGCCCAGCGAGACATCTCAAAACTGCAAGCAGCCAGCGTCCTGGGGTACGACCCCTCCATGTGTTCAGCCCCAGGACTGCGCTGCCCTCTGTCTCTTGCCCCCCTGTAACCCCAGGGCTGTGCGGGGTGCCTTCCGGAGCCACTGCTGCTCCCACGGCAAATGCCGAGGGATGTGAGAAAGCAACACCCTGTTCCCACAAACTAGGATCTGCAACGAAGCAGGGTCTTCCAATGGGGCCCACGCACTAGCTCTAGTGAGATGCTGCACCGCCGCACCCTCCAGCCAAGAACTTCCGATGCACCCTGCTTTAGAGGTGGGGAAACTGAGGCACAGAGCTAGGGAAACTGAGGCACAGCACGATTAAGTGACTCGCCCAAGGCCCCAGCAAATCAGTGCCAGTGCCATGAATAGGATTTTTGGTGCCGGACCCCGGCTTGGCCCATTTGCACTAACACCCCCCCCCTCCCAACAGCCACAATGCAGCAATTTTTATCTGCAACAGCTCTTCCCCACTATTGGGGTGAGCCGGGGTGCTTTCCTGCAGATGCAGCCTTGGGGACGCCTGCTCAACTAGCCCCTCTGCAGCTCTCCCCATTGGGGGCCCCGCAGGGAGCCGTGGAAGCAGGGTGGGGGGAGCGTAGGAGCTTCGCATGGTGAGGACAGAGCGAACAGCTCCCCGAATCTGCTCTCCCGCAGCTTGGAGGAAGGCAGAGAGCAACGGGGCCTCAGCATCTCTCGCAGGGCCGGGGCTCCGCTCAGGACAGCTCGTCAGGGCCGCCTTCCCCACGGCTTTGCTCGGGATTTGGAGACTCTCTCTCAGCCCCTTCCACGGTCCCGCCACGGTGCGCTGTCCCAGCCCCTGCCCTAGGGAGCTAACTCCCCCTCTGGCCACGGGGCCCCCAGCGTCCAAGCTTGGCTGAGCCCCCCCACAGCGCTTGGGAGTCAGTCTGTGACCGCGGGCGGGGCTGTGGGGGGAAGGCCGCGCCCTTCGGCATGCAGCGACACCTCCCGCGTCGCTTCCTAGGCCCCGAGGTCCAGTATCCCCATCACGCAGACGGGGGGCACCGCCGGGGCAGGCACAGAAGCCAGGCCTCCGGACCCCCAGCTGTGTTCTCCCGCTGCCGAGCACCCCACCCCGAAGGCGGCTTACCCGCTGCCGTGGCGACGCCCAGCAGCCGGCAGGTGTACTCCAGCGCAGTCCAACACACCCCGGGCTTCATGGCTGCGGGGGGCGACCGCCTCGCGCCGCCAGCCGTCTGCCGCCCCGCTCGGCCCTCCCAAGCACCGGCCCCTCCTGGCTCAGGGGCTGGCCAGGGCACAAAGTGCCGTGCCGGGGAACCGGTCGGCGCTGCCCGTTCCAGCTCCCGGGGAGGGCTGGCGTTCTCCGGGCCGCTGCTGGCTCTCCCGCATTGTTTGGAGGGCTGCGATTAATGATTGCCCAGGGGACCGGCCGCAGCAGGGCCCACGGTGCCTTTCTCCTCCCCTGGCAGGGGCAGAGCACTCGGATTCAATGCCACCCAACGGCCTTAATGCGCCTGCCGCTCCGGCAGCTCAGCTTAGCCACGTGTGTGTGTGTTGGGGGGGGTTGGTCTCCGCTCCACAGCGGCATGTTGCTGGCAGCTCCTGAGGGACCCAGGGTGTCCTAGAGACCCAAAGCCACCTGCTCTGTGGGGACAGGCCGCTGGCCGAGGGTTTCCCTGCCGGGGGGCATCCGACACTTCTCGTGGGAGAGGCGCAGGGCCAGGCACTCAACCCTTGGCCCTGCAGAGCCGGGGAGGGAAATGGGTGCGCGTCGGGCTGGCGAGTCCACTGGATCTGGCCTCCCCCACAGACAAAGCCGGAGCCCCCAGTCCGCTCTGGGGAGCAGAGCGTTCGCCCCGTGCGCCCGCTGGCGCCTGCACAGGGCCCTGGCGTCACACGAGAGGAGGCTCCGGGGCCACGTGTCCAGTCCAGGGGCAGGTCACGGGCAGGAGCCCAAAGCTGCCCCGCTGTGCCCCGTGCTGCTCTGCCCTGGGCCCCCCATCCGTGTGCGCTGAGACCCCCCCCCGCGCCCACCCGGGCCGGCTCCCCCTTGCCTGGCGCTTGCCTGGGGCCGGCCCAGCAGCAGCAGGCGAGTCCTGTCCCCCGCCTCGGGGTGCAAGCAGGTTTGAACAGGCCGCAGAGACCCACCCTGGGGCAGGCCACGCTTTGAAGGGCACCGTCGGAGCGGGCGCAGCGAGGGGCCGGACCAGAACCAGATCTGTGGGGCTCGTGTCCTGCCCACGCGAGTGGTCGGCGCTTCAAAGGGCACTCGCGCCAACACGCCCCTGCCCCGGCGCCGGAGCCCAGCTCCCTGTGGGGGGCTGGGAGAACCCTGGGGTACACTGTGACCGCGCTGGCAGCGCCGGTGCCCCATGGGGCGCTGAGCCGGGCCAGAGCAGGCTGTAGGGTCCTGAACCGCCCCTCGGCTGCCTGCCTCGGATGGGGCCAGCCCTTGTGCCCCAGGGTGGGTCTCTGCGGCCTGTTCAAACCTGCTTGCACCTCGAGGAGGGGACAGGACTCGCGCGCTGCTGCTGGGCCGGCCCCATGCAAGCGCCAGGCAAGGTGGGCGCAGGGGCGTCTCAGCACACACGGATGGGGGCCCAGGGCAGAGCAGCGGTGGCTGGATGCAGGGGCGCTGGACACCCCATGCCCGTGAGCCCCACAGCAGAGGGGAGCCCCAGCTGGCAGCAAAGGGTGGCATGGATGGCGAGGAGGAACCGCCCTCTTTGCCACCCCCCAGGAAGATGCCCAAGGGGGGAATGTGAGCGAGCCCCTGACTCCTGCCCAGCCGGCTGCTCTGTCCCTGCAGGGTCAGGGCACCCGGGGGAGCCCTGTGCCCACGGTGCCTTGCGGGCCGGCTCCGCGGCTCCCCCCTTGCTGGTTTCGGAGGCCCCGGTTAATCATTGCAGCAGCTGCAGGGCGGCTGGGCGGAAAACACCTGTGTGCAAACGGCAAGGTGGCTCCCGCCCTCGCCAAGGTCAGGCGCTGAAGCGAATTGCCGTGTGGGGAGCCCGCCAAGGTGTCAGCTCACCTTACAGTCCAGCGGTGTCACCCGCGGCACACAGGGTGTCCCATCGCCAGGGGCAGGGGGTGAGCGGCTCGCCAGACGCCGGGGAGGGATCCCTGGATGGTTCCCTGTTCTGTTCACCCCCTCTGGTGCACCTGGCATTGGCCACTGGCGGCAGACGGGACACTGGGCCAGATGGGCCTTTGGTGGGACCCAGCCCGGCTGTTGTTACGCTGTAAGTCAGTGTGCGGAGCATGGGGTCTCCTAGCCTCAGCAGAGCACCCAGACGAGACGTTCCAGGGAGTGACTGTCATACCGGTTGGCGACCGGAAAGCTCATATCCACTGTAACCAAGCAACAGATATTAATGGAAAAGCCCTAGTGAAATACGGTCAAGGAACAGATTCGACCCGCTGAAAAGAGAGCTGCAATGACACGGAACGAAAGTCGCAACGAAACGCGCCCCGTCACCTTCCGATCGGTTCAAAACTTGCTGTGGCAAAACGTGTCCAAACTGACACGCCCCGGAAAACCTTTCAATAGCCACTTACCAGCAGGGCTCCCTGTTGGCTGTGCGCTTGTGCGGCCGCTCAGGAGAGACTCCAATGCTGCCTGGCTGATTAGCAAGGTTTTGTTTCTCCTGGTGGTGCGCATTTGCACATGCCTCAGTGCACATCGTAAATTTATTCCGCACGTGAATGGGGACAAATCTGCACATGGATGGAAGAGATTAGAGAGAGCATTGGCTGACACCCCAAGGACTGAGTAAGGCCCCAGATGAAAGCAGGACTTCCAAGTGGCATCAGCTGGAGACAGATATCCTACCGGGCCCAGTCACAGACTCCTGTCCTCAGTGAATGGAGCACCTGCCACACCCACCAGCCAGCCAGAAGCTGGGTTGTTTCAACCATCCAGCCTGAAGCTACCCACTCCCCAGTGACAGCGATGCCTGGCAGCAGCAGCGGGCTCTGATCCAGCAAGGCCAGGAGTGTCTGGGGGCATCCTCGCAAGGCTGCTCGGGGTCCAGCAGGAGGCGCTAGGCTGGTCCTGGGGCCTAGCGGGGAGCCGGGTGGAAGGTGGCTGGGGGAGCAAGTCCAGGAAGGGTCTCAGGTAAGAAGCCTGCAGACCCAGAGCTAGAAACAGTGACTAGCCTCAGTGTACAGGCAGCTGGCTTGGAAACCCCTGGGCCCCAGCAGCCTGTCTCTGCTCGTCTGCCTGTAACTCATCACTCGTGCTGACCCGGGCCGGGTAGTTCCACAGTTTCAGGGAACATTGATTCTGGGGACTGTCGGAAAACTGGCACCCTGGGAAATCCCCAGGGCAACACTGCGCCCCTCTGGCACGGCAGGGGGAGGACCATTGTGACATCGGAGAGAACGCAGCCAGTCACCATTGCCTCCCTCCCGTTTATTTGCATACTTCAATCCCATTGGTTGGAATAAGCCAGCCAATGAAACCGCAGGTCACGTCTAAGGTGTGTTGATCCAGGTTGGGGGGTTCAGGACGGAGATGCTGGGGGTTGGTGCAGCCCTGTGGCTCCCTCCACGCTAGCCCTGGTGAGTGCAGTGAGCCCCAGCTACAAGGACACTGACGTCGGAGACCCTCTAATACGGGGCAAGGAACCTACAGTCTTGGGGCTGAATCCGGCCCCCGGCTTGCCTGGATCTGTCCCCTGAGGCTTAGGGCTCCCCCCTCCACAGGGTTGCAGCGCCAGCTCCCCACTCGAGGGAGAGAGCCCCAAGCCTCGTGGGCTGGATTCAGGCAAGCCAGGACAGGATCCGACCCATGGGCTGCGCCAGGTAGGGAGAGGAAGCAACTCATATGCTGTTGCTCTCCCTCCCCTGCTCTCTGATTGGCTGTAATCGTGGCCAATGGGAGCAGCATGGGGCGGTGCCCCGGAGTGGCAGGGAATATGGAGCCATGTGTATCCCTGGAGAGCTGCACCAGGTAAGTTCTTCCTATTGCCCAGACCCTGCACCCCAACTATGCTCCTGCACCCTCCCCCGCAATCAGATCCACACCCCCTTCCCTAGCCTGCTCCTGCACCCTTCACACCCCAAGCCCACTTCCTGGCAGCCCCTTCCCACACACTGAACCCCTTATTTTTGGCCCCACCCCAGAGTCTAGAGGGTCCCACACAATCTACTAGCCGGGGCCCCTCTAGGCTCTGGAGTGGGAGGGGAATGTGGGGAGGGGCTTTCTTCTCCTCATTTGGGGGCCATGTCAATGACATTTTGGTTTGTTTTGTTTTTTGCTTCTCACTTTTGTGCGGCCCCCAGCTGATTTGCCGGCAAGTCAGCCAACCCGAAAAAGTCCTCTCCTCTGGTGTTAGTAAATAATGATTAACGCGGCCTTGCAAACCGCCACAAGCTCACCTTGCCTTCAATCCCGGATCGAATCGCTTCCCATTCCTCCCGTGCTAGCACGCGGCTTCCGGGCGAAGCGGAGGCAGAGCTGTGCCGTGAAGCCAGCCCCGGGCTTTGTGCAGGTGTGAGTTCGACAGTATAAGCGGCAAGGCAGAGCGGGATCAGGCCTGCGGCCATGGGTTGAGTTACTCCTGGTTCACACCTGTGCTGCAGGGGGAGAGAAGGCGACTCTCATAGCGCTTCCAGGCTGTGTCTACACTGACACGATCTTGCTCTTGCACAAAAACTTGCTGCCTGTCTACATTGGCCGTGAGTTCTTGCGCAAGTAAACTGACGTTCTAATGTATGAAATCATGGCTCCTTGCGCCAGAACTATGATGCTCCCGCTCAGGAATAAGCCCTTTTGTGCAACTGTTCTTGCGCAAGAGGCCAGTGTAGACAGGCAACATGAATTTCTTGCACAAGAAAGCCTGATAGTTAAAATGGCCATCAGAGCTTTCTTGTGCAAGAGAGCGTCTGCACTGGCATGGATGCTCTTGTGCAAAAGTACATGCCAGTGTAGATGCTCTCTTGTGCAACTACTTTAACGCAAGAACTCTTGCAGTGTAGACATAACCCCAGAGTTTTGAGCTCTCCCAGTACACACCTGCAACAACCCATCATCCACAACAGCTGCCCCCGCGAACGCCATTCAGCTGACAGGCTTGGTTTGTTGTGCGGCTGAACGTGGGTTTGTATCGCCACTGTCAGCACCCAGGGCTCAGATCCCTGGTCACCCCATCATGCCACCCCTCTGCACAGGAAGGAGTCCGTTGGGGGCGGGGACTTTAAGCATCAGGACCTTCTAGCAAGCCCAGCTTGGCGGGAGTGAAAGTTGCTACCTGCTGTCCCTGGTGAGGTAGCTGCTGGGATATAAGCTGGGGTGCCATTCCTTGAGCTGGTCCTCGCTGGGTGGAGACCGACATTTCCACTTAGCAAAGACTTTCTAGGCCAGGACGTTGGGCGGGTTCGGCGTGGATTGCAAACGACACCGTTCCTGAGCGCTGGCCAGACCGAACGTGGTGGAAATGGCCATTTCTCGAAAGAAAGGGTCAGCTTTGGGATCTGGATTGTTTGCCCCTCGCTGTCTCGCCGGGCCCAGCGAGTCCAGCTGGCATCTCAGGAAGTATCCCTCCCAAAAGGGCCTGAAAATTGATACAGCTCCTCCGGAGGTTTCAGTTTCAGCAAATGGCTTTTCCCAGCAAAATCAGGCTGTGCGGAAACGACTCCGCTGGAACAATTTGTCTCTGATGAGCCGTCCGAGCAGAGACATGGAAATTTAATGAGCTTGGAGGCTGAGCGACGGTCCCCTTCCGCCCTAGAGATGCCCCGGCCAGCGTACACAGCTCGTGGCTGTGCAGGCCTCATCAGTCTCTTGCACGCCACGATGATCAATGAGGCGGAGGAGCCGTGCGTGGTGGAAACAGCCCGGGTCTGCAGCCCACCCATTAACAGGGCGGTTCCATGCATCTCTCTCCAGCAGAGCCCCCCGAGAGAAAGATAAGTCCACGTAGCACCCGCTGGGGGTAGCCACCATAGCTCCCACTGGGAGAAGGGCAGAACCAGGAGGAGTCCGCAGCAAACTCGGTCAGGGCGTCCCAGGCGAGAGGGTCCAAGCGGCCAGGAGTTTGGGGTGCCTGCCCACACGGTGACTCCGGAAAGGGACTCGAGGGTGCAGAAATGCTGAGCAGCCGCCCTCTGGCTGTCCCTTTTGGGGACGCTCGGCGGATTCTTGCACGAGAACGGCCGTACTTGCGCAAGGAGCCGCGAGTGTAGACATAGCCTGGGTGATTTCAGCTGGAGGTAGATGATCAAACAGCTGTTGAAACTCCTTAACCAGAACCTACACCCATTTGCTTGGATTTTGCATCCTTACCCCCTGCTTAGCCAGGGAGGTTAAATTAGGGGGGGCCCGGCAATTAGGACATATTAGCAATAGTTCTGCTGCCCTTTCCTCATACAACAGGATACCAGCATTGCACTACCCTGCACCCAAGATTACAGTGAATTTTAACTCACCACAAGGGACACTGAGCCTTTGGGAAGCTCAGGCTGGTCAGCTGATCACTTAGGCAAAGTGGGTGTGTCTATGCAAATGTGGTCTCCTCCTGAAGGCTTTTCCTCCCGGTTCATCAATAGATGGCCCGAGTGATCTCACTGAGATTCCTGCTGATCTCTGGGTGCGATGAAGTTTGTCTTGTCCACCTGAAATCATCACCCACACTGTGGCAGAGGAGTGGAGGAGAGTTAAAAAGTCAAAAGACTGGCTTAAAAACATGATTTGAAGTATTTAAAAACAAAACTCAAGATTTTGGGGCCATTGTTGGGATTTGACGGACTCCTGTCTGCTGTTCACATGAGGCTGGCAGCATGGTGTGAGGATGGGAAGTTTGGGGTGGATAAGCTGTGCTCTTCATTTACTGATTATTTTAGAAAGTTTGATCAAGAACTCCTCCTAAACCGTAAGAGCTAGGATCACCAAACTTGCTTGACAGCTTTCTCTTATCAGAACGTAAAGCAAAGTGAGGGTTTGGTTGTGCCAGGACAATAGGATGTGCCCGGAATGAGACTGGTTCTATGAGAAGCATACAGGAAAAGAATCACGCAATCGAGTGCAGTCCTCAAAATTGACGCAACTGGGCGAATGTTGCAAGAGACTGAACCAGGATGAGCCCAGAAGAGGATTGCTTCAATAAACCTCAAGGAAAAGAGATACAATGGAGACATTTGGAGCAGTGTTCTGTTTCGGCACAGCTAAGTCAATGCTTAGTGTTTGAAAACTGGACTAAAATGTTATTGGAAACCAAATTGATTGTTTTGTTAAAACATGGTGAATAATAAGAGTTATTAGGGACGAAGAAAAAAAACTACACTTGATGGAATTCCCATTTAAAAAAAATACTAAAAAAATTAAACAGAAAAATTTTAACAATTTAAGAAATCAGAAATAAAAATTAAGTTAATCAAAATAATGCTAAATTTTTGGAAAATACAGTCATTTAAATTAACCGTGTGCCTTTTCCTTTTATTTTATTAAAAAAACACCCTTAATTGAATTAAGGACCTGAGCAATGCCAGTTAAAAATGCCAGTATGCAATATAGTAGCTGCATCCCTACTTTAAGTACAATGCTCAACTCAACTTTATCTCTGGAACCAAAGCTGGACCCTCCGTAGCACACAGACCGTGCCACCTTCCACCGCCTCTTAGCTAGCTTTCAGCTCCGGAGAGAGTACAACTCTTCTGTTCTTTGACATGGGCCTCGTTAGCTAAATCACACCAAGCGGACTCGGAGAACACGTGGAGGGCAGCCCCTGGTGCCCTGCTAAGCTCAGGGCTGGGGGCAAAGAGAACACAAACATCCCGAAGGCAGTTCCCACCGCAAAACTCCTGCGTAGACCGAACGCCAAAGCCCGTGGGAACGAGCCAGACATTGATGAAGGAGAAAACTAATTTCCCCCTGTGGTAGGGCGAGCAGTCCAGGAAACGCAGCCCTCTGGGACGGAGAGAAATCTCTGCATGTTAACTTAAAACCTCACTGATCTGAGACCTCCCCAAATCCAGGGTCACCCTGTTCAGCATTCAGCCGGGTTGTTTTAATGAGCCCTCCTGTCGTGTTACAGCTACTCTCTCAGTCTAGGGCTTTTCAAGCCCTTCCTCTCCCGCTCCCGTCCCTTCCCCAGTGGCAGAGACGCGTCACTCACGGCATAGCCCGTGCTTTGGCTATGCCAGGGACCTGCTGACCTTTGAACTCCCGACTGCTGGTTCTGCTCTTACTGTCTCCCATGCAGATTGGAGTGAGTGCCCCTCAAGCCACTCTCCGACCTGAGTGGAAAGCTGTTAGGAGGCCAGGATCAGGCCCCATGGCGTTTCCCGGTGGAGCTCTAGAATTACACAGGGACCTGCAGCGGTTCAGGATTTCCATTCTCCAAAAGTGAGAGTAGTAAGATCATAGGAATGGCCAGACTGGGTCAGACCAAAGGCCCATCGAGCCCAGGACAGGATGGCCAGTGCCAGGTGTCCTACGGGGAGTGAACAGAACAGGGAACCATCAAGTGATCCGTCCCCTGTCACCCATTCCCTGCTTCTGGCAAACAGAGGCTAGGGACACCATGCCTGCCCATCCTGGCTAATAGCCCTTGATGGACCTAACCTCCGTGAATGTACAGGCAGTCCCCGAGTTACGCGGATCCGACTTATGTCAGATCCGCAGTTACGAACGGGGCCCTCCCTCTCCCTGGTCTCCAGCAGACCTGCCCCGGGCTTCCTGGAATCAGCCACTGATCAGTTTCAGCAGCAGCTGACTTGGGGACGCCTGGGGTTCTTAAGTTGAATCTGTATGTAAGTCAGAACTGGCGTCCAGATTCAGCTGCTGTTGAAACTGATCAGTTTCAGCAGCGGCTGAATCTGGACGCCAGTTCCGACTTACATACAGATTCAACTTAAGAACAAACCTACAGTCCCTATCTTGTACGTAACCCGGGGACTGCCTGTGTCTAGGTTTCTTTTTCCAAACCCTGGTGAAGTCTTGGCCTTCACGACCTCCTCTGGCAAGGAGTTCCACAAGTTGATTCATCTTTTTCTCTTCTGCTGCTCTCATTAGCAGGGTGAGAGGACTGGTGTTGGCAATGGGGGGTTGCCCCTCTGCAGCAGCAGTGGGGGAGCAGAGCAATGTAGCTATCATGTCCCCTCTCAGTCTTCTCTTTTCTAAACTAAACAAACCCAGTTCTCTCATTCTTCCCTCATAGCTCCTGTTTTCTAGACCTGAAATCATTTTGGCTGCTCTTCTCTGGACCTCCTCCACATCTTTCTTGAAACATGGTGCCCAGAACTGGACACAGCTCTCCACCTGAGGCCTAACCAGTGCAGAGTAGAGCGGAAGAATGACTTCTCGTGCCTTGCTCACAACACTCCTGTTAATGCAGCCCAGAGTGATGTTTGCTTTTTTTGCAACAGTGTCACACAGGTGACTCATATTTAGCTTGTGGTCCACTCTGACCCCTAGATCCTTTTCTGCAGCACTCCTTCTTAGGTAGCCTGGATGGGGAGTTGTAACAATCAGACTTTAGAACAGGTTTCTGTGCACCACAGCCGGCTGTACGGTGCATCTCCCATCTGGCATTGCTCTATGGAAAGCATCAGCCCCTGGCCTCAATTTCCAAAGCAGAACCATCTGTCGCCCTGCCCCTTGTCTGTCATTTACACCGTGGCCGGGTGAGGACGGATCATTGCCCGAGTGGAATAGCAGCATTTTCCCGGATATACTGAGCCGAGGTGCAGGGCCACGAAGATTCTGCAACTGTGTTCTCCCCCCACGCATTGAAGAATTTGCTTGCAATCTCGTGTGCCATCTTGGGGATAAAATACCCTCGATGGACCATCACAAACAGACATGCAGCTGGGTGTGCTGACGCTGCAGAAAGATTGGAGACGACGCTGAATCGTTGGACTGATTTTGACCATTGTAGGAAAGTCTCAGAAATAAAATCACAATCGAACCATCTTCAAAGCCTAATTTTCTACAGGGGCTGATCACTCTGCCTCACCCCACTGCAAACGTCCATCTTATCTTCAAGTAGGAGCAGCCAACTAAATCCGCCTGCCACCATAAGTCAATCACGAGAGCAGCTCCGGGTGTGGTGACATTAGCCAGGCCTGCGATTGTTCCTGGGGTCACCCAGTGGCCTTGGAGCAGCTCTCCGGGTGTAACAGATCTCCTGGTAGCAGATTGATTGTATCAAATGTTCCGCGAACATCCCGGCGGCACTTCTGAAAGCCTTTCCCAGCGCCGGAGACAAAGTGTTTTTCCATTCCCCGTAAAGAACATGTTTCCAAATTGCTTTTCTCTTCCCTGTCCTTTGGTGAATTCACTTTGCATGAAAGATGTGTTTATATAAGGCCTCGTAAAACCCATCCACATGTTCTCACAGAGCGGGGTGGATTCATCTGGGGAAGATTTACTAGGGTGTAAATCAAATGCTGTGTTTTTTTGGATTGTCTCTTCATCCGGGGAAGGATCGAGGGCTTTTCTCTTCTGTCTAAATCCATCCATCAATCCCCTGAGCATTCAGAGATTGGGGGAGAATGCTAAGACACTACAGTGCCCACGACTGGTTGTGTAACCTACACACCTAGTGGGTGTGGTTCCCTGTAGTGGCACTTAGACCACTTACAGCAGAGAGCTAAGAATGAGTGAGTTCTACAGCCTAAGTTGCGAGCCAGCTGGCTTTATAGTTCAAGCTGTAGAGGCTCCTACACTGAGGTCCCAAGTTTGAATCCATGCGAAGATGGTTACGTTTGCTTCCTTCCCAGTTTTGTTGGTTGCTTCCTTCAATACGTGAGTTTTGCCCCATAGTGCAAGAGTGTCTCTCTCTTTCTCAATTCCAGCCACATCCCTGGGGAATTTTAATTTCACTAGCACATATCCCACGTGTAGGCTTTGGCCAATATGGTCAATCTGCCTAGGAGTGGAGAGGGGGGCATAGATCTTGCTGGCAAAAGAGTAGGATGCTTTTAGTGACATGAGAGCTACTGTCTAGAACAGCTGGACGGTCCGTTCTCTTAATAGTCACTCCGGCCTCAGACTTTGGTCCACACGGTCCTGCGGGCAAGCCGGGCGTAGCTGGAGGCAAAAACTGAGCCTTCCCCTCTTTGAGTTGGGGGGAACGCAGGTGGTTATGGGATCCTGGCTGCTCCTTCTGAGGTTTCACACCATGTGACTGAGAGCCTTGTGGATCCAGGGAAATCGGCTCTGAGGGTTGTGTGACTTGCAGGCTGGACAGTGCTACTGGCGTTCTCATGCCAAGGCCTGGTTCCGTTCTTATTGCCTGACTCTCTGGCACAGCTGTCTAGCTCACGTTGACTCTGGGAATCAAAGGACCCAGGTGTTTGTCATCGGTAAGGGAGCCACCCTGAGTGCTGTTTTACTACCAGGTCAGCTACTTTCTCTTGCTCCTCACGGGCCTGCTTCATTCCATGATCACTTTCGGCAGGGGTGTTTACACTGACCGGCTTCCAAAGTACACACCCTCTCTTCAGTCCCTCCGGAGAAGTTATCTTCCGAGGCCAGCGGTTCCCGCTGCCTGGCCGTCTCATCAGCGTAGCGAAAGATGAGGGATGCTCATTTCTGTCCTCTCCTCGCAACTGGAGCATCAATCCAGCCCGTGTAGCTCCCCTGCTCGGTCTGGGGAGACCCAAATCACGCCCCACAATGCCCTTCTTGTAACGCAGAAATTGTTCCATCCATGCCGGACACTGAGACGGCTTCTCTCGGGGGTCCCAATGGGTGGTCTGGAATTTTAATATAGCCTCCCCTCCTCGTTCAGTGCTTCCAAACGCTCCCTCGAAAGCTGAGAGTTATTCAGCCGCAGTTATGTCTAGTTACTGGCTGTCACAGATTCAGCAAAGTGTCCTCTCAGATTTTCCACTAACCTTTCTTTTTCCCCTTGCCCCCCGTCCCATCCGAATGGTTTGATCCACCCCGGCCTCAGATTTTGCCTCGTGCACAGGGATAGGTTTTCTCAGACACGATGAACCTTTCATGGGAACCTGGACTCATGGCCTGGCTCATGGCCTTCGGGGAGGACTCTTCTGTCAGAGGGCGAGAAGATGAGGCTGGACTACACAGTGGCCTCCTATCGTCTTCCCTCTTTCCCGTTCTCCGGAGCAAACGTTGAATTTCGGCTAGAAAAACCAGGTCCACGCGGCTCTAAGGGTGGCCCCACCCTGCCCCTTTTGCCTGAGGCTCCGCCCCTTCCAGGGGGAGTGGAGTCGCCCCCACGCCATGTCCCGGGGGCCACACGGCTGTCAGCCCTGCGGGATACAGGCATGGGCCACATGCGCCGAACGAGGGACACATCCCGCTCCCAAGGAAGTCAACGGGAGTTCTGCTGTGGATTCAGTGGGAGAAGGACCAAGTCTTAATTGCTACCGCCGGGTGTTTCCGGCAGCTGTAGCTGCTCCTTGGCTGGTCGTGCACCGTCCACGTCGAGCCGTTCCAACGGCCCTTGGCCCAGCTTCCCGTCCCAGGTGCAGCCTTTTCGCCGGAGTGGAATCCAAAGCAAAAAGGCTGGAGGCTCCCCATCCGGCCCGCGGGGTGGGCAGGCGGCAGTCTCGGATTCAGTGTCACAGCCAGGGCCCCCGAGAGGACGGGGAAAGCGGGAAAACCCGGGGCGGGAGCTGGCTGGAGTCTCTGCGTGGGGAGCCGGACTGGAGGTTACCGTGACAACGGCAGGATGAACTGAGCCCCGAGAGAGACCCTGACCCTCACTAGCCAAGGGCAGAGCAGGCGTTTGTCGCTTTCTTCCGCCCGCAGGTGGGAATCTTTACCGAGCCCCCGAGCCCCGGGACAGAGCGAGGGGGGTTCAGATATCAGTCTGCGTGGGGGGCAGATTGCACGTTTTCCACTGAGCATCCCGTGCCTCCCTCCGGCGTGGAGGGATGGGCTCGCGAGAAAGTCTCCACCCGCCGTGTGGGTGCCTTCCGCTTCCGCCTGCTGGCGGGGGGGCCCAGGGGTGCAGGCCACGCCATGGAGGCTGCTCTGCCTCCTCTGGGCTGGGGGGGTGTTTTCCATGGAGCGTTACGCTCCCCCCACCAGCTGTCCCGTCCACAGGACGGTTTGGGGGAACTGCCCGGAGGGGATGAGGGACTAGCGGGGACCTGGGGCCAGCAACAGGAGTCAGGCCGGCCCCCCACACTCACTGGTGGCAGGAGGTGGACGAGACCTGGCCCAGATCACTCCACACTCCCGGCTCGCAGCCACGTTGCTCCGACGCCCCCTCCCGCACGCCAGCACACTTCCGGGGCCCTTTTAGGGGCGGAGTCTGATTCGGGGAAATCGGGCAAATCGGCCTAAAGCCGGCCTGCCCCCTCCCACACTCACCCTCCACCCCAGGCCGTGCCCCTGCTCTGAGCCGGTGAGTGCTGTCCTCACCCACTGACAGCTACATTGTGACCTGAAATGTTCCCACCTCATCTCCCCTTTGCTTCCCCTACCCAGCCTCGGGCTTTGCCTCCCATTCTCTGACACGGCAGCCTGGCTATTGATTCCCGATGTGGAACAACTGTCATACTTGGAGGATATCGAGTCAGCTGAGCATGTCACTGGCGTGTCTTCATTTGGAAGTGTTCAAAGTGCCCCAGTAGGCCCAACCCTTCCAAAATCCTGGTTAACTCTTCATCCAATTCCCTCTCGGGTGTTCTCTCACCCTGTGTCCTCTAGGAGGCGCTCTTAGATAACGTCTCACCATTGACAGTAAACTGACTTCTCTTTCGTTTCCTGTTTGGCTTCTTACACTGTCATTTAAAGAGTGGACACACTGAATGTTCTTTGTCATATTTGCTCCAGCTCGCTTCTGAAACATGATAGGTGGGAACCCGCCACCCACGCTAATCTGTTTATTTTAATTGTGTTTTTTTTTTAAAAAAAAATCCAAGTTTGGAGCGAAACACATTCTGTATAGAACGTGTTTGTTTAAGTTGCACACTCAGCCTGCTACAGCCAGGCAGTGTGTAAAGCAGGAAAGCCAGGCAGAAATCCTCTTCAGAACTTGCTCTAGACTCAGTGTTTGGCAGCGAGTCGTGAGTGCAGGCAGGGGGTTTTGGCCTTCACTGGGAATTCCCTGAGTTTTTGGAGCCGAATGCAAAGCTAACATCCAGCTGCATGGCTAAATATAGCTCTGACCTTTTCACCTGAGCAAGCGATAGTTTGATTTCTAATTGAAAGTGCCTTGTCGGTGCATCTTCTGTCCCAGCAGGTAGTCGTGTGTCTCGTAAAACCAGCAGAACTTAGGGGAACGCGCCGAAGTGCGGGTGTGCGGGGCCGTCAGTAAAATACAACCGTCTCTAGGCTACGCTGGTGCTTTCTGGGCACCGTTGCTGGAGCCGTAAGCTCAGGAAGCTGATGGCCGGCATTGTATAGAAGGCCAAGCCTCAACTGGTTTTTCATATGTTCCCGCCCCTCGCGATCCCCTAAACATTCCCTGGAAATAGTAGCAACTCCCCCTGGCATCCAGTGGAGAAAGGGCTTGAGGTCTCATTGTGAGAAGGATGCCATGTTAGAGGAAATCAGATGTTCATTCAGGTTTGCATATGGTACCCGACCTCAATTAATCCAGGCTCCCATCTCTTGCTCCACTGGGGATGGAGCAGTTAATTAACTGTGCTTGGCAACAGATAGCAGCGTATGACACCCACAGCAGGCAGGACAGAGTCTGCTCTAACCTCACGGAGGCCGTTTTGCTCAGGGGGAGCTCAGCTTGTGTTACCAGGGCTGCATGGTTATCTGGAGTGTGTAGCTCTACCCACTTTTCCTGGGCCCAGCTCCCCCAGACGGTGCATCTTTCCTGTTACCTGGGTTTTTTTCTGAACCTAAAATTCTTGGTAACTTTACTCCTTGTGAGGCGGTGTCAGGAAATTAATCAATAGGGGACACAGCTCCTCTATCTGATACGTGATTGGCACAAACAAGTGAGCTTTCGCTTAATGTTTTTATTTTAGTCGCAAGAAGACACGTGTACACCCCAAATCTAGAGTTACCCAAAGTCTGGAATGGTGTTTGAGTGGTCAATGACAGGTTTCTGGTGGCCAGCTGTCCTGTGGGCTCTTAAGATGAATCCACAGAGGAGTTCACTCAACACAGACCTTTTCATGGTGAGACACATTACCTAACCTGTCAGTCACCAATAGCCGCTAGTTCAGCAAGAAGTTTAAGCCAGATACGGCTTTGCAAAGTCTGCAGTCTCATGGCCCCTGACAAACTAGAGATCTTCTGAAAAACTAGATCTTCTGAAAAAACTTCTTCTGAAAGAGAGAATCCACACTGTGAAAGCGCATCAAAAAAGCGATCCACTTTTTCGACAGATTACATCCACACTGAATGGACGCTCTCTTGCCTAGAAGCTGTGATTGCTATGGACGGAATGGCCACCTGTGCTTTTTCCTCTTTCCTCTTCTTCCAAAAGAACTCCCTTTTCCCCATTCACATATGCCTTTTTCCGAAAGAGCTCTTTCGGAAAAAGGCTTCTTTCTTGTGGAACGAGGATTACCAATGCCGGAAAATCCCCTGTGTTCTTTTGATTTACTTTCAAAAGAACACGATTGCAGTGTGGACGTTACTCAGGTTTTGTCGGAAAAATGGCCGTTTTCCTGACAAAACTCTGTAGTGTAGACATACCCTGAGAGGGACATGACAGCAGCTTTCAAGTATCTAAAAGGGTATTACAAGAAGAGGGAGAAAACTTGTTCTGCCTCGCCTCCGAGGACAGGACAAGAAGCAATGGGCTTAAACTGCAGCAAGGGAGGTTTAGGTTGGACATTAGGAAAAACTTCCTGTCAGTGTGGAGAAACACTGGAATAAATTGCCTCGGGAGGTTGTGGAATCTCCATTTCTGTGGGCGCCACTTGCCCCAGCGTGGCTAGTTAAGCTGAAGTTATGACAAAGGCCTTATCGCTGCTCTTTGGCAAGGTCAGCTCCACTCACAATTCTTGGGCTACGACTGGCTGGAAAACAGTGAGACGAGCCCCAAAAAGTCACAACACCCGCTACTGCTGGGCACCATCATGTCCTGTTAAAGAACCCCCTTGAATGCAATAGCTACTTGGCTTATTTAGCTATACAGCTGTTATTCCAGTTACTGCTCCTTTAAATCTCTTCCGGCTCTCATTCTGGATGAAATGCAGAGTCTGTCCCAGAAGAGAAACACGCTGTGCTCTCTTATGGTGACTTTACTTTGGTTCTTTCTTGTTGTGTTGCTCTCTGAATGAGGCCTAATAGCTCAGACACTAGACTGGATCTCCAGAGGCTAAGATGCTACTCCTTACTTAGCTGCTGTCTTGGGCCATGTGACTCCCAGCCTCAGTTTCCCCATCTGCAAAAAAGCAGCGACAAGGTTCCAGTCTGCTTTGTGAAGTGCTTGGAGAGCTACTAGCGAAAGCACAGAGGAGGAGCTGAGGAGTCCAACAGAAAGGCCCTGTCTGCTCTTTGCGTTGGGAGCGACCTCGCAGCTCGTTTGCAATGTGCCGTGTCCCCCGGCGTGGCAGCGGCCCTGGGAGACTTGCCTGAGCAGCAAGGCGTGCGTTGATCTCCGAATGCTGCTGACCGCAGCCTCTCTCGGTGCGGCCGAGCCCGATCGTCCCCTGCGCGAAAGCTGAAACGCTTCATTACCAGCGAGTGCGAGGCACCATGCGAGGGAAAACATGTTGCTTTCTCTGGAAGGATACGCACAGGACCCTGAGACAGGCACCGACAGCTTGGTTTGGAACACAGCCGCCCACTGCAGAAGCCAGAATTATTTCTTCCAGGGCGTGCCAAAAGCAACTTCAATGCAATTGTCCCCCGACTGCGAGCCTGTGCCCAAGGAATCGGAGCCCCCTGCCAGGCTAATGAACTGTGGGGTTAGCCACTTACTCCTGCGGTCCCCCTTCCTCCTCCTTGGCTCCGATTCGTCCCCGGGCTCCTGCCCGATGCCCTTTTGCCACAGACAAGGGCCTCTTCCGATCTTCTAAGGGGCTCCGGCAGCTGAACAAACACTCTGCCTTGTGCGCCCCTGGAAAAGCTTGCCCTGGCCTTGAGGAATTCCCCCAAGCCCGGGCCTTGGTCATCCATCTTGATGAAAGCATCCAGTGGAGACGGAGGGAGCGGAGTGGAGTCGGTGGGGCTCCCAGGCAGACGGGGTAATGGGCTGCCTCTGGCTGGCTGGTTAGCGGCTGTCAGCGGGGTCTGACCGGAGCACATATCTGCGGGGTGCCTGCCAAGGGGAGGGGGGGAGGCAGGGGAGGACAAGGAGAGGAGAGCACGGCAAAACGACAGGGAAGATGCTCTCCTAGCAGAGTCTGGGGGCTACGTCCCAGGAACATTGTGTCTGAGCGCAAAGGGCTGCTGATCTCCCAGCTGACAGTGAGCACACACTTGGGTAGTAGGCTGGGAGGGGCTAGACAGAGGGTATGTCTACACTAGAAAGTTAGTTCGAACTAACGGACGTTAGTTCGAACTAACTTTCCTATGCGCTACACTAGCGCTTCGCTAGTTCGAATTTGAATCGAACTAGCGGAGCGCTTAGTTCGAACTAGGTAAACCTCATTTTACGAGGACTAACGCCTAGTTCGAACTAGCTAGTTCGAACTAAGGGCTGTGTAGCCCTTTAGTTCGAACTAGTGGGAGGCTAGTCCTCCCCAGGTTTCCCTGGTGGCCACTCTGGCCAACACCAGGGAAACTCTATGCCCCCCTCCCGGCCCCGGACCCCTTAAAGGGGCACGGGCTGGCTACGGTGCCCGTGCCAGGTGCAAGCCTGCCAGCACCCAGCCAGCAGACCCTGCACCTGGCACGGCACAGAGCCACCCACCCGATGCCCCCCAGCCCACCCCCTCTTGCCGGGACCAGGCTGGCGGCTCCCGGGAGCTTGCCCTGGACCGCAAGAGGCGGGCACCTTCCTGGGCTAGTGCGGACATCGTGGACCTCGTCCACAATCTCCGCACTAGGCACAGGAAAGTGGCCGTCTAGGGCAGGAGAGCTGCCAGCCTGGCCACCCAGGACCAGGTGTGCATGAAAATCAAGGGGGTCCACTGAGACCCCCGACACTGAGCCCTGAGCTTACAATGGCCGTCCTGGGTCAGACCAAAGGTCCATCTAGCCCAGTAGCCTGTCTGCCGACAGCGGCCAACCCTAGGGACCCTGGAGGGGATGGACCGAAGACAATGACCAAGCCATTTGTCTCGTGCCATCCCTCTCCAGCCTTCCACAAACTTTGGGCAGGGACACCACTCCTACCCTCTGGCTAATAGGACTCCATGGACCCAACCTCCATGACTTGATCTCACTTCCCTTTAAACTCTGTTCTAGTTGTAGCCTTCACAGCCTCCTGCAGCAAGGAGTTCCACAGGTTAACTATTTGCTTTGTCAACAACAACAACTTTCTCTTACTAGTTTCAAGCCTGCTACCCAGTCCTTTCCTTTGGTGTCCTCTAGTCCTTCTTTATGGGAACTCAGGAAGAACTTTTCTGAATGCACCCTCTCCACCCAACCCCTGCTTTTAGAGACCTCTATCCTGTCCCCCCTCCGTCTCCTCTTTTCTAAGCTGAACAGTCCCAGTCTCTGTAGCCTCTCTTCATCTGGGACCTGTTCCCAACCCCTGATCATGTTAGTTGCCCTCCCCTCTCCCAGCCTTTCTCTTCCCCTCTCCCACCTCCTTTTCCCAGTCTCCCCCAGTTTTTTTCAATAAAGACAGAGTCAATGTTGGAAGAAACGTTATCTTTATTTTGTACATCAATAAGAAGGGGGGCTAGGGAAGGGCAAGTGGAAGGAGGTGAGGGAGGAATGGGGTACGAGCCCCCGATGGGGAGGACTGGGCTGGCTCTGCGGGCTTCTGGGGGTGGAAGCTCTCCTGCAGCCCCCCAATTACTCCCTCTCCCCAGATGGCAGCCTGCGGCAAGTGCAGCCGGGCTGATGGCCGAGTGGTGTGATGTGCCCAGTGTGGGCACTCAGGGCACTCCAAGCCAGAACTTCTTTGCAAGCGGGGCACCCCTTAGAACTGTGTGTCCGGGGTGGGGGTCGGGACCCTTTAAGCGCAGCCCTCGGCTAGCCTGAGACAGTATCTCCATGCTCTAAGTCCTCCTTTTATGCCCTGCCGGCACTGCTTCCGGCCATCATTAAGCCCTGTTCAGAGTCCACTCAATGTGGACTTACTAGTTCGAACTAGCAAAACGCTAATTCGAACTAGTTTTTAGTTCTAGATGCGTTAGTTCGAACTAGCTTAGTTCGAATTAACTAATTCGAACTAAGTTAGTTCGAACTAGCGCTGTAGTGTAGACGTACCCAGAGAGATAAGAGCAAGCTAAGATGAGTGGGGGGATGTTCAGGTCCTCATGGGGGAGTGGTTTGGGGTGAGCACCAGAGGAGGGAAGAGGTTGGGAGTGAGCCTTGTGGGGTACTGGTTTGGGGGCATCCCCAGGGCAGGGAACACAGCGGGGTGAATGGGTAACAGGAGAGCTGGGCGCTGGATTAGGCTGAGCATCCTGGAGCAGGAGCAAGCCCCCATCTGAGAGAAGAAGTTTAGGGTGAGGGGAGAGGCTTGGGACGAGCACCACAGGGCGTTGGGTTAGGGTGAGCCTGTGAGTGGGGAGCGATATAGGGCAGGCCCCTGGGGTCGTGGTTTTGGGTGAGCAAAGCAGGGTGGAGCGAGAGCCGTAGGGCTGGCTCATGGGTGGGTGCAGTGTAGAGGCAGCACCCAGGTCTGGGGAGTGGCTTATGGGGAGCTCTGGGGGAGGAATTTTGTGTGAGCACTCTGGAGAGACAGGTTAGGGTGAGTGGAAGTGCTGGCAATGCTGCTAGACAATATTGACCTCTCGTAGTCTGGCAAATTCTCTGGTTTGGCACCGGTCAGCCCGGACTAGAGAGGTGCAAACCGAACTGTCCTCAAAACTGCCATACCTGAGCGAATGGTGAAAGACACTGAAGCAAGATGAGCCAGAAAAATAGGATGAGCCAGCTTCTCAGTAAACCATACAGAAAAGGGATAAAACAGAGCAAATTGGAGACGTGCTCTGTTTTGGCATGACTGAATCAATGCTTAAGGTTTAAAAATTAGAAGAAAGTGTTATTGCTAACCAAATTGACTATAGCCCCTTTTTGTTAAAACATAAGAGTTTATAGGGATGAAGGAAAAAAATACACTTGATGGAATTCCCATTTTAAAAATCTTACCAAAAAAACTAAACAGACAAATTTTAACAATTCCTTTTAAAAAGAAATCCAAAATAAAAGTTAACTTCATAAAAATAACACTATATTTTTGAAAAATGCAAGCCTTTAAATATCGCCTGTACATTTCCTTTTTATTTAAAAAAATGTAATTGAGTTACAGATCTGAGTAACTCCAGGTAAATCTGCTAGTCTATTAAATATTTTGTCTTTCTACATTTTCAGAAATATGGATTTCAATTATGATGCAGAATACAAAGTACACTATGCTCACTTTCTATTATTATGATGCAAATAATTCCTTGTCGACCACAGGGATCTGAAGTAATGTAAATATTTATAGAGACAGATTTATTAGATTTCTTTGGAACTTCTTCTGAAGAAGTTAAGCCCTTCCTGAAAGGTCAGATATAAATGGTAGCATCTGTGTCATGCAGTAAAATAGGGACTGCATAATTTCATCATAAGTTTAATTGAGATTTCAGTTTTGAGCAAACAGAGTGGAATTATTATATGCTTGCAGAGTTCAAGAAAAGATGCTGCTATGAGACACAGCTAATCAATCAAAGGAAGACTTTTCTTGAGTAGATGACAGTATGAAGGAAACTACCAGTCAGCTTAACTGGTGCGCCAGGAAAGATAATGGAGCAAGTAATTAAGGAATCCATCTGCAAACATCTGGAAGATAATAAGGTGATAATCATAGCAGTAACATTCAGCATGAATTTATAAACAACGAATCATGTGAAACCAGCCTGATAGCTTTCTTTGATAGGATAACAAGCTTTGTGGATAAGGGGGAAGCAGTAAATGTGGGATACCTAGACTTTAGTCAAGTCTCACGTGATCTTCTTATCAATAAACTAGAGAAATAAAATGTAGATGGGGCTACCATATGGAGAGCATGTAACTGGTTAAATAGCAGCTCTCAGGGTATGTTTACACTACAGCGCTAATTCGAACTAACTTAGTTAATTCAAACTAAGCTAATTCGAATTAGCGCATCCAGACTTAAAAACTAGTTCGAACTAGCGTTTTGATAATTCGAACTAGCATGTCCACACTGAGTGGACCCTGAACCGAGGTTAAGGATGGCTGGAAGCAGTGCCGGCAGGGCATCAGATTAGGACTTAGAGCATGGAGCTGCTGTCTCAGACTAGCCGAGGGCTGTGCTTAAAGGGACCCGACTCCCACCCCGGACAGACAGTTCTCAGGGGTTCCCCGCTTGCAAAGCAGTCCTGGCTTGGAGTGCCCTGAGAGCCCACACTCGGCACATCACAGCACTCGGCCACCAGCCTGGCTGCACTTGCCGCAGGCTGCCATCCGGGGGGGGGTGGGGTGTCAATCGGGGGGCTGCAGGAGAGCTTCCACCCGAGGAGCCCGCAGAGCCACCCCAGTCCTCCCCATTGGGGGCTCGTGCCCCATTCCTCCCTCACCTCCTTCCACTTATCCCTCCCTAGCCCCACTTCCTCATGTACAAAATAAAGGACACGTGTGTTCAAAAATAGAAACTCTCTTTATTGAACAGAACCCGGGGAGACTGGGAAAAGGAGGTGGGAGAGGGGAAGAGAGAGGGTGGGAGAGGGGAGGACAACTAAAATGATCAGGGGTTTGGAACAGGTCCCATATGAAGAGAGGCTAAAGAGACTGGGACTTCTCAGCTTAGAAAAGAGGAGACTGAGGGGGATATGATAGAGGTCTATAAAAGCATGAGTGGTGTGGAGAAGGTGCATAAAGAAAAGTGCTTCATTAGTTCCCATAATAGAAGGACCAGAGGACACCAAATGAAATGAATGGGTAGCAGGCTTCAAACTAATAACAGAAAGTTCTTCTTTACAAAGCAAATAGTCAACCTGTGGAACTCCTTGCTGCAGGAGGCTGTGAAGGCTAGAACTATAAAAGGGTATGTCTACACTACCCTCCTAGTTCGAACTAGGAGGGTAATGTATGCATACCGCACTTGCTAATGAAGCCCGGGATTTGAATTTCCCGGGCTTCATTAGCATAAGCGGGGAGCCGCCATTTTTAAATCCCCGCTGCTTCGAACCCCGTGTAGCGCGGCTACACGGGGCTCGAACTAGGTAGTTCGGACTAGGGTGCCTATTCCGAACTACCGGTACACCTCGTTTCACGAGGAGTACCGGTAGTTCGGAATAGGACCCTAGTCCGAACTACCTAGTTCGAGCCCCGTGTAGCCGCGCTACACGGGGTTCGAAGCAGCGGGGATTTAAAAATGGCGGCTCCCCGCTTATGCTAATGAAGCCCGGGAAATTCAAATCCCGGGCTTCATTAGCAAGTGCGGTATGCATACATTACCCCGCTAGTTCGAACTAGCGGGGTAGTGTAGACATACCCACAGAGTTTAAAGAGAAGTGAGATAAAGTCATGGAGGTTGGGTCCATGGAGTGCTATTATCCAGGGGGTAGAAATGGTGTCCCTGGCCTCTGTTTGTGGAAGGCTGGAGATGGATGGCACGAGACAAATGGCTTGGTCATTGTCTTCGGTCCATCCCCTCCAGGGTATCTAGTGTTGGCTGCTGTCAGCAGACAGGCTACTGGGCTACTGGGCTAGATGCACCTTTGTTCTGACCCAGTATGGGACCTTTGTTCTGACTCAGGGCTCAGGGTCGGGGGTCTCAGTGGACCACCTTGATTTTCATGCAAACCTGCTCCTGGGTGGCCAGGCTGGCAGCTATCCTGCCCTAGACGGCCACTTTCCTGTGTCTAGTGCAGAGGTCGTGGATGAGGTCCACGATGTCCGCACTAGACCAGGCGGGCGCCCGCCTCTTGCGGCCCCGGGCAGGCTCCCAGGAGCCGCCAGCCTGGTCCCGGGAAGAGGCGGAGGGTTGGGTGGCAGCGGGTGGCTGGCTCGTGCCGTGCCAGGTGCAGGGTCTGCTGGCTGGGTGCTGGCAGGCTTGCACCTGGCACGGGCACTGTAGCCAGCCCGTGCCCCTTTAAGGGCTCCGGGGCCAGGAGGGGGGCAGAAGAGTTTCCCTGGTGGTGCCCAGAGTGGCCACCAGGGAAAGCTGGGGAGGGCTAGCCTCCCACTAGTTCGAATTAAGTGGCTACACAGCCCTTAATTTGAACTACTTAATTCGAACTAGGCGTTAGTCCTCGTGGAATGAGGTTTACCTAATTCGAATTAAGCGCTCCACTAGTTCGAATTAAGTTCGAACTAGCGGTTTGCGTGTGTAGTGCCTGTCAAAGTTAATTCGAACTAACATCTGTTAGTTCGAATTAACTTTGTAGTGTAGACATACCCTCAGAGAGTAGTTATCAATGGTTCACAGTCATGCTGGAAGGGCATAACAAGTGGGGTTCTGCAGGGCTCAGTTCTGGGTCCTGTTCTGTTCAATAGCTTCATCAATGATCTCTAGGACAGGTAATTGCATAGAGAACATGCTTATAGAGTTTGCAGATGATACCAAGGTGGGAAGGGTTGCAAGTGCTTTGGAGGATGGGTTGTATTCAAAATGATTTGGGCAAACTGGAGAAATGGTCTGAGGTAAACAGGATGAAGTTTAATAAGGACAAATGCAAAAGTGCTCCATTTTGGAAGGAACAATCAGTTGCACACATACAGAATGGGAAGTGACTATCTATGAGGGAGTCCTGCAGACAGGGATACAGGGGTCATAGTGGATCATAAGCTAAAGAGTCAACATTGTGACATTGTTGCAAAAAAAAAAAAAAAAAGCAAATATTTTGTGATGCATTAACAGGAGTGTTGTGAGCAAGACACAAGAAAGAATTCTTCTGCTCTTCTCTCCCCTGATTAGGCCTCAACTGGAGTATTGTGTCTAGTTCTGGGTACCACATTTCAGGAAATATGTGGATAAATTGGTGATGGTCCAGAAAAGAACAACCCAAATGATTAAAGGTCTAGAAAACATAACCTGTGAGGGAAGACTGAAAGAACCGGGTTTGTTTACTCAGGAAAAGAGAAGATTGAGAGGGGACTTGATAACAACTTTCAAGTACCTAAAAGGGTGTTATAAGGAGGAGGGAGAAAAATTATTCTCCTTGGCCTCTGAGGATAGGACAAGAAGCAGAGAGCTTCAATTGTATCAAGGGAGGTTTAGATTGGACATTAGGAAAAACGTCCTACCTGTCAGGGTGGTGAAACACTGGAATAAATTGCCCAGGGAGGTTGTGGATTCTCCATCACTGGAGATAGGTAAGAGCAGGTTGGACAGACATCTATGAGGGATGGTCTAGACAGTGCTTGGTCCTGCCATGAGGGCAGGGGACTGGATGGGATGACCTCTACAGGTCCCTTCCTGTTCTAGTGTTCTACGATTCTATGTTCCTGAAAATCTTAAACTAGTTAAGTAAGGCTAAATTTCTGTGGCTTATATTCTTGCTGTGAGCTGGCACAACACAGCAAATTAGTGGGCCACAGACTAAACGTTGTTCCTCTGTGGGGGAAAGTGAAGTCCACTAGGAGCTCAGAGACTTTTCAAAAACCCATAGCAAATGACTGCAAAATCAACCTTTCAGACCTCGGCTGGTCTTCGCCCAGTAGCTCTCCAGGAGGGCAAGTGAAAAGAAAAGAAATAGGAAGTTTCTAGGCCCACAGCTTCCTGGTTCGTGACTACCCCAAGACACAGAGAAGACTTTTCCAAATCTGAGAGAGCTCCGAGCACCTTGTCTGATTCCCCGCCACCTTTCCGCCACCACTCGATTCTTTTGTGGAGGCCACCCAGGCGGAAAGGCTGGCTTGGAGGGAGTTGGGTGCATCCCAAATGGGCTGTTGTTGAGACGCTGATTAAACCTTTAAACTTTCGGTGGCTACTGCAGTATCCTAATAACTGCTTTGTGACACGCCTGACAGACGAGGGAATAGCCAGCAAGGACAAGCCTTCATGTGTCTGCTGGAAGCCAGGCCTGCCTCTCTGGAGGCATACGAATCACAGCCGAGTGGCGTGAAAAGGCGACATGGACGAGGCAGTAGAGCACAAATTTCAGCGTTTGCTTTAGCAGCCAGCTGCATGTGGAGCCAACCGTTCCCCTCCCAGTCTGAAGCATTTCACATTCCAGACCGATTTACTGAATCCCGCTCTTATGCAGTGGGCAGAAATCTATTACGCTTCAAAGCCGGCATCTACTGTGCATTGTAAACTTGCAGGAACTTGGAGAATGAAACCCTGTTTGCGGCTGGCCGCTGTGGGCATTTTCAAAGGGAAGCGAGTTTTGCCAGTCTTCACCCTCATGCCCACAAGCCACGATTGTGGTGAACCATTTATGAATTTCAAAACCTGAGAGATGTGGAGTTCTTTTTTTTGCCATCTGTTTTCTGAGCCGTTGAGGGGTCTCAGTCTCCAACTTTTGTCTGTAACCAAGACGCCCAGAAATTTATTTTTTTATATGAAAACTGAAATTCTAATAAATTCCCCTGACTCCAGCTGCTGAAGATTTGAGGAAAAAACTCAACTCTTGCACAGGTTGCCATAAAATCACAAGAGGTGGCAACACTAGACAATTTTGTCAAGCTTTTGGTTTTAGACCAGTTGTTTCTTAAACTGTGTTCCGCGGCACACCGGTGTGCCGCGTGGCAGTCGGAAGTGTGCCGCGTGGCAGTCGGAAGTGTGCCACGGAGAACAACAGAATTCAAAATGGCCGCCCTTAAAGGGGCAGGTGACTTTTTTTTTTTTACTTCCCCCCAACCCTTTTTCCTCCTGACCTTTTTTTCTTTTTTTTTTCTCAGCAAAAAATCCTTGGTGTTCGTCATAAAAAAAAAATGATGATTTGGTATTCCTTGGTCCTAAAAAAGTTTAAGAAACACTGCTTTAGAAGAAGCTGCTTGTGTTGAAACCTTTGTGGGCGAGCATTTGTAACAAACACGCTGCTGTGTTGTTTGCGGTCCAAAGGGCTGTGTGAGGATCAGAAATGGACAAAAGTGGAACTACACTGCCCACGGAGCCCTGGTCTACACTAGGGAGTTATTTCGAAACAACTCCCCTTATTTTGGAATAATAAGTGGTGTCCACACTATCAAGCCCGTGGTTTCAAAATAAGGGGCTGGTTATTTTGAAATAATAACTCCTGCTTTCCACGCGGAATAGCGCTTATTTTGAAGTAGTTATTTCAAACTAGCAATTCCATGGATGCTTCCCCGCTGCTATTTTGAAATAACGACTCTCCAGAGTCATTCAAAGTAATGATTCCCTCGTGCTTCCTGGGGTTCTCAGTTGAGGGAGCGCACCCACCTTACGGGAGCCTGCCTTGGGGTAATTTCGAGCCTTCTCCGTCATGTATTTTGAAAGAGTTATTTCGGGAGTTAATATTTTGAAATAAGATATTTCCAAATAATTCCCCAGTGTAGGCATGCGCTGAGAAAACAAGCAACAGCCCCCACTGTGGAAAAGGAGATTGTATTTTAAATGTTTTTCCTAATTCATACTCTCGTGGGCTATTTGCGGAGATGATTTTGGGGGTTAAGAGGGGTGAGTTTTACTAGCTGCAGGGGAAAGCCCGGAGCTACAAACAGAGTTTTGGAGTCATGGCAAAGCACTTTCCGATTTTAGCATCCTTGTAGCATAAAAATGAAATCACTGAGTATTTCTTGCCATTCGTTTAGCGTCATGGTTTGCTCCAGCCCTGGTCAAATGCTTCCCAGCACCGAATGACTTGCTGGATCCCCCATTTGGCCCTAGGCAGTCAGCTCTGCCAGCTGCTCCTTACAGTAAGCGCTTTGTTGTCCAGCATGTTGGAGGAATGAGGGGTGCTGGTTAGTCCAATGTTCTGGTTAACCAAGAGTGTGGGAGGGGCTCCAGGCTCAGGCAGGGAATTGGGTGTGGGAGGGGGGTATGGGATCTGGGCTGGGGTGCAGGCTCTGGAGCGGGGTCAGAAATGAGGGGTGCAGGGTGCAGGAGGGGGTGAGGGATACCGCTGGGGATGAGGGCTTTGGGGTGCATGAGAGAGCTCCAACGGTTGAGGGGTACAGGGTGCAGGAGAGGTGAGGGATACCACTGGGGCTGAGGGCTCTGGGGTGCATGAGAGAGCTCCATGGGTTGAGGGGTGCAGGGTGCAGGAGGGGGTGAGGGATACCACTGGGGCTGAGGGCTCTGAGGTGCATGAGAGAGCTCCAGTGGTTGAGGGGTGCAGGGTGCAGGAGGGGTGAGGGATACCGCTGGGGCTGAGGTCTCTGGGGTGCATGAGAGAGCTCCAGGGGTTGAGGGGTGCAGGGTGCAGGAGGGGTGAGGGATACCGCTGGGGCTGAGGGCTCTGGGGTGCATGAGGGAGCTCCATGGGTTGAGGGGTGCAGGGTGCAGAAGGGGGTGAGGGATACCACTGGGGATGAGAGCTCTGGGGTGCATGAGAGAGCTCCATGGGTTGAGGGGTGCAGGGTGCAGGAGGGGGTGAGGGATACCACTGGGGATGAGAGCTCTGGGGTGCATGAGAGAGCTCCATGGGTTGAGGGGTGCAGGGTGCAGAAGGGGGTGAGGGATACCACTGGGGATGAGAGCTCTGGGGTGCATGAGAGAGCTCCAGGGGTTGAGGGGTACAGGGTTCAGGCTCGGGAAGGAAGCTTGGGTACGGGCAGGACTTCAGGGCTGGGGGTTGGTGTGTGGGAGTGATTCTTGGGTGCCAGATCTTGGCAGGGCTCAACTTGGGCGGGTCCCCCCAAGTAGTGACATGTCCCTGCTGTTCCTAAGTTGGGCACGGCCAGTTGGCGCCGCGCACGGCTTCCGTGCAGCGTCGCACGCCGTTGAAAAGTCAGCTCTTCGTTCCTGCCGGTAGCTGAATTCTCCGTAGCCAGCAGCTGGCCACAGCTGTTGCGAGAGTTCTAAATCCGGCCTGCTCTTTGGGGGTCAGTTTGCTCCAGTGTCGCCTGTAACTCTGAAGCAGGAGCTGCTCCCACAGTTCGTAGCAACTGCTAAGGAGGGAGATGGGCCGGTCGCTTTTGAGTCGGTGGCCCATTTTCCAGGCTTCTGAATGGCTTTGATCGTGGCTACCTTGCCTCAGAGGGAGGCTGCCTGTGCTGTTTGGACAACGCTGGGAGGCCTCTTGGACTTGTTCTGCCTTATGTGCATGGGACTTTCATCTCGTGGACTAGGACCTCAGCTGAGTGACCTGTTTACACAGTTCTTGCTTTCACGGTCAAAGAACTGGTTGCGCGAGCTATGGGGTGAACGCCCGCCATTGGCCAGACAAAGAAAAGGCGCCCAGTTAGAGCCAGGCTTTGCACCTGGGGCTGATTAGCTAAATGCCCCCTTGGCCGAAGGGAAGAGCTAAGGACCCAGGAGGCGCCCAGATCTCAGAAGGAGCTAAAGGAGCTCTGCAGAGAGAGGAGGTTGATGAGTTCCTGCTCGCTGGGAAGGGCTTGGAGAAGGCAGGGCTCTCCTGCAGACAGAAAGCCCTGGAGGCAGGAAGCCCTGAGCAAGGGTGATCCTTAGAGAAAGCTGTCCGAGTCAGGGAGGCAGTGTGGGTAAAGCCTGCCTCGATGGGAGCACCGGAGGAGTCTGCCGGAGGGAAACTGAGGCAGGCACGCTTGCCATGCTGTGGCCTGCTGCAGGAGGGCACTCCAGGTAGGGGGGGCCCTATAGCAGTAGAGTGGAGAATTCAGGCACTTTGAATGTTTCTGTGAGGTCTGTGGGGCGGGTGCGAGGCAGAAGGGGACTCATGGGTTGTCTGGTGCGCCATGGGGCTGGCCTGTAGGTTCAGCTCCCCAGTGCTATCGCAGCAGGTGGCAGGAGGAACCCATAAGCCCTGGTGCCTGGGAAGGAAAAGGCCAAGCAGCGTCCAAGAGAAGATGTCCAGAATTCTGGAGCCCCAGGGTGGCTGGTGAGGTTAGCTGCTTCGTAGACCGGCTCGCTCATCCCCATCAAGTACATTTATGACTCCCAGGGCTTCCCATGATCGTGTTCACCATGGAAGACCAGAGGATGGCACGACGAAGAAGACGTTGGCTTTGTTCCCAAACACGAAGAGAAGTCACAAGAGAGAGATCACGGGTCTACAAGCGACCCCCGTGGTTGCCTCCAAAAGCACTTTTGTGCATATTTTCCTTGCAAGCTGCTAACGACCCAGGGACACGAAGCCCTCTTGGAGATGCTGACAGTCGACTCTCTGCAGACCTGCCTGGTAGTTCCCCAGTTCTCCAGCAGGGATGCGAGGGAACGAGCAGGCGAGAATTCGCTGGAAGTACCTTTCAGCCGGCATGACGCGTTACAGCCTGGCGTCCTTTGCCAGCAAAGTTTCCAGAATGATCTGCCCGAGAGGGGAAATACTTAAGGCCGTTGTTGAAAAGGGATTCTCTGCATTGGCTGAAATCCAGATGCAAGACAGCTGGGGCTGTAAATCTGGCACCAATAATTCCTTATCTTTCTACAGTGCTCTGAAAAACCAGCCTCTTCTATGCCAGGTAAATCATTGACAAATGACTACCCCTCCCTGGAGAACATTGGCAGTCCTCGAAAGGGCTCTGGAACCTGCCAGAGTACCCCGGGAGACTGTGACTTTACTGCCAATTTCCTTTTGCTCCACATGACCATAGCCCCCACCCCGGTATGTTAAAACCTAACTGCAGCGTTCGCTCCGATGTGGAGTTAATTGCTCATGAGATCATGACAAATGCAATATTTGGTGCTCTGATTTTTTTCCTAAGAGGTCAATGGCCTCTGGGAGGCTCAAAAACGCTGACTTGGATCCTTACGTTATCAGACATGTGCACAGGGAAACGATACACATTGATCTGGTTGGATTACCGTGTCGTTGGCTGCGTGCTCAACTGTTCTTATGTCCCCTGATTGAGAGAGTTCAGGAATTGTTTTCAGTTACTTGCTGGGTTGCTGGGTCTTAAAGAGGGACGCTTCCTTTGGATCATCACGAACCAGACAATAACGATGGTGAGGAATAAATGTAATACAAAGGGGTCCAAGGTGACACTGCCAAAATCACTGGTTCCAAGCCTTCTGGTTACAACATAAGAACATGAGAATGTCCAGACTGGGTCCAACCAAAGGTCCATCTAGCCGACAGCGGCCAATGCCAGGTGCCCGGAGGGAGGGAACAGAACAGGGAATCCTCACGGGATCCCACTCCTGTCATCCGACAACTGATTGTTGACCTCCGGGAAAGGTGAACCAATCCAAACTCCTAGATCTGAATGTTCACATCCCACTTGGGTGTATTCTGAGTGTGCGAGTGGGCCCCTCTCTGGATTTTATAACAGACCAAGCTAATGCACAGGGCCTGCACCTCCCAGAATATTGGGGGGTTCACACCCCGGCTCTAAATGTTGTGCTTTTAATTTCATGTGTCTGGAGGCAGGTCACCAGGAGGCCGTGGGTAGCCCTAGTTGTATACATGCGGGCTGTTCAATGAACGCAAAGCAAGGGTTGCATTTGGCCTGTTGGAGGATTTAACTGCGGCTGATGAACATTCGCCCCTGTGAAGTTTTGCTCATACTGGTATTTGCAGAGAATAATTGGGGGGAGAGGGCGGGGCAGCAAACGCGATCACTGAATCAAGGAATAAGATTTGTTTGTTTCACTGAGAGGGGGAGGTAGTTTACAAAGGTTAGATCGTCCAATCAGAGAATAGAAATAACGCCCTGGGACATGCCACCAAGTCAGAGCTCTCCGTTCACCAATTCTGATCAGCCTGGCACCATCCATAGCTCTGGTACATTTGAGAACATTCTTTGTTGGATGATTGTAAGAAACAAGCAAAACCAATACAAATCGGGCTCGGCCTGGAGAAAAATCAGCAACCGGAAAATGCTCGGCGGACAAAGCAATTGAAAAATTGCTCCCTAGCTCTAGTTATGTAACCAATCCGCTGCTGAGCTTTTGCTACAGGAGAAGATGGGCGGATGCATGTCAGAGACACCTGGGTTCAATCCACATCTCACAGATGATTTTCTTGGAAAGCTTGGCTAACTATGAAACCACCTGAACACGATCATCGGCCAATTCAGCCTTTGTCTGCCCAGCATAAGTCATTTTGTGAAGTTTAACATAAGGACATAAGAATGGCCAGACTGGGTCAGACCAAAGGTCCATCTAGCCCAGTGTCCTGCCTTCTGACAGTGGCCAATGCCAGGTGCCCCAGAGGGAGTGAACCGAACAGGGAATCATCAAGTGATCCAACCTCCGTTGCCCATTCCCAGCTTCTAGTAAACAGAGGCTAGGATATCATCTTTGCCCATCCTGGCTAATAGCCATTGAAGGACCTAATCTTCATGAATTTATCTCGTTCTTTTTTGAACTCTGTTAAAGTCCTGGTCTTCACAACATCCTCTGGCAAGGAGTTCCACTGGTTGACTGTGCTATGCAAAGAAAAACTTCCTTTGGTTTGTTTTAAACCAGCTACCTGTTAATTTCATTTGGTGAAATGTTCTTATGTTATGGGAACAAGTACATAATTTTTCCTTATTCATTTTCTCCATGGTTGTCATGATTTTATAGACCTTTATCATATCCCCCCTTAGTCTCCTCTTTTCTAGGCTGAAAAGTTGCAGTCTTTTTAATCTCTCTTCATATGGGACCCGTTCCAAACCCCTAATCAATTTTGTTGCCCTTTTCTGAACTTTTTCCAGTGCCAAGATATCTTTTTTGAGATGAGGTGACCACATCTGTTCGCAGTATTCAAGATGTGGGCGTACCATGGATTTATATAGAGACAAGAAGTTATTCTCTGTCTTACTCTCTATCCCTTTTAAAATGATTCCTAGCAGTCTGTTTGCTTTTCTGATGGCCGCTGCACCCTGAGTGGATGTTTTCAGAGAGCTCTCCACAATGACTCCAAGATCTCTCTCTCCTGAGTGGTTATAGCTAAATTAGTCCTCATCGTTGTGTACGTATAATACTTGGTTACTCTCTGTTATGGTCCCTCCTCTGTGCTGGCTTATTGAGCAATGATTCTCTCCTAGGGTTTGAAGTTTACAATCTCAAGAAGTGTTTCTTTTCTCCGTTGCTCTGGCCGGTTACTGAATGTTGTACCCTGAGTGCTTCCAGATTCAGTGCCTGGCCTCTGGCAGCCTTGTTCTCTCGGAGGAAAAGCAAAGCAGATATAGAAAATGTGAATTGGAGTCTCCCCTCTATGACAGACTGTTTTTATTGGAAGAGGGGGGCTACAAACTGAAATAGTGCAAAGCATTTTTGTTGCAGGGCAGGAGGGAGAATTAGAACTCATTGCTCTAAGGCAGCAATGCTGAGTTGCATCCACCTATCCACATTGCCCCAGACAAAGGACTTGCCCACACAAACGCTAATAGACCCCACTCGCCTGCATGCAGAACCAAATCTGGGGCCTCTGGAGCTTAAGACCAGAGCTAAGAGCCAGCTGGCTGTCAGTTCAGGCTGTAGAGCAAACTCATTCTTCTCCCTGGAAGTGGTTTCACTGCCACTCGATGGGACAGTGCACTGCACCCAGCAGGTATGTGGGTGACACTCAGGTCTGCAGTCTATAAAATGGGGATACTCCTGCGGATGTAACCCACTGTTTCAGTGCATTATGGAGGCAGGTGTAGAGTATAATAGCCTACTGCTCCTGCTAGCTACAGGCAATCGCAGCTCCCCCTGGCTGCAGGTCGCCGTTCCCGGCCAATGGGAGCAGTGAGAAGCGGTGTCCTGGTCTGTGCTGCTTCCTGACATTCCTATTGGCTGGGAATGGTGATCTGTGGCCAATGGGAATGGCGATCGTTGATACCTGCCAAGGCACAGGCAAATATAGCAGCTCCCCCTCCCGCTTCCTCCGCACCCCCCATCCCTCCTGCCCCACCCTCCACACCCACTCCCCCCCGATACCCCCGCACCCACAGTGCTGCAAGATGGGAGAGCCAGCAGGACCCCCAACCCTGAACTTTCCCTTCCCTTCCTCCCCCTTCTAGCTCCCTCCTCCCAGGTTTCCCCCTCCGCTCTCCCACCCTCACTCCTCCCTCCCCCCACCCCAGTTCTGTAAAATAAAAAGAGATTGTTGTTTTCAAAACAGGTGTCTTTATTTAACATTAGGAAGGGGGGTTAGGGAGGGGAAAGGAGAAGGAGGGGAGGGTGAAAGAAGGCCCCAATGGGGCATGCAGGGAGAGTTCAGTCCTCCTCCTCCACCTGGAAGCTCTCCCGCAGGGCTTCCCGGATCCGGATGGCCCCCCACTGGGCCTCCTGGATGGCGGTGGTACGGGGCTGAGTGTAGTGGCCAGCCATGCGGTCAGCCTCAGCCATCCAGGCTGGCAGGAAAGCCTCCCCCTTCCGCTTGCACAAATTGTGCTGCACACAACATGCTGCCACCACAGGAGGGATATTGTGATCGGCGAGGTCGAGGCGGGTGAGGAGGCACCTAAATCTGGCTTTCAGGCATCTGAGGGCCCCCTCCACCACAATGCGGGCCCTGGTGAGCCTGGCATTGAAGGCCTGGCGGGGGGGTTGAGGTGCCCCGTGTACGGCTTTATCAGCCAGGGCTGTAGGGGGTAGGCTGCATCCCCCACCAGGCACACGGGCAGGTCCACGTCCCCGACCCTGATGTGGTGATCGGAGAAGAAGGTCCTGGCCTGCAGCCTCTGGCACACGGAGGAGTTGCGGTACACCCGGGCGTCGTGTGCCTTGCTGGACCAGCCCACATTAATATCCGTGAACTGGCCCTGGTGGTCACACACGGCCTGCAGGAGCACGGAGAAATACCCCTTGTGATTAATGTACTGGGAGGCCAGGTGTTCCAGGGCATGGATGGGGATGTGCGTCCCATCGATGGCCCCCCCGCAGTTGGGGAAGCCAAGGGCACTGAACCCCCGAATGACGGCGTCTGGGTCGGCGAGGCGGACCACCCTGCAGAGCAGCACCCGGTTAATGGCCTTGACCACCTGCAGACAGACACAGCAAACCGCGAATCATTGGGGCGCCCAGATGTCTGGGAGTGTTCGTTCCCTGGCACTGCCCCGCGCCCCACTCCTGGAAGCAACCCCTGCTGTGATCCTGGCCGCCACGGGCGGTGTGTAGTACGGCCGGGACAGACTGAACCCTCCCGTGCGGGGCACTGTCGCCTCCTCCCCCACCCCCATTTTCCCTGGGGCGGCCCTTGCAGCGCCCCTCCTCCCCGGCCCAGTGGCTAGTGAGTGCTGTACCTGCATGAGCACCGCTCTGACGGTGGATCTCCCCACACTGAACTGGTTCCCGACGGATCGGTAGCTGTCCGGCATGGAGAGCTTCCACAGGGCGATGGCCACCCGCTTTTGGAGGGGGATGGCGGGCCTCATGCGAGTGTCCCATCGCTGCAGAGCAGGGGCGATCCACTCGCAGAGCTCCAGGAAGGTGTCCCTCTTCATCCTGAAGTTCTGGGCCCACTGTCTGTCTCCCCAGTGCTCCAGGACGATGCGGTCCCACCAGTCGGTGCTGGTGTCCAGACGCCAGATGCGGCGGGGCACGCTGGTGTCCGGGCGCTGCTGCGGCTCCTTCACAGCCCCCAGGGAGGCCAGGTGGAGAGGCAGGGGGCTGACGTGCATCAGGGGCTGACGTGCACCTGCCATTGCTGGCAGGCTTGCAGCAGCAAGTCCAAGAACTGGAGCAGAATGCCCAGGGCGAGTTCTGGCTCCATGGGGCCAACTGTGGCGACGTCCCCAATGGGAACCACCGACACAGACAGGCGCAGAGAAAAACGCTTTGCTGTCCCTTGGCGAGGTAGGCAAGCAAGCGGAAAAGCTGAGAACCGGCTGTCCAGGGGCATCCCCTTTAAGCACGAGCCTCAGATAGCCTCAGACAGCAGCCACACATAGCAACTACTGACCTGATGCCCTGCCGGAACCGGTTTGAGCTGCCCTTAAATGTGACCCAGCGTCCAATCAGTGTGGACGCGCTAGTTCGAATTCGCAAAATGCTAATTCGAGCTAGTTTTTATGTCTAAATGTGCTAATTCGAATTAGCTTAGTTCGAATTAACTAAGTTAGTTCGAATTAGTGCTGTAGTGTAGACATACCCCCCGTGGCTGGGAAGTGCGAGAGTACAACCTTACTTCAGCCCCCTGGAGCAGATGCATCATGATGCAGTCTTTTATGAGAGGGTCACATCCCACGTGAAAGCCGTCCATGCGGTTGATGGAGCAGTGAGGGGGGCCCCGTGTGCGGCTGGGGAAGTAGCACGGATGTGTTGTTACAGGTGGTTCTGGTAGTACAAGCTACAGCTAAGGGTGCCTGACATTTCCCACGATAAGGCTGTATTTTCACTTCCTTAGGGCTTAGCCCAACGTTTGCGCTGGAATTTTCTCGGCCAGGTGCCTGCCTTGGGCTGATTTTTGTATTCGGTTTCAGCAGAAGCAGAATGAGATTAGGGAAAAACGTGTTTTCTGCTCCTGTCGGAGGGTAGTTGGACACAGGTAGCCTTTGCCATTTTTAAGCAGTATTTTTAGTGGGAAAATGTATATTCCGTCCTGGAATCTCAGCTCGTTGCCTCGCAGTCTCAAAACTGGGTTTTCCTGTCAGTGCTGTCGCCTTGTCACTTCTCTGTCCTCGTTCTGCTCTGTCGTTTTCCTTAGCCAGCCTCTTTTCATGGTCAGGGTTGCCAGACAACATACTGGGCAAAGGCAGGAGTGTTTTGGTGCTCTTCTTAGGCCATGTCTTCACTACTTGGGAAGATAGATGCTGCTGTGATTGATCTTCCGGGGTTCGATTTAGCAGGTCTAGTGAAGACCTGCTAAATCAAACTCAGAGGGCGCCCCCATCGGCACTGGGACTCCAGTTCCTCACGAGGAGTAAGGGAAGCCAAAGGGAGCATTTGCTCCCATTGGCTTTTCTCTGTGTGGACGGTGCGAAAACTCGATTTAAGATATGCCGACTCCGGCTACGTAATTAACGTAGCTGGAGTCGTGTAACTTAATTTAACCTACCTGCTGTAGCGTAGACCAGGCCCGAGTGTGTGAGTGGAAGGAGGCAGCAGGGCGCTGGGGGAGGCGGAAGGCTTAGGGGCTCGGTTTCTAGTTTATGCTCCGGTCATGTGCATGGTGCTGGGGCTGTTTCAAGGCGGCCAAGAAGTGGCTGGGGTGGGAGCCAGGTTGCCATACTGGGATTGTTTAGCCGTAATAACCAGAAGAGCCGGTTGGAAATTTTCCAAGGCAACCTAGTGATGAGTGTGTGTGAAATTGACAAGCCCTCCGACTTCATGTTTTGTTTTGGGAACAGAGTATTTTAGTGGTTCCGAGACGAAAATATTCAGGGATTGCCAGCTGGCCGAGGGTTTGGGTAAAACTTGCTTTTGAATAGGAAGAAATGCAAGTCGAAAGATACTGAAACATCCGGTGAAAATCCTCCCTCCTTTCCCCTAATGTTCCTGCGAGGAGCTCCCTCTCCTGAACAGATGAGGACTCTTCCATCCAGGTTGCCTCTGCTCTCCTTTTAACAACTCAGGAGCCCTGGGCCGGATCAGAGCCGGAGCTGGAGCAGAATCCCCACAAGGAACTAACTTGCCTTTCCTCGGAGCCCGGTATGACGTTCAAGTCTCACCATATGGCACATGTGGCATTGATATATTGACGCCCTGTTCCGACTGTCCGACGTCGGTTTCCACTTCATGATGACCCCCAACCCATTCATAACATTGTTCCTACGGGAAAACCAGTTCTACGTTATGACGTTTCGACTTACGCCGCGATTTTCAGGCCCCACGTGTGTCGCAAAATTAGCTGGGGGAGAAAGCATGTTTCCACCCCGCACTGCCTGCTCCCCTCCCTCCTCCAGGCCTGCCCTTCCCACCATCAGCCATCAGCTCAGCTACGAGGGCTGCTCCTGGCTGTTCCCCAAGCCCCTCAGAGACAGGAACTGCAGCTCATGTTCAATGAGCGAGCACTCGATTACATACAAGGCTGATAAAAACAATCTGCTGAGAATCAGGCCCATAGTTCCGGGAGGAAGAGTTTCCTGGCGGAAGTGCCGTCTAGTGGTTAAATATAGCCTTTCGAAGGATCCCGAGGGAACTAGATGCCCAGCCCCCATTAGCACCTAACTCCCATAGGCACCTTTAAAAATCCCAGCAGAAAGCAAGACTGTAGGACTGTTGGGTTCTACTCCGGTCTCTGCCACTGACTTCCTGTGTATCCTTAGGCATGTCACCGGGCCTCTTGATGCCTCAGTTTCCCACTCTGCACAGCATTAATCACCCCCAGCACCGGGCTTAGTTAATGTTTGTCAGAGTGTTTAAGCAGCTTGGGGGCAGGCGCCACGAAGGCCAGGGCATTATCATTCCCCCGTGGGGGTGACAGGAGCGGAATACTAGCAGGTTCATCTACTCACACACTTCTCACAGCAGCAGTGCAGCCCAGGAAGCAGTCTCTGGAGGAACAGGGTCTGGGGAGGCTGGTCCGGCTCCCTACCAGGCATGACTATGATGTGTCAGCACCTCATGGCTATCTCCCTGCCTCCTTCTGGGGTATGTTGCCCTTGCTTGCACTGCCCAGCAAGGAGGGGCTGGCGTGCGAAGCAGCCGTCGTGGTATTTCGATGCAGGGGGGCTGTTTGTGGGAGTTTTAGCCAGCGTGGCAGGTCAGCAGAGCCTGGCTGTGAACGGACACGGGCTGCAAGGTTCGAGCAACGCCGAGCCCTGTGGCTTGTGCCGAGCACGGTGGTTCGAGGCTGCAACGCAAGGCGGGGAGCGTTAAGGGCTGGGGGGCGTGTGAATGAAAGTGCCGCACGCCGGCAAGGGCTCCACAATGTTCCACCTCCCTTGGGCCAGGCCAGGCTTTTCCTGCGTGGCTAGTGGCCCACAGAGGGTAGGGTTGTGACCGCCTTCCTCACTAGCTGCACCACAAAGTATTCCTCGCTGGGTATTCCAGCCCCGGGGAGAGACCGTGGGTGCATGTGGGAGGGGAGGTAGCTTTTTGGGGGGAGAAGAAAAAAGTATTAGCCCCGGGGAACATTTCCCTACCATTTTAAAAAGAAAAACTGTATTTCCACATTTCTGGGGGGAGGAGGAGATGGAAAATATTGCCAAACCAATTTTCTTTTCTGCCCACATTTTCTTGGTGGCACTCCATTCTCTGTCGGGAAAAAACGATTCACTGAAGAACACATGACCGCGTCAGAGAGCGAGCGAGAGTGCTGGAAGGGGGCTGGCCTTTGGGGTGAGCTAAGGAAAGAAGAAGATCCTGGAGATGGCTGCAGACTTAACTCCAGCCCCACCCCAAAGGTTCCCAGAGTGCAGGAGAGTTTGCATCCGGCCTGCCACTGAACACTGGCCAGGCTGGGGCTGCACAGGCACGTCTGGGGTGTGCAGGCCTAGGGGTTTCCCAAGGGCGTCATTCTAGGGTACATCTCTGCCCCACACCCCTGGAGGCCAGCAGCCCCAGTGGAGGCGGGTTCTTTACTGCTCCCGGCTATGGGGTGTGGGGCTTGATCGGGAGGGGGCAGTGGTCCTGCTTGGCACCTCTCACCCACCGAGGAAGGGGGGAGGCAGGGGCCTGGTAAAAGTGCTGAGTCTGCTACCAATGCCCCAGACCTGAAGGAGTTAATGGGGGCTTGAGCAGCCAGTTAGGTTACCTGCCTGCAGCTGGAGGGAGAGCCGGGCTTAATTGGTCCTGAGGCCTAACGGGGCAGCGTCAGCAGGGTGGTTCCTATAAGAAGAGGAGGCAGCTGAAGCATTTGCAGTTAGTGGCTGGGGCTTGTGGGGGTCTCACTCAGGAGGATGAGTCTGTGGACAGTGGGGGGAATGACCTGAGGCTAGGCTAGGCTAGGCTGCCGGGGAAGGAGCCAGGCATGGGGCCATGCAGAGCTGGGCTGTGGCAGGATCTGGGGAAGGATGCTGGGAAGCCCTGAGGCAAGGCCTGGAGCTGGCCCTCTTGTGAGACTGTCGGATGGTTCTGGGCTCTGGTACCCCAGGAGGGGTGGATGAAACAGAGCTGGCCAGAGGGCTGAGGCCAGGGAAGAGCCCCTACCCCCCCAGCACGTGGCTCAAAGACAGTGGCTACAGCGTGCCGGGCTGTGAGCAGGAGCTCCTGTGGTGAGTGCCCCCTTGATAGAGTGGGGATCTCTGGGGTGGAGAAGTCTCTGGGAAGACCCTGGATAGGGAATTTGAATTCCCCACCTGCTGTTTCCATGGATTGTGGGGAGGGTGTGGCCTGGGGTTGGTGGCCATGGAGGTGGGTTTGGGGGTTATTGGTGGGGTGTCTGGAATTTTTTGGGGGTGGAGGGAGGCCTGTCAAAATAAGGATGTCTGGGTATGGGGGCCATGGTGTGTGTGGGGAGGGGGGGGGGTGATGACCCAGGAATCTGGCTGGGAGTTGTTGCAGGTGCTGGCTGTTGTGGGGGGAGTGTTTTCTGGGTACCCATGGGGCTGGGTCTTGGAGGGGTGGCTGTGGTGGGTGCTGGCTGCCATCCCCAGGGGTCTGGTGTGAGGTGGCTGCTGGGGTGGGTTCTTGGGGGGGGGGGCGGCTGTTGCGGGAGGGGGGTGGGCTCTGCTGGGCTGCTCTTGCCCGCGTGCTCAGGGTCTGACCGATCGCCATATTTGGGGTCGGGAAGGAATTTTCCCCCAGGCCACATTGGCCGAGGCCCTGGGGGTTTTTCGCCTTCCTCTGCAGCACGGGCACTGTGGGTTGAAGCTAGTGTCTGTGGGGGGCTCTGACGCGAAGCCCTTCGGTCAGGATGTGAGGTGTCCAGTGGCGCAGCCAGGGAGCGGGGTGCCCCCGGCATGGGAGTGGGGCAGGAGGGGCTGTGGCCAGGCTAGATGATCCTAGTCTCCCTTTGGGCCTTAAAGTGGGTCTTGGGCCTATGGCCAACGTGTGTGAGGGGAACGGGGGCTCCTCTGGCTGCTGCCCCAGGGGCTTTGGGGTTTGTGGTGGGGGGAGTGGCTGGGTTGATGCGCTCTGGGGTCTCTCCTGAGCTGGATTGGGTTGTGGGGAGGAAGTTTTTTTCGGGGTGTGGGGTTCTGGCGGTTGCTGGGGGTGGTGCTGTCTGTCTGCGGCGTGGTGCGGTTTGTGCTGCTGCTACCTGGGCTGGCTGTGGCGGCGGCTGGGATTTGGTTGCTACGCTGTGGGGCCGTCAGTGGCTTGCTGCATGGGGTGGTCTGTGGGATGCTGCTGGGATATGGGGGGGGGGGAGTTTGTTGCTGGGGGTTTCCTGGTTCACACTCTGGGGTTGCTGCAGCGTTGGGGGAGGGGTTCCTCTACCCGGCATCCTGTGTGGTCTGAGGATTGCTGTTGGGGGGGGGGGGGGCTGTGCTGGCTGCTGGAGGGGTTCCTCTGGTTTGCGCCTTGAGCGTCTGGGGCTAAGGGTGGGTGAGCTGCTGCGGGGGGGGGGGATCTCTGGTTGCTGCCCTGTTCACTTGCTGGGGGCTTTCTCTGGCTTGCGCCGAGTGTGGGGTGGGGTGGGTTGCTGGTCTGGGGGTTCTCTGGTTTCCATGTGTGTGTGGTCTGGGGGGGTGTTTAGCTGCTTCCCTTTGTGGTCTGGGGTTGTCGCTGTGGTGGGTTCTCTTGATTTCTGCTTTGCGTCATCGGGAGTGGCTGCTCTGGGGGCTTGCTGCTGGGGTTCCTCTGGCTGCTGCTGCATGGGGTCTGGTTTGGAGGGGTTTCTCTGCCCCCACTGTGGGCTGGGTTGCTGCTACGATGGGCGGGGGGGGGGGCTCTCCTGGCTTGCACCCTGTGATTGTTTTTTTGAGGGGCGGGTGTCTCTGGTTTGCGCCTTGGATGGTCTGGGGATGGTTTTTCCCTGGCTTGCGTCCTGTGTGTTGGGGGGAGGAATTGGTTGCCATGGGGGTTGCTTTTTTCTCTCCTTGGTGCTCTGGGTGGTTTCTCTGGCTTGTGCTGGGGAGGTCTGGGGGTTGCTAAGCAATGGGGTTCCTCTGGCCTGTAGCCATGTGGTCTGCCACGGGGGGGGGTTCTCTACTGTGTGCTCTGGGGGGTCAGGGGTGCCTCTGGCTTGCACCCTGTGTGGTCCATGGGTTGCTGCTGAGCTGGGAGATGCAGTAGCCGCCACAGGACTATGTGATCAGGGGGGTCTGGCTTGCGCCCTGTGGTCGGGGGGGGGGGGGTGAGTTCTTTGGTCCGGGGGTTGTGGCTGGGTTGTACGTGGTTTGGGGGGGGATCCCCTCTGGCTGCTGCCCTGCATGGTCTGGGGCTGGCTGAGGGGTGGGCAGGCTGCTGCTCGGGTGGGTCTCTAGTTGGCATCCTGTGTAGTTGGTGGCTTTCGGCTGGGGTGTATGATGCTGGATGGGTTCCACTGGTCTGCGCCCTGTGGGGCCCGGGGGCTGCGGGGTGTGGGATTTCCCCTTCTGTGTGCCCTGTGGGTTGCTGGTGGAGGGGTGGGTACTGGCGGGGGTTCCTCTGGTCTGCGCCTTGGATGCTCTGGGGATGGATTTTTTTTCTTTGTGTTCTCCGTGGCTTGCGCTCTGCTCAGAGAAGGGGTGGGGAGTGTTCTCTGCTACCCCCTGTGCTCCATTGGTTGGGGGTGTGTGTGTGGGGGGGGGGGGTAGTTTTCTCTCCTTGCTGCCCTGAGTGGTATGGGTGGGTTCCTGTGGCTCATGTGGGGGATGATCTGGGGAAGGTTGAGGGGGGGTTCTCTTGCTGCCCGGGGCTGTTGCTGGGTGGGTTGCGCTGTTGCTGGCCTGTACTGGCTGAGGGGGGTTCTCTAGTTTGCATCCTGCGTGGGGCCGGGGGGGTGGTTCACCAAGTGTCTGGTGTGGTCTAGGAGTTGCTGCTCAGGGTGAGGGGCCCTCGGGTTGGAGCTAGTGTGATCTGGTGGGGGGGGGGGGCTGTGTCCTCTAGCTGCTGCTGTATGGGGTCTGGAGGGGTTTCTCTGCCCCCCATGTGGACTGGCGCTACTGCTGGGATGTGGGGATTCTCACTTGTGCCGTGGGGGTTGCTGTCAGATACCTCTAGTGTGGACTGGGGGGGGGGTCTCTGGCTGCTACCCTGTTTGCTTCTGGAAGGGTGGGGTTCTCTGGCTTGCGCCTTGGGCAGTCGGGGGCTGCTGCTGGGGGTGGCTTCTCTGGTTTGCATCCTGTGTGGTCTGGGGCTTTCTGCTGGGGTTGAGGGGCGCTCCTGGAAGCAGGGGGTTCCCCTGGTGTGTGCCCCGTGGTCTAAGCCGTGCTGCTGGTCTGGGCTGTCCTGGAGTTGCTGCTGTGTGGGCTGGGGTGGTTCTGACAGACTAAACTGGTTGGGGGGCTGCAGCTGGGGTGTGTGGTCTGTGGGTTGCTGCTGGTTTTTTGGGGGGGGGCTTCTGGCTGCTGCTGTGTGTGGGCTGGGGAGGGAGGTTCTCAAGTGCCCTGTGTGGTCTGCGGTGGGGGGGGGGGGTGTGCCGCACAGCAGCGGCTCCCCTGGTTTGTGATTGGATGGTTTGGGGATGGCTTTTCCTTGGCTTGCGTCCTGTGTCTTGGAGGAGGTGTTCCCTGCTGCCCTGTGTGATCTCTTGTGGGTGGGTGGGTGAGTGGCATTTTTTTTCTGTGCTACCTGGTGTGCATGGGGTGGGGTTCCTTGGCTTGCACCTTGGGTTTTCTGGGGGCCTCTGCTCGCTGCTTGGGGGTTTCCTTTGGATGCTACTGTATGAGGCCTGGAGGGGTTTCTCTGTATACCGCGCCCCCCCCAGTGTGGTCTTGCTGCGGGGGGGGGGAGGGTCTTCTGGCTTGTGCCCTGGGGTTGCCACCGGAGAAGTACCACTAGTCTGCATGGTGTAGTCTGGGGCGGGTCCTCTGGTGCGTGGGGGTGGGGTCCAGCGCAGGGTGCACGAGTCTCTCTCATGCGCCTTGGGTGGTCTTGAGGCAGCTGCTGCCGGTAGGGGGTTGCTTTGGGGCAGGGTTCCTCCCGTTTGCAGCTTGTGCCAGGGGTGGTGGGTCTCTGGTTGCTTCTCAGTGGGGCCTGGAACATACTGAAGGGGGGCTGCTGTGGGGTGGGAGGGTCTCCTGGTCTAGGCTGTGTGGTCTGGGGGCTGCAGAGGGGTGGGTGGGCTGTCTCTGGTGTGCACCCTGTGTAGTCAGGGCCTCTCTGCTGGGATGGAGGTGTCTTGCTGCTCCTGGGGGGGCTGTGTGCTTGGGAGGGGGGAAATACTGTGGCTTGCGCCCTGGGTGGTCTATGGTTGCTGTGGGGTGGGGGTTCCCTCTGTGGGGGAGGGGGGGACAGGAGTGGATCTGGTTTGCGCCTCAGGTGGTCAGAGGATGGCTTTTCCCTGGCTTGCATCCTGTGTGGTCACTGGGGGGCAGGAGAGATGTTTGCTGTGGGGGGGTTGCTGCCCTGTGTGTGTGTGTGTGTGTGTGTGGGGGGGGGGGGGTTCCTCCAGTCTGAGCCTTGGGGTTTTCCGGCGGTTGCTGCTGGGGTTCTCTGCTTGCTGTTTGGGGGGGAAATCTATGTTGTGGCCTGTACTGAGGTGGGGGGTTCTCCTGGCTTGCGCCTTGGGGTTGCTGTGAGGGGCACTTGGTCTACATGATGCAGTCGGAGGGGTGGTGGATGTGGGGGGTCTAGATTGTTGGAAGGGGGCTTCTCTAGCTGTCACCCTGTTTGCTGATGGGGGGGGGGGTGTTCTCTGCAGTTCCTCCGGGTGGGGGTTATTGCTGGGGGCAGTTCTCTGGCTTGCGCCTTGGGTGGTCTGGGGGCTGACGATGGGGCGGGGGGGAGCTGGCTGTTGCTCGTTGGTGGCTGTTGGTGGCTTTCTGCTGGGATTGAGGGGAAGCGGGGGGGGGGGGTTCCTCTGGCTTGTGGTCTGACTGCTGCGAGCCGGGGGGGACGGTGGTGGTTTTCTCTCCTTGCTGCCCCGTGTAATCGGGGTAGGTCGCTCTGGTCTGCGGCTTGGCTGGGCGTTACTGGGCCGAGGGGCTGCTCTGGTTTGTACCCTGTGTAGTCTGGCAGCTGCTGCTGGGGGTGGTTCCTCTTGTTTGTGCCTCGTGTGGTTTGGGGGGGGTCTCTGACTTGCACCTCGGGTGGGCTGGGGGCAGTCTTGGTTCTGTGGCTTGCGGCCTGGGGGGGGGGGGGCTTTTTCTCCATGGTGGGGTTTTGATTTTTGCGCCTTGGATCATGGGGTGGGGGGGGAACACACCCTGCTTTGTGGTCTGGGGGCTGCTGCTGCAGTGGGAGACGGAGGCTGATCTGGCTTGCGCCCTGGGCTCTCGTTGCTGATCTGTGCTTGCTGCTGGGAAGGGTTCTGTGATTGGCAGCCTGTGTGTCTTGGGGGGCGGGTAGGTGCTCTAGGGACCAGGTGGCCTGGGAGTTGCTGGTGACAGAGGGCTGCTGCTCAGAGTGAGGGTTCCTCTGGCTTGTGCCCTGGCAAGAAGAGGAGGCTTCTCTAGTTGCCACCCTGTGTGTGTTGCTATGGGCCGAGGGGGGGGGGGGGTTGTGTGTCTGGTTTGTCTTATGTGGTCTGGGGCTTCCTCTAGCTTGCAACCTGCTGCTGGAGTCAGTTTCTCCTGGTTTGTGCACTGCGTCATGTAGGGACCAGCTTTTGCCAGTTGCTGCTTTTTTTGGGGGGGGGGGGGGCCTCCGGAGTAGTCTGGGGCCTGCTGCTGTGCTGGGCTTGCATCTCCTTGGGTTGCTGGTCGGGTGGGGGGGAAGGTTCCTCTGGCTTGTGGTCTGGGCACTGAGATTCTCTGGCTGAATCCCTTGGGTCAGGTGGGGCCTGGAGTTTTCGTGGTTGCCGAGGGCTGTACCTCGCCGTTTGTGGCTCGCTGGGGGGGGAGGGACTTGCTAGGGCAGCTGCACTGTGGGGTGCCATGGGTGCTAAGAATCACTGCTGGCATTAGCATTTTTTACTGCCGAGCAGGAGGGGCTGTGGGGGCAGTGACCAGCGTGGAAGTACCTGGGGGGAGGGGAGAGGAGAGTATTCCACCCTTCCCTGGCCCTCAAACATGGCAGAAGCCAATTCGTGGTGAGGAAGCCCTGGTCCGTTTGTGCTGCTCCCGACAGGTAGCTGCCTCCGTTCATCAGGTGGATCGCGCTACTCACTGCGTCACAACTGGCATTTGTATCCAGGGCATCTTTCCTGTCACATGGCCATCTCCTCTGTGCACAGGGCAGGTCCCTCAGCCTCACCTCAGTGGGAGACAGGCTGATGTTTGGTTCTCTACATTCTCAAAACCTGGTCCTCAGATTCTTAGACACGCTGGGCTGGTCATAGGTATCCCTGTCTCGCTCTTCTCCAGCATTACGGCTTTCCAGGTCTCTGTCTCCCAGCACAGAGCTTGGGCTCAGAGGATTTTCTCTGTTCTTACTTTTTATCCCCCTGCCTGGAAATAACAGAATGGAGTCCGACCGTATTTGTCAATTCAGTCACCTTGCATTGTGGGTCTGTCTGCACAACGCTGCTCCGTTATGGCCCCGTGTGAATTTATTGGCGGTTTGTTCTGTGGCTGTAACTTATGGGTAGTGACGCATAGTAGATGGATCTGAGAGGGAGGGCAGAGTTGAGCAAACATGCTAGGGAAACTTGGAATGCCTTCAGCCTGCGGGAGGAAAGCTATTCAGTCATAAGTAATAGACCTGGACACGACTTGGGTGAAATCCAAACCGCTGAAGATCTGACTTGTGGTCAGTTCATCCCTTTCACTGGGACACGTTTTAGCACAAAGGGCCCTGTGATCTAGGAAATCAGTTGCAAATATTGAAATGATTAAACTTCCACGGTCAGCCTTGTCTTACCATAAATGTGAATGGAGCAGCTGTGTGCATTTTTTTTCTTTTTTTGCGTAGAACTGCAGTATATACATAGGCACATGGTGTAACCCACCCACTGCTGGGGGTGGAGCACTGTACCATGCAGTGGCACCAAGACGGCGTAGAGAATATTGAGTCTGCTCTACAGCTTTAGCTGGCTTTCAGCTCATGCTGCAAAGACTCACCCATTAAGCTCCAGAGGTTCAATTCTACCTGTTGGTTGTTCCAAGGGTGCAGTGTTAGAAGACTTTTCAGCTGTGTGCATGTCAAGTTTCAAATGCTAAAGAGACTCCTCTTGAGTAGGAGCCGGGCCAGGTAATTGAAGCACCAGTACTTCTTGTCACCTGCAAGCAATGGTATGGCATCAGAGGACTACAGCTGTTTGCTAATCCTAAGGCTGTGGTTCTCAACTAATGGTCCATGGTAGACTTTTTCAGTGGTTCACAGGAACATTGTCCAAAGTCACACTGCATGGCCAGGCCCCAAAAATCTGTTAGTAAGAAATAAATTTTAAACCAAAATGTTGTCTGCTCTTTTTTAAAATCGTGTCTCAAAAAGGAGGTGGTTCACAAACTTTTTTGACGAGCCTAGTGGTCCATGGACTGAAACGAGCTGAGAACCACTGTCCTCAAAGAGCGGCATAGCATCACAACTCTGACATCCTATACCAAGTATGCCTTGTAAGGTATCAGGGAAGGGGTGACATCTTGAGCAAGGTTCTCTTTCTACAAGGATGATATGCACAATAGTTTGGCAGGGGGGAGAGGGAGGGTCACTCTGAAGCAAAAACAAAATGCCAGTTGGGGTGCGTCAAAACTCTCCATCCCCCTACTAGTACTTTGGTCTGAACTCGGCTCTAGTGGCCAGGGCTACTGTTGCTGCTTATTTGAGCCCCGCCTGCCCATCTGTGGTGCTTGCCCAAGCGCCAACTCCGTGTGCTCCTTCTCTTACCCCCCTCCCCCACACACCATGTGTAAATGGAGGTTTTGTCAAATGACTTTTTATGGGAAAGGAGTCTTTCCTTTGGAAACTCAAAACTTTCATGAGGGAAAGGAAGGACTCACTGAGCATCACTGGCACTTGTGTAACTCGAGGGAGAAGGCTGGGCCTTGTGTGAATTTTTAGGTGGAAGAAAGTGTTAGAAACACCCACAAGCGTTCTCAAAAGTGAAAATGGTGTAAGTTTAATCTCTCGTAGAAAAACTAGTAAAACCTTCCCCAGCCTGTACCGTGTCTTTTTCATCTTAGATGCAGTTTGGATTTTCAACAATAAAAGTGACACTGCGTTCAAAGCTTGGCTAGCACCACCGAACAGGGGGGTAGGGGCGGGGCCTGCGGGGGAACAGGATGTGGGGTCATAAACACAACAGTCGCATTGTTGGATGTACAACCACAGCATAATGCTAAGGAGTGAAATCCATGTGAGGGGTGTGTGTGGGGGGGAAGGAAAACAGATATTTAAATACCCCCCCAAAGTGACTTGAAAGTCACATGAATTATCTTCACTGTAAAAGCTCCCTTCCCCCCCCTTTCAGACTTTACCATATAACCTGCTTTGAGACTCTACTTTATTTGAATCAGACTTCAACACAATTACACCCCTTCTTAAAAAAAAAAAAAACAAACAAACCAAAAAACCTAACATCACAGGAGAAGGAGCTTGGGTCGGAGTCAAAATACATTTTAGCGGAAGCAGTGGACAGGATGTGATTAGTTTGTATGACAAACTCAATAGATACCGCGGGAACCTGAGCCTTCGGCAGATGAAGAGGGGAAGCTATTAAACAACTGATTTACTGAAGATATTGAAATCTCTGACAGATGAGAGGCAGGGATGGTGCTAGACTTTCTGGCCCGAGCGGTATCAGTCAACACATGGCCTGGAAAATATAGCTCACAAAATGGGCTGGTTTCTCACAGACTTACAAACCCTGTTTGTGCTGCTTTGTATGCCATAATTTGTAAGGGGGGGGGGGGCAAGAAACCCCTCCCCTTAACTCTTCTGTTCTTTTTTTCCTCTATTCTCCCCCCGCCCCAAGTTCATTAACTTCCCAGGCAGGAAGCTACATTTCTCTTCTTCCTAGATATTTGAGTTTCTGTGGTAACTACAGTGTGTTTTACAATTCAGGACAGCAATAGGAGGGGGACATACGAGACTAGAAACAAGCAAATTCTCCCCCCCCCCCCCCCCCCGGAGAGATGTAACTGGAGGAGATAGAATAATACACATACCCAATGGGAAGAGGAAATCGGGGGAGTTTGGTCTTGTGCTGCAGGTGAGGGAACAGACAGGAAAAACTGGAATTGTCCATGTGTTATGGGCCATCAAGGGCTGAGTACCTAAAGCTGCCATATCATGGAGTAGGGACTAATGTTCCCTCTAAACTTTTTCATCCACGTCTGGAATAAATGTTATGCCTCTGGCTACATGTGTGGATGTGCACCACCAGAAGGAGCACCTGCTGGGAGTGTGCTGCTAATCAGCTGGGCACCATCAGGATCTCTTCCACTCAGCTTACAGGGAACACTGATCCTGTGTGGTATGTCACAACTCCAGTGGAAAAAATCAGGCTTTGGTAAGCCGTGTTCTGATGTGGCCCTCAACCATGGGAACACCTTCTGAAGTACTGGCCAGCACTGGGGGCTGGTAAATCAAGATGGCCTGTCCCCTAAAAGCTGTGCAGTGCAAAGTTCCCTAGCTTGGGTGAGGGGGGAGCACTGATTAGCTGGTCAGAAGGCGCAGCATGGGACCAGAATTGGATGATTCTGTGCAAAGCCGACAAGACTCTGGTCAGCTGCAGCAGGGTGGTTTCAGGATGGGGAAACTGAGGCACGGGGCCGCTCAAGCACAACTCCGCGCCAGAGTTGGCAATGTGGGTGGGGGCAGCCCTGCCGGCTAACAGCCACACTGCAGTGAAAACCCGGCCCAGCTGCGGCTCAGGCTTCAGCTGCGGCTCAGGCTTCAGCCACTCATGGAAGGGACCCAGCATGCTTGGCTAGTTGCAGGGGAGGGTTTTGTTTTCCCCACCTAGCATCAGCTGGACAGGCCCGGGCCCTGCTGGTGGAGTGGGCATCCCTGTAGCGTCAAGCCGGCCCACTAAGATCCAGCTGAGAAGGCTCATGGAACCCTCTCTCTGCTGCTTCTGTGCCATCGGATCCCGGCAGCTCCTCTCCCTGCCAAGGCAAAACAGCTGTCCCGGGCTTGGAAGGGAAGAGCAGCTGCAGTCTGCTGCCTGTAATGACTGCAAATGGAGTCACTGGGATCGGGGGGAGTGGAGGGGGGAAGGGGGATAGGTGTGCGAGGCAAGACGAATCAAAAGGATATTGAGATGGGCTCTTCGCAGAGAGGCCGGGAAACTGATCGGGAGCAGAGGGGGGAGTCAGAACCTGACTAAGCCAGGTGAGAACCAATTTCTGGACAGGGTTACAGGGCTTGGCTGGGTTCTTGGGCTTGGCTACCTTCCCCAAGGCCGGTTCCATTAGCAGTCTGATGTTCCCCCAGAGCTGTCTTCGCAGAAGGGGGGAGAGGAGCAGAAACACTGATGTTTGGTTTGAAAGTAGCACCAGAACCCAAGCATTTCCTGGCCGGCTGCCCACCTCTCACTTGGTGAAATACTCTGGCTCCTCCGTACCAACAACGGCAGCAGAGCTGGGGCCATGCCCGGACTGTGAGCGCACATGTGATTCCATCCAGATGTGTCTGCTTTTATTCGCGTTACGCCGGCCTGCTATTTATAACCGGGATACGGGCTCACCTCTCGCAACAGCAACTGACTGCAAAGCTAGCATAGATGGAATCTGGCCCGTTGGCGTCTGTCCAGGCCTCTCCATGGAGTTACAGCGATGGGAGGGCTGTTGAGGTGAAGCGGAGAAGATGAGGGTCGGAAGAGATCTCAGGAGATATCAAATCCAACCCCCTGTCCAAAGCAGGACCAACCCCAACTCAGTCATCCCAGCTAGGACTTAAAACCTCTAGGCTACGTCTACACTGGCATGATATTCCACCACATGCAAATAGAATATCCCCATCCTATTAATCAGAGCCCATGAGCTTCAGTCCTGCAACTCAGACCTCCTAGAGCAGGCCCTACAGGACTCATTGCTAACATCTTTACGGGCTGGCTACAAGCAGGGGCATTCACCGATACTTTCCCACTGGGTTATGTCCCTACTGGCTAGAGACCCCAGTAGAAAGCTGGAGAACAGGAACCCCGGAGTCTTTGCTTGGCTCAGAGAGGCTGTGTGCTGCCCTGGAGGAGGGGAAAGATAATCAAAGCACATCTCGGTGGCATCATCGATCTGAAAGGCATCGTGATTGCTCGGTTAAGACTGGGGGTTACTATTTTAGAGTTCTATTCCGAAATGCTTCCCGGGTCCCCTTCGCTGGCCTAGTAATGTAGAAGCAGGTGTAGTCGTTCGAGCTTGCCTGCTGTCTCTCACTGACCTCTTACCGCGGAGCAGGATGGGCAGTGAAGTGCATGGAAATATAAAACACAGTCAGCAAGAGGGAGATTTGACTCTGATCTCCTGGCTCCTAGTTAAGGCACCTTTTTCCTCACTAAAGGGTATCAGATGAGCAAGGTCTCTTTCTCCAGGCTGGGTGGGAGTAGCAGGACATGTTGCAACATTGGCCGTTATTTGCAGACAGTGAGGGGCGAGTGTTGACAGTGGGAAATACTCCAGCTGCCGCTTGGTGTAGCTAAGACAGCGATTGCTGCAGAAAGAGGCCGTGTCACTTTTTCTCTTTCGTTTTCAATCTGTTGTCCTAGTTGTAGCTGTGTCAGTCCCAGGATGTTAGAGGGATAAAGCGGGTAAGCCTATCTCTTATTGGACTGACGTCTGTTGGTGAACAAGACAAGCTTGTCTCTCTAATTGTCCTGCTTGGCACATGGACAACACATGAGGCAACAGCCGAAGCCCAGGAAATGACTGAGAAGAAGTCCGGGAAAGTGAAACACCTCATTGGATTTTTATTGAAATAGTCCCTTTTGATGCCTTGTTATCCCATGTTCCTACCACCCGCTCCACCAAGCCAGCAGGAAAAGTTCCAGCAGTGTGTGGGTGTTAATTCCTGTGTTTGGGGTTTTTTTGCCACTTTTTTTTGATATTGTTGAGAAATGACTGTTCAGAATTCCCATCAAAATGAAAACTACTTCTGCAACCTTAACTTGAGCATCACTCCTGCTCCACCCTCATTTTATTTTCTTGGGACAGATTCTCCCGCACACAATTCATCCCACTCTAAGTACTGTAAAGCAGCCAGACTCTACTGGCCATCTTCTCCCATCTCGGACCTCACGTTCCCCTGCAGAGAGGCACACCCCCTCCCTCCTGCCCTTCAAGCTTCCCTTTCCCTCCTGGTCTCCTCGGGTGCAATGGTTAGTTACACTCGGTTCCATTTCAGCAACACTGGCTGTATTTTGGCATTACTCTTCATGACGCAACATTCTCCTTTCCTAGAAGTTGATGAAGAACGTTCTTCAGAGAAGGCTGCAAAGAGCTGCCCTCTTCCAAAATGGTGCCTCTTATTTTCAGTGAAGCTACTGGTGACCTCACCCAAGGTGCCCTTTTTCAAAATGGCCATCCCCTTTCCTTGTTCCCCATGACAGAACAAAGCCAAGAGTCTTCAGTGAAGATAGTGACTCTCTCTTCTGTCAAACAACCACTGTCTGCCCGGAGTGACTTCTTTGAAAGAGGGCGCTTGTAGTCTCTGTTCTGTTGGGAGCAGGACAGGGTGGCCATTTTGAGAGAGGCTAGTTCCCCTAAAAGCTGTCTTTCTGTAGTTAGTAAGTCTGCTTTATATTTTACCTAAAACGGTGTGTTTTGGTTGAGAATTTCTAAGGCGCTGCATGGATACAAATGTCATGAGAACATCAGAACGGCCAAATTGGGTCAGACCAAAGGTCCATCTAGCCCAGTATCCTGTCAGCCGACAGTAGCCAATGCCAGATGCCCCAGAGGGAGGGAACAGAACAGGGAATCCTCACGTGCTCCCTCTCCTGTCATCCATCTCCAGACAAAAAGAGGCTATGGACACCATTTCTACTCATCCTGGCTAACAGCCATTGATGGACCTAACCTTTAGTTCTTTTCTGAACCCTGTTAGAGTCCTGGTCTTCACAACATCCTCTGGCAAGGAGTTCCAAAGGTTGACTGTGCACTGAGTGAAGAAAAACTTCCTTTTGTTTGTCTTAAACCTGCTTCCTATTAATTCCATTTGGTGATCCCTACTTCTTATATTGTGGGAACAAGTAAATAACTTTTCCTTTTTCACTTTTTCCATATCAGTCATGATTTTATAGACCTCTGTCATATCCCCCCCTCTTCGTCTGCTCTTTTCTAAGCTGATGTCCACCCGCAGGCGCGGATATCTGCAGATAGATACTGGTGTCCGCTGATCTACAGGGCTCTCCTCCCAAGAGACACGGTGGCCAAGAAAAGGAGCGTGGTTCTGCTGTGCTTGAGAGGCAGGAGATGCGGTTGGGGGCAAGGCTGGGGATGGTAGGGTTACAGTGCCAGGACAAGCTGCCGGGGTAGGACCACATGCCTCTTCCTTGGCCAGCGTGGTGGGACAGGGGCTTCCCATTCTGAGTGGCTGTGTCTAGACTGGCCAGTTTTTCTGGAAAATCAGCTGCTTTTCTGGAAAAACTTGCCAGCTGTCTACACTGGCTGCTTGAATTTCCGCAAAAGCGCTGACTTCCTACTGTGGCTCTGTGGGGATGGCTTCCAAGCTCTCTGGCTGACTCTGTGGTCTAGGGCCAATCAGTGACTCCCCGTGCCTCAGTTTCCCCCCTTCTGCATTTGCCATTGGTTCTGCTAAGCCAGCCCTTGGAGCGGCATGTGCTGGCCCTTTGCGCGGCGCGGGTACAGCACAGATCTACAGCCTGCGTCTGCCCATCGCCGTCTCTGGAGCAGTAGTTCCTCAATTGCTATCGAAAGGAGCGGGCCTCCGACTCTCCCACTCGCCGTCTCCTGAAACGCTCCTGAGTCCGGTAACACGCTGGCGCGTCGCCCCATAAATAACAGCAGCAGCGGAGAGACCGTGAGAGGTAGGGGGAAGAGAAAGAAAGAACCTATTGTATGAGAAGCAGACAGTGCCGCTGACCTGGAAATATATGAGTCTATGAAAGCCCAAACCGGGGAGACTCTGGAATTCACTCACAGCTCACCCTGGACACCCTGACGACTGCCTGTTTGCTGTGGGTGGTCCTTACTGCATGTCATAATTTACACTTCAGGCCCATCGCATCCCTTGAAAAGCCTTAAAAACAGCTATGTGCATGGATCTCGCAGGAGACTTTTGCAAAGACCCTCATGGTCTAGAATAAACACGCCCTATTATTCTAACATAGGTCAATGTTCCATTGCCCCCCAAAGATCAGTCAGTCCTAGGTTGGTACACTCTGGCAAAGAGTACTACTGATCCCATTAATCACCTTCACATGCACTAATTTAAGTCCGGAAATGAGGGCATGGAGTTATGTCCTCGGCTAATGAGCCAATAGGGAGTCACGGAGCCTTTTTGCCAAAGGATCTTAAGATGTTTTACAAGTGACGTTTTACAACATCCCTGTGAGAGAGAACTGAAGTGTCACTAGAAACTTATAACAGAAGAGGAATCTGAGGTTAAGTGACTTGACCTGGGTCACACAGTGAATCCTTGTCAAAGCAAGAAATAATTCACAGGACTCCTGCCCTCTGATTTAACCCCCAGCTCTCTACATAGTTCTCACCTGATCCCAGAAGTTCTTGGCCAATGACAATTCCCATGGCGGTGTGGGGCTACAGGTCACCCACAACCCTGTACTATTTGGCATGTAATAAATTGCATGGCTGACAGTACACACTGCAAACACATGGGGAGAGATTCTGCACTCAAGTTACCGGCACTGCAGCCAGTGGTCGCCGGCAGCACTTTGAGGGAAGAATTTGCCCCTTGCCGTTAGGTGGGAGAGCAAGGCGAGGGGCAGAGAGAAGGACGCAGGCTGGAAGTGGCATTGTTAGTTTAGTGGGTCCCTCTGTGTCTCCAGCCGGGAGAGCTGTGCCCAGGCCAGGTGTCTGAAACGGGCTGATCGGACAATCTCTCCGCAGCCAAACTCCTCGGAACTAACGGGGGATTAAGGCCTGTCTAATAAAGTCCATGCCAGGGTCTGGAGATGTTCTGGGCTGGGCTTTTTCCAGAGATCACGGCCTCCCCTCTGTCTGCCTCTTCTCCTCTACCTCTCTGCTGACCCATCCCTCCCGGTATCCTCACTGTCTGTCTGTCTCTCTCCATCCCATTGATCCTTTCCTGTCCCCAGCCCCATTAACATGGAGTTAAAGCTAAGAGTACGTACCAGTAACTTATAATGTTCCTATAATGCCCTTTTACCAGGAAGTCTCTCCCAAGTCGGCACTACCACCACTCCGCTAAGAAACAGCACAAGGAATTTGTAATTATCCCCCAAACAACCATTTTAAACCCATGAAATTCAGAGCTGCGGTTACATGGGGGAAAAAATCCCAAACAAGGTAAATGCACAGTTAACCTTAACTCTGCCCTTTCATGACCACATAAAGGGGGAAAAAAATGTCAACCCTTCTTGTGCTCCTCCAATGATTTGCATGGAGCCATGAAAACCTGCAGTGCCTTAGGTCTTGCATAGGGTCATGGCAGCGCGGAGTAAAAGCTGTCCGGGTGGCTACCCCGACGTACGAGGGTTCCACGGAAAAGAAATCCAAACACTGAATTTCCTGGGCTTATAACGCTTGGTTTGGAGATAATGTTATCATCCCCGCCCCTGCTGTTTCTTCCTCTGACATTTCTGCTCCCTTCTCACAACCTGTACTCCTAGTTGGATGTAGAGCTCTCAGGTCCGGAGGCTGTGCTGCCTAGCTGACTCAGGCAAAGCAGGATCCGACGGCTGGAAGCTGAGGCTGCACAAACTGAAGTCCGAGGCAAGTTCCTAGCCATGAGGGCTGACATTGGAGCAGTTGTTGGGGAGGAAGTGGATCCCCTGGTCTTGCCTTAAGAACGCCATGCGATAGGATCTTCCAAAGAATGCTCTTTAGTCCAGTGTTTGAGGAAGAACGGCTCTTGCACAAAAGGGGGTTTTTGTGCAAAAAGGAGCAGTCTACACAGCGCTTTTTTGCACCAAAACCTCTTGCACAAAAGGGATCCAATGAGGAAATGCAAATGAGAATGTGACCTACGCAAAGGAGCGCTCCATTTGCATTTCCTCTTGCGGGAGAGGCTTGCAGGATAGATGCAGCCTTGGTGTGGGCAGGAAAGGGTTCCCATGGGAAATGTGCAATGCTTGCTGGCCGGAATAGAGAGAAAATCCGCTTCCTAGGAACCGAAATCAAGGCTTATCTCCCCCATTACCAAGATAGCTTCCCCAATTATCACCTCTAATATCATTCTCTCATCGACATTAACCTCACCCCTGTTCTGTTCTAAAATCTGATTTGTCTATTTTATATGTGTTCACTTTTTTTGATTGTATCCCTTTGGTATATATGGTCATGTCAATTTTCTTCCACAATTTGATCTGAAGAAGGGGCGCTGGCCTACGGAAGCTCATCACCTAATAAACCATCTCGTTAGTCTTTAAAGTGATGCATAGTCCTGTCTTTTGTTTCAGCAAGACCAGACTAACACAGCGACATCTCTACTACTTCTCTTTCTTTGTTTGTGGATTTCTTTGTGCAAAATAAAGTCACACTTCATGATTACCTACAGATGCCAAATTTTTCATAAACAATCCTGCTACTTAAATGAGCTGACTGCACTGCTTTTTACACTGGAATATGCTGAGTGAAAGGTTTAAATCATTATTTTTTGTTTTTCACTGGGGGAAAAAAAAAGTCATGACTCTTACGATTAGAGTTCATAAACAATATTTGCTAGCAAAATTAAAATCGTGTCGCTTAGCCGACTGTCATTTTAGTGCAATTTTGTTTTTACTGTTACACATCGCAAAATAACTAAAATTAATTACAGAAAGCATGATGGCAGCATTGCAGGTTTCTGATTCAAATCTACTAGGTATGGTCATGATTCCATAAAATGAATAATGTTCGAAGTTGAAATGCTACACATTTAAAACTGTTCTTTTACTTCCCTTTTGCAAGTACCTTAATAAAGGATTCTATTACCTATATTTAATTTCTTGATTGTTCCTATAAGTTATCTATGCCAAATGACTTTGCCCAGTCAAAGACAGGCCTCACGTGCTAGTATAATAAATTCTAAGGAGCCAAATTCACCATAGTGCCCGTAAATCAGCACCATTTGCATGGACTGGTACAACTGTAATAAAATGTCTCTCAGTGAGTGGGCATGTCATTTCAGTCCATATTTATTATTTTCTGGCTATTTTTCAGCTGATAAATGAGACAGTGAGTATCCCTCTTGCCCCTTATTTGTGGCTTCCCATGTCCTGCCTCGTTTCCACTGGTTCTCAAGCTGCGTTTCGGCTGGCGCTTTTCACGACCAGCTTGTGACGAATAGGTTGGCTTTGCTGACTGAAATATGGCTTGTGTCTCCCGCCAGGGCTGTCCTGTGCTGAGTGAAATCCAAAAAGGCAAAGCGACCAGCTGGAAAGTGTTTATTTGTAGGGCTGTCCAGCCTCGCCTGATTTAGATCCATTCTTCAGTGGAATCTCGGCTATTTCCCTAAAGAGCTGGGAAGATTTTCTGACCCCGGTGGGAAATAAAAGGTCGTTGCTGGGCCTGGGTGGGAAATAAGAGGTCGTTACTGGACCTGAGATAAGCATCAGGGCCCAGCTGCCGTGCGGTGGAAGGAGCAGACCAGTTACTGTGCTGTGTGATTTATCAGTAAACAACAGGGGATAAGGAAAAGCCCTGGTATGATATCTCTAGGCGCTGAGTCAAAGGGGAGGCAAACGCTGTGGTGTACACGCTGTGTTTGTGGGGGAAGCTACTGCTTAGCAACTATATATCAGATTCTGACTGCTGCAGATCCGGAGTCACTCCAGATTCAAACTGGTGTCCGTGAGATCAGACTGTACTGGGACCAGTGTCCAAAGCCTAGAAAAGCAGGGTGTGTTTATGGGCAGTTTCGGTCTAGGTCCCCGCATCTCCGCTGACCCCTGGCAAGCTGGGATGTGTCTGGCTGACATGTGGCAGGTGTGTTAAAATAGCCATTAGAATGTGGGCAATGCATTCAGCAGCTCACGAGCATGCACTGAAGTCTAAACGCTAGTCTCTCCCATGACATCCGTGTCCCAGGCAGTGAGCCTCTGTGACTCTGCAAATCACCAAATGAGGGGCGACATCATTATTAATTAGTGCAGAGGGTCGATCTTCGACAGAAAGTGGAACGCCCTTCCTGAAGGGAAAGGTCCATCAACATCCAATGGGCTATTGTGGAACGGTTGCAACAGGAGCCTCCCTATGGACCGTCAACAAGAGGACAAATTACTTTCGTTCTGCTCCCAGTGAAGAGGATTCATGCACAGGAGTTGGCGCACGTGGCCCGAGAGGGATGAAAACCCTACACCAGGGGAACTTGCTTCTCGGACTCTGGGAGGCGATCTATTTCTAGGCATAGGCAAGAGATCACCAGCTGCCTAGTCGGAGTTAGCCCTAAAGGATACCTAGAGCTGCGGACTATAAATGCTTCTATTACAGGTACACACGTGACTTGAACTCTGATTTCATTTGATCAGTTAATCTTTTGGTAATTTAATCGTAGGATTGTCTACAAGGGGTGAGTGAAGGTGCAATTAAGTGACTGGCCCTTTGACACCGGGAGGAACCTGAATACTTTGTGCTAGATGGTCCCTTGCACCGAGGAGCACAGAAGTGTAGCTCATTGGGGCGAGACAGACTGGCAAACCCAAGGGGGCTGCCTGTGACAGCACACTAAGGCTGGCATAGGAGTTCACACTTGGCACTTGGCTGGGGAAATTGACGTTGAGCACTCCCCACTGATCTGGGTGTGTGTGTGTGTGTCTGTCTGTCCTGCTTCCTAACAGGCCGTCTGCCCCTTTTGTTTTTGCGTTAGGGTCTACTGCCTAAAAAGGCTTTGCTGGTTCATAAGGCACCCGCTTGGACAGCAGTCGGGGTCTTGGAGGAGAAAAGGTCTGAGGTCTCTTCCAACCCTATGATTCTGTGAAAGATCCCCATGTCGTAACCTGGTCCTGGATGGTCCAAGGCAGGTGAGAGGTGACAGGCTAAGCATGTAGCTGTAATGGCCATGGAGCTTGCGCTGTTTGCAGTGCAGCGAAGGGAGTTATAGGAGATGGGAGTGATGGATTTCCACATGGGACACCCAGAATGCTCCGAATAGCCTCAGCAAGTAAGCCAAGCCAAGCCAAAAGTAGCTAGCGTGGTAGGCGACCCAGAATTCAGACATGCTCTCTGCTGCTTTCAGAGATGTGATGCACTGACTTAGCTGGTACTGAGAAGCCGCATGCATCTCCGTTTTAACTAGCCATGAAGTCAATGGGAGTTGGGCACCTAACCCGCCTAGGCACTTTTGCAAATACTAGTTGCTGTTGGCACCTTTGGGTGCCTAAATCCCTTTGGCATTCATTGCCACCAGCATGGGTTACAAAAGAGGAGCCAAAAAATCGGCAAAACTGTTGAAACTTTCTCTCAAGTTTGAAATTGTGTGAGGAGGTTTGTTTGTTTTTAAATAAAAAATATTCTGGCCAACTCGGTTAGAAAAATGAGGAAAAAAATTCCTGAAAAATTTGACGCTTTCTCCCAGTTTTCTGAATTCAGGGAAAAATTGGATTGAAATATTAGTAAAAACAAAATCTAAATTAGGAAAATGTTGTCACATATCATAGAATACTAGGACAGGAAGAGACCTCGAGAGGTCATCGAGTCCGGTCCCCTGCCCTCATGGCAGGACCAAGTACTGTCTAGACCATCCCTGATAGACATTTATCTAACCTACTCTTAAATATCTCCAGAGATGGGGATTCCACAACCTTCCTTGGGCAATTTATTCCAGTGTTTGACCACCCTGACAGTTAGGAACTTTTTCCTAACGTCCAACCTAAACCTCCCTTGCTGCAGTTTAAGCCCATTGCTTCTTGTTCTATCCTCAGAGGTCAAGATGAACAAGTTTTCTTCCTCCTGCCTGAAAACTGCTCTCATATCCCCCCTCAATCTTCTTCTCTTTTCTAAACTACACAAACCCAATTCCTTCAGTCTTCCTTCATAGGTCATGTTCTCTAGACCTTTCATCATTCTTGTTGCTCTTCTCTGGACCCTCTCCAATTTCTCCACATCTTTCTTGAAATGCGGTGCCCAGAACTGGACACAATACTCCAACTGAGGCCTAATCAGCGCAGAGTAGAGCGGAAGAATGACTTCTCGTGCCTTGCTCACAACACACCTGTTCATGCAGCCCAGAATCATGTTGGCTTTTTTTGCAACAGCATCACACTGCTGACTCGTATTTAGCTTGTGGTCCACTATAACCCCTAGATCCCTTTCTGTGTACTCCTTCCTAGACAGTCGCTTCCCATTCTGAGTGGCTGTGTCTAGACTGGCCAGTTTTTCCGGAAAATCAGCAGCTTTTCCGGAAAAACTTGCCAGCTGTCTACACTGGCTGCTTGACTTCCTACTGTAAGAAATCAGTGCTTCTTGAGGAAATACTATGCTGCTCCTGTTCGGGCAAAGTCCCTTTCACGCAAAACTTTTGCGCAAAAGGGCCAGTGTAGACAGCTGAGATTTGTTTTGCACAAAAAAGCCCCGATTGCGAAAATGGCGATCGGGGCTTTTTTGCGCAAAAGCGCGTCTAGATCGGCCATGGACGCTTTTCCACAAAAAGTGCTTTTGTGGAAAAGCGTCCGCGCCAATCTAGACGCTCTTTTCCGAAAATGCTTTTAACGGAAAACTTTTCCGTTAAAAGCATTTCTGGAAAATCATGCCAGTCTAGATGTAGCCATCGTGTGAAACTGATTGTTCCTTCCTAAGTGGAGCACTTTGCATTTGTCTTTATTAAACTTCATCCTGTTCACCTCCGACCATTTCTCCAATTTGTCCAGATCATTTTGAATTATGACCCTATCCTCCAGAGCACTTGCAACCCCTCCCAGCTTGATATCCTCTGCAAACATAATATTGGCATAGAAAGTATGCTTATCTAAATCGTTGATCAAGATATTGAACAGAGCCCTTTTACAATCTGCATTTCCCCTACTTTTTCAGCATTGCTGCCAACGCCTCGTGACCCTTTTTTCTGTAGCCAAGCTGTGATTGTGCACTGGGCTGACGGACAGTACAGCCGTCTGCTTCCACAGGGCGAGAGGCATCCTTTGCTGAGGACGAGTTCCTTGCAGGGCCCCAAGTGACTCTGAAACTGGACTGGAACTGGCTTCAGTTTTCCTGTTCAATATGTTAACAAAAAAAAAAAAAGTTGAAATTTTGATCCGACAAATGCTAGCTAGTTTTTGTTTTCACTGAAAAATATTTCCCCCAACTTTTTGGCAAAGCATTTTTTTTTAAAAAGAAAAAGACATTTTTGATGAAAAGTTCCTATTCTTATAAAGCCATTTCTGTTGGGGGGGGGGGGGAAACCCCCTTCTGATGATGTTTCTCCGGCCGGGTAGGGTAGATGAGGTCCCAGTGTGAGGGGGTTTGCCCTTCTCCAGTCAGGTCACAGGTGTCTGGGGGTGCAGTGGGGAGCACAGGCCCAAGGGTGAGGCTGAAATAAATGTCACCCGGGCTTGGAGCACCCCACTCCCCACAAACGCCAAAGCCTGGTGGCTCCTTTATGCATCTGCCCTCTCCCCCCACGCTTGGGCTCTGGGCTTTGGGTTCTCAGCCCTGAGTTTGTGCAAGGCCACTGGACCTGAAGCCACTGGACCTGAAGTGGATGCTCGTGGGACAGTACCGCCCCCTAGTGGCCGGGTGAATCCATTACTATGCAGCTCTTGTAACCTCTCGGGCACTTGGACTCAAAGCACCGAAGCAAGTTTTAAAGAGGCTCGGCTGCTTTCTTAGGGAAAAGGCTGGGGTTTACTTGGGGGCAAGGGAAAAAGCAGGGGAGCCAGAGGGGACCGGTGAAAGGATGAACAGGCTAACCTCCAGCTCGGCTGACCGCCCCCTGCAGTAACTAACTGGAGTGCACGTCCCATGCAGGAGTGAGGAGGAGGTGGGGGCAACCCGGAGCCAGCCCACAGGGTCCGGGGATCAGTTCTGTGTCTGCGGGGAGCTGATGGGGCGGGGGAGGAAAGGCAAGTTGGAGCAATACGATAATCAGAGACGCTGCCGCTGCCTAAGAACGGCCAAGCTGGGCCTCTTGAGGGGTGTGGAAGGCCCATCCCTCCAGGTGTGGAGCAGGTGCTGGGGCACTCAGCCCCCCCTCGACTTGCGGAGCAAGGGGGGACTGAGCAGGTGAGGGGAGCCACGATCCTCTCTCCAGCTGTGGAGCCTGGGGGTCCTTCTGACTCCAGCTCTAGTTCTGCCAAAGGCCTGGGCTGCCTAGTGACCCACGTAGACCTTCGGTGGCAGCCAGCACCCCATCCCCCGGCCACGGACCAGCCTGGCAGCTTTGCTGAACGTTTTATGGCTTCATTATGTGCCCTTGGGAGTTGCGGGGGCCACCCGGCTGCTTTCTAGCCACAGTAGCCAGTTACCACCTAGTGCGGCGGCCATTTTCTGGCTGGGCCTGACGTGGCCTTACAGCCACGTCGAATCTCTTGTTGCCGGAGTAACTGCGGCGTGGCCCCCTATGTGGCCTTGTGTCCCGCACCTTCCAAACTCGGGGTTCTGCTGCCTGCAGAGAGAGGCTGCCGCGTGGGCCTAACACACCCTCACGGCTGCCTGACGCCTGCCCCCAGGCAGTGTCCGAAGGAGGTGGAGAGATCTGCTGGGCTTCCCAGAAAGGGGAGGAGGAAGCAGGAGGCTGGGCATTGCTCCCCCCTGGAGTTCGGAGAGGTTTGTGTTCACCGTCTCTGGCCCAGCGGATGTGGATTCAAGCTGCATCAGATTCAACCCGGCATGCGATAAGTTTATCATCTCCACCAGTCATATCCCCCCGGCCGCTTGCAAGCTTGCCCGGGGGTGGGGAGGGCTGGAGGAAGCCTATTCTTTGCACGGCCAGCCTCCTCGCAGCCAGGAGAATGAAGGGCCCGACGGACCCCGTGGCATCTGGTTAGATGGCCCTCCTTGACCACCATTGACCACCTGCTAAAGCACAGAGCCCGTGGGGGGAGATGTGCTGGGCGTATTCCTTGGCCGATTTGGAACCTGTTCAGTAGAGTCCAAAGGCGACGTGGCAAGTCATTTCCCAGCAGTCCAGCGGCCAGGAAAGCAACCCAAGTGTCTTTAGGATGCCTCCATGCACGTCCTGCTCTGGGGTGACTGGAGATCGCTCCAGTGGGCGCCTGCCAGACGTGGAGGCTGGTGCCCCATGTGGCAGAGGTCTCGGGGGAGTACAGGTGCTAGGGTTCTGGGTTCGGTCCCAGCTCCTGGATGGAGGTTGAGATGTTCCTTCACAGGGTTGGCAGGAGAGACTTGGCCAGAGAACTGCTTTGACGTTTCCCGTTGGGAACTTTGGGTTTTCTTATGGAAAAATGTAAAAGCCTCGGAAGGTGGGGGGGAAACCTCCCTCTCCCACGTGCTGTTCCTGGACGGAGCTGGGAACCGGTAAGATAGTGGGGCGCGAACCCACCCTACCCATCCTTTCTCGTGCTCTCCAAACAGACCTTGCCCATCAGCATGCACCTCTTCCCATTTCCACTGAACTAGATTTTTCTATTGGGAAATTTCTCCCATAGGCAGGTCCCACCAGGGAAACTTTCCCCCCGTGACCAGGCTGCATCTGTAATGAGCCAAATTGCTAAGTGGGGATGCCTGTCACATCTAACAGGGGGGGCTGCTGACAGGAGCCCTCCGTTGTGGGATTTTGCACTGCTCTGGAGTGCACCCTTCACTGGGCCCTGAAATAGCCTGGGTTTGTTCATCTCCGAGGTGAATGACACAGTCCATCTGTTTCTGGGGGACTGACACTTGCAGGGGGCAGGAGATTTGAGGGGAGGAGGGTTGGAGAACGGAGCCCGGCCACAGTTCTGGGATCCTGCAGGTTGCACAAGGTGGGTAAAACATACTTTGCCAGCAGGATTAGGTAGGGCTGAAAACCATACTCTGTTAACTTGCAGGACAACACTTTCGCTCCTGTTACGATAGACCTCAAATCTCTTTTAAGTGTGAAGAGTTTGAAAAGTATTTTTACTTCAGCAAGATTTGTTTTATCCTTTTAGAGGCAAAAAGGGTCTGGATTGAATTGATATTTATAGATATTAATTGCCTCTTTTTGGGTTTGTTTTTTAGTAGCGTGGGGGAATCTGTCTCTCTTGTGCGATACGCATGATCTAAGGTTTTTGCAGGTTGGAGTTAATGTTCCCTGTGAGCTAAGCACTTGGTGGCCACCCAGGAGACATTCAAATGCACTCAGCTGATTAGCAGAGTGTCCATAGCCAGCAACATGTGTTTCTGTTAGTGGTGCACATCTGCTGTGCCTTGGTGCACATAACAAAATGTATTCTGCACATGGCTGGAAAAAATTAGAGGGAACATTTGTTGGGCCAGGATAAAAATGCAAGAAATGATGGAAGTGGAAATTGTGGGGCAGAAGAGAAGCGGGATTTAGAAAACCGTCCCAGGTAAGGCTCCATTTTGGAGTAGGTGAGGGTTGACCAGTTCTCCTCTGGAGATGGGTGTGACTTGGATCCAGAGAGGCTGTGGATTGGCTGCTGCTGCTTGTTTATATCTGAGCTGGGCTGATCTGTCAGAGCTCGGTGGACAGCTGTTGTGTTGTGTGTTGCAGGTTGGACTCAAAATAAATAAATACATAGCACATGTGCCTCTTTCTGCCTCCGTTACCAGCCGGACAAGGTCTTTGCTGATGGCAACATCGCACGATGTCTGCTCTCTGGCTTTTAGCTGTCAGAGCTTCTGAATTATCACCAGCTCCTTATGGCACTTGTAGCCGCATTCTGCACAGAAGGAGAACGGGTGAAAAAAAATTGCTCGTGTTACCTCCTCTGATCCTCCGTCCCTCCGGCCCCTGTTAGCCAGTGTCTCAAAAACATCAAAACTCTGTTCCACTGGATTGCTTGGGCATCGGGGCAATTCACTGAGACAGACCAGAACTCTTCATTTTACTCCTGGCTGAAGTTAGGAGTGGGGGGATTTTCTCTTCCTTACAAAAGCTGTGCTCCAAGGATATTAGAGTATTTCTTGCATCTGTTAAATACGAGCCGGAGCAGCTAAGAACATGTTGTCAAAGGGCAGTTCTCCTGTTGCAAGCTGGAGTGGGGCGTGGGGTCAGATCGGTTGTCAAAACACAGCTTAACGCGGGCTGTAACCTGACTCCTGCCAGTGGCCTTGAAAGCAGGCTCCTGACATGCCCCAGGACAAAACAGAGCAGAGCTTGCGGCCTTGGCTATTAGCCACCAGGGCTCGTGATATTGCGTCTACTGAAGGCAACTGCATACACATGTTCTCTGCCATGCACACGCTCACCGGTGTGCGCACACAGACGCAAACAGAATCATAGAATACCAGGACTGGAAGGGACCTCGAGAGGTCATCGAGTCCAGCCCCCTGCCCTCCTGGCAGGACCAAATACTGTCTAGACCATCCCTGATAGACATTTATCTAACCTACTCTTAAATATCTCCAGAGATGGGGATTCCACAACCTCCCTGGGCAATTTATTCCAGTGTTTGACCACCCTGACAGTTAGGAACTTTTTCCTAATGTCCAACCTAAACCTCCCTTGCTGCAGTTTAAGCCCATTGCTTCTTGTCCTGTCCTCAGAGGCCAAGATGAACAAGTTTTCTCCTTCCTCCTTATGACATCCTTTTAGATACTTGAAAACGGTTATCATGTCCCCCCCTCAGTCTTCTCTTTTCTAAACTAAACAAACCCAATTCTTTCAGCCTTCCTTCAGAGGTCATGTTCTCTAGACCTTTCATCATTCTTGTTGCAGATGGTAGAAAAGCACAGGCGACCTAGAGGCAGATGCGGTGGGCACCTTTATTACAGATACTCGTTCTGTCTTGGACCCCCCAAACCTGGGGATGCTGTGTGTGAGCACAGCAGGCCCAATATTTTGGCCTTGCTGTTCCGACGTCCTTGTAAACATCATTCTATGATGAGTCAGGGATGTTTCGGAATAGCACTTTGTTTCGGAATTTGGCGCTGTGTAGACCAAAATAAGGGTATTTCAAAATAAGATTGAAATAACCTAGGCAATTTGCGAAGCTCAAATTGAGTATCTTCTTGTGAGTTATGGTGCAGTGTAGACGCACGCTGTACCCCCATCACCATGGTAACGAATACCCAGACCCCTTATTTAAGCCTGACACACCCCAAGAATGCACAAGTCCCATCCAGTCATATGCATGTTCACACTTTCTCATTGGCTGCATATCACACCTATAAACTGTACCCGCACACCTCTAGTTCCAGCACTTCTGGATCCTGCAGTACAATGGTATTGGGAATGCCCTGGAAAAATAGCCCAACTTGGCCACATCTGTAAAGGAAACCAATTCCTGAGCAGCCCAGCGGGCAGGTTGGATCTGCAGGGGTTCGTTAGAACCAGGACCGGCCTAGGTCTTCTCAAGGTTTTGGTTCTGTGGCAGGTGGTGGAATGACTGGAGAACTCCAGTCTTGTTTGCCCCCAGGCCCCCGCTGCGCTGTCTCTGATGCCCTGCGTTCAAGCGAGGCTCCGTGGGCGGTGGGTATTCGAGGCAGGGGAAGGCATTGCCTTGCCCATGCCCAGCCCTGTGCCTGCCCGCGGGCTCTCCAGGGTGGGAAGACTGGGACTACGTGCTGCCCCGCTTCCCTGTGATGCTGGGGGCGGGGCCTGGGCAGAAGGGGCGGGGCTGGGGGCGGGGTTGGGAGCTTGTCTCCCCCAGCCCTACCTTCACCCACCACCCATGCTAGGCTCCCTGCTCTTGACGGGAGAGCTGCAGAACGGAGCGAGGCCGGAGTGTAAGCCAGGAGCTGCATGGTCCTTCCCCCAGAATGACTCAGAAACAGGCCGGTGAATGGACCCGAGGAGCCTTTGAAGCCACACAGAGAGGGGTGGGCCTGGTGCGCCGGGAGAGGGGCAGGAAGGCGTCCCATGCGACTGCGTCCTGCACTCCCTGCTCAGGCTGGAAAGCGGCGTGTCGTCAGCTGTGGAAACTGCGATTTACGGGCGCGATGACAATTCGCATCTTGCTATTCCCGCATCACTTGCGGTCCAGCAGCTAATGCTCCCCCGACTCAGACAGGCGCCCTTTGGCCTGAGCCGTTTCTCCTTGCTGGGAAGCATCACTAGCAGGTTTTTTAAATTCCAGAGCTAGATGGAAGCCAAACGGTGATTGATGCTGATTAATCAGCCGCAGTCGCAGTAGCACCCCTTTGCCTGTCCCCTCCCAGGCCCTTGGTCCCTGTGATCTCAATGCTCTTTCCAATGGAGGGGTGTTGTGCGCCATACACTTATCTTCTCTGCCCTTCCATTTCCCATCCTTCGAACAGGGACAAGATCACGTGGCCAGTCCGAGGCTTGGGGGTAAGTGAAGTACGTTCTGCCACTAGCGCACAGAGAATCACGGGACACTCGAGACAATCGGCTTAAGGAAAGGTCAGCAGAAGGTGGGATGCCTCCAATGCTGGGGAAGGAATGGGGAGTCAAGGCAGTTAGCCCCCCAAAATGCTGGGGGTACAGTGGTAAGAACCTCTTCTTCCTCTCCCCTTGCCCGGATACGGTCAACACACAGCACTGTTGCCTCCTGGTCTCGCATGGAGAATGAGTGCCGATATTCACAAGGGCCTCTCTAGTTCCAGGAGATGAAGGAGTGCTGGGAGACAGGTGTGCTCACTCCCGCCCCATCGGGCCAGGGGCCCTAGGAACTGTGTGGACCAGGGCGGGCAAGGGCAGACCCAAAGAGCTGCCCTCTAAGATGCCAAGCCCACATCCAATTTCCTTCTGTTGCAGCCACCCATTAGGAGCTGTCAAGGCCTGGTCTGGATGCTCTGCATGGGGCATAGAACTTGCCTTTCCTTCCTGGAGAGTCAAGCTCTGAAAGGAGCTGGTTGGGACGTGGCGTTTCCGTCTGGCGGGGAATTCAGGTATGCTTCGTCCCAAACAGGGCTGGCCTCACCATGAGGCGGCCGCCTCAGGTGCCAGACTGTGGGGGGGGGGCACCATTAGGACCCAGAGAATTGAGACCTTTTAAAGTTTTGGAATGTTTCAAAGGGGGGATGGGGGCATCATTTGAGCTCCCGCCTCAGGTGCCAAAATGTTGTGGGCCGGCCCCGGTCCCAAATCAGGAAGACACGCTGAAATGTCAACATGTTTCACAGGCTGAAACCCGCTGAAAAAAAATGCAGTTTGGGAAGGAGGAAGTGGAAAAGATTCCCCGTTGTCCATCGTGGCCTCGCCAGAGGAGTTTCCATTCCAATGTGCCCGTTGAAAGGAAACATTGGGCGTCTGCCCGCAGTGTTTTGAGACGGAATCAATATGCGTTTCATTGGGAGACGACGGCGCAGAATGACGGTCTTGATTTCCATTTTCCTGACGTGATATTCCCTCCAAAATGGGAATGTCGGTTCCAGTGCAACCACTGCCATTGCTAGGAATTTGTCAGTTCCAGCATTCAAACCCACTCAGCTTTACGCCCTGCAAATGCCGCCAGTAAGTCCGTTCCCAAAGCCGGGCCTGTTCATTTCGTATTACGTCAGAGATCAGCTCTTTCAAATCATGTGAGACCTAGCACCTGACTCCAGAGATGCTAACAGAGGGCACCTGCCTTGATGCCTCCTCTTTCTTCCTCTGCGCAGTTGACATTTGGGTGACTGGGTTTTTATTAGTGTTGGATTCCTCCCTGCGCTTTCATTGCTTTGGGCAGGGAGGAATCTGGCGCGTTGCTCTTTTGGCACCTTCCTCTCTCCCTTTCCATCCTCACCCTGCGCGTTCCAAATGGTCTGTTTGCAGAGGAAATAAACCCTTGTGTCTGTTGGCAGCTGGGATGTTGGCGGCGGATTAGGGAACACCGTCAAGATGATGATGAATATAGTTAGTACTTTTCTGCCACTGTTTATATGGACTAGGCCAAATCCAGGAGGCCTGCCGCAGGCTAAACTTCCCTTCACCAAGTGAGAGCCCTGCTGTAAGATTCAGCAAAGAATATTTAATTATTGTAACGTATTTGACTGCTACAAAGACAAGGTGGTGTATTGTTGGACTCTCTAATGTGGCCAGCAAAGGGAGCCCAGTATCTGATTTCTAATATCTGCCACTTAACGGCTGGATTCCAGGCATAATTTGTTTCCAGTGAGGGTCATTCACTGCTGAAACAAGGGTCGTGGTAGAGTCTCTGTCATGGACACTTCGTAAATCAAGATGGGATTTGCTTTATTGAGGGCGCGAAGGAGAAATGGGCTCTAGTTCAAACAGGAATTATTTGAGGAGAGCTCTCTGGCCTGTGCTGTCTAGCTCGAGGACCACAGCCATCCCATTTGACGTTGGAATTTAGAAACCATCCAGTGAGGTCAGTGGAGGGATGTAGCGCTTGTTACGATGCTCCATTTTGGGGACTGACTCCAGGACCGCTGAAGAGAGAGCTTTTGCAGACTGACTTTTACGCACACTCCCAGTCCTTGCGGGGCTCTTCTGAGAAGCTGTCTGACGCTAGGAAAACCAAGTATCAGAGGGGGAGCCGTGTTAGTCTGAATCTGCAAAAGCGGCGAGGAGTCCTGTGGCACCTTATAGACTAACTGAAGTGTAGGAGCATAAGCTTTCGTGGGCAAAGACCCACTTCGTCAGATGCATGTAGTGGAAATATCCAGAGGCAGGTATAAATATGCAGGCCAGGATCAGGCTGGAGATGACGAGGTGGATCCAATCAGGGAGGATGAGGCCCACTTCTAGTAGCTGATCTGGAGGTGTGAATTCCAAGAGAGGAGAAGCTGCTTTTGTAGTTAGGGAGCCATTCACAGTCTTTGTTTAATCCAGAGTTGATTGTGTCAAACTTGAAGATGAACTGTAGCTCAGCAGTTTCTCTTTGAAGTCTGGTCCTGAAGTTTTTTGCTGCAGGATGGCTACTTTTAGATCTGCAGTTGTGTGTCCAGGAAGATTGAAGTGTTCCCCTACAGGGTTTTGTATGTTGCCATTCCTAATATCAGATTTGTGTCCATTGATTCTTTTACGTAGGGACTGTCCAGTTTGGCTGATGTATATAGCAGAGGGGCATTGTTGGCACATGATGGTGTATATTACATTAGTAGATGTGCAGGAGAATGAACCAGTGACAGTATGGCTGATCTGGTTAGGTCCTGTGATGGTGTTGCTGGTGTATATATGTGGGCAGAGTTGGCACCGAGGTCTGTTGCAAGGATTGGTTCCTGAGTTCGAGTTATTATGGTGCGGTGTGTAGTTGCTGGCATGCATCTGACGAAGTGGGTCTTTGCCCACGAAAGCTTATGCTCCTACACTTCAGTTAGTCTATAAGGTGCCACAGGACTCCTCGCCGCTATGAAAACCAAGATTCATTTTTTTCAGGCTGCTTGTGAGTTTTCCAGGAGAAAAATCTTTGGAGTGGGTGAGCACGGAACCAACGCAAGACAGCGATTGAACTGAAATCCTCTCGTGATGCTTGATCCCGGTCCATGAAGGCCGCTAATTAAAATGTCCATATCCACCGGGCTCAGGTTTCTAATCTCAACGCGTGGAAATAAAAATAGCTGGAGAGTTCCAACAGCTGCCTGCCCCTGGGAGAAAGAGACAACATCTGTTACTCCCTAAAGAAAACTTCCTTCCTGGATCCCCTGCAGCAAGGCCTTGTCCAATCTGCTGTCGATTACGTAATTATTTCCTCTGCTTATTACAGGTTGAACCTCTCTAATCCGGCACCCTCAGAGCCTAGCTGGTGCTGAATCAGAGAATTTTCTGGACCAGAGGAGGTCAATATTGTCTAGCAGCATTACCGACACTTGCACTGCTTGCTGGGCTCTGAGAAGACAGGAGTAAATAAGAGCTAGATAACAGCACAGAACAGTAGGACTGGGGGCTGTAAACAAACTTGATGGGACCACGGGAAACTTGGCCACACCTATGAAAAGTGGACATCCGACTAACTCAGATCATGCCAGACAACAGGGCTATGTCTAGACTGGCGTGATTTTCCGGAAATGCTTTTAACGGAAAAGTTTTCCGTTAAAAGCATTTTCGGAAAAGAGCGTCTAGATTGGCACGGACGCTTTTCCGCAAAAGCACTTTTTGCGGAAAAGCGTCCGTGCCAATCTAGACACGCTTTCCCGCAAAAAAGCCCCGATCTCCATTTTCGCGATCGGGGCTTTTTTGCGCAAAAGAAATCTGAGCTGTCTACTCTGGCCCTTTTGCGCAAAAGCGACTTTTGCCTGAACGGGAGCAGCATAGTATTTCCGCAAGAAGCACTGATTTCAGACAGTAGGAAGTCAGTGCTTTTGCGGAAATTCAAGCGGCCAGTGTAGACAGCTGGCAAGTTTTTCCAGAAAAGCGGCTGATTTTCCAGAAAAACGGACCAGTCTAGACACAGCCCAGATGTTTCCAGACTAGCAAGTGCCAGATTAGAGAGGTTCAACCTGTATCATCGCTGTTCTTTGTTTGCATCAGCTGGAAACAGGGTTTTTAACTCCGAGCGCTCACAGGGGGTGATGGAGCCCGGCCTACCCCCTGGTGTGATTGTTCCTGGGTTTATTTTGTGCTCCTTGAATAAACACCTGGAATCTTAGCAGTAAAGTATCTGTCAGCTGCATCAAACTTGCGAGCAGTAAGAGGCCTGATTCTGGTCCAAAGAACAACGGGGATCTTCCTGTTTCTCTGCTGCCCTTTCTTTGCAGGGCAGAGGTGGAGGGAGTGGCTGTGAAGTTGTCATCCTGCCACGGCCCAGCAGAGTCGGAGTGTTTCTGTGTGGTTTCCCTTCTCTCTGGTGGCAATTACTCAGTGCTTGCTCAGCTGCAAGGCAGAAATCCAATCTCTCTCTTCCCCCAGTGAGGAAACCCGATCCTTTGGCACATCCCAGCGGAGAGCTCGCTGCCAGGTATCTACCTGTTCGGGAATCGAAATGTCTCCTGGCATGACTCACGAGGGAAGCTTGGCGTGCGCTGGCGAGTCTGTGAAACCGTCGGGGATTGGATCCTCATCGCTCTCTGGCTTAACTCCGTACACGGCTGAGCCGTCGGGAATGTACGGGCCGGTCTGAGCTAGAACACAAGGGGGAACGAAGCCCCTTTCTCCCGCTCAGAATGTTTCCATCACCAGCTGCTGTGAGATCATCTTAGTTTCATTTCACCGTCCAGTTGGTCTGTAAATAAAAAGCAGCATAAATGAATGGCCAGGCCAGATGTGATTGGTGAGAGGAGACCCAAGGGCTGACCAACCATGTGACTCCCCCCCAATCCGGGGAAGGCCCAGGGCAACCCCCCTCTGTCCCAAGTCCTGCATTTTAACCCACTCCTGCTCCACTCTCTACCTCTGCTCCGCCCCCTCCCTGCCTCTTTCTCCAGTGGTGGCCTGGGCAACTCGATTCCCCCACCCCTTATGCATCACTCCTGTGCATGGCCATGTCTCCAGAGGCCAGTCTTCTAAAGGATGGGGAAGAAATAAAGTTGCAAAAAAGCTAGCAGCGCTTGGACAACTAGCGTGGTGACTCTCCAGGTGGATGAAGCAGGATCTCAAGCAAAAATGGGAAAAGAAGACGTTGAGAATTCCTTAGACAAGTTAGGTGTCTTCAGGTTGCCCAGATCTGATGAAATACATCCCAGAATACTGGCTACAGAGCTCTCCCGGCCATCTGTGAGCATCTCTGAGAACTCTGAGAATCGGGGAGTCAGCGCTTAAGGCCAGGAAGGACTGCCATGTCACAGGCCAGAAACTACCCATCCATCCACCCCCACTCTCGCCCCACAACTAGAACAGGAGAAACAACGGGCCTTCGCTTTCCCTTCCCTTCCCCTTGTTGTTTTGGTTTCTCTGGCAACATTTATTTGACCAACTTGTTCCTTTTTTGCCTTGGTGGGTCCCTTTTCTTTCAGCAAACCAGAAGGAACCTATTCCTGCTTCCGAGTCTCGAGAGCTGTAGCCGTTAAATCTTTACCAAGAGCCTGGGTCTCAAAGCAAACTCAATCACGCCCTATCTTTCCCGTGCCAGAGGGTTACAACAGCATGTTGCTTGGCACTGTGGTGTTTGCCTCTGGAGATGGAGCAGTTTGCTGGCTGCCAACCAATGGCCTGGAAATCGTTTATTTCACTCACTTAAAAGGGAATTTCCACAGACTAAATTTGTGAGCCCCTTTTCCTGGTGTTTATTACACCACTATTAGTGATAACGAAGTGCAAACCAATTAGTGCATAAGCTAATACCGGGGCTCTCCAGACTTCTTGCTGGATCCAATTTTCGTGTTGGATGGGTGCATATTCCCCACAGTCATTGTCTCCACTTGAGACCAAGTAGATGATTCAATTTTGGGTCCTTTATTTCCTAGCTTTGTTAGCATGTCTGGTTTAACATCTATTACATCTGAGCCAGCGTCCGCTATCCATGTGCATGTCACAGACTCTATTACACATTCAGTGGGCAGATGCCCAGTTTAACTGCCCAGAGCTAAACAAAAAGGTGTTGTTTTTTAAACCAGGTAAAATCGTGGCTTTTACTGCTCTGGTTAAGTCGTTCGTCCCAGTTCAAGGCATTTTCTGTTCTGAAGCTAAGTGTAACATGCTGTGCATTAATGAAACAGTTTTTTGTTTAAAATTCCAATTGTGTTTAAGGCAGTAGAGTCTGAGGTAAATTGAAGTAAAACTGCAGTCGGCACAATGCAAATATTCACATCGCAATGTGCACATTGTGGCTAGGGATGTAAAAGTTCAACTGGTTAACTGATAAGCTGATGCTAATTGGTTTTTGATACTGGTTAAGCTCTGCCTCAGTGTTTCTTAAACTTTTTAAGACCGAGGAACACCAAAAAATAATTTTTTTTATGAGGAACAGCAAGGATTTTTTTGTTGAGCAAAAAAAAAAAAAACGCCTGCCACTGTAAGGGCAGTCATTTTGAATTCTGTTGTTCTCTGCGGCACACCTCCGGCTGCCACAGTTTAAGAAACACTGCTCTGTCCTCTTGGGGAGCCAACTGACCCATGCAGCAGGCACTACAGTATAAGCCAGCTCCTGGTGTGCACTACGTCCTGGCTGCCGGCCTCACTCCCTGGGAGTGGGGCTGGCAGAGTCCGTAGCATGGGGTAGCTGGCTTCCTGTAAGCCATGGGGGTACCCCTTCACCATCCTTCCTAGTCCCATTGGCTGTACACCCCCAGGGAAAACGGTTAACCACGTAACTGTTAGGATTTTTAATGGTTACATGGTTATTGTTTTTAAAGATTTTTTTACATCCCTTATTGTGGGGCAGTGTTTTTTCCAGGAAGTTACACACGTCAAGACTCATCTCAGCTTCCAATATTATACATACTGCAAATCTATGATCAAACTGTGAAATACTTTTTCAGTACTTTTCATTAGAATATTCTAATGTTTCCCCCTCCCCCGGTTTCCCAGCTTAAACTGGGTTTAACTCTCTATTGACCAGTGCCCTGCCCTAGTTTTTCCTGAGAAATTGCCAGTCCTGGTTGCCTTATATTTATAACAACCCTTCTTTGTGTGGCCCATTTTTACACAGTACCAGCATTTATCTGAACGACTTCCCTTAATTTTTGCATTTCTGCCAATCTCCCTGGTTTCACAAAATTAATGTAACAATTGTGCCAATTGTTCAAAAATGTCATTCTGAGATAAGAGGGCCCCTCTTCCCTCATGAGCATGAGAGACAGAGCTGTACTTTACAAGGCTCATGGTGATCGGTTTCCCTTTTCCTCACTTGGGACTGCTGCCAAGGAAGATTCAAGGCCTCACCATGCAGCCCGTTACCTTGGGCAGTGGTTTCGACTATTTCCAGCTGCCTCACGACGTGGAGGGGTTTAATTGCTCCTTCCCTTTACCCTGAGAAAAGGGCGTGCTTCGCTTTTACAAGTTCAGCGATCGTTTCTGGAGCAAAAAACTCTGTGGAAAGCAGCTTTCTGCCTGTCAGGCCTGATTCCATCTCTGGCCACTTGCCAGATCACTTACCAGATTTTGCATTACTGTGCAAAATGTATGGTGCCGTTGGATTTTTGAAATGGGGGATGCCTTGTGACAAGGATAAGTCCTTATAATGAGAGAGGAAAAATCATGATTTGGGGGCATGGCAGTTGGCTTCTGCTCCAGGATAGCATGGGCCTTGGGTTCAAATCTTAGGACGGCTCTACCGGAAGAGATGACTGCTTGAATTTTGTGTCACATCCACCGTTAGGGCAAATGAACTGATTTCTGGTCATGACCAATGAGCTGCTGTTCCTGCAGTAGCAGAGATGGGTGATTCTGGAGGGGGTGGGTTCTGTTCCTTACAACAGCATGTGTGTGATAGGAGAATATGCTCTGTTTGGCAGCTGTGGGCTGGAGATGCGTGGATGCCTTTTCTCCTGAACCTCGGTGAGGTTGCAAACGCCAGGGCAGCTTTCACAAATGGACAGCATGGTTCTTTGGATGCAGACAGCACAGCAAGTGGGATGGCTGTTCTAAGACCCTAGCAGCACCGCAGAAATCAAGCATGCTCTGGCGGGGAGCTGATCTGAGTCGATGCGCTTTCCACCAAAGGCCAGCTAGGCTGCAACCGCAAAGGCCATCCTCCCCCCGAGAGAGATACCTCACGTGCAATGGGGAATTCATTTGCCAGGGTAAACATGGGCATGCCGGGAATTTTGCACAGGACTCTGCTGCCGCCGGACCCATCTTTATGGTGAATCTAGAAAACCACGCCCTCTTCGTTCAGAGCTCCTTTAGGTAGCCGGAACAAAAGGAGGCTCCACCCAATGCCAGGCACTTGGCAAGACTTGAGTAGAGGTTGAACTGTGTCACCCAAAGGGGTTCCCCTGTGCTCTGATATCACAAATGCAGGGGCTAGGCCACTGCCGAGTGAAGCGGCGTGTATCTGTGTGCCTGAGAGGAGCAGAGAGAAGACACAAAAGCAGCCAAAGAGACAGCCACCGACGCAGGGGAGCCTGACCCTCAGACGGAGGTAGGAGTGTCTGAGCAAAATGCTGGCTGGAAAGGAATTGGAATTGTGAGCAAAGGGTCCGTCTCCCACTGTTGGAGTCCGGCTCTGTTGAGGGCAACCCGGCTTTGCCGCAATTCTGTGTATTTACAAGAATAGACAAAGCAATAACCCGACGCACAGGAAATCACCTCACACCCCATAATTTTGGCAGTTTGCTCCACTCAGAAAATATGACTGAACCAGGAACAAGCGACAGGCCTTTGCTACCATGTTCAGATGCAAAACTTCCCAAAGGTCTGGGGGTGTTGGAATCCAGGTTTGTGTCCTGCTCTGCTAGAACATGGACAGAGGCCTATGAATTCATTCCACAGCCACTGCTGGCCTGGTTTCAAACCAGTGACCAGAGGCAACAGGCTTTGGAAGCTGGGATCAGTCGCCCAAAACATAGACTCCCCCACAAGGAATCTGTATCTTGGGCTTGTCAATTCTTCACCCAGCAAACTGTGATTCTCAGGGAGGGGAGATCCACTGGGAATCAGGCCCAGGCCTCCCTTGGACAGCAGCCCTACCATGGAGCAGTCCGTTTCCCTGACCATGACGTGGAGAGGGGGGCATGGAGCCGGAAATGGCTGCCGCCTCTCAGACAGCCTCAGCATCCTTAGCAAAGCTGAAGCCTTCACTGGCAGGGAGAATGGCGCTCCCACCTGGTCTGTTATGGTCCTCGCTGGGCCAGGGCTCCCGACGTCAATTGTCCGAGCGAGGCTAGCCTTCCAGGGGCGTGTCGGCGGGAGGAAATGCCGGTCCGGAGACTTGTGGAGCAGCAGCGGAACCACCCCCAGCATGGAAGGAGTTCAGGGGAGCCTTGGGCCCAGGTATCCCCGCCAGTGCCAGGCCTCAAGGGAGAGAAAGGGAGGGAGGCTGGCTGGCGAAGAAGCAGAGCTGAGGGAAGGGTTGTGAAGTGGATTCCCCTAGCGGCGCAGTGGTGGGCCCAGGGATGGATCGGGCCGGGTTCATTTGAGATGTCATCTCGAGAAAAGAAATCGTGTTTGGATTTCTCAGCCCTTCTGTGGCCAAGAAAGCTGGGAGCGGTGAGTTGGGTGTGAGAGAGGGAAGCAAGGACTGCCCCGTGTAGGAGAGCTGGGTCTATCGTCCAAAGGAGACACGGCTGGAGCAGGTCTCCTGCTGAAACAGCACCTGTTGTGCAGGGGTTAGGAGGCACGGGCCACGTTGGGGAATAATTAAATGGGATCGTATCCAGGAGGGAAGGTTTTCCCCGGGATTGGTGGCCAGCCAATTGAATTTGGTGAACTTTCCTGCGGGAAAAACACCTCGGTGTCGTCTAGGCTCTGCGTGTGTATGGAAGCCGGGCAGACAAGTGGCGTTAAAGGGGAGCAGGTGTTTAAATCAGGCGGGCAAAGCGAAGGTTTGAGCCAGGGGATGGCAGCCGTTGGCATCGCTTGACCTTGGCAGGGCGACTGCTGCTAACAGAGTAACCCTTCCACCCACGGTTCTCCGCTGTTTACCTGCCTGCTCTTTAGGGATTCCAGGCAGGCGCTGCGCCAGGCGATGTAAGGGACCAGCCACGTGGCACACAGAACAGAGAGGGAATGGCCGCAGCTAATGGCTTGCCAACAGTCATCGTCTGAGCATGCGTCTTCCAAACGATTTGGGGAACCCTGCGGCACGACCCAGGCCCAGACCACAAATGATTTGCTAAGAAAAAGAGCATCTAAATCTGTCTCGAGTGTTGTTCAGCTTGGTCCTGCTGTATATTTATGGTCATGGGGTGCAGCTCCATTTCTCGGTTACTCCCCCAAAGTGTTATCTAAAGGGGTTCAGGGAGCTAAGCAGGATCTGGTTGTTGGAAGACGGACCTTGTCTGGGTGGCAAACAGGACCTCAGGGTCCCATTACCGGCTTTCCACGTCACACCCTTTCTAACCTTAGCCAAACCAGTTGGCACTTCCCTTCTGGGCCTGTTTGCCACACCATCACCGAAGGGTGTCACCAAAATTATTAATCTCAGTCTGGGGCCTGGTTTCCAGAGCCCCTGAGCGCCCACAAATCAAGTCGAAGCCCACGAGGATGAGAGCAGTGGTTGTGGACTTTGCCTTCTCCCCACAAAGAGGAGGCTAAGATGCTAACCTCAGTCCCAGGTAGGAAACTGGCGAGATCCCTTGTGCTCAACCCTTTTCTGCGTTGGCTCACATCCAAGGAAGGCAGCCCGGAGAGCTGTTCTGTGAGCCGAGACGCGACTCCAACTGCCGGGGAGGGAATACATTAAAGCTTGCAAAGTAAACATCTGGCCATAAAAGAGCTCAGAGCAGGTCTGCTCGGGGCGTTTACCGACAGCCTCGAGGCCTCTGATAAATCGCCCCAGCTACCTACCACCAGTGACGACTCCCGGATTGTCAGCTTGGCTAATGGCTTCGGAGTGGGTGTACTACGTCTCCTGCCAGGAGAGATTTGCGAGGCTGCCCATGGTGTAATTGATCTTCTGTTTAACTGATCTCTTCCCTTCTGTGCTATGGTTGCGGGCAGATAGGAAACCCCCCTCATGGCTTCTCTGCCATTGCTCCCTTATGAGTCCACGCAAGCCCTCTTCTCTGTGCGAGAAGCTGATTTAGCGAGGGGACCAGAACATGCGGTGTGGCTCTGTTCCTGGCTTGACTGCCTTTGGGCCCGGTTTCCATGTTCAGTTAATGAGGTTGCAATATGACAGTTTCTGGGGGCACCAGCGAAAGGATCAAATCAGGACAAGTCGCTTAGAAACAGAGCAACTTACAGCCCAAGACTGGGTGTCCTTCCTTATAAGGAACACCAGACCAGTCGCAAAGAACACTTCTGTTCACCATGCTAGCCGGCAAGAAGTCACACCAGCAATTCCCCCAGACACTCCAGCTTCTCCTGTGCCGCAACCAGCACCACACCTTGCTCAGATGAGGGGTTATGAAAATGAGTTTCACCAAATCCAAACAAGTTCTACCGATCCCAAAGGACTAACCACCTTCCCAGGTCAACTTATACCTCGGAGCGTATCCAAAAGACCATGCGGCGCTGATCCTTTAGAATCTAAAATCTAGTGGTTTATTGAAAGAAAGAAAGAAAGAAAAGGTTGAGAGCAGGACTGTTAAAGGATACACCAGTGACAAAGTTCCCGGTGCAGGTGTAACCCACACACCTAGGCTATGTCTACACTGGCGCGATCTTGCCCCAGAAATATGCAAATGAGGCTGTGCGGAATATTGCTGAGCCTCATTTGCATATCTAATGAGCCGCCATTTATGCGGAAGAGGCTCTTGCGCAAGAAGGAGTGTCTACATTGCCTCTTCTTGCGCAAGAAAAACCCTTTTGCGCAATGCCGTTCTTCCTGAAAATAATCAGCGTAACGGCGTTGCGCAAGAGGGTTCTTCTTGGGCAAGAAGGGGCAGTATAGATGCTCCTTCTTGCACAAGAGCCTCTTCCGCATAAATGGCGGCTCATTAGATATGCAAATGAGGCTCGGCGATATTCCACGTTTAGCCTCATTTGCATATTTCTGGCGCAAGATCGCGCCGGTGTAGACACAGCCCTACTGTGGTTACCATGCAGTGGCACCTAGGCCACAGCAACAGCTAAGATCAAGAGACCTCTACAATATTGGCTGGAAGTCAGTTGGCTTTTAGCTCAGAAGGTAGAGGCTCCTATACTCCTCTTCAGAGGTCCCAGGTTCAAATCCGCCTGGAGGTGGTTACACAGGCTCCTAGCAGAGATGAAACAAACAGCTGTCTTGGATGAGTCGGCAGTTCTTCCCGGCCCAATTCATAGCAAAAATGCTTCCGAAGTGACGAGCTGGAATGAGGACAAATGAGGCCCATTTTATAACCTCACCCACATGGAGGGAATCCCGTTGTTCTTGCTGGGTGAAGGTACCTCCCAAAAGGGAGTTTGTCGCATCGGCAAGTCACCCGGTGTGACGTAGTGGGGGTAATTGCTGGGCTGTGGTGACCCCTGCTGTCTGGAGCAAGACCCAGCAGGGAAAACCTGGCTAGGCAGAGATAAGGCCAAACTGGTTGAACCAGTGGCCAGACACCCCCCATGGAGAGGAACAAAGGAAGGTGGAATGCTGCCCTGACTGCGGGGGCAGGGCTGGAGGGGAATTTAGTTAGACTGTGGAAGAGCATGGAGGAGAGCCTAGGGGAAGGGGCTGGAGTTTAGGGGCCCAGTCTCCCCCATCTCAAGGGGGCCTGAGGCATCCTAGCCCAGTTCCTGTGACCAGATTACATCTGTGCTGCGCTGTGCTGGAGGAGCAATAAACCACCCTCAATTCCACTGGCTGGTGCAGTCTGTTTGTGCCATTTCGGGGTGCAGGAGACGGGGAACCCCCAACGCGCCGTCACACCCGGCCATGTCCTTTTTAGGCCAACAGCCCTGGCTGTGCTTGCTTGACTGCAGAATTCCTCCGATGCGTATTGGCGACCCTTGAAGGTCCATTGTCAGAGAAATGCTGCTATTCACTCCGTTAGCCACCCTTCACAGTAGGTAGGTGATGCCCGTTGCTGCCGCCAGCAGCAAATACAGGTTGAACCTCTCTAGTCCAGAACTCTCTGGTCTGGAAACATCCATGACCCGGCATGATTTGAGTTAGCTGGATGTCCGTTTTTATGGGTGTGGCCACGTTTCCTGCAAGTCCCATAATGTTTATTTACAGCCACCAGTCTTGGCTCTCAGAGTTCTGTTATTTAGCTCTAATTTATCCCTACATATCTTCTAACAGCCCAGTAAGCCGTGGAAGTGTTGGTAATGCCGCTAGACAATATTGACCTTCTGTGGTCTGGCAAATTCTCTGGTTCGGATCTGGAGGGTGCCAGACTAGAGAGGTTCTCCTTGACATATCGGTATATAGCCAATATTCATAACTTCACATACCAAAATCATACAGGCACACGACTAGTATAAACAGAATCAGCACAGGATAAGCTTTCAATAGACACCTCACTTGACCCACTTTGTACAAAATTTGGGGCAAACACCCAACAGCGGATGCCACGATGTTCTGCACATTGACATCAAAACTCCCGTTACGTCACAGATGTCACAATGGATACGCCATTCCGCTTTAACACATTACTGATGGGTAATTACCGTGCTTGGCTGCTTTTCGCTGGGTTCTTGGATACGTTTGATGTCTTTGTGCTGTTGCCAGCGCTGTGACGGGCGTGGGGCCCACCTTTCAGGAATGAAGCATTGAAATAAATTTAAAAAGGCCCATGCTCTGCCATCAGTCGCATCCTATAAATGCTGGGGTCGGTCCAAGTTACTTCGTAAGGCAACTCTGATTAGACAATGGTGAAAAATTAAGCGTGAGATTGGGCCTAACGGGATTGACTTTGATCTTACTCACGGTGATAAAAATCAGGAGCAATCCACTGGAGTTACACTGGTGCAAAACCGGAGCAAATTGTGAATCGGGCCCCATGTGTAGCTCTCTTGTAATGTGAGCACCTTAACCACAACAGTGCAAGAAGAAGTCTCCTTCCAGCATGTACTCTGACACCTCAAATTAACTTTCTGGTGTGTTGGCAAGGAGAAATATGATAACACTGAAGGTTTTACGAGGGCCTGTAATCTCCCAATCCGCTGCGCGGTGAGTGATAGGACAGGCAATTACGTTTTAATTGAAAAGTTGGAGAGGATGGGGGAAAAAAATCAGAAAAAATAAACACAGGAGTCAGAAAGTCACCTTAGTGACAGCAGCTAATTTTTCTGACCCAAGCTCAAAACCCTGAGCCTGTTGCCAGAGCTAACATATGGTGCTTTGTTCAGGATGGCCTTCCTGGCAGACTATTTAGTTATCCACGGAGACTGAACTCAGTCATTTATTTGCTCAATGGCTGGATCAGTCTGAAAAGGCTGTCTCGGTGCGGGTGTGTGTTTCGCCTTCATTCTACGCATCATCTAAGCAAATCAGTGTGAAATCTTTAGTTGATCACTTGGGTTCCCTAGGCACAGAAGAAGCAATGAGGCCACATCTCCACTTACCAGAGGATCCACGCTCTGGCAATCGATCTTTTGGGGTTCGATTTAGCAGGTCTAGTAAAGACCCGCTAAATCGAATGCTGACTGCACCCGTTAGTGCCAGTACTTCTCACTGTCACAAGGAGTATGGGAAGTTGATAGGAGTGTTTCTCCCATCAACTTCCTACTGTGGAGACGGCGCCAAGCTTGGCTTAAGTATGTGGACTCCAGTTATGTTATTTATGTAGCTGCAAGTAGCATACCTGAAGCCGACCTCCTCACCGCAGTGTAGACTTGATCTGCATCTGGGAAAGGCAAATATGGAGCAGCTCTGTGGTGAGCCATGAATGGCATCATAGGAGCGATGGTTAAAGAAATCAGCTGCTCTGACAGCTATATAAGTGGCACCATGGGTCTACAGTTTCTGCTCTGCCCATGGGGCTGTGTTACCATGGACTTCACCTCCCCAGGCCTCCACACTTCACCAGCAGAAGGCTTGCTTTGGTCCTACGGATCAGAACTCCCAGAATCCCCTGGTGCACTGACTCCCTCTGTAGCTTTGTTCCACAGTGGCCTTAGTCTTCCCATCTGCGAAGTGGGGATAATAAATCATAGTTACCTGGTAAAGAACTGATTTTTATGGAAGAGCCTAGGATGGAAGGTGCTATGTACATGCAGAGTAGTGTTGTTAGGAAAGGGGCATTAAACCACACTCCGGTTGATAGTTTCATCAGACAGGCCAAGACCCTGGAAATGAGTTTATTGCCCTCAGGAGCTTAGCACCTGATCCTGACTGATGGCGGCAGTGGAGCGTATGTGGCAGCCACCAGTGCAGTAGCTGCCCCTGTTAAGGAGACTCTCTCAGATTTCAGTGGGTTGTGTGTGTGTGTGTGTGTGTGTGTGTGTGTTTGCAGATTCATGTAGGGTGATCTACTATAAATGTTAGAAACTTTGTCTGTCTGTGTGTCTGTCAATCTGGCTGGGAGTCCATTTGTTCAAGAACTCTTTCTAAATGGTAAGAGCTTGAGTCATCAAATTTGATAGGCAGCTTCCTCTGGTCATAACTTAAAGCAAGATCAGGATTTGGTTGTGTCTGGAATTCCATTGTTTCTCATAAAATGGACAGGAAGGGGTCTGATAGGAGAGACCGCTATACTGCAGAATGGCCACAGGGGGGCAGTAAGGGGACAGAGATGGGGACTAAGATAGCTGTAACCCCTTTTGGGCCAGCAGGAGATAGGAGCATAGAAAGGGATAGCTAACTACTGAATATTAGAGTTTGTCTGTGTCTCTGTTTCTCTGGGTGTCTGTCTGTCTGTCCAGTCGAGGGGCATGCACCAGTCCATCAATAGAGCCATTCTACGGATGTATTGTGGTGCTTAGCTGTGCTCTGGAACCCTCTTACCTGAGCACCTCACAACACTCTGTGAGGCAGGCCAGGGCTGTTAGCCCCTCTGTCCCTCTGCTCCCCATCTGTGTAATGGGAATAAGTGACACACCCAAGGAGGCACCGAAAGGCTAAGGCAGAGCTGGAAGCGAATGGGGCTCTCTCAGCCAAGCTAAGATGCCCGGAGTCTCAGACTCTTTCTTTTGGCTCTTCGTGAGGTGTTATTGGTCGCTCTTCCCAGATTCCGCTCTCTGATTGGATGATGGGAAATGATGTTGGAAAAGAGACAAAGCGGGAACAGCGAATGGGGAACAACGCGAGCACTGCCATGACAACTGGGAAAGGGGGTGAGGAATCCAGCTCTTCCCTTTTCAGAGGAAACTCCGCCCACGTCTCCTCCGGTGGGACGGTGGGGACTGAGGCATTGGGCCACATTCCGACTCGAGTTCAGCGGATGCAAATGCCGAGGAACTCTCTCGACCGAGAGCCACGGCTGTTCAGAGCGTTAAATAGCCAGCTGCATGGTTGGTGGCACGTTGGCAATGCATTCACCGACCACCGAGTCTCTCCTCCGTCCTTGGTTTCGCGCTTAAATCTCCCCAGTCCTAACATTTTCCCCGGGCCCAGCCGCTTGGGGTAGCATCCGGGGTGGTGTGACAGGAGTGTTGAACTCAATTCGTGCTCAGTGACTCGTGCCTGGGACGGTTGTGACACGTGGACGCAGGAGGCGCAGACCCGGCCCTCGCTTGGAATGCAGGCCTTTCAGCCTGGCTTCAGCTGGGCGCACCCGCAAAATGCAGGGCTGGCGTAGCACCCCGGCTCACCGAAGAAAGGGACCGTCCCCGCCCATTGTTCCAGGGTAGGACTCGCAGGGGCAATTTACCAACCTGCTCCCCAGGGTCAGAGTCAAGTCTGCTGCTTTGATCCCTTGCATTCCTGCTCTGTCCCACTGGTTCCTTTGAACTCAGCTTGGCCCGGTAGCTGGGCTGTGCTGAGTCTGTCTGTCTTGCTCAGGTTAGATTATGAAATCCCGGGTAACGTTTGCTTTCCGAGGTGAAATCTGAAATTTGTGCCCCTGGCGGCGTGTGCGGGGAGTGAAATCTAGGGAGGCTGGAGGCGGTACTGTCTAGCTACACGTAGAGGGGCTGGCAGGCAAGAGATCTGGGTGCTCCTGCTGGCCCTTTGTGGGATCGTCACCCCTCTGTGCCTCAGTTTCCCTCCCTGTGCCATGAGGATAACGCTATTGACTGAACCCGGCGGCACATTTTTGGGCTTAAAATTAATGGGCTGGCTGTGTCCTGGGTTCAGCTCCTACGTGGCGTCTGAGCAGCAGAAAGGAGCCAAACACCAGCCCGATGTGAGAGGCGCTGGGGTGAGGGAACACTCAGCCAGTGTGAAAACAGTGTCCTGTAGCTCATGCCCCCCCAGAGCCCGACATGTAAGCAACCGGAGCGATGTCACAGGGCAATGGGACACCTCTGAGTCCATTCCCTTCCATTGCGGGAGCCGCAGGCCTGCTTGTTCTCAGCCGGTGGCACGTAACAGGCCAGTCTCCAGTGGGCTGTAACACTTGGGGGTCTTTCCGTGGTTGGGGTTAGCGAGTGGGTGATGGCTTGGGAGATGCAGGTGGTCCGACTGTTGTCTGGTAGGTCCTTCCGCTCTCTGGCTCTGAGACAGAGGTGCTGGCGCTATCTGTGTAGTAGGGGAGCAGGCCTGCCAACAAGAGGGTGACAAAGAGGAGCGTTTGCCCTGGGGCCCGGTGGGTCAAAGGGACCCGGATTCCTGGTCCACTTTGAATTGCAGCTGGAGCGCTGCTCGGAAGACCGGAGAGAGGGGGCGCACACCGTGGTCCAGGCGGCATTGAGGGTTGGTTGCTCCGCTCCCACCCCTTCTGCCTGAGGCCACGGCCCTTCTGGGGGCATGGAGCCAGTACCCCACACACCTTGCTCCAGGGCCCAGGGTGGCTGTCGGCCCCACTGTGGGGGAGCCATTGAACCAGAACCCTATAGCTATTTAAGCCAGAAGATGCTGCATCCCCAGCACTCCTCGTTCCAGACCCTCTGCTCTGAGAGACCCACATCAGAGAATATTTTCTCTCGCCTGAACTGCCCCGACTGACATCCAGGCTATTGAAGGAGCAAGCCAGCTGATGAAATGCAGAAGGGGCCTTGGGTTGGTGGATAGGGTGCAGCTTGAGATCAAGGGGTCTGGCGCTGCCCTTATGTGCAGTAGGAGTCAGAGGGGTGGCACTGGAGGGAAGCGGCTGGCAGATGAAAATCAGATTCAGGGCTAGAGTATCCTCAGGCAGTTTGGCAGCCCTCCGTCCTGAGCGATTCATAGCCCTGGCTTGGAATGCTGGACTTTCAAGGGGGCATTGTTCTCCTTTGACAGGCAGAATAGCTGGGGTCAGGACTTTGGAGCATCATCAAGAGTGTTATCTCTTTACTGTCCTCCAGCCCCGGGTTCCGGAATCTCAGCAGCAGCTGGTTTTTTTGGGGTGGGGGTGGGGGGATTGAATTCTGTTCCCAAGAATGCAACCAGAGACCTTCGACAGCCTTTACAGCCGGGCTGCTGTCTTCCCAGCGATGCCGTTATTAAGAGGGATGTGGTTTATGGCCGTGTGGAGTCAGGCTAGCCGCCTCTTGCTTTTATAGAGCCAGCATAGCCCCCGGGTTACACCTCGGGGTGCTGGTGGAATAGCTTGGGCATCTCGCTTCTTGCTTGTGACTGATGGGATCGACAGCCAAAAAAGCTGGCTCGGTGGAGAGCAATGTGGTGCTGCAGTCACTGTTGGGACCAGGAGAGGACAAATCCCACCCGTTCTGCATGGACAAAAGCTTTCCACGTCCCGGAGAACAAGGCTGTCTCTCTGAGCTGCTGAGAGTGCAGTGTGGAGTCCAAATGGGCCGAAACTGGAGCATGGGTGCGAAACCCTCCATGAACCCCATCCCTGGTCTGAAGTAGAAGCTTAGATCTTCTCCAAGAACGTGGCCAGCACCAGCTCTTCCAGACGGCTGGAGCTGGCGTTGGCGCTCAATGTGGGGAAGCACACCCTGCCATCACCCTGTTTTGGCCTAAGATCCAAGTAGAACCCTGGAAGTTCCCCTTGATCTACAAGCTTAGCAGGCCAATATGACTCTGGGTACGTCTACACAGCAGGGCTAAAGTCGAATTAAGCTTGAGCGACGTCAATTGCGTAGCTGAAGTCGAAACAGCTTAATTCGGCTGTTGGCGCTGTCTACACAGCAGGAAGTCAAAGGCAGAACTCTCTTCCTTCGCCTTCCCTTCCTCCTTGTGAAATGAGGGCTACCAGGAATCAGAGTAAGAAGTTCTCCAGCTCAACATTACTTTGAAGTAAAGACTTGCCGTGTAGACACGCACTGTTATTTTGGAATAACGAACGTTCTTCCGAAATGACGCTGCTGTCTAAACATACCCTCTGAATCCCATCCAATCTGTCTTGAGGGTCAGCATTATTATGGCAGAGCAGATGCAAGATCATAGATAAAGTCGTATCAAAGTTTTCAGTTCCTCTGGATAGTGATTTGTTCAGTCTTTTGAGAATTATAAAACCTGAAACAAAGAGAGGTCAGGCCTCTTCTCTTCTACATATTCACTACACAGAGCTGGCGTTGTTTGGTGAAATAGTTATGTTTAAAAACAGGCCAGAATATAGACGTGGGTCCCATTTGGAGAATTCTTTTTTTGTAAACATGCCACAAGGAATCAGAATCAAAGTTTAGCTGCTAATTCGTAGGCCCGGGGAACGCTCTCCAACGTGGATTTTGTATTTGCACGTTGTTTTGATTACAGTGGTGGGGTTGTGAATGGCAGGGGTGTGCGTTCTCTCATTAGAAACTGGACTTGGCTTTTCATCCCTACATTTGTGTGTCCCAATTTTTTCACGCTTTGATTTCTTGACGAGAGCCACCTTAAGGAACATTGAACCAAGAAGTTTGTTTCTGAATTATGAACTGCCCTCAGTCATGCCTGGAGACAAGTACAAAACCCCATTGAGCAAGGGGCTGGAGGAGCGCGCGTTAGAGCTCTCTCTGCTTCAATAGACAAGACAAACGCAGCGAGACTGGGAACTGATGCTCCAAGTCACACACTGAGCTTGGGGTCTCCTAAGGGGGAGCCACGCGCTGTAACCACATTACTAGCCTTCCCGTCTCCTGTGTTTACTAACCCAGCCTCTTTTCTCCTCCCAGCCTAGCCTCACATCCCCCAGCCTTCCTCTGCAGAATCATAAGAGCTGCCTTGTCGGAGATGCCATCTTTCTCACGGGCAGCATCAATCCCTGATCAACTCTTCTGCCCTCCTAGCTCCAGCCCTGGAGCATACCTACAGCCAGTAGGGGTGTATAGCTCAGTGGGTTGAGCATTGGCCTGCTAAACCTAGGGTTGTGAGTTTAATCCTTGAGGTGGTTATTTAGGGATCAGGGGCAGTGCTTGGATCTGTTGTGAGGGCATGGTACTGGATTCAATGACCTCTCAAGGTCACTTCCCTTTCTATGAGATGGTATATCTCTTATATTTTTTCTTTTCTTTTCTATGCCTCTTGTATTGACAGGAACCTTGTAAAAGGAAAAGCCCTTCCTGGCACAATACTGCATATGGAGCTACATGCTGGCCTCGGCCTGGAATCGGTCATGCGGTCTAATGGTTAGTGTGGAGAGCTGGAGGCCATTGTTCTCTCTGCCACAGTGTCACTGTGTGACCTTGGGTGAGTCATGTAACCTATCTCTGCTTCAGCACCCCTACCTGCCACATGACGGATATGTGGCTGGCATGGCAAGGTGTGAGGAGGATGAAGGAAGGACACTGTGCAGGATAGGACTAGTATGGGCACATGTGGCCGAGTGCCTCTCGGGAAAGCAGGCAGCAAAGGCAGTCATGCTGGCTGTCAGATATTAAGCTACTTTTCAGGTCCTTCGTTCCAACTCTCATTTAATTATCAAGCCAAGATCTTGCTGCATATGTGGAGATGGGTAGCTGGCCTTGGCTTGAGATCAACCATGACTGCTTTGCTCCCACCTGCTTAAAAGGGACAGACTTGGGCCTTAAAAGGTTAAGGACAAGTGGAATTTTCTTCCGCTGCACTTTTTTCTGCAGGAAAGGCAGCTTCTGGAAATGCGAAAGGGAAGATCAAAATGGGCTCTGAATGAAATGAATGCGGCGCTGTTTCCAAGTCAAACGGCTCATGAACTGTTTGTTCTGGGGGAAATGTGACCGTTTCAGATCTTCCTCCAAAACTGGGGTGGAAACAAAGAACAAAATATCAAAATTGCCCTCCAGAACAGATTCCAATTTTCAATCAGTTCTGGTGGATGCCATATTCCATTGAGCTAGCGGATTGCTACTGTGGGCAGAAAAAGCACTGCCTCTCTACACCCTCCCTCCCCTCTCAACTGCCGGGTGGGCTCTGGGCTCTTTGGGTTGTTTTACACCTTTATTTGAATTGCTCAACACTAGCTATTGGTGAAGGCACAAGAACAGAGGGGAGACAGCATGAGCCTGTAGCTAAAACATTTCACTGGGAGTCAGGGGAGATTCAAGACTAGAACACGGGCCTCGTGACTTGCAGTGTCGCTCCTCGGGCAAATCCCTTAATCTCTAGGTCCCCATCTGCAGTCTGTGAAATGGGGCTAAGGAAACTGACTATGTTTTGTAAACAGCCCTTTGATACCTTCAGATAGGTTCAAAGGGTCACCTTAACTAGAGCTGGCTGGACAACAGGAAGGCCCAGTGGGTCTGATGGCAAATGTTGACTTTTTAGTTGAAAAATCAAAACAGAAAATGTTTGGCCCCAAACCACTGAAAACTAGCGCATTTTTTCAGCCCATAATTTTTTAGATTTGGGGGTTTCAGCTGAAAAATGAATCAACTTTTCACTTTCTCAGAAACCCAATTTTCCTTCCAAAAGCAGTTTTGAAGGAGACTTTTCAACTAGCCCTACGATTATCCTTGTACGGCAGGTGGGGAAATGGAGGCATGGGGCTGTGAAAGGGGCATATTGGAGTCTAGAACCCAGGAAGGCTCTCTTCCACACACCCCTGACTTCTCCCCCCCTCCAGTGACCAGACCACGCTTCTAGTGTAAATAGCTTTCATGGCTTGGTGTGTGTCTATCCAATCTGGGATGGGTTTATTTTCGATGACCAGACCTGAACGTTCAGAGTAGCGATGCTTTTGGAGAAGCGCACATGGGTGGGAGGTTGTTTTCCGTGTTCAAGTACCAAGCATCTTTGGGAATAGGTCATGTTTGTTTTCTGTATTAAATTTGTATTAAGAAAAACAGGAGGGGCAACCTGTCTATTTAAATGATCCAATAGCTGCAGATAAGTTACCAGCTTTGGTCTTCCTTGTGCAATAACCTTCCCGATCCGAGAGGTAATTGCCCGGCTGTGTGAGTGAAATAGAAAGGAGGCTCTGAAAGGTTCAAGGAGATTTATAGAACATTTCAGACCACAAAAACACATAAAACCAAGCCCGGAAAACCCCAGGAGCCGGGCAAGGGGACTGGCTGTCAGAAGCAGCTTGTCATAGAGTTATGATTTACGGTCTTCCCCCAAGTGATCTGTACAATCTCTCTCAGCAGCATGGCAAACGAGCCGGATCCAGGGGCCGCGAGATGAGTGTCGGGGAGAGAACGCAGCAGGGAGAATGACCACAAAAGCAGAAGGATGAGGGGTGACCTCTCTGAGCCGCTCACTCGGAAGGGAAAGCAAAGAGCCTTCTTTCCGCATCTTCTGCTGGACTAAGAAAAGACAAATTTGGGTCAAGCTAGAGAAACGTCCCCCACCAGCTAGAACTCAAAGCTGCGGTTTGTCGAAGGCCTCTAAGGGGTTCAAGGCCATGCTGCAATTAATGGGAGTTGTGCTTCAAGGACCTAAAAGGGTGTTAAAAGGAGGAGAGAGAAAAATGATCCTCCTTAGCCTCTGAGGCTAGGACAGGAAGCATTGATCTTAAATTGCAGCAAGGGAGGTTTAGGTTGGACATTAGGAAAAACTTGCTAACTGTCAGAGTGGGGAGGCACTGGAATCAATTGTCTAGGGGGATTGTGGAATCTCCATCTCTGGAGATTTTTGAGAGCAGGTTGGACAGACACCTGCCAGGGATGATCCAGACCAGTGGCTCTTAACCGTACTGCAGCCTGCACCCCTTTGGTTCTCAAAATACGTTCTCGCACCCCTTCTTAAAAATCGGTGAAGTAGATCAGTTCTTTAAACCTAAGATCTATCATAAAAATCTGGCATGTCTTGCACCCCCAGAAAAGGGCATCTCACACCCCCAGGGGCTGCGTGCACCCCAGGTTAAGAACCACGATCTAAACGGTGCTTGGTCCTGCCATGAGGGCAGGGGACTGGACATGATGACCTCTCGAGTTCCCTTCCAGTTCTATGATTCTAACCTTTCTCACTGTTTTTTTTTTTAAACAAATAAAAGGAAGTTGTTCTTCGCACAGTGCACAATCAACCTGTGGAACTCCTTGCCTGAGGAGGTTGTGAAGGTTAGGACTATAACAGGGTTTAAAAGAGAACTAGATCTAGTCCCTAGTTCTTGTGTTATGGAAACAAGTACATAACTTTTCCTTAGTCACTTTCTCCACACCCATCCTGAGTTTATAGACCTCTAGCATCTCCCCGCTTAGTCTTGTCTTTTCTAAGCTGAAAAGTCCCAGTCTTTTTAATCTCTCCTCATATGGCACCCGTTCCAAACCCCTCATGATTTGTGTTGCCCTTTTCTGAGCATTCGCCTGGGGCTCTGGTGTGCCCAGAGGAGCAAAGAGCGGCTGCTCGCAGAGGGCGCTGTCAACCTGGAAACTGAGAGCAAATTAGCTCTTCAGGGTTGGGGCAAGATGCTCTTCCACTGCGAACACAATGCGGGACACTGGCCCTTTAAACACTCGACAGAGGGACATCAGTGACCAAAGGCGGAATGGCGCCAGATCCCGGCGTCTGGGGTGATGTACAGAACCTCTGCACCGAGTTTAAAAGGAGGAATCTGAAAAGGGGCCTAGAGCGGCTCTGTACTGGCTCCCACGGCCTCCCCTCCATCACCGGTGTGAGACCCTGAGTGGTGGCTTGCTGGCTGGGCTGGGTTCGGGGGGAGGTCGCGGTCCTGGACGATGGGGCTGTTGTGTGAAGTGCTGTTACTTCGGTGCAGGACCCCAGACACCCAGCCAAACTCCTGATGAAAGGGGCAAGATGGGGGCGTGTTTGCAGAGTTTCTCATCCCTGGCGTTCCAGCGGCCCCATCCCACGGTGCCCCCCTTTCTGCGCCGCAGGAGGAACAAAATGGAAGCTCTGGGGGTGGCGGGCGAGGGGGGGAGGGACAGCATCGTTTCCATGTCCTGGGAGTGGATTGGCTAGTCTTGGGACGGAGAGGACAAAAGAGTCCGTCCCGTGGGATTGTGGGATAGCTTTGGTGGACTCTCACAACTTCAGTCGAGGGCCAGGCCCGAGCTGCGTCCACACTACAGAATAACAGAGTTGGGGCCCACGCTTCTTGAACCTTCTACCCCAGATAGAACCTCCTGCCCGGGGCAAATGAGACAGAATTGAGTGTAGACCCGAGTGCGGCTTGGGCTCCAGTCTGTGTCCAATCCCGGGCTTGCTTTACTGTGTAGATGTACCACGAGCGTGGCCACGCACCCACTCCCGGAGCTCCAGCTTGTCTGGCAATTCCATGTGTAGTGTGGGCCTGCCCAGGCTGACGTGACCCTGGCCTGGCTGCTGACCATGGAAGCAAGATCAGGTAGAGTAGCATGGAGTCCCCGTCCGATACCGGAGAAGCCCCACCTGGTTTTGTTTCCACACTGAATGGAGCACGAAAAGAGAACTGCCCCATTTCTAACTGGGCCGCCCGCTGTCCATCGAGAGGGGTGGTGGTCATGCCCCACGGGGCAGGAGAAGGCATCCAAAGGACGACTTCTGGACTCTGTACTTTTGTTTTGACTGGTGGCGGGCAGCCTCGCGCTGGAGGGGAGAGGTCCCATCTAGGCCACCGGCTGCAAACGCCTGGCTGGAACCTGGACGCTGGAGTGTCTCATTTTCCAAATAAACACCTTTGAGCAGGGAGCTCCGCAGCAGGGGGACACCTCCACCATTGCTCATTTTGCTGGGCGGGCGAGATCAGAGGCCCGGAATTCAATGCCACAGCGTCTGCCGCTTTGAAGTGAATCCCAAAGAAACACTCCCCCTCCGCCCCAATTAAAAAGCAATAACATTTATTTTCATTTTAAAAAGCCCAGATTAGGGAACTTGCCACATCCCCCGCCTGCCCGCCGGGGGAGATATCAGATGTCTCTGGGCCAGATCTTTCGCTGGCATACAGGAGCAGAGCATCCTTGGAATTGGTAGAGCTGATTTACCCCAACTGTTCTTGCCAGGCAGCTCAGGGAAATCCAGGAGATTGGGGTCCGGCTGACATCAGTGTCGTGTGGCGATATTCCCGCTAATTTTTCCATCCACGTGCGGAATAAATTTTGTGATGTGCACCAGGTTTATGTGCAGATGTGCACTACCCGTATAAACACACGCTGCCAGCTGCGGGCGCTCTGCTAATCAGCTGGGCAGCATTTGAATTGTTGCTGGGCGGCTGCCCACGTGCTCAGCTTACAGGGAACTGTGTCATGTGTCTATCTGGAAATAACAAACCGAAACCCACCTCTGGAATTCCCTGCTGTGATCCCAGCAATTAATTTAGATTCCCGTCTGGGGCAATGCTGTAGTGTTTTGCTGCCTCGTAGGAGCCAGAAGCCCTTTACGAACACGCAGTGCAGGACTCTGCGGCGAAGTGCAGCTTTCTCTGGGGTGGAACACAGCAGCTCCTTGACGGTGGGGGGGCACAGTTTTAGGGTAACAGAGCAGTTTAGGACTAAGTGGAGAATCTCAGATCCTGCTACCATGAGAGCGGGGAATTAAGGCGGCAGAAAAGAATTACTGCCATTGGGATTTGGTTGATTCCTGAATTCCCCAAAGCATTCCCATGTGATCAGGATTTCAGTGACATTCAGAAGACAGTGGGGCACAGTCACTGCTAACACCTGCTTGTCCAAGCAGTGAACCCAGTCCCACGTTTCCGTGGGCTGGTTTTCAGTCTACCCTTTCGGTTTTATTGAATACCATGGAGACCTGAGCCTGGATACAGTGCCGGAGAGTAGAGCATGTGGTACCAACGATGCTCCCCTGGTCCCTTGAGGAGAGGTCTAGAGGAGATGACCAGTTTTGTCCATCTCTAGCTTCTAGGGCTTAGTGACCCAGGAAGCCAATGTCAGCCTGCAGACTCTATCACGTGGACTCATTCCCTAGCACTCTGTGGTACGTTCATTTGGGTCTTTTCCTTTGCCCGCTCAGCTTTATCAGGTCCTCCTTGTTCGGGGTGAGGCGTATTGGTGGTAGCCAGGTTGTGCCCCGATCTCTAGCCAGAAGTTTGTAGCTGCGCCTCCCACGTACCCTGATGCCGATCAGCGATAACTCCCTCAAACTCAACGGGAGCGCGGTGAGGGAAAGCCAGTGTATAAGGAGTCTCGGTCATGGGACTGTTGTTCCAGCCCCAGGATTTGGAGATATTTACATCCAGCTCCAAAATCGAATCACGAGAACCAGCCTGGACCTTGGTATGAAGCTTGACGTGAACCTGGACTGGAAACATCTCTGAGGTGCTCCAGGCAGAGATCCCAAGAGACCACTAGGAAGGTCGCTCGGAGGGTATCCTTGTTCAGACGGACCCCGGAAGTGCTGGAATAGCCTGCTCTCGTGAGATCTTTGGGCAGAGACACATGGTTTCTGTCCTGAATATGAGGAGGGACCAACTGGAACCTCTCACTCTAGCACCTAACTTATACGCTGCCCGACCATAGTCCAGATGGGGCCAGACCAAAAAGACTTGGCAAAATACCACAAGGAATGACTGTTTCTATGACATTTCCAGCCCTGTTCTCCTGTGGTGCTGAGAGCGTGTATAAACTTCAAGCCAGCATCCAGACCAACCCTGCTCCAAACCTTGCGGGGAGAGAGGCTTGCTGAGCATCGACTATGGACCTCGGTCTGCTCACCCCCCCGTTCTTTTGTCCTTTTCCAGCGTAGCTGGGAGAAGAAAGTTCTGAGGAATCCAAGGCCTAACCAGTAGGATTTCAAGCCAGAGACAACATCTTCAGTGAAAGTCCCTCTACTATGCACGTCCTTATCCAGTCTGGGATGAGCCCGGGTGTTGCCTTGTGATAAGAAGAAAGAGAAGTAAACGCATAAACCACACGTGAGATCAGGAAGCTATTTGGTCCTCACCTTCCTCTCCCCCCTAGGGTGCTTTTCCTTGAGGAAACCATTGATCTTTGGCAGGCGGACACTGTTGGACAATCAGTCGATCCATCAGGGACAGGCTGACGTAAAACAGTGGTAAACAGCCTCCAGCATGGCTCAGACATGCTCCCTAGATTGAGGAAATGCGGATGGTGCATCCATTGACATGAACCTTTGAGGAATATTTCTTTATTACAGAGGACACCGCTAACTGCTAACCCAGGCACGCTCTGCTGGGAAGGGAGTCTTGGAAAATTCTCCTGCTGATGAAATTCTGGCAGGAAGATCCTCGTGGTTTATTCGTGTAACGAGACCATCCAGGCCTGCAGAAAATCGCGCCAGTTGTTGGGGCGAGTGGCAGGCTGGGCTGTATCGTGGTAGAAAAATGATCGCTGAATTCAGCTCGGCCTGAGGGCACGTTTCCAGATGAGTTTCAATGCCACCGAAATTCTGACTGGAAAAGCTTTATTAGGCTATCTGATCCCTTCCCCGTCCCCCACGGGCTGGTGCTGTGTTACTGCTTATCCTATAGATTGCTAGTCATCTGTGCAGCCCAATGGAGAAATGATTCCATAGACCAATGGGCCACAAAACATTCCTCCTGGTATCCATGTTCCCTCTAATTTTTTTTCTATGTGTGTGCGGAATAAATGCCATGATGTGCACTGAGGGATGTGCACCACCAGTTGAAACACACGTTGCCGGCTCTGTGCACTCTGCTCATCATCTGGGTGTGGCATTTGCATCTCTCCAAGGTACCTTAAAGGGAACGCTGCCCAGTATTGTGACATTGGGACTGAATTTATTCCTGTTGTTTCTGTGTATTTCCTAACACCGGGGTTCACGTCCCTTTCCCCAATGGCATTTGCATATAACCATAAAATGGCTGGTCCCTGCCACCCCCAAATCACGTGTCCCAGCAATCCGCGGCGAGGCCCTGCTCCGACAATGGCTCATGGGCGGGCGCCGCTTTGCCCACTGCATCGTTTTCGGGGGTTCAGAGGTTACTGACGTGCCCACGTGTGTGCAGGCTCAGGACCTGGGTGTTTAATATCACAAGCCAGCTCCTTCAGGAGTCCTGGCTTTTCGTGCAGCTTTGGGGCCCTCCTGGGGAAGAAACCTGTGCCGACCCATTGAGAGTGGGAGATGGGGGGCAGAGAGGAGGGCAGCAGCTTCTGCAGATGTTACTGAGCATGCTCAGGCAAGCCGTAACTGGGGTGATGCCCGGGGAAGGGTCAGAGCCAAGAATTTTGTCTTGCATCCTTGCTGGACTCTCCTCAGCTCCTGAATTTGGAGCCACGGCAATTGCAGTCACCCGGAGGATGGGGCGTGACGCTGGGAGGTTTTGGGGGGCCTGAGGTGAGCTCTTGTGTGCGTTGACATGGGGGATGGATGGTCTAACCCAGTGCTCCCTGTGTGCTTATGCAGCTGCTCCGGAGAAATTCAAATGCCGGCCAGCTGCTTAGCAGCGCGCCCACAGCTAGGTTCTGTGTTTCTCCTGGTGGTGCACATTCGCACCTGCCTCGGTGCACATAAAATGTATTCCGCACATGTTCGAGGGAAATGGCTCTAGTCTAAGGCAGGAGTGCGTGGGCAGGTTGGCTTGGAGAGGGAAGAGACGAGTGCCAGGAAAGACAGGCGCCTTCCGGTACAGGTGCAGAGGGTTTCTCTTGTAAGTAATGGATACGAGGGATGGAAGGGGGGAGGAGGAGGGGATGTCTCTCGGGGGGTGTTCCCAGAATTTCCCTTCAGGCCTCAAGCACAGACCACAACCACTGCTGCTCTTTGCCACCCACATTTTATTGTGTTCTCTGTTTACAGGGACTCACCAGCCTCCCCCTTTGCTTGTGAAGAAGGGGACAGCAGCCGCTGCCAGTCCTGCCTTCCCTCCGCTCCCTCTCTTCTGGCCAACTCCTATACTCCCAGCTGCTTGTGGCTGGCTTCCAATTAACCCATCCGCTGTATCTCTGCTCGGTTAAATGACGCCCTCTGTCAGTTACCTCCTAGGAAGGTCCCAGTTCGTGGGGAGCAGTGGTGGGTAGAGGCAGGAGGAGGTGCTGAAAGTGGAGAGAAGTCACCACACGGCCGAGTCACACAGAGAGGCCTGTACAGACGCAGGGACATCTATGTGCCTCTGTATACACACATAATGGGGCAGGTACACGTTGTGAAGGTTCAGAAAAGGGCAACAAAATGAGGAGGGGTTTGGAACGGCTTCCATATGAGGAGAGATTAAAAAGACTGGGACTTTTCAGCTTAAAAAAGAGGAGACGAAGGAGGGATATGAGAGAGGTCTATAAAATCATGACAGGTGTGGCGAAAGTGAATAAGGGAAAGTTATTTTCTTGTTCCCATAACAAAGAGCTGGGGGTCACCAAATGAAATTCATAGGTAGCAGGTTTAAAACAAACAAAAGGCAGTATTTCTTCACACCGTGCCCTGTCAACCTGTGGAACTCCTTGCCAGAGGATGCTGCAAAGACCAGGACTTCAAAAAGTACTAGATAAATTCATAGATGACAGGTCCATCAATGGCTGTTAGCCAGGATGGGCAGGCATGGTGTCAAAGGCTGGGAATGGGTGACAGGGGAGGGGTCACTTGATGGTTACCTGTTCTGTTCCCTCCCTCTGGGGCACCTGGCATTGGCCACAGTTGGCAGACAGGACACTGGGCTAGATGGGCCTAGTCTGGCCGTTCTGATGTTCTTATGATCTATGTACTGCATCGCAGTGCTAGCTAGCATGGTGTCCTTGACTCAGCACATCCGGTCACAGGCTGCTTGTTGGTTTTGTCTATTTCAGGGAGGGATTTTCACTGCTCCCCCATTGCCCTGTGGGTGGTTCCGAGGGAGCACAGATGGCAGCGGGTGTAGTGTCCTCCAGCCTTTAAAAATCAAATGACCCACCCACCCAGATCAGGGGTCTACCTGGAGGACTTGCATTTGGCGTCTTACCTAAGGAGAGCCTGGGGCCAGCTTGTCGGTGAGTTGCAGCTTTGGCATGTACCAGGCTGGTTCCCTTTGGGGCATCACCACCTAAGCCCCATGTGGCTTAGGTGCAGAACCAGGATGTGTCTGTATTGGGGGCGCAATACGCTGGATTCCCTTAGCACAACTCTGTTGTGTGCCAGGATGGACGCATCTCAGAGGGTTAGCCTGCAAGGGTCCTGGTATTTCTTGGGCAGCTGTGGGGACGGGCTGAAACAGACGAGCCATTTCTCACGGACACATTGGGGGCATCTACGTAGCACCCGCAGCTCGATATAATTTGCTACACAAATTGCATAGTTTATTTCGAGTGTATTTCAAAATAGCTTATTTTGTAATTTGGCACTGTCCACACGGTGCCAGATTTCGAAATAAACCGCTATTCCGAAATGTCCCTTAATCCTCATGGAACGAGGTTTACAGGGCTGTTGGAAGAGCGAGCTCATTATTTCGGAAGATATTTCGAAATAACGGGCGCGCTGTCAAGACGTGGAATAGCTATTTTGGGATACCAGAAGTATCCCGAAATAGCGCCGCAGTGTAGCCGTACCCTTAGGTCAGTGGGTAGTGCAGGCTAGCCAGCATCTGCTCCCCTAGGAGTGTACATATCATACATGTACCTGTGTGCATGCACATGGGTGCTCGCGGGTATACACTTCTCTCAGGGTGATTTGCGGGTGTGATGACTCCTTCCCATTGGTGTGTGGGGAGCCGCTGGCTTGTGCCTGTGGTGTACACGGCACATGTCCCCTATGACTCAGCTGCTCAGAGAGAAACTGACGTCCTGTTCTTACTTCATGTTTGTGGCAGAAAAAGCAGGTCCGGCTTCCGAGACCTCTGGGACTTGCACGCCTTGGAATGTCTGATGTGAGTGGGAAACTTTGGCCGATGCATCAGCCAAATGGACCATTGACTGGCCCACCCCGACGAACAAGATAGGCCCCAAGAGGATGGAATCGGGGGGCCCTAGAAATAGAGACAGGATTAACTTCCTTGCCTGTGAGCACATGGCTTGAAGGCCTCATGTTAATCAGTCTTCAGAGGGGAGACCTTTCTATGGCAAACCAATTCCATGTGTATTGGCTGTTTTCTCTCCTCTCAGCTGAAGAAGAAGGAGGAACGCTGAAACTCAAAGAATTGCTTTTCCGGGAGTGTTTTCTTGGGTGTTTGTTTGGGTAGCTCTGACTGATTTCAGTGACTCAATCAATCAATCAATCAATCAATCAAAGGCAAATAGGGAGGAAAAAAATCCATAGGTTGTACAGTGCAGGACATACCCAGCGTTCAGTGGCTTCTGATGTCTTGTCACCTGTTCTAACAGCACCCTCGGAGTTCTAGGAGACAAGGGGTAACATTTTCTAAAGCCCCTGAGTGGCTTTCTCTAAGACTAAGAAACCTAAATGATTGGTCACTTTTAAAACGGGACTCTGCCATCTACATCACTTTTCCCTGGCAACCCGGAGTGGAACAATCGCTGAATGGCTTTAAAATGCGAGCTGCGCTTCCTAAGTCATTGAGGAGCGTTGGGGAAAATGTTACCCCAGAGCTACATTTTGGGGAGGGGTGGGAGAAATCCGGGGTCCATGAAAGTCAACAGAAGTTTTGCCTGTGGAGTTCTTAGGTTTGATGCTGAATCAGATAGAGGAATGAGGGTCAATGGTGCTGAAATCTTGTCAGTGTTCTCCATGAGATCTCAAATCACTTCAGTTCCACAAGAGAGATCAGCTGCATCTAAATTGATACAAAAATGAGGTACTTCCTGATTTTTAGAGTGAACCCTGCGTTAAAGCAGTAGGGTCAGATTCGGAGGAAGGGGATTTAAATGACATAAACGCTCACAATTCAATGCCTTGGGTTCCTTTTTTATCTTATCCTTATTCCTTTACCCTAAAGGGTGACCCATTCAATGTTAGGAAGCGGAAATATCTTTACCAAACATGTTTTCACCCTCCTATAACCCCTTTTGCATTGAGTGCCTTAGGATTTTGCCACATCAGACAAAATTATTGCTCCAATAAATCCATTTACCCACCTCTGGAGGTGGCCAATACCCCGAGGCTTCAGAGGAAGGGAAAATTCCACAATTGCACCTGGCCAGCTGGCTCCACATGAGGAAAATGATTCTTCCTGACCCCTGCCAGGGATCAGCTGATGCCCTGAAGCATGAGACTTGTTTAACCCTATTTTACCAGCACAGGTACAGACCTAACAGTTATCGATAAATCTATGCAAAGCCGAGTCTAGCTACCGTATTTGAGCTTCAGCTGCAGTTTGGGGAGCTAGACAATGTAAAAATTACTTGGAATGAAAAAAACAAACTCACCAGAACCTGCCCCGTATCTAATATATAAAGGAGAATGTTTGTAAGTTTGTGCGCTGATAACTTGGACACTATAAGAGCTGCCACAACCAAACTTTGCATGGGGTAACCTTTCATCCAGGAGAAGGTTTTAAGGTACTTTTGGACCCAATCGGGCCCGAGTTCAAGCTGTAAAAATAAAAAAGTAACCCGCCGCACTGCAGGGGCCTCCCTGCCCACCCTAGGACCCGTGCCCGCCGCCTGCGGCCCCCAGAACTGTCCAGGACTCGCCCCCTCCGGCCCTCGAGGTTACATAAATGACCCTTTTCTCCCTCCAGCCCCGCCGGTACGCAGTGACCCGACCCCCATGTGCACAGCGGCTCAGGCACCCGCCCTGCCCCCTGTGGCACCTGCATCCCCGGGCGCGAGCTGGGGTGCCCCTCCTGTGTGTGTAACCTCCCCTCCACCCGGGGTCGCCCCCCCTCCAGGGATGACGCGGACCTGTATTTTAATCCCTATAGAAATCAGTGCAACTTTTCTACCATTCAAAAAAAGATAACGGCCGACTGTTGTTCTACATTTTGTCCCTCCGGTTTCCCGAGCAACACCGGGTAACTCCCGCTAGTATCTTACAATCTATGTCTGTATAGCACCAAGTGCAGTGGAGTTCGGGTCCAGGCCTGCTAAGCCTGCTGCAATACAGATTACAACGAAAATCCTGCCTGCTTTCTCGTTACTCTCGTGAAGGAAAATAAACCCGTTTTGTCCTGACCAGCTCATCTCTGGTGTTTGACGTCAGTGGGTGAGCTTGTTCTTGTGCTCTGCTTTCAATAATACGGGCTCACGCTTCTGGCCTAATGCATGGACTGGACCCATCGAGATCCTAACGTGAGGCGGTCGCGTGGCCCTGTGACTTTTACTGCGCCATTGCACCAGGAGCCAGACTCGGAGGTAGGTCTGGGTGAAGCGTGCACGTAACTGGGTGTAAGTTACCCCATCCTCCAGCCCCCCCACCATCCTCTCGCCCTACACCCACCTGCCCGCCGTGTCCCGGGGAGGTCGTGTGAGTGCCGGTGTCACTTACACACCGAGGGGCCAGGGAAGAAGGCTGTGGCCAGTAAAGCTACCAGAGGGGCGCAAGTCATGTCTAATTGACACCTCGACCGTTCCTAGGTAGGTCCGGACGACACCGCGGCCTCTCTTCCTATCCCCCACGCGCCGGACGCGGGGAGAAGGGAGGCTTCGGGAACCCGCTTGCGCATCAGCTTTGAATTTTGGCCGAGGGGGGTTGGGAAAGGCTGGAAACGCATCTCGCTCTGTCTGTGAGGGGAAGAGGGCCTGGAAAAGCAGCATTGCCCAGGCCAAGAGGCAGGCCTGTGGGCAGTCGGGAAGGAGAGCAGGGAGACATGCCGTCCAGTCACAGCTCATCCGTTACATGGGGCACTCTCGCCCCGAGGGTACCAGGGCAATCCTTTCCCGTGAGACAAGTGGTGCGCTCATGCTGTTGGACGAGGGCCCGCTGCTACAGGGAGGTGTTGTCCGCGCCCTCACAGTACACCTCACCTCAGGGCACGCCATATGGAAGCGAGCTGGGATGGATGTGGTCTGCCCTGGACGGCCGTTCCCACCGGAAAGCTGCAGACTGAAGAACTTCAAAAAGACCTCATCAAACTAAACGACTGGGCAACAAAATGGCAAATGAAATTGAATGTGGGTAAATGTAAAGTAATGCACATTGGAAAAAATAACCCCAAGTGTACATAGAATATGATGGGGGCTAATTTAGCTACAACTAATAAGGAAAGTGATCTTGGAGTCATCATGGCTAGTTCTCTGAAGACATCCACGCAGTGTGCAGTGGCAGTCGAAAAAGCAAACAGGATATTAGGAATCATTGAAAAAGGGCTAGAGAATAAGATGGAGAATATCTTATTGCCCTTATCTAAATCCATGGTGCGCCCACATCTGGAATGCTGTGTACAGATGTGATGTCCTCATCTCAAAAAAGATACACTGGCATTAGAAAAGGTTTAGAGAAGGGCAACTAAAATGATGAGGGGTTTGGAACGGGTCCTATATGAGGAGAGATTAAAGAGACTGGGACTTTTCAGTTTGGAAAAGAGGAGACAAAGGGGAGAGATGTTAGAGGTCTATAAAATCATGAGTGGTGTGGAGAAAGTGAATAAGGAAAAGTTATTTACTTGTTCCCGTAATATAAGAACTAGGGGCCACCAAATGAAACTAATGGGCAGCAGGTTTAAAACAAATAAAAGGAAGTTCTTCTTCACACAGCGCATAGTTAATCTGTGGAACTCCTTGCCTGAGGAGGTTGTAAAGGCTAGGACTATAACAGGGTTTAAAAGAGAACTAGATACATTCATGGAGGTTAAGTCCATAAAATGGCTCTTAGCCAGGTTGGGTAAGGAATGGTGTCCCCAGCCTCTGTTTGTCAGAGGGTGGAGATGGATGGCAGAAGAGAAATCACTTGATCATTACCTGTTCGGTTCACTCCCTCTGGGACACCTGGCATTGGCCACTGTTGGCAGACAGGGTACTGGGCTAGATGGACCTTTGGTCTGACCCAGTGTGGCCGTTCTGATGTTCTTATGCACATGAAAAGGACACTGCCAGGACCAAGCCCTCCTTCCACGTGACAGCTTTTGTCAGGGCGGATGCTGCCCCTGCTGCCGATTGAGGCCTATCCAACGGCCTGCCATACGCTGTGCCCTCCTCTGCATGCGGGAGGCTGGTGCGGCTGTTTGCGGTGGGCGCGTGGAGGGGGGATCCGGCCTGCTGACAGCTCCAGATGTTCTGCGCTAAGCGCAGGCCTGCGCCCGAGGGTAAGAGACAAGCCCACCCCTGCTGTTCCCAAGTGGGTGCAGGAGCACCTCCGTCTTAAGAGCCGGTCCCGGGTGCAGCCTGGGGCTAGGTGTTTATGGCTTCCAGGTGCTGCTGAGAGGGCGGGTTGTGATGCGGCGGCGAGTGGCAGGAGCGGTGTCGGGTCCCTGATCCCAGACTGGCCGGGAGTTCCCTGGCGCCGAGACGTTTGAACTGGGTCCCACCACGGTGTTTCCCTGACCTGGCCAGGCACGAACCGCCGGGCCAAATAAAACACAGAGACACCCCAGGAGCTGGATACGTCGGCCGCCGCAGGCCCACATTCTTCCCAGAGCTCCCTGGAGCGCCCGCCAGGCCCCCGGGCAGGAGGAAAGCCCCTTCGCCAAGGGACCTGAGGTGTGAGCTGCCAGGGACCTCGGCAGGGGCTGGGTGGAGGGACCCTCTCCAGAGAGACACAGTGCAGTCGGGAAGCCTTTTTGTGGCGGCTGCTGCAAACTCAGGGCTGCAGACGTCCCTGCTCAATCCATGTGTGTTACATGGTTTTGCTGCTCCCGAGGGCTTGCTGGCCACCTCTGCTGAATTTGGCCCGACCTCTGGGTGCTTCTATAATCCGTGGACTTGTCGGCATGAAACCAGGAGCCGTTATCACCGTGCAGCTGTGGTTGGCTCACGCTAGAAGCCGTGTCTGGGCGTGGATAACCCCAGTATGTAATAGCTTTTGCAGCTTTGGAGGGTGTTACCATTCATGGTGAAGCACCTTGCAGATGCCCTCGGCGGGAATCGTCGCATCCTCTGGAGGAGAAATGCAGCCATCTCTGGGGGGGAGATGAATAGCAAGACACAAAACGCATAACAGATTGTGTCAGGATGGCGGGGAAGGCTAAATGCAGCTAAAATTACTGGGAAAGACCCTCCCCCCCGCTCCTATAAAAGCTCAGTTGACTTTTAATGTCCCTCTGAAGGTGCAAACTGCATCCAGGCAGTCAGCTTTGTGGAGTTCGGTCGATCTGCTGTGGAGAGGTGAAGGGCAACGATCCTTTTGCTAGAATTCATACCTGCGCTTCCATGTCAAACCACCAGGGCGGCCCCTCATCTCTAGCCCATGGGTGGCAGGTGAAGGCCCAGCAGGGGAAGGCAAGCCCTAGCCCCGCCCCTTCTGCCTGAGGCTCCGCCCCTGGAGCCAAGCCCCACCCACTCCCATTCCAATCCTTCCTGGCCACCTGGAAGGCTGGGGCTGCCATGCTGCGGGCCTGTCCCCAGCCCTCCCTTGCAGCCAGGACTGCCATGCCATGGCCCCAGCCTTCCTGGTAGCTGGGGTGTGTAGGCAGTTTTGGGAAAGCAGCTCCTTCCCTTGCCTACATCACCCGCCGCCCATTATCCGGCCCACTCCAGCTTTGCCACGCCCATTTACATGCACCAATCATTACAACACAGAGAGCTGCTCCAGCTACGCAGTGCGAGTCAAGTTGAAGCTGGGATCTTCATTCAGCCGATGGCTGTGGTTGTACGTATCTGTTCTGAGCCAGTTTCTCGGGACAGTATCTTTAAACGGAAGGAAGTCCCCAGTTTCGTTAGGGTTGATCTAGATCTCTGGTTCTTAACTCGTTTCAGGCCATGGGCTACCAGGCCAATCAAAAAATTTTCGTGGACTACCTCCAGCACATGTAGCACAAGACGAACGACACAGCAACCGCTCAGCATGACGGCGGCAGCTACACCGATGCTCAGAACCTCAGATGGAAGTTACTGGTAACACAACACAGTTGCATCCTAAGTGACGCTATGGATGATGCACCGCGTGCTTGTGAACACGGCGTAAAACAGCCTAACGGCGGGGCCTGCTCACGCTCGGTGACTTCGGACAATTTCCTGTGGACCACCGAAAGTCACCGTGGACCACCAGTTGAGAACCACAGATCTAGATGGTGCTTGGTCCTGCTGTGAGGGCCGGGGACAGGACTTGATGACCTCTTAAAGTCCCTTCCAGTTCTAGTGTTCTAGGATTCCATGACTTTGTGTTCAGACGCAGCCTTCTCCAAACGGCCATACACACCTGGTGCGTCTCTCATTGGGCAATGGCTTTGCTTCGAAATCGGCTGATCGTTAAGACGACAGAGAAGCGCTCTAGATCTGGGTCCAGATTGGGCTCTGGAATATCTAGATCTTGCCTATGGCCTTTTGGCTCCACTCCGGTATCAGGACTGGCCATTTTTTCAGCCACGATTAGGTCGTTTTCGAAACGATCTGTTCTCGTTGGAACACAAAAGATGTTGGGGCCGTTCCCTGGCCCGCGTGATACAGCTCAGACTAGATGTGCAGCGTGGTCTCGGCTGGCCTCCGAAGCGACAAAAACCTCCGCAATTCAAGCCCAAGATGGCCGAATAGGGCGTCGGCCGGATGCACATGTTTTGTGCAATATGTGTCAGTCACTAAGTGCTGGTAAGTGCCTCGTTGGACAGCCTGTAGCTCTCTGGTAGGTCTCTGCTGCTAGCCCCGAGTGTGTTTCCCCTTTGCAGCCGAGCTCTTTCTCCAGTATTTATTTTTGCGTGAGAAAACATGTTTCCATTCCAATCGCCTGCGCGCCCCTTGACCTCTCCCTGCCGACCCGGCCCCGGTGCCTGACCAGACGAAGGAATGCGAGTGAAGGGAATGCTGCAGAGGAGAAATATTGCTGCCTTGTAAATCCCCTGCAGCACCAAAGGGGATTTCAAAATAAACAGCTGCAGCCTCGGGAAGCCGAGCGCCGCCATGCAAAATTCATCCCCCGCTAAATGCGAAGGGGAGCGGCTTGAACCCGGAATGAGCGCCCCTAATTCCCTCCTGCCAGGAAGCACTGCTGTTCCTGCCGCTGAGCTGTTTTACACCCTGGAGGGGGTTGCCTCTGGGCTCTTTTGATACCTTTCTTCCTCCAGTAGTGGCCTGTTATTGACACCAGCCTGGCACCTCTGCCGAGTGGGAGAAAATACCCAAGGTCTTGCAGGCAGGGTTCCCTGTCAGCAGAGCGCTTGGGTGCCCGCCCAGGGGAGATTCAGATGCCGCCCAGCTGATTAGCAGAAGGCCCGCAGCCGGCAGGGTGTGTTGCTACTCAGCAGGGCACGTTAGCCTAACTTTAAGCACCCCAAACAGCTACGCTTAGATGATGCTTAAAGGTTAGCACACGTGTAGAATCGCGATCATCGAGGACAAGCAGTTTCCCTTCCCTTCTTTCAATGAACGAAACACGACGCTCAGAAGGGGCGATTTTTGCAATTATGTCTTAGGAAGCTGTCCTGCGAGGGAACCAAACTGGGTCAGGCCCTTGGGAAGCGACGGGTTCTCCATGGCTTCCACTCCAGACTGGAGTCTTTCGGGAAGATTAGTTAAACCCAGGGGGGCAGCTGGGTGAAATCCTAGAATACTAGGACTGGAAGGGACCTGGCGGGGCCATCGAGTCCAGTCCCCTGCCCTCATGGCAGGACCAAATACTGTCTAGACCATCCCTGATAGACATTTATCTAACCTACTCTTAAATATCTCCAGAGATGGGGATTCCACAACCTCCCTGGGCAGTTTATTCCAGTGTCTGACTACCCTGAAATCCTATGGCCAGGGGAAAGTATGAGTGCCCGGTGTATGCGAAGTCTAAAGCAGTGCTGTGCCATTTGCTGTGCAGGGTTGTGTGTGCGTGTGTGTGTGTGTGTGTGTGTGTGTATGCTGCATGCAAACTACAGGTAAATGTAGAGTGCAGCACGTGCGGGGGCATGCGTGTGCTGTTCAGTGCACGTGTGTGTGCCGTGTGCAGAGTGTGAGTGTATGCGTGTACTGTGCCATGTGTGTGTTTGTGCAGTGTGCGTGTGTGGAGTGTGTGTGTGCATGTGCTGTGTAGGGTGCGGAGTGCATGTGCATGCATGTACTATGCCGTCTGTGTGTATGTCACGCACTTCTGACACTGATTTTCTGGGTAACGCTGGGTGAGTTACTTAAGCCGAAACTTTCGCAAGTGGCCAGTCGTGCCGCCCAGTGCAGGAGAGGGCTGTACAAAACCGACATGGCGCAGCAGCGGTGTCCCGACCATCCGGGCAGGGAATGGGCCTGTGGACAGAACAGTGAGTGAGCAGGTCGTTAGAGACGGGGTACGCACAGGGGGTTGGCGGCGGCAGTAGCGTCAACATCGAACCGGGTGTCTGTCCACGCGTGAACTCAGCGATTCGCTCACACTCGCGTGCTGCCCTGTTCCCTCCACCTTCCCTGGGCCTGGGCTACTTGACTGCCCCGTGGTTGGAGCTGCTCTAGGGCAGCACTGTTCCTTGGGGTGTTTTGCCCTCAGTGGGTTTGAATTGGCTCTTGCCCACACACATCCCTGGGGGAAGCCTCGGCCGCCTGCTTCGTGTGCAAGTAGAGCTGGGAGCTGAGGGAGTTTTATGACCTTCAAACCAATTCTCCTGGCCCCCGCAGGCCAGCTGCCGACAGCCCACCTGGCGGTGGCATTTGCATAAGAGGAGCGAACTCCGGTCCGGGGGAGCTCTGAAAGGCTTTGGTTTTGCTGCTTCTGCTGAAGGTCGCCTGTTCGACCGCATCCGAGAACCGGCAAAGCGAAGGACGTGTCCCCACGGCCCCCACCGAGGCCGTAAATCAGGCCCCCACAGACCTTCCCTTGGCGTTTATGAGCCTGTCACACACTGGCTTCCCTTGTGCAAAAGGGACACGTACAAACACGTCCCTAACGACACCTGCACATCCAGCGCTTGCCGGGCGAGAACCTTGCTCCGAGAACCTGGCCCGCAAGGGAGCCACACGGAGCATCCGCGGTGACTTTCTGGTGAGCCCTTGGAAATTTGTATTCCTGATGGACCAGTGGGAAAGGCGGGCTCAGATACACTCAGGCCTGGATGCAGAGGAAGGGACTTAGTTTCCCTTCTGGGCCCGATCCTGCGACCCGGCCATTCTAGGCTGTGTCAGACTCTCCTTTCTATTATATTTTAACCTCCAGGCTGAGTTTCTGACACGTACCTTTTTAATCCGTACCACCGGCGGTAAAGTACCACCAGTTGTGGGTACCTCGCAGCCTGTGGGCCGCACACGGCTCTTCGGGGTCCTGTCTGTGACCCGTGAGACATTTTGGTGACTGCTGCCCACATGCAGAGTTGCCCGTTTCTGCTCGTTTCCGTCTGCATCATTTTTTCCGAACGTTTTTACCAAAGGGACCCGCACGTAAAGCCAGGGCACGTGCTGCGAGGGGTGAGCCGGAGGCACACCGAGAGCTGGGCGCTCCCTCTGCAGCCAATCACAGCGCTGCTACGGTTCAGCGGGGCATCCCGAACGTTCTGGATACTCACGCGCAGTGAGCAAAACCAGCCTCAGCCGGGAAACCGTCTTGGTTACCACAAGCTTCTGGCCCACTGCGAGGAAGGGGCCACTCATGCGACCCACTCACTGGCTTCAGTTGGCCATAGCCGGGCTATACCCAAACTGACGCTCATGCACTCACAGCCTTACCGCTGGCTTAGCAAAGATTTTGGTTTGGTTTTGGTGGTTTGGTTTTCCTGGGGGGATGATAGCAGGCTCCGGTTATAACTAAGGCCGCAAATCAGGTGCCATGATAACGCTAGAGCATCACTGTTTTCAGAAGCCGCTCGCTTTCCAAGCCTAACTTTCTCTCGCTGAAGTTGGGCCTGGCTGCTGTCCTGGAGCTGTGCGGGGTGCGCAAAGGGGCTTTTCGCAGTGGGGCAAAAATAATCGCCTCCCCCTTGGAGTTGTTTCTTTCCTCAAGGGGTTTGCATAGAAACAGAGGGAGCTTTGACTAGATTCTCTGCCTCGTGCAACTTCTGTTGGTGCCAGAGAGCTAGGCACAGCTCTCGGAGCAGAGTTGTTGGCGTGTATGTTGGCTGGTTGCACCTCCAAATGGCCATCCACCAGCTCTGGCCACGCCCCCTCCCCGCCCCTGACACGCCCCCTATGCCGGGAGCCACAGCAGGGTGGCATAGAAGCTAGCTACGCTGTGTCTCGCCCACACTAGGGCATTCCCAGCTCCAGCGAGCCAAGAATCTTCTATCCTCTTTGTGCTTCTGGTGCCACATTAAGGGACTGGAGCAGGCCACGCGGCTACCCGAAATGTGGATGTTTGCAGCTGTTTGTATACAGCGTGTGCTTCGGTAAGTTTTAAAAATGCAGATGTAAATCAACGGAGATATAAATATCGGGAAAAGCACCAATACTCATATACAATGGAAACTGGTGTTCCGTTTTATGAATGGGATCCCGCTGGAAAATCTGCCGGATCTAAACACCTACTCTCTTAATTCACTACCCCAGCTTGATGTCGCATCACCCTGACTTCATGTTTAGAGCAAGAAAAAAAGAGTAGTTTAAAGTTTCTAGCCGGAGCAGATCTGCAGGGTTTGTTTTTTTGTTTTTTTGAATGCATACATTCTGAGCTAAGTCTCTTTTCTGAGACCGTACCAACAAAAGGTAAACTTGCAGAACTTTTAAAAACCTCAGCCAGTATTCTTCAAACACACTTGGTGTTTAGATCTCCACAAGATCTACAAAACAAGCCATGTCTGAGGTTTCTGGTACAGCAGGCATGGCATAAAGCAACTTTCAGTGAAACAAAGCCCCTACAATTAGGGTTTGAAAGCAGATTCTATTCTAACTCCCTCTTTTCAGATGTTTGTAAGTTCCTAAAACTCTAATCTTTGGGGATGCAATTCCCATGCTTGTTTGCTACCCAAACGTAATATATTTTCTAGCAAGCACGGAACAAAATCCTTCTGTCAATGTTGGATTTAACATGGGGGAAAATACACTTTTCCCACTGAAAAAAGACAAAAGAGCCCCAAAAGTTGAATGGTCATATTTCATGCTGGGTTCTTAACATGGAATTTGCAGTGGATTAGCCCTTCATGTGCAATATGTGCCTTGTCAAGTTAAAAAGCAAATGTAAAAGAAACCTGATGGGTGCAGCAATATCTTTTATTGGCCCCCCCTTCTGTTGGTGAGAGAGGCAAACTGCCGAGCTACATAGAGCTCTTGTTCAGGACTGGGAAAGGTCTCAGAGTATCCTAGCTAAGGCCTTGTGTTCACTCCCATGTTTGTTGGTAAGACAGCCCTCCTGACCAAAGTACGTTTCCCTACAGAAGTGCTGGTGGGGGTAGTGGGATGGTTGTGGGAGACACTCTCCTGCTAACATGATTACTGGCACTCATTGGGGGTGGTTTAATTATGCTGGCAAGAGAGCTGTGTGGGTGAAATCAAACAATCGCTGCACCCCGGGATGAACACACCCCAGGAAATGAGAAAAGACAAAAACGCCCCATCGCCTGTAGGTGAGCACTTCTGGCAAAGCGACCACGCTGTATCAGAATCATAGGATTAAAGAGGATCCGGAGAGATCTTCTAGTCCAGTCCCCTGCACTCATGGCAGAAGTAAATATGATCTTCTAGACCAGTGTTTCTCAACCTTTTTAATAAAGTACCCCTTTAAACAAAATAAAAGTATAAGTACCCCTAGTACCTACAATTTTCAGACACACACAATTTTTTTCGACCATTGCAACACATTTGTTTACACAACTTAATCGTAGCCGGGCAGGAGGTGAAATGTTTGGGTGTAAAAAGTACAACAGTAATAATAAAGCGCTGTAAAACTTACAACAAAAATTCAGTTTTCTCCAAATGTCAGTTGTGTTCATGTACCCCACAGATTTCTCTCGAGTACCCCTAAGGGTACTCATAGCGCTGATTAAGGAACACTGATCTAGACCATCCCAGACAGGTGTTTGTCTTCCTCCTCCAAGGAAAACCTCCATTCATAACTTCGCTAGACACAAAAAATTAGTCTGAACAGAAACAATTTATGGCTTATTACAATGTGTAACCCACTAACTCTCTTTGCAACCTATGGCTATAGAGGTCTTAATGAGCCACTTTGCCTCGAATGGTCCCATAGAATATGGACTAACTACTTATGCTAAACTCTCTGTTCCACCTGCCTTGTATTTAGCTCTGACACCCTGAAACCTTTCCCGGCCCAGAAGAAGAGTTCTGTGTAGCTTGAAAGCTTGTCTCTCTCACCAACAGAAAGGTGGGCCAATAAAAGACATTACCTCACCCGTCTTGTGTCTCTCATATCCTGGAACTGACACAACTTCAACAAGGCTGCAAACTGAAACCTGATGGCCAGATAACCCTGTTATGAACACAAGAAATGGTCTGTGTGTCTGAGATACACCAGTTGTAGGGTCCGGCTAAAGAGACAAATCTAAATGGGGAAATGAAATAACCTACACAGCTTTAGCTCAGCTGAGTGGTTCCCTTAAGAACACATCTTCAGTCCCAGAAGACCGATGCTGCTGCGATCGATCTTCCGGAGTTTGATTTAGCGAGTCTTAACTAGACTAGTTAAATCAAACTCCGGAAGATTGATCGCGGCAGCTTTGATCTTCTAGGAGTGAAGACATAGCCTTAAGGGAACCAATTCTTTCTGGGTATCTGGCTGGTGAGTCTTGCCCACATGCTCAGGGTTTAGCTGATCGCCATATTTGGGGTCGGGAAGGAATTTTCCTCCAGGGTAGATTGGCAGAGGCCCTGAAGGTTTTTCGCCTTCCTCTGTAGCATGGGGTACAGATCACAGCTGGAGGATTCTCTGCATCTTGGGGTCTTCAAACTATTTGAAGGCTTCAATATCTGACATATAGGTGAGAGGATTATTCTAGGAGGGGGTGGATGAGATTCTGTGGCCTGCACTGTGCAGGGGGTCGGACTAGATGATCATAATGGTCCCTTCTGACCTTAAAGTCTACGAGTCTATGAGTCTAACTCATCTCAGCGAAAGCTGTGTAGGTTCCACACCTTAAGCCGAGCTGTCGGGTCTAGTGTAGACTTGGCCTAAGGGGAAGCACGAAAGTCCAGGGAGAGAAATTTTAGGGTAGCATATGGGGGCAGAGTTAGGAGTAATGGGATCAAATGAAGAAGGGGAAAATTAGGCTGTTTTGGGATGGTGAGATCTACTGGACTGTGGGGTAGCATTGCATGGACAGCAAGAAGCTAAATGTCCCAGGACAGTTTAAATCAGGCTGGACAAAATGGTAGTGACTCTTCAGTAAGGAACCAATCTGTACACCAAAGAGCTGGGCTAGATGAACTCACTGTTCTCCATCTCGGGAGTGATTCTCTAGGGGGATTTTTGGGTTGGTTTCAGTTTTTAAGCCATTTGGGCTGCGGAAGGGTGCAAGACTGTAGTTATAAGAGGGTATTATCCGTTAGGTTTGCATTAGGATTTGGATTGGTCGCCATTAGCATGAACATACGGTAGAATCGGTGCCCCTTCCAATTTGTCACCTAATGCAAATACTGGAGAAATTAGGAAGCGGTACGACAGCATAAGGGAAAGATGCTGAGGACTGTGACAGTCTAGCTCCATTGACATTCATAGAGCTACACAGTGATTGGGGACCCCTGGACAGGTGAGGAGGGCCAGCTCCACACTCCAAGAAGGGGCGGGGCTGAGGGCAAAAGGGGCGGGGCTGAGGGCAAAAGGGGCGGGGCTGAGGGCAAAAGGGGCGGGGCTGAGGGCAAAAGGGGCGGGGCTGATGTCTCGACACTAATCTAGCCACATGGGGAGTTGGCCAGCTGTTTTCATGCCCTTTGGAACAATGTATTTTCTTCAGTTCCCATTTGCATATGTCACAGCCTTATTTCTATGCAGATTTCAACCCCCCATCCTTGCTCTGTGCGAAGGTTCAAGCCGGAAACCCTAACTCCTGCAACTAGTCAGGAGTGACACGAGCAAGTCAGCTGGCTACTGATGTGAGTGGAGTTTGTCTCTGTGCGCAAGAGGGCGGCCGGCGTTGTCCCTCGTGTCTGCCCACCCCAGGAGCCCCGTGCGGTGAGACACACGTGTGCCTGGTGTCTGACTGATACGGATGCTAAGTGCTGTTAATGAATGTTTGTTCTGAAGGAAATATTTCTCCATCTGGAAATTTCGGCGGACAAATGTCAGCGCTTTTCCAGCTGATGAAATATTTCCGATTATTGGCCTGGGCCTGTGGCAGGCTGAGAGTCAGTCAGCTGCAGACAGCCTGGACCATAATTTTTGCTGAAAGAGCTTGAAAAATAGACCATATTCACATTGTGTTTCATTGTTCCCCCGGGAACTTAGTGTGTGTGATACATGCGTTGGTGACTGCTGGGGAGGGACACAAGGGGGCGCCAGCCATGTGACTGCCCCCTGTGCCCCATCAGCAGCCTTGCCCCCCCATACCACTCCTTCCCCCAAACTCTCATCCCTGATTTGCCCTCTTCCTGCTTCTGATCCTCCCCCAACTCCATCCCTTCCCCCAAACCCTCATCCCTGAGTGATGTGGTCCAGGGGGGTATTGGGGTGCCTGGTGCTGGCAGCAGGGTTTAGCTGCCTCCTGCTCCTGCACTCACTGGTGGCAGCAGGAAGCAAAGCAACTCGGCCCCAGCCCACTCTGCTCTCCCACCTGCGTCACTTCACTTCCCCTCACTGGTGACACTGGGAGGTGGTCCCATCCCTTCTTCCAACCCCCCTTCCCCGAACAATGTGACTGGGAGTCAGGGGAGTGGAGCGGGAGGGGGCCAGGCTTCTTGGTTTCCCACTACCACTAGTGAGTGCGGTGGGTGGGAGGCGACTCCTGGCTTCAGGCACCTCTCTGAGTTTGATTTAATGGGTCTTTACTAGACCCACTAAATCAAACTCCAGAAGATGGATCATGACAACATCAATCTTCCCCGTAGTGAAGACATGGCCAGAGATGAGAGGATTAAAAAACCTGCCTGACCACGATAGATTCAAAGAGCTGAATCTATTTAGTCTCACAAAGAGATGGGTGACTGGATCGTAATCTATAAGTATAGCTAGCAGGAACAAATGTTTAACACTGGGCTCTTCTATCTAGCAGAGAAACATGTAACATGATCCAAATGGCTGGAAGCTGAAGCTAGAAAAATCCAGAGTGGAAAAAAGATGTAAACATGTAACAGTGAAAGCAATTAACCAATGGAACATTTACCAAGGGTCAGAGGAGTCTCCATTGCGGACCATTATAAACTTAAGATTGGATGGTTGTTCTAAAAAAAGATCTCCAGGAATGATTGTGGGGAAGTTCTCCAGCCATGTGATACAGGAGATCAAACCCAGACCTCCGACCTATGAAATGGTCAAACAGTTGTTGGGCTTCAGGTTTGTTTGTTTTAATCCCGCCCCACAGTGAGAGCGTTGGCTGGGGGGCTTAGTTACAAGGCAGGACTTTTTTTCTCCCGAAATTTAATTGAAAGAGAACACTTTTTATTTCAAAATTGTAATAGAGGTCGAACCTCTCCAGTCGGGCACTCTCCGGTCCAGCAACATCCGTGTTCCGGCATGATTTGAGTTGGCCAGATGCCCACCTATCATGAGCATGGTCGAGTTTCCCGTGGTCCCATAAAGTTTGTTTACAGCCACCAGTCTTGGCTTCCAGTGTTCTGTGCTGTTATTTAGCTCTAATTTACCCCGAAATGTCTTCTCAGAGTCCAGCAAGCAGCGGAAGTGTTGGTCATGCTGCTAGACAATATTGACCTCCTGTGGTCCATCAAATTCAGCACCGGTCAGGTCCCGAGGGTGCCGGATTAGAGAGGTTCAACCTTTAATAGACTTAAAACATTTCAATTTTCATAAGCAAAGCAAAAACCTGAAAACTTCCGAGAAGCAAAAATGAGAAAACTTTTGTGGAATGGGCCAGTTGCCTCTCCAGAATCATACATACTTCTGTAAGCAACAAGGTGGCTGAGTTAGTATCTTTTCCTGGATCAACTTCTGTTGGTGGACGGGACAAGTTTTCAAGCTTCATAGAGCTCTTTCTGAGGTCTGGAGAAGACCATAACCAGAGAAATTTGTCCCTGCCACCAATTAACATGGTCCAATGAAAGATTATATCTCCCCCGCCTTGTTTCTCTCGCATCCAGAGTCTAACGTGGCTTCCACAAGGCTGCAAATACTGGAATGTGTCTTTGTGACATTTTTTAAAACATCAATTCAGGCGTCTCTGGTCTCCAGCCACTAGAGGGCAGTATGACACATACAGACAGGGCAGCATATTGCACCTTCTGCTGATTACACATCTGGCCTGGAGGGCTGGGAAGTTTGTGGGTCTGGATTGCCCCACAGTTTGCAGGCTTTGCGCTGCGGCTTTGGGCCTGTGTATTGCCAGCCACCAGAGGAGCAGCGGCCTCCGGCCGAGAACTTAACAAAGGAAAAATGTGCGTCCGATGGGATGGAAACCAGATTGCTTTGCTGCTCCGTCTCCTCTCGGATACAGCTGCCAGATCTCCAGTCCGATCCTCTGCTCTCCTGTTGTGCCAGGCTCTCCCCTAAGCTGAGCACTGTGGCTGTGAGTGACAGGCAGGCCTCGGCCCGCCGGCCCTAGTGCCACACGCAGTACGCACCTTCCCTCGGCTGCAACAAAGGAAGCAGAGGTCCTGGAAACATGAGTCCTTCCCGCCGCAGCCTTGATTATTTCCAAAGCCCATGGGTGGTGGGTGGAGGTAAGTGCCAGCCCCGCCCCTTCTGCCCAAGGTCCCGCCCCTTTGGCAACCTTTTCCCCCAGGAGCCAAGCCCCGCCCATCCCCATCCCAACCCTTCCTGGCCACCTGGAGGGCCACCAGGACTGCTGTGCTACATCCCAAGCCTTATCCAGTGGCCGGGGCATGCAGGCAGTTTTGGGAAGGCAATGCCTACCCTTGCCTGCACTACCGCCCATGCCAGAGCCCATCTGTCCTATGCATTTAGTTATGGTTGGTTCTGCTTTGGTAGGGGGCTGGACTTGATGACCTCCTGAGGGATCTTCCCGCTCTGGGATTCTGTGAGGCAGAGGCTCTGGAGGGGAGGGAGAGAAATAGTATGTGTAAGCACTGGCTGGTTTCTCTTTACATGGGGACTTATCAACCTTTGCTTCTAGCGTTGGTCCGTTGTAGAGGCCTGCAAAGTCAAGAGCCCTGAAACCCCAAGCGAAAGCCGCGCAGAGCCAAAGCCAAGGTTTTGCACGGTCTGGGCACACTGCTGTAAATCCTTCCTGGAGGCCGGCTTTGTGAGGGGAATAAGCCGCGTGTGCATGCTTGGCCGGGGTTCGCTCAACACTTCCCTCAGGCCTGGGCCAGGAATGAGGTTTGGAGCAAAACTTGAAAGCGGGAAAATTGTACCTGCTTTGGGGTTTCTTCAGGAATGGCAGCCAGCTGGGGAGGAGAGGAGAACTCAGCCTTATTAGACCCATCCTGCTCTCCCTGAAGTCAGTAGCCAACCTCCCAGCAAAGTGAGACGAAACCTCCCAATATTGCACAGAAAAGCCACGGCCATCGTTCTCTGTCGCTCGAATTAACCGTCTACCGACGGTTACGCTCTTGACCTCGGCTTGCCCCGTTCCCTAAGGAATCTTGACATATACGTGAAAACATGAGTCGTTTTTTACTGCAGTGGGAACAGATCTTATTGGAACAGCATCTAAATCTGGTTGTTTTGTGCTGAGTAAGGCAGGCAAATCCAACCACATGCTTTTGTGAGGGTGTGTTGCTTTAATGACAAATACGTAATTTTGATTGTTGGGCTCGCTACCTTTTCCAAAAGCCGTTATGCAGTAAGCCAGACATAGTAATAAGGAAGAGGATAGGGGTTGTTTTAGAGTTTTTAATTTTATGTATGGAAGGGGGGAAATTTGACCCAATAATAATTTAAACATATTTTGGGTTGCTTCCCCCTTTGTCAGTACGTTGGTTTAGGTTTGCAGGGCAGGACCTGTGTATTTCTCTTGGCTTTAAAATGCACAGACTTGGTTGCTATGTAAGTGATAATAAAAATGAATATACAATTGCTACAAACAAAAAAAACATTATGATGGATGTAAGTATGATAGTATGTATCAGTAACCCAAGGGTGAAAATCACAACAGGGATGTTTGATTTAAAACATGTGTTTGGGTTATAATTACAAAAAATGTAGAGTGAAGTTTAAATGTCGAAGGAATGCAAATATGTCAAGATAGGAAAGTGCACAGAAAAGACACCCAAACAACCTAAATGTTGCCCTGTAATTATGCCATGTTTATGAGTATAATATTTTAGTATGTGGTCCCACTTTAGATTAATATGATTTTTAAAGAGAGAGTTTTTAATTTTTTTCATACCGAGGAATCATAAGGGATGTAAAGATACAGCTGAGGCAGGCAAACAACCTTAACTCTGCCCTGTCGTGTTGTCATTAAAGGGAGAGAAAAAAACAAACATCTTTAAAAATCACTGTAATCAAACCTGGAAACAGATACACAAGAATGCGTTAATCATAATGGCCTGGCTATTTCATGGCGTCATGGCAGGGCAGAGTTAAGGTTATTTGGATGCTTTAATGGGGCATTTCCATCCCACAGCATACTTGGATGACTTAAATGTAATTAACCTTCACTCTGATTTTCCTGGAATTAGAACACTTAGTTTGGGGATATTTATAATGTTCCTGCAATGTATTTTAAGAATAACTTTTAATAGCAGTAGTTTAATATAGTTTTATTTGTCAATTTTAACAGGACAAGTACGGGTACATCTCCTCTGCAATGCTATTTCGGGATACCGGAGTATCCCGAAATAGCTATCCCGCATCTTCACAGCAAGCCTGTTATTTCGGGCTCACTATTCCGATGTCTCTGTAAACCTCATTCTATGAAGAGTAAGGGACGTTTCAGAATAGCACTTTATTTTTTAATATGGTGCTGTATAGACAGCAGAAAGGGACAAAATAAGCTATTTCAAAATAGCATTGAAATAAGATATGCGATTTGTGTAGCTCAAATTGTGTATTTTATTTTGAGTTACAGTGCTGTGTAGACACACCCTACATATCCCTGATAGTAGCACATGGATAATAAAACCATGAAATACTGGGTAATATTACTGAATTAATGAAAACACTATGAAATAATGGATACATTTTTCCCAGTCTGAGACCAGAACTTCTTATCACACATAATTAATGGAGACATGCAGGTTTCTGATTTCGCTTTATTTGGGCAAAATCTATAGGGTATTTTCAAAGAAACCTTACATAATAAAACACATAAGGTTGAACTTGTTGTCTAAAGATCTGCACAACAGAATTTTTTACATAAAAGAAATCCACTAGATGTAAAAGTTAATGTGATTCAAATAGTATTCTGGGACAAAGACTACAGCACATATGGATATTTGTCAGAAATACTTATTATAATATAACAATGTCTTATTATTCACTATAAAAAGTAGATTGTCTTATGTTTTGTTAGAATCTACCAGGGAATCAATTTCCACTCTTCAACCTTGCTTTCTCAGTTCTGGAAGGAGGTGGGGAAGGGGGGGAGGTAAAATCCCCAAAATACATTGGAAAAATCCAATTTTGGTTTCATAGTTATGTTGAGTCTTGTATGCAAAGCAGCGAGTGACCCATTCTGTTTCTCATGAAAAGTACATGTTATCAGCCTAGAATTATCACACTTACTTTTTGAGAACAGACTGACTTACTGAGTTGGGAATTCACCTGAATTAAGAGTGACCTTTTTAAAGAAACGTAACACCTACTGCCAGTTAAATTAGATTGTTTTAAGATTAACTTTAACTCTGAATTTCCTTGGATTGTAATATTAGGGTTAGGGATAATCAAACACCCCTGTGATGTTTTGAAATCTCAACCTTTACTTCTGTTTCATGCAGGTTTTTTTAGCTGAGCATAAACAATTTTCTCCCGACTAGCTACTATAAGAAAACATTATTTGCAATTTGGCAAAATTTTGCTCAATCAGTAGGCAGTTTCCTTCTTTGCTGGCTTTTCTTTCCTAATGTTATTACAAGGAAGTACTTGGAAGGTAGTTAGTTCAACACGGCAGATAAAAACATGGTTTTCAGTAGATTATATCTTTATGGGATTTAAAGAATCCTCCTTTTCTGTCTAACTAAATCCTTTAAAAACTCCCCTAAGCATCTTCTTCTAGTTGCAGGTTGTTTTTGAGCTGTGCAAGAGAGAGAAAAAAATCTACTGGAAAAGATCTCAAAATGAGATGTTGAAATTTGGCTGAGTGCTGACCTGAAAGGTAACACACACATTTTAAAATTCCCCGGGGAAGGATTTTTTTTTTTAAATTGGGGTTTGATCCAAACATGTGTTGCGACAAAGTGATGATAAAACATTTTGTTTTGATTTTGAGTTTACATGTGCTCTATTTATTATGCAGAATAAACAATTCCAAAAGGAGAAGTGAATTCATGCTGTAAAATAGAAATGTTTCCTTCTGAACAGGGTGACATGGGACCTTTCGACACGGGCAGAAAGTTGTGGGTTTTCCCCTTTTTTTTCTCTTAAATTACATTGTCTGTTACACTAACCTGATTTCCCGAAGCATTTCGAGGGCACTGTGTTCTCTGATGCCAAATGGGTCTGTCCCAGTGTTTCTAGCCAGATCTGAGGATAGGGCACAGTTAAGCATTGCTCTTGGGTAAAGAAACAACATCTGCTGCTCTTTGGGCTGAGGGATGCGCCTCCACCAGCTTGTCACACGAGGGGGCCCGTGTTCTCATACCAGAGTAGCAAAGCTGAGGAATAGTGATAGAAATGTCGCCGTGTTAGTCTGGTGTAGCTGAAACAAAAAACAGGACTATGTAGCACTTTAAAGACTAACAAGATGGTTTATTAGGTGATGAGCTTTCGTGGGCCAGACCCACTTCCTCAGATCAAATAGTGGAAGAAAATTGGCACAACCATATATACCAAAGGATACAATCAAAAAAAGGAACACACATGAAAAGGACAAATCACATTTCAGAACAGAAGGAGGATGAGGGGGAGAGGTAAATGTCTGTGAGCTAATGATATTAGAGGTGATAATTGGGGAAGCTATCTTTGTAATGGGTAAGATAATTAATGTCTTTGTTTAGACCATGGCGTAAAGTGTCAAATTTAAGGCTGAGTGAGTGACATGAGAAACGGATGGCTTGTTTGCCTACCTAGGGGCCGTGGGCTTGGACAGAGGACTGTGCAGAGCTCTGTAACTTGACCCCTATTGTTGTGTGTATGTGTGTGTGTGTGTGTGTGTGTGTGTGTGAGAGAGACTTTTATTGTGATCATTTTCTTATGCTGAGTAATGAATATTCCCGAGTGATGCACTACTGGCCAGTCTACACAAAAGAGCAATGATCAAAAACTGCATCCCTGTTAAGTTTCACCTTCATTCCTCTGGTGCAAGTCTCTGTCCGGACACTCTTATTTCAGATGCACCAGTCACCATGCTAGGTGCTGTACAAACACAGAACACAACAGCAGTCCCATCCTATCTCAAAGACAAGGAGTAGTCCCGTGGCACCTTAGAGACCAACAGATTTCTTAGGGCCTAAGCTTTCATGGGTAAAACCCGCTTCAAAGGATTTATAATCTCAGGGTCCTATTTTCCTTTTGCTAATGTCAGTTCTGCAAAACGGACGTGCGATTCTGTTATTCAGAAATCACAAAAGCTGGGAGTTAAAAGGGATTCAGTTATTTCCATGCAAGTTTGTGTCCACCCCAGTCCTAAGAAACAGAGATTGGCCAGCGACTTCATTGGGGTTTGATGTCTTTCTTTCCCTTTAACTGTGGAGAGTCAACTGGGGTGCAGTTTGGAATTCGCTCCAGCATTAGTAAGGAGAGAAAAGGTTGTTACGTTTCATTGGTGTTTGTGTGGATGGCAAAGGAAAAATACAGACGTTTTGTAAATAGTCATAGAAATGGCTGTTTGATGTCACCGGATGCAAATTGATTGTAATTTCCAAAGGGCCTAACTGATTTAGGAACCCAAATGCTGTTGACTTTCAATGGGACTTGGGAACCAAACACTGCACAGGTCCCAGTGAAGCTATGGTAAGAATAGGTCATTTGGATTATGCCTGTCTATTCTGATGGCCAGAGGAGAGGATGCTGGGAAGGCCAGGACTTCAACAGGGTTCCAAAAAGAACCAGATCAATTCTGGGAGGTTAGGTCCATCAATCGCTGTTAGCCAGGCTGGGCAGGGATGGTGGCCCTGGCGGTTTGCCAGAACCTGGGATTGGATGACAGGAGAAGGGTCGCTTGATGATTCCCTGTTCTTTACAATCCCACTGGGCCGGATGGATCTTTGGCTGTTCTCATGTCCCTATGAAGCTGTGCTTCTAGTGCCATGGGGATGGGAGATTGCATGGAAGGGGGCGGAATCCATGGCTGGATCCATCTGTCGCATCTGACTGGGCTCCAGTCCCAAAGGTGCTGAGCTTGGTGGGTCTATTGACTTCAGGGGTTGGTGGGTGAAGCATCGATCCCCCCCCCCCAGCCTCCCATGCTGGGGCGCCTCTGAGATGCAGCCCCTGTTTGACTGGAAGCCTCAATGTTTATGTAAAGGCTCCAATGGAAACAAACAGCCCCCCCCTCCTCCCCCCAGCGGCTGGGAGCCAGACAGGCCCCTCTCGAGTCAATTACACTTGACAATGCTGGGATGGGCCGCGCTAAGTGGCCCCATTAGGCATTGGGGGAGGGGGCTACCCCAGCCGCCGTTGCAAGACAAAGGGGGAGATGGGCCAGCCGGGGTAGGGCTGCTCTCAGCTGTTGTTTACACTAGAGCAAGGGACGGCCGGTCGGCGCTGCTGGCCGGATTGGGGGGGGGGGGGCTGCTACGGATTGCAGGCGGCCAGTGTAAACGCATTGAAGGGAAAGGGGAGCAGGGGGTGACCCCAGGAAATCAGGACACTGGCCCCACGGCAGAGCAATGGGAGCGGGGAGATCCATAGCCCCCCCACGCGTGGGCAGCCCCCCCCACGCGTGGGCAGCCCCCCTCAGTTTAAGGGGGCGGCTCTAAACTTGATGTCCCCCTCCTTGCAGGCGGGGGAGGCCCTAGCCCCCTCCCGGGCGAGGCAAGTGCATGGGGGCGCCTTGGCCTGCCCCCCCCAGTCTGCCCCTCTTCTGTCCCCGGGCGCAGCTCGCTGCGGGCCGGGCCAGGCGGAGCGCTGGTCGGGTTCCAGCGAGCCGAGCCGCTGGCGGATGTAATAACACGCCACGGGCCATAAATCATCGCTCGCTGCTCCCCTCCCCTCGCCCCGCGCCGCCGCCCCCCTCTATAGAGGGGAGGGGACCCGGGCATTTGAGCAGAGCGCGACGGGTCGCTGCAGCCTTCGGACGCTCCCTGCCCGCCCCCCGCTAGCATGGCCCGCCAGGAGCTGGCGCTGCTCGCCTGCCTGCTGCTCGCTCTGTCTCTCTCCGAGGGTAAGTGCGGGGGCTCCGGGCCCCCACTGGCCTCCCGCTGCGGAGCTTGTGCGCCCCCCGGAGGGATCACCCCGCGGCCGGGGCGCAGCGGCCGCCCAGCATGGGCCGGTTCTGTGCCAAGCGCGCAGCCTCTCCGTGCGCCTCTATGCGCTGCACACCGGCAAGGCTGGGGACGCCGCGGGGCGCTGGGGGCACACGAGAGCCCCGGACTAGCCGGGAGAGCAGAGACTCCCCAGCCCAGGCGCGGCCCCTTCCCAGCCGCGGCGCATCCGAGCTCCCGGGTCCGCGGGGCTTCTCCCCGGCGCAGGGCGCAAACCCAACCCGCCCTCTTGGGGCCGAGGAACTGGCCCTGCGCTTGGCTAGAGCTGCCGGGGGCGGTGTGTGTGTGGGGGGGTAGCTCTGGGGCAGCCGGGGGGTAACTTTGCGGGTGGCCCGTGTGTGCGGGTCTCTGGCTGCGTGCGGAGGCTGGATTACGGGAGGGTCACACCGGTGTCTGGGCGCTCGGGAGAACCGTGCGCCCGCGAAGCCGTGTGATCCCGGGGCGCCCCGCGCGGGTACCAGGGGCGCCCGGGGCCAGACGCTGCAGTCACCTGCCGCTGGCTGCTTTTCCGAGCCCGGCTACTGCTGCCGCTTCTCCCCGCCGCCACAGGGGCTCCAACCAGCGAGGCCCCTTTCAGCCGCCCCCGAGCCGGGCGGGCGTGAGCGGCAGGAATCTGGCGCCCGATCCCGCGGGCACGTGCTGTCTAAAAACCGATCGGCGTGCGGGTTGATCCGATTTCAATTCGGATTCTCTTCCCTGGGCCCCGGGGCGTTTAGACAGCGGCTGAACAACGCTTCGGAGGCGCAACTTTGTAATTAAGACGGGAGGGGAGGGATGATCTGGCCTCGGATTTAGATTAATAATTGGAGTTTTGCGCACGGCGTGTCCGCCTCGGCCAGCCCGCGGCTCTTCGGTGGGTAGATGGGTCGCTGGTCACACGCGCCTTGCTCGCTTCTCTTTGCCCCAAAGTCCCTGCTCTAGGCAGGGAGTTGTTTCCCTTGAGACTTGCCCGCTCCCTGGCCCATTCAGCCCCCAGCCTCAGCTGCCGCCGCGGAACTGGAAAGCAAATCGTGTTAGTTTCACTCGCAAGATATTGACAAAGGGCCCGATCCTGGGGCCCGGTGTCTCCAGTGGCGAAACTCACATTGACTTCCTAGGTGCGGGATGGGGTCCCAGACAATGTTCCCTCCAGGCGTGGATTTTTTTCCATCCCTGTGTGGAATAAATTTTTCTAGGTGCACCTGGCGTGTGTGAATGTGCACCACCTCTAGACACACAACCTAACTGCTGATCAGCTGGGTAGCCTTGGACTCTCTCCTGAGTGGCCACCCAAGCACCCAGCTTAACACTGACTCCTGGAAGCCCCTGGCCTCACATACACGCTGCCTTCCAGATCTGGCTGTACCCCCTGGGCCAACTGTGGTGGTGATCCTCTGAACCCAGCTCCCTGGTCCTCTGGGCATGGCCTCTCTGCTGCCACAGCTGCTCCAGGCAGGCTCCTTGAAGGGGTGAATGGAGCTGGAGGGTTTAGACGACTGAGGGAGGCATGGGTCAGGGGTTGCATTAATCCCTCCCAAGGACACTGAGCTGGGAGCAGACCCCCTACGCCCCCGCACCCCACCACCTCACTCTAGCAATTGCTCGGCACAGCAATGTTCCACAGCTCCCCTCTGCATGGGAACGAAGCCCCAAACCTCTGGGATGCCCGGGACCCAGGGAAGCACTTGTGGGTGGTGTTGCAGCAGCTGTAGGAGAGAAGAGGTCTCATAGCACCGGGGTGTCGGGGGGGGGGGGTTCAGTGAGAAAGGAGAGTGATGGTTCCACGCTTGGCCTGGCACGGTGACTTCTGATCCCCGGCGGAAAGTCGCTTGGCACAGATGGGACAGTGTTCTGGTGAAAGAGTCCCTTGAGGGCTGCCCCTTGCCCAGACAACCTGCCCCCCCCACCTCCAGACATGGTGGGCTCAGCCGATGCTGTTGGGCCTCTTCTCCCCTGTGCCCAAAGGTGGGGTGTAGGGCTGGAGACAGGTGTCAGGGCTTTTCTGCATGGGAGCGCGATGGGCTCAGGTGGGAATCGAAGCGGCTGTAACTCTGGTGTGGACACCCTCGTTCCAAAACAAGGGGCCTTTTGGGGAGCTTGTCTTGGGTCCATTTGGAAGGGGGTACAGCGAGAGGGGGAACAGCCAGACTAATAAGAGAGCCGCCTGCAGGGCAGGATGGGGTTCGCTATCTGGGTGTGCTGGTGACGGTGTAATGGGTGCAGCTGTCCCACTTAAACGCATGGGGAGGGAGGCGGCTTGGTTTTACTGTGGGCTAAGCCAGGTGCAGTCAGCCCTGGGGGTATCACCAGGTACTCACCTGGCCACCAACGGCCTGGCCTCTGTGCAGGATTTTACAAGGAGATAACAAGGGGAGGGGATGGGAGAGGTAAATTCCCCAGGGGGACGTACCCGCCCCAGCTGGGATCCGCTAGCGGGCTGAGCCCAGCAAAGCAGGGGCTAGCTGCCCCGTCCCACCCATGGGCGTAGAGTCTTGTGCTGTTCCATCTCCATCCGCTTTTGGCCTGCTGGCTAGGTCGGAGCAGGTGTGAGGTGGGTGGGTTACACCCCCAGCTCCAGGCGGGGCACATGGGTCAGAGTCTGGGGACAGTGCTGATGTTTTCGTGAGATCCCTGCAGCAGCAAAGCTCCTGTCTCAGGGACCACTTGGGAGAGAGACCAGCCTTTGTGGAGACATAGCCCGCGTGTGTCCCTCCTAGCTGGGGCAGGGGAGGTCGGGGGGGAGTTGTGGCTTCCTAGACCAGAGCCCAGCAGAGCAGGTGCAGGTAGAAACCCTTTGGCTTCCCGGGGTGGGTGCGGAGAGCTGACCTGATGCACATGCTGCCCACACCCGGTGCACCTTGCCACGCGCCCTGCAGTGAGCGGCTGGCTTTGCAGGAGCAGGGGTCAGGCTGTCAGTCTCCCTGCAGGCAGCCTCAGGTTGATACGTGCTCCCGGGGTTATAACATCACTCATCAGTTACTCCACAGTCCTTACACACTGGCCACCACCTGACCCCCACTGGGTGGGTTCTGCCAAGCCCAGGGTGTTGCCGTGCGCTTGTGCCTCCAGTCGCTCAGCAGTGGGGATCGGGGGCTGGCGCACACGTAAGGGCTGCTTGGGAGAAGGATTCCCCTGTCATTTCCTCCGGTGGTCGGTGGTCGTGCCCTAGGGAGTGTTGGAGGGGAAACCCCCGTCAGCGTTTGCAGATCAGGTGCAGTGTGACTGGCGGCCTCCTCTTTGAGCTTCCCAGACGGCCGTGTAAGGAGCATGCAGCCTGCCAGGGATTCAAAGCCCCGTCTGCCCCGTCGCCCGGAAGGTGCTGAGCACTGCTGGGCAGCAAAACAACCAGAGACATGGAAGGCACCAGTGGCCCTGGGGACTTTGACTGGGAACTAGCCAGAGCCTGGGCCAAATTCACGGGTAGGGTCCTTCCGTCTCGGTCAAGAGCCCGCAGCCGGTAGCTGGACAGCCCCCGAGGCAGGTCCTGCAGGCTCCAGAGATGCTAGGGAGGGTGCAGAAGCTTCAGGGGTGTACGCACTGGGGGCAGGATCCTGCAGCCCCCTCCAGACCTCAGCGGGTGCTCAGGCTGGGGACAGAGGTCAGGATCAGGCCCCGGGGTGACCCGGGCTGCCCTACACGCACATCCCTTGCAGCGTTCAGCTCAGGGCCTAGCTCTGCTCCCGCTCCCATCAAAGCTGCAGGCCCCCACCCACTGGTCTCCGCAGTCTGGAATCGGGCCACGTGGCGCCTGGAAGGACTCACGCCTGGAGGCCACGCTAAGCTAAGATTGTGGTGTGGGCAGGGATTTCGGAAGGATCCGAATCCACGCTGGCCACCTGCTGAGCCAGTGACGCCCTGTCTCCCACTGGGGGGCACTGATCGGGGGGAGCCCCCGGCCAGCGGGCGCTCCGCTCCGCAGTGGGAGCATAGGCCAGGCTGTGCGGCCAGACCCTGGGAAAACTCCCCGACACCCTGGCAGGCTCTGTCCCAGATCAGTTCCCAGCCTGGAGCTTGCACCTGGGCAGAGCTGCATGTTTTGATTTGGACCCCTTGGAATTCCCGGCTTTCTGCTGCCTACCTTCTAATCTGGCCTCAGGTCAAAACCATTGGGAAGAATAACAGAGCAGACAAGTGCCTGGCTCTTCCAGCCTTTATCGCCTCTAATTACCAGCAGGGGTGCAGGACAATGGAGCAGGTTTATTCTAATCTCGGCCCCATTTCTGAGGGTCCAGTTTCTCACCCCTCCCCTTCTCTTCTAAAATCACAAGCTGCGGGATTAGACGGCCCCCAATGGAAACTAGAGAGGGGTTTGACACAGCTGTTCCATGGCCCTCTGCATCTCCAGGCCTACCTAGCAGAGGAGCGGTCGCTGCAGGTTGGCACGCCGGCTAAGGGGGAAGAAGTAACGTGTGTCCTCTTTATTGCTGCATCCCGCAGAGAAACCCGTCAGCCTGACCTACCGATGCCCCTGCAGGTTCTACGAGAGCAACGTGGCCAAAGCCAACATCAAACACCTCAAAATCCTGACCACCCCGAACTGCTCGCTGCAGATTGTGTAAGTGGCCGGGCACTTTTTTCTCCATCTCAGATGCTAAGCCAGGCAAGGGTTGCAAATTTTCCTGGGGAAAAAAAATCATTCCCACAGCAGCCTCAGGGGCTGAGTTGCCTCAACTCCTGCAGGCTATTGGGTGCTCTTTGCATGGTCCGATCCTTTGTGTTCCTGTTTACTGTCCACTGTTCTGGATGTAGGCCTGAGTATGGCCCTTGAAAGTGCACCAGGAGAGTGGTAAAAAACTCCCAAGTTTTGCATGCAAAAACCCCATAAAGTTGCACGCAATTCCTGAAAAATCCACATAGGTAGTCACATTTATATTCAAATAAAAATATATTTATTAAAAAAAAAATCCAAGCTGAGGAAATCCCACAAAGTTTCCTGCTTTACATTTTTGTGGAGGTCAATGGACAATTCAATCCAAATTGAGAAATCATTTGCTCTTCATGCAAATGGCAAAAATCTGGCCGGGGGTGTGTTTCACCAGCTGTGAGTAGCTCTGGTTACTACTGAGATGGAATGGAGAGGCATGCATCTAAAAAGCTATAATGCTTGGATTTGAGTTCTTCTGGGACTGCCTAGTACATTTCGTGAGAGTCAGAGAAACCCACTGTGAAGGCTTTGGAGGGGATTTGGAATGATCTGAAGTCGTTTCAACATAATGTCAGAAATCTGAGATTCGGTGCAATATGCATTTTTCTCTTGATTAACATGAGAGCGAAGTAATTAGAGATGCTAAAATCCGAGACACATTGAAATAGAAAAAACCTGTGTTCTTTCTCCCTGCATGGTCTGAACATGTTTATAATTTGCAATGTTTAATGTCTGCAGAACAGCTGATCCGATTTTCCCGCCCCCCAAATCACTTACCTGAAAGTGACGTACTTGAAACAGAACCCTCAGTTCAAATGCCCCAGAAATTTGGGGATAGCTGAACTCTGGAGCCAACTTTTCTTAAAACTAGAAATTTTAAAAAATGTGAAGGTCGAAAAATCCCATGTTAGCCGATAATATCTAAAACGTGGAATTCAGTTGTGATGTGGTGTGCTGGGTTCTGCCAGGAGGCTGTGAGCAATTTCAATAAGTATTCAAAGCTCCTTGCTTTGGAATCCGTCATTTTTTTAAGACTGGAACATCTAATTGGAATCCCGACAGCGGATTTGTGAAATGATCCTGTGGGTTCTTTTTTTTGTTTTTACCCAAGCCAAATTCCCTTTGATGTCGAGGGCATTTTTGCCTTAGTAAATTTCATAGGAGCCAGTTTTATCTTTCACGGCCCTGTGCGTGGAGCGGGGTTAGTTGTGCTTTCGGTTCGTTTCTCTCCTCTATCCTGTTCTGCCTTTCCCATGCGAAGGCTATGAGTCTGACTGCTCTCTGCTGTAACCTTGCTGAATTTGGCAGGGACAGCGGGATCCGAGCCAGACCCAATGGAAACCCTGCTGGTGTAGGGACAGCAGGATCGGGTCCACAGTGATACAAGCAACATTTCAGAGTCTTTTGCTTCTTTCCTTGGCTTACGACGTGAAGGACGCAGTCTTGCAAGTGTGGAGAATTTTGGCCTCGTTCCAAGATGGCTCTTATACTTTACTTAAGCAGTCAAGGAGCCTAGCCCATACCAGTGAAACTTAGGTGCTTAAAGTTAAGCATGTGCTTAAGTCCTTGCTTGGATCTAGTGCTCAGGATCTGGCAGAACTGAGTCCTTAATGAGGAAAATCTGGCCTGTCTCCGTCAATGCCTGGCAGACACGCCTGGAGAGGCCGTTAATGCCTCTACAACATACTGCCAGCCCTGTTCGTATTGCTTTGGTGGGCCGGATCCTGCAAGATGCTGAGCAATTCCCATTGGCCTCACAATTTGGAACAGGTACTCAGCCCCCTGTGGGGTCGGCATCCGGCTCTCCCGAGCTTTCAGTGCTCTGGATAAAGTGCCGTTTCTCATGTTTCTACCCAGAAGCCAGCTCGAGGTGACTTTCCAGCGGTGGAGGTTGGCTCAGATAAAGCATCCAGAAGTTTGGCTCCTTCTCTGTAAACATATTTAATCTAAACCTCTTGAGTCCGCGCACGTGGGTTGGAAATTTCATGAGAACAGGCTTTCTCTGGAGATTTCTGGAACGTCCGTTTCCCGGGCTCATTGGAAAAGACACGAGGGGATGCTCCCCTCTGGTAACCTGGCATTTCCAGTTCTTTCCCTGTCTGGGGATGAGACGTTGAACCCGTGTGAGAATTAAAAAAAAAAAAGATCAGAAGCATCTTTTGGATCCTCTGGAAAGTCCAGTTTGGTTTTGTCCTAAAACTGGGTGAATGTTCAGGTTGGGTTGAGCCTGGGGCAAAGTTCAGAGGGGTTTTCAATTAATCCGTTGCCGAGACGGCGTGTGCGTATCGGTTCTTTTCAAACTCAGCGCGGCTCCCACGGGCCCTACATGGACAGCCACGCGGATACCAATAATAAATTCCGCAGACTAAATTTCACTCCTCATTCATGCTCATGCAACCCCACGGCCGCCAGCTAATCAGATTCAGCTGAGGGGCTGTATTGTGCTAGTTGCTAAAACTTGTGTAAAGCCAGCACATTTCCAGTGACGTCACTGGGGCTACCCCAGACTCACCCGAGGAACGCTGAGAGCAGAATTTGACACTGGCAGCCCCATTGTCTTCACTTGAATTGTGCAGGTATCACCAAGAGCAGACGTTGGCCCAGGAGGCCTTCTGGGCAGTGTTATCCCTGGTCTTTACATCCCCTTTTTCTCTCCCCTTCCACAGTGCCCGGCTGAAGAACAACAGTAAGCAAGTGTGCCTCGACCCCAAGCTAAAATGGATTCAGGAATATCTGGAGAAAGCTTTAAACAAGTAAGGCAAGAAACAATACGGACTTACAGATAACGCACCCTGAGCGCTTAAAGGGTAGGACATTCGGGGCTGGCTTTACCCATACGGACCAAGTCCTCGGTGAATTCAGGCATTCCTCCGAAGATGGGGTCTGAGTTTACCCAGTGTATATTCAAACAGCGGCTTGCAGAATTTTTTTTTATACTTTGTACTAAGAGATTTGTCAGGATTTGGGGCAGGGGGGATCCTAGCAAGTCAGAAACGGGGGGTCCCTAAATCATCCTCTTTCTAAAAGGGCTGTTCTCCCAAGGAAAAGCGTTCCTTGATTCCTCTCCTGACACCCAATCCACCATGATCTCCAGATCTTTGCTCGTGGCGTATCTCTGGAGTTCCTTCTCCTCTTTATGCTGGGACTCTGTGTGCACGGGCCGCTGACAGCTAGCCGAAATCCCGCCTTTTCTGCCATTCAGCTTTGCCGAGGCAAGTTCATTGCTAAGCACCGGCCTTCTCCATCCCCGCCAGATGACGTTCAGCCACACCTGGGGAATGCACAGGCCTGTTTTACCTCAGCCTGGCTCTCCTGCTGAGAGTCCCACCGCAGCCGGCCTGGCTCCTGAGAAGCCAGGCCAAGCGGCCACAGCTGTGAGTGAGCACAGCGCCAAGACGGCCCCCTCATTTCTGTACCGACAGGGTCTTTTTGCAGCCTGCTGGGGAATGAATCAAGGGAAGGAGGGGAGGGGGGCTCGGATAAGGGCCTCGTGGGCAGCTAGGCCTCTTGTGCGCACAGAACCCCTCCCCTCCCTTGCGGCGCCTCCTTCCACCATGCTGAAGCCTGCTCTTGCTGCTGCTTTCCTCGCTGTGCGCGGTGGGGCTGGAATCGAGTCGTTTGCAGAGGGGAGGAAACAGGGGACAGCGGGGAGGGCCGGAGCTATCAGAGCGGGAAAGGAGGGGGCTGTGCATTGCAGAGACGCCAGCCTCGGCTTTTCTGAAGCACCTGCCGGAGCCAGGGATCCAAATTTTCCCCGGCGAGGGCTTTGGGAATGGGCCCCCCCGGGCAAGCAAACCCCTTTGGGACCAGGGGGAGGCCACAGAGAGGGGGGCGGATGGAGACCACTATGCAAATCACTGGCGATTCCAGCCCCGCCCACCACAGCTGATGCTCTGGGCCTTCCTTGATGAAGCTCGGGTCAGGGGATACTGAGGGCAGAATGTGACCTTTCAGGGGCAGCTCCTGCTGCCGTCCAGTGGCATTGCCTTGCACGAAGGCCCGAGTGCAGCCAGGTTCTCAAGCGCCGTCACAGGCAGGCCAAAGCAAAGTCCCTTGCTGAACTGCTTTTCCTGGCTCGTCATCTGCTTCCACATCAGTGGAGACTTAGGCCTGCCCCACTGAAGACAAAGGGCTGAATTCTGGTCTCAGGCCAGATTCCGACCTTACTTACCTTGGTGTAAATCTGGAGTGAATCAGAATTACAGTAGGGTAACAGCTGAGACTTTGGTTCAGTTAAAGCGCATGTTCGCGTCCGCTAAGCCTACGATTGTGGCACGGTTGGTTCCAATCAGAAATGCGGTCAACCAGGAAATTTTCATGCCCCGAGATAATCCACAGACGATCCGGACTCTCTTTCTAATACTTCTGTGGGGCATATTTTTTATATATTTTAACGCACAGCTTTGACTTTTTCAAGGACATGTATTTCAGGATATATTTAGAGTTCGTGAAATGAGTCCTATCTCTGAATTGGAGCCATACGAACATGGATAGGTTAAAACCTGCTATCCCTCGAAATTACTAGCAGCTTGTAAAATAAAATAACTTTATAGATGTATACATGTTCATGTAGCTTTTCAATTTCAATCAGCCATATATTATATTTTTTCATTTGTGTTGAAATTGTATCAAGTGTGACAGTACCCTCTGTGCACCAGCAATAAAAATGGCTAATGGTTTCATGATACAAAACCCCAACTGTATGTGGGAATTTATTGTTCTGGAAAAACATGAATAGATGTTGTTAAAGGGTCTCTTGCAAATTGCTTAACATTTCCTAAAGTATCAAGCTTATTCTATGCCAGTGCTTAAAAGCTTAGGTGTTTTCCATGCCACGATCCCTCCACTCTGGGAAATGGAAGGTGTTCAGAAAACAACAGTCTAAAACTTGATTGGAAAAATAAGGGGGTTTGATTTGATAGTGAAATACCAAGGGTGGTTTTCAGGGGGAAAGCATTTTGCTTGTAAATCCTGCTTTACTCTTTATTACTGCTTTATATTCATTGCCCATTCATGTAACCTCCACAGTAAT